>NC_089305.1:1410360-2115541 GCF_000512565.2 Kwoniella dejecticola CBS 10117 | reverse complement strand
CCCCTAACCCCCTAACCCCCTAACCCCCTAACCCCCTAACCCCCTAACCCCCCTAACCCCCTAACCCCTAACCCCTAACCCCAACCCCTAACCCCTAACCCCTAACCCCTAACCCCTTTTTTTCACGTTTCGTGGAGCCCCAATGGACCACTTAACCGAAGTACCTCGATCAATTGCCACTTGATTGAACCCCCTGCCGGGTACCTATTTGGCCCTTTTTTTCACGTTTTGTGGAGCCCCAATGGATCACTTAACTGAAGTACCTCGATCAACTGCCACAGACCTTAGATTGCAAAGCATCGGCGGCAGCCGGACAAGTATGCCGACATCTGTTTGATGATTGCATCACATCACGCAGGCAGTACTGCTCAAGCTGCCGACCTACTCGTGCTCAATGGTTTGGGTGATCCTATTGAAGGCGGCAAAGTGAAGCTCAGACTGGGCGTCGGTGATCGCCTGGCTTTCGCGCAGATTTGTGGTACGTTCACATGACTACCCCTCCAATCTACGCATGGATTCGTGCTGACTTTCTGAGTAGGGATGAAAGACGCGTTGACCAACAACATATCCTCTCGATTCCTCCTAGACAATGGCCTACCCGCGGGAATCAAAGTAAGCTGAGTCTTTATCACGGCCGCGGCCACTTTTCTGACGGTGATACTTGCGTTAGTTGTTGCCATTCGGCACGCTTGAGAACTCCATGCCGTACTTAGCCAGAAGAGCTGTCGAGAACAAGTCATTTATGGCAGGCGCCGACGGAGCTACCAAAGAGCGTAGTCGTCTCGGAGACGAATTACTCAGGCGACTGGGGGTCTCCAGGTCGTGATCTCAATTTGCCTGGAGGTGATAGTGGAGGCTGCATGTTCCAGTTGTACATGCATGAGAATCTGGCTCGGTTATAACACTACAAACTGTTTGAGATCCTTCCTTATATTCCTCGAGCCAACTCCTGTTGACGACGTCATATTGTCGATGACCTTCACATGAGTCGCTGCTCCTTCGCCATTCAGACGTCTTGCCTGTTCATAATCCCTTCGGGCGCGTTCCCCTTCAAGCCATGAGAACTGATCAATGGATCTAAATGGAGTACTTGTAATCCGGATTCTGAAGATCGGTAAGATCCTCGAAAGCGTGAAGATTTGGACCATCCTCTCTCTCGCCGCGCAGCGCTTTGGCAGCTTGTTTGGCAGAGTTCCTTCGAATCAGCATTGTTCGAGTCGCAAGAGCAAGGAGAATATAAGTTGCGTATAGACCAAGGTGGATGTAGAGCGAAGGGATGTATCGAGGAGCCCATGTCGACCAGAATAGCTGAGGGGAGACTGCGTTGCCCGCTCCCCAGGCCATGAAAGTCGTAGCGTAAGCAATGGACTTCTTGGTTTGTCCTGCGATGTTCTGCGATGCTTATCAGCAATGACTCGGGATACATGGCTAAGGTACCACTTACTCGACTGAGCACAACCGAAGTAGCGGTGTTACAGGCGCCGAAGAATTGTAAAAGGAGAAAGGCGATCATCAAACCCACTCGGGTCTTGTCTCCAGGAGGTACACATACGATGACGATCGTGCCGACCATGTTCAAGAGGGTGAACGCGATCATGGTCAAAAAAGTCTGCTCGTACTTTTGCTGAAGATAGGCCATGAGGAAGTACGCGCAGACTCCGACGACTGATACTGGAATCTTCAAGAGCTGACTTGTCGCGACGTCGAATCCGAAAGCTCGGTTGATTAGCAGCGCACTGAATTTGCCCACACCGCCGATAACGAGAGTTTGACAGAACGTCAACGCAAAGAGAGCGTAGACTTGAGGATCTTTGGCAGTCTCCCAGGCTTGTTCGGATTTCCAGATCTTCTGCTTGATACCCTGATTGTTCGATCGTACTCGCTCTACCAACTTGGTCTTGAGCTCCTCGTTGGCCCATCGAGCTCTCGTCGGACTGTCGGGAAGCAAAAGGAAGACGGTGACTAGGCTGAGAGTCAGCAGCGGATCGGAGATAGAGTACTACAAATGGACATACCCGTTGCGACCGCAGAAATGCAAGCAGCGGTAAGAAGAAGGTATTGCCAGCTCTTCAAGCTTCCGCCGTTGTTCTCGCGGACGTGGTAGAAACCGTAACCCATAATCGATTGGAGACAGGTAGAGAGGGAGGTAAACGAGTGCCAGATAGCGGAGATGACGGCTTGTTCGGAGCTCAAGTACCACTGAACCATGATAGTGACTAGACATGGGTTCTATCGAAAGTGTCAGTAGTGTCATGCACGATACTGTCTATGTATACTCACAAAAGACGCTTCGAAGAACCCAAGCATCGCTCTGTTGGCCAGGATATGAGGCACTTGTAATGAGAATGTAAGCCAGAAGGCGAGAGCGGTCCAGATGAGCATCGAGAATGCCAAGACTTTAGCCACAGGGAAACGACGGATGAGTTGCGAAGCCTGAGAGAGTCGTCAGCTGCTTTGGCTTGGCATCGGAGTGTTAATTCACATACCACAGGGTTACCAGCGACGAGACCGATCCATAAGACAGTACTAGTCAACGCGTAGTCTTGACCTGTTGCGTTTACGTCTTCGAGCCATCCCATGATACTGATGGGACTAGTAGCACCTTTGTCCATAGCTTGAGCGAAGTAGGCCAAACATAGAAGAGGTAGGATCCTGCACATAGGGTTAACATCAAGCGGGGTAGTATCACATTATATAATGCTTACCTGCGATCAATCATTCGTTTCAGCCTCTTGTTCTCAGCTTCGTCGATGATCAAAGTATGGTCAAGATAAGGAGCCGCTTCGGTATCGGTGACCTTCTCTACAGGTAGATGTTTGACATCTTCAATTTGATCGTCTTGACCTTTCTCGTCGATGTAGACCGCTTGGGTCTTTGCGTCATGGTGATTGACAGTGGGTAAGGACATGTTGTATGGATTGTAAATGATCAGAAGCGATGGTTTGGTTGTGGAATGGAAGAAAAGACAAAGATAATCGACGGTTTTTATATCTTTGATCGTTCTATAGCCCCACGGGACCACGAGTGGGTCCAGGTCCACCCGTGGGGACGGGCCGATATGGATGTGATGCGGTCCGCGATCGCATGGGAGCTCAAAATAGTAGCCAAGCAGGCGGAAAGCCAAGAGAACGCTGGAAATAGTTGCAGCTTTTGGTGCAGGACAGGTTGCCAAGAAGTCAATCAATCGCGACTCGAAGATCGTCTAGAGTGATCTTCATTGCCAAGAACTCAGCTATGGGAAAACGTTGCACGAGTAACGTAAGATGCCAAGAGAGATCCACTTACGGGATCTAAAACACGCGGGTCGAAGATGGATATTGTGTGCTATTAGAGGAACACATGAAGTTATTTGGGCATGTTGTCCACCGCGTTCAGTGGATATATATATAGCTGGTCGGGCCTTCTGCTTCTCCATCAATCCGTCAACAGAGGGAATCTTAGACTAAAGAGGTACATCATGGTTCTTCAGATCACGGAAGACAATCGCCAATCAGCAAGCGCCCTCTTCAGCGCGGACGGCTTTGATGAATTGATACCTCCACCAGCTTTTGATTACCGGAGCTATGAGCTTGACAATGCGGAAGCCGAGTCAAAGCTTGCGTTACTGATTGAAGGGATGACCAAAGTCGAGGACAAAACAGGAAGATTCGTATATCAGCGTGAGTGATAGATGTCGGAGGATCTCAACACTGACAGATAGTCCCGGATGGTCGAATCATCGACACATGCACGTATCACCGGTGGGAGTGGCCTCAAGCCATAGGTGAGTCAAGTCTTGGACCCTTTATACCAGCTACGACTGACATACAGTGTAGGAATGAACGGTCTCTTCGATGTGAGAGATCTGCCGTCTGCTGTTGCATACCTCATCTGACCCGCTTTCAAGTATTATCATCTGAAATCGTCACTCGACCCTTCATCGCCAGTCGCAGAGAACGCCTTGAATCTCATGAAAGAGTGGTATTATCAGCGGACGAGTGAGGGTATACCAACGAAGAATATCAACTCGATGGCTGTCATGTATAGCGTCGCTTGTCTACTGGATCTGGACAGGCGACGAGGTCCAGGATCAGTGCTGGAAGAAGAATGGAGACAGCGATTTGAGGTATGGGTAGACGAATGGGCGGAATGGATAATGTATGAACTGCCAAGTGGGTGACCGATTGGTATGACAGTCTTCGAAGCTAACCTCGCGTTGACAGGAACGGCGCAAGGTGGCTTTCAACATGGTATGTCTCGTATCAGAAGCCTGCTCTTGTATTGTTAAGAAGAATCTGTTCACAGTGACGTTTCGACTTGCAAATGAAGGCCAGCTATGGGATGATACTCTCATGATGACAGTCATACCTCTTACCAAGATCGGTCTACTGCTCAATCGACCTCATTACATAGAAGAAGGTGAGTACTAGATTTGAGAAAACAGTGAGCTCATTCTGCAGCCAAATTCCAATTCCTCTTGCATACCCAATATTTGATGGACGAGGTATCCGGCTTCTGGTATCACGCTTGGAAGTTCGACTCATCAGCAGGGTCGTCTGGAACTCACTCTTCTAACGCCCTGTGGGCACGTGGGAACTGTTGGGTAAGCTACACGTCGCTTTTCCAATACATCTGACGCTGACTTCTTGGTAGATAACTTTGGCTATACCAATGTTCATCGAGCTCACTGGTCTAGCGCCTTCGGATCCAGTCTACCGCATGCTGGTATCCACATTCCATCGTCAAGTCGATGCCTTGATACCCCTTCAGGACACTGCCAGTGGCTTATGGCATACTCTTCTTGACGATCCCAGCAGCTACGTCGAGACAAGCGGCTCAGCTGGTTTTGTCGGAGGAATGCTCATGGGTATCCGATTGGTGAGTCTCGAACAATCTAAGCAGCTTGTTGATTCTTCTAGGGTTTACTCGATCGGAGAACATATCTTGATACGGCAATCTCTGGTCTGAAAGCTTGCCTGGCACAAGTCACACCTACGGGTCAGGTTGGAAATGTGTCCAAGGGTACTCCTGCAGGAAAAGATCGGAAATTTTACAAGGGGATACCGCGGATGGGAATGGTCTATGGGAACAGTCTTTTAATCGTGGCGCTGGTGCAGTGGATGAGGCTGAATCAAAGGGACGCGGGGACTCGTATCTAGCTCTTGAGGAGAGTTGTATGTACAATTTCTGCAGACTGCTAGAGGATACAATCAAACAAACATTGCCAGTACGAGCAGTGTGACATCTTGACGTGTAAGTTGAATGGCGTCTCATTCTGGTGTGTATCTTTTCGATGCCTTAAGACAGAATACACATATCTGCATACCGATTCCATACCAATTCCCTATACGTGGTTTTCATTGTTTAAACTCTTATTGACATGTGCAATCGCAAAGCTCTTCTCGACAACCCTTTTTCAACTCTGCACACCTTGATCATTCCATTAATTCTTCTACTCATCCTCCTCAGGACCGATAACAGTCTTTTCGAATTGTCTGGCGGGGATACGTCTTCGGAACATGATGTCAATTTCTCTGTAAGACCTTCCCTTCATCTCGGGGAGACAGAAGTAGGCGGTTACCAAACAGATGAAAGCGGTACCACCCCAAACGTAACCGCATTTTCCGCCAAGATCTCCTCCAGTCGGGTTCAGCATGTACGATGCCACTGTGCAGTTAAACAAAGTCAGCCTTGATAGGTCCCATGGGATCGTGCAATTCACTCACAGAAGATACAAGGGATCTCAACGATGTAGTAGCATGCTCGTCCAATACCTGTGGTGAGAGGTCGAAGTCTGATCGAAGAAGTTTCACCGATAACACACCAAGATACTGGTGCGGCAGCGAAAGTGAAGATGACTGATACAATCAGCCCGAAACTGGCTTGCGCGTTACGGGTTGCAGTTGATTCGGGAATCGAAGCAGCGATGCCGAGTGCGATCAACATGACAACGTTGAACAGTGTACCGTAGATATAGATGGGTCGTCGTCCATAGTACGTCGTGAGAATCCAAGAAAGCATAACGAATACCATTTGGAGAGCGGACGTGATGAGTCCAAGCGCGAAGGCAGTGTCGGTGGACATACCGGCCTCTGCAGAACGCGAGGAATTGTCAGCATTACTCCAAAGATATATATAGCGAGGGAAAACTCACGTTCAAAGAAGTACACAGCTTGGTTCGCGATCAAGTTACCGGCCAGATTCTGGGCAGCGTATATACCACAAACGATAAGAGTTCTTCTAAGATCGGAACCCTTGAATAGCTCAATGTAGTTGGGAGAATCTTCGCTTTCTAATTCCACGACTCGACGCATCATAGCCACGGTCTCGTGTGCGTTCACTTGGTTCTTCTTACCGAGACGTTCGACAGATCGTGCAGCTTGATCGAGTTTTCCCTTTCTGACCAGCCACCAGGGTGATTCGGGAGCGAAGAACATGAGAACAGCCAATGGTGTAGGGAACATCCATTGCAGTGCAGTTGGAATTCTGCAGAATGATCGTTCAGCACTAATAAGATCGTGGAAAGTAAACACAACTCACTTGTAAGCACTCGTCTCCAAGTTTCCTTTTTGGTAGCTGTATGTTACCGCTCCGACAATGATACTGCCGATTGCCCAGAACATCTGTAAGACCTGTGTTGCAGGTGCTCGCAATCGCATGGGTACGATCTCACTGCAGTATGCTGGTGCGTTGGCGATGAAGATACCCCAAGGAAGTCCTTCTAGAAGCTGTGCAACGAAGAAGACAGGGAGCGAGTCGGCGAAGAACATGATGAAGATGGTTGCGTTCATGAGCATAAGCCCAACCAGTGTTGCCCATTTATAACCGATTCGACTGGTCAAAGGTCCAGCAAGGAATACACCGATCAGAGCACCGAGCTGCCCGGCCATTTGCAAAGCGGATTGCCATTTGGTGGCGATAATCCATTTCTGAGTGACTTCGTCGAAGAAACCGAATCTTTGAGTGAAGGCAGGTAGAGCGATGAAGTTACCGATGAGGAATACATCGTATGATTCCATGATCTAAGTCAAATTAGTACTGAGTCCTACCTGAGACGGATGAACCAGACACTCACAATGGTGAAAGACATGATAAACGCCCAGAAACAAGCCATTGGGTATGCTCTAACAGCCTCCAGCACAGTCATCTGGTGCTCCATCTTCTCCGCCTCCATCGCATCCGCCTTCATCTCATTGTGTCCCTTGGTGACGCTAACATCATTGACATGCTCGACTTGACCTTTTTCGTTATAGTCGGCAGCCGGTACGATTGGTTGAGGGACGCTTCCGATTTCGTTGCTCATGTTGATCAGTGGTGACCCGCAATGTGTTGTGGGGGATCATCAGACTGGATGCCCCGGGGCCAGGTATATATGTCAGTCATCCCTCGATCGAAAGCGGATGTATAGCGCCGTCTCAGTCTTACGCCCGTATTTCGCGGATCACACTCCTCACTCTCTGTAGCAACGGATTGCAATACACGTGCAGTCGTCCCGATGAACCATGTGCTTGCGGAAAAGTCGGCAGCTCTTTGAGACGATGCCATCATACGAATTACTAAAATAGCCCTGCGATAGCATCTTCTTCGATCGATGATATGCCGAAATCACGCTAATTTCTTTTTTTAAAACAGAAAAGGTACGAAGTTGCGTTAGTCATGTGGCTTCAAACGGTTCCGCAGAAACAGAACTTGTAGCTGCCAGCTCTCGATGTTCAAGCGCGGAGGCGAAGGGGAAGAATCATTGAATAACGCATTCCCCGGATTCACCCCGCTTGATCAAGCTCTCGAGTTGTGCGCGGAAGATTAAAACCGCTGCGTTTCACTTTGCGGTCTTCGGAATATCGTCATCAGCGGCATCAGCTGACTGAAGGCGCAAGAATTCGCCTGTTTTGGTTAGCTCCGGTAAATATTGTGCTTCGGCCGGCGTAGACACGAGACAACGCAGATAGGCATGACGTTCAGCATTTAGGCATGCGCCCGGGATAGGCTCTTGCTTTAGGCTCGAAGGACCGATGTTTACGCCTTGACGATGGCATGCAGGACGCTCCACGATGGCAACAGAGCTTCACTCAACGGTACTTTGCTTTACTCCTCAAGCTGAGCTCCGCCCACTGCAAAGCACGCAGAAATGGACCTCCCTTTCTTCACCGTTCTTGATTTTCCTCACGCAATTGGCTTGAAATTATCTCGCCAGCGTCACAATATACGCTATCAATCAAAAATACGAGAAGCTTCCATGAAAGAATGAACCGTGATCCAACATGATGATGATGCTCATCACCCGATCTGCGACGCCCTCTTTTGCTATTCGTTGAGCGCAAGTCTACCGTAGGGAACCGATATGGATTCATGTCATTTGCGGCAGACTACGCCATGTTCAGCGCTCACCGAAGTTTGCCGAGATGTACCGGATACTCCGGGAGGAGAATGATGGACTTGATAGTATCAACAAGCATTAAAGCGAACCTTTTCTAATGTCAACCCAGAACAAATTTGAGAAAATCCAGACATTTAGACACAAGTGCGTTACTGGAAGGCTGTGAACCTGAAGCAAAGCTAATATAGTTTTTTTTTCGCCAGTGACTCCAGTCCCCCTCACTGTGATCAAAGGCGCTTCGCACGCCAACCTTCCCCTATTCCCCAACGAAAATGCTGCTCTAGGCGATATCCTTGAAACCAAGACCAAGACTAAGGACGGTTACTTCACTTCGGGATTTTATCGAATCGTGGCTGGGCGATCTAGACCCGCTGAATATTCTTTCGAGGAGGCTAAGCTTGTATTGCGGGGAGAAATCGATATACTCGTGAGTCGAGAGGCTTGATGGATTGTCTGCTTTTTTCACTCTTCTGCCTAGGATGAGGCTACCGGTCGAACAATTCATGCAGTGCCAGGGGACTACATAATGTTCCATGTGGGTTCCAAAGTGCAGGTAAGTCGTGAATCCCAGAAACATGTTCACTCCGTCTTGAACGATAATAAAGCTGACATCGACATTGACCTAGTTCTCCACACAATCCGAGGGTTTCGCTTTTTATGTCGTCACTAGGCCAGGAAATAATCCCCATTTGACGGATAGAGTGGAACAAGCTAGTCCGAAAGCTCGATTATGAAGGTGTTAAGGATTACATCTTGTTAACATACACAGTACGATCCGCAACTAGCAGTACATGTGCATGTCGCGAGAAGTGCAAGTATGCATACCAAGTCTTCATTTGCTTGGAGATGATAGCTGGCTTGTGACGTAAATGACCCTAGATCCTAGATCTCCTTGCACTGGATTTTGTATCAAAGGGGCTGCTAAAATAGAGATGAAGCTTGTTTCAGTGGGAATGGGTTCAGATCTCTGCTTTCCCGCCTTAATTGATTCGCCAATATTCAGTGACTTCCTGACCGTATGTCCGAGTGCACAACATGGCCCAAGGTATTACCATGTAAGAGTGCCTGAGTGGGAATGTAGCATAGTGTGAAGAAGAGGGTGAGGAAACGATGGGAAAAGGTTGAATGAAGAAACAAACGGAAGAATCACTCAACATCGCCTTCCAGATCACACTAGTAATCGATAATCCTTTGACAAACACAGCCATCCTTCTTCATCTTCTTCATCTCATTGTCTTTCTCTTCTTCCCTTCCGCGATATATCAACAACATCAACACGAGAATACCAAGCGATAGCACCATCTCCACCTCATAATCACCATCTGCGCCCTTCCGAAATAGGACCAAACCCAACATCATGGGCTTCCACGGTGAAGGTATTGGAGGTGCCGTCTTCCTCGCTCTCTACTCGATCAACCTTTCCATCTTGATCTTCGGATTCTCAACCAGACGAATCAGCTTCAAATCAGTCTACTCGTTCCTCCTCTTCCACGTCTGCCTCCGAATCAGCGCTCAATCAGTATCCATCGTCACCGGTACCAAAGACAGACTCGACACTGGACTCCTCATCGCTTTCTTCGTACTGGGAGCGGAAGGATACTTCTCACTCGTACTCTGTGCTTACCGTTTTCTCATTCATCACCATCAACACATCTACCCCGTCAGCGGAAGTTGGTTGGAAGGCAAACCGAACAAGAACAAGAATACAGGGGCCAAAGATCCGTGGTATGTTAGATTCAAAAGGGCTATGACTGCGAGAAACAGTGATGGAACGAAGGATCCTTGGGTGATGACTATCATTCACTGGACTTTGATCGGAGTAAGCATACTTCTCTCCCTTCCTGACTCCTCAAATATACATTCTAAACCCGCATGGCGATCAATGAACCTCCTCTCCTTGCACTGACTTCATACCCAGCTTATAACCACATCTACGTTATATATCCCTCTTACATGTGACTCCCCACCCATGGCATCTGCGCTGACCATATCATCTTAACCACAGGCCAATACTATCATCATTGTCGGAGGCACAAGAGCGACCGGCGTAGATTACACTGAACCCGACTTCTGGAAGCGTATCCACGACGGTCAAGTCCTTAGAGCAGTCGGACAAGCCATCTTCCTTGCCATCAATATTCTTCTCGCCATCTTCCTGTACCTCTCCGTCAGACAAGACCGGAACCCCAACGGTACTCTCCCATCAGGATGGAATCACTTCTTCCGTGTCGAAGGGGTTCACGGGGCTATCGATGCCGCAGATAGACCTAAGATTAGATCCGTGTCCCCTGATCTCCTCGTACTCATCCTCGCTTGGCCACCCCTCATCATTCGAGGTATCTTCGGTCTCCTACAAGCGCTCGTCAACCCCATCAACTACGCTTCCCCTGCAGCTTATGGCTCAATCACCGGCTTCACCAAACTATTCATAGCTCTGGAGAACGTCTTCTCGGTCTTACCCGAATGGACCGCCTGTTGTCTTCTCTGCATGACAATGTTCTTCAAGGTCGACCACTTACACCGCTCCGAGAAACTCCACAGCATCTCAAATGAATCAACTACACCACCAACAGGCGGACTCGGTGCGGCTGAGCAAGGTGACGTCAGAACTGCGGAAAGTCACGGCATGAAGCAGATGTAAAGGATTCCGAGAGATGGGCTGTAAGCTATTCTGCGATACTTAGCTTTGCGTTCGACCTCTACACCTCACACCTTGATTATTCACGCTGATTCTAACTTCCAATTTACTTAGTTAAACGACCATCAATTCAAGTCTCCCTCTGATTCTGATTCCCTCCATACCTCAATCTCTGGGTCCACTCAAAGCCGTCAATCAAGCATCATCTCGGCCTGTACATATCCGATATTCTGGAAATTGTGTATATAATCGTTACATGCAAGTACAATAATTCCATTCTTTGCACACCGCCTTCAAACTCGTTCAGCACACGCTGCAACAATCAAGCAGCCTACGATGTCACCTGATTCTGGAGATCAAAGGCAAACTTCGGACATTCGATTTACCGTAGATTTGACCCCGGGTTTCCGGTAGGGTGGGTATTAGGACATATGATCTACTTCATGCGTTGCAATAGATGCCATCTCGTTGCGTTACTGGTCTTGTGCATCATATCTGGATGCTATCTATTGGGCTAAGCTCTACTTTGGACCAAGGCTTGCTCGTATTGTTCCTCCGCCTTTTTCGCCCCATCAAATTGCTCCACTTCCCCTGCGACCACTGCGACTTCCCGTGCCTTCTCCCTTCTACGCTGCTCAGCCAGTCCTACAGTTGCGAAAACACTTGGAGAATCGATGAATACTTGATCGATCTCTTCAACTGACAGACCAGTGGTCTCTGGGTAGAAGAAATATACAGAAGGAATGATGCTCAAGGCGACTGCGGCCCAAACAAGGTAGAATTTCCAGCCAAGAGATGTGAACCCGATGGGTGTGGTCACTACAAGGAAATAAATAATGAGCATGACTTCCTGTTCAAAGTCTGGTCTTCGTGCGAGTGCACTCACAAGCCACGACAAATGCAGATAACCAATGCACAGCGGTAGAAATACCTGAAGCAGGAGCTCTATATCTGGTGGTGATGACCTCTTGAGAGTATAGGAAGTTGACACCGAGGAAACCGATCGGGTAGAAGGCGACAAATAGGAAAGCAAAAACAATGGCGACGTAGGCGGGGACAAGATTGTCATCCGTGACTTGTGAACCGCATATCGCGAGTGCAAACTATGACTCTATCAGCGATACAAATCGTAGCGAGGGGAACGCGGAACACTTACCATGCACGCGCTCATACCGGAAGCAGCAATCATTAGAAGTCTCCTCCGACCAGCTCTTTCGATCGTGAAAAACGGGATGGAACAGCAGATCAGCTTGAAAGTGAGATCGGTCGCGCCCAAAATCTTTGACAAATCCTTGGAGAGACCGATTGTGGAGAAAAGTTGGGAAGAGTAGTAGGTGATGAGAGCGGACCCAGACATTTGAGAGAACAGCTGGGTGGCAGAAGCTAGGATGAGTCGGTATAACATCTTCTCTTTGCCATATTTGAATAGACTGGTGAAGGATGCCGATTCGGCGGAGAGCTCGTTTACAGAAGTGATTGAAGCCAGGACGAATTCCGTGTGTTCACTGTGAGGCTCCACATCGTCTACCAGAGCAATCACTTCCCGAGCCTCCTCAGGTCTCCCTTTCAGAGCTAGCCATCGAGGCGACTCGGGGAAAGAAAAGGTGAATATCATGACAATTATGGCGAGGATACCTGTAGTCATGCTGTGTTGCATTAGGGTTAGTGATGTGCTTGATCTGACTTTCGCAACTCACCCAGGCAGACGCCAGTTCCAGGACGAGGTTGTCTCTGCCTTGGAGAAACCGAAAGTGAGCCACGAGGATAGAGCTATACCCGCGGCAATGCAAATTCCATCGATGATGACGTGGTGACCTCTCTTGTGCACCTTGCTTGTTTCTGATTGCCAAACTGGGACTGTAGACGACATCATACCAAGACCAGCTCCAAGGACCACTGGAAGACGCAATGCATCAGCGTTTGATGTGATTGATCGATAATTGATACCCGACTCACTCCTTGATACAATCAATTGGGCTAGATAGTAAGCCGAGCATTGCAAAATAGTCCCTATCAAAGCCACTATAGCCCCAAGCATGACCGTTCTCCTTCGCCCCAATTTGTTGCCGAGATACATCGTCGAGAGACACCCAAGCGCAGCTCCCAGGTTCAACGATGCCACCGTCGTACCCTGAATGAGCGAGTTGTGACTTTTCACGGCCCCTTTGGTGGTGGTGGTATCGATTTCTGGAAACAAGGTGTAAAACGTTTTGTACCCAGTGATTCCACCTCCGTATGAGAGTGAGAAACCCATTGCCAAGAACACTGGTACGACGACGCAGAAATTCATGAATTCCTGAAGGGTTTCTCCCTTTTTGCCTAAGATCGTTCGCATGTTGACGACCTGGTGACTTGGCGAGGATGGTTGACACTGAAAGAGAGAGAGCTGTAGCTAGTTGCTCAACGAATCCGCTTGTACACTGTTTCAAAGCAGCGAGATCGATCAGGATGGTCAAGATAGAAGAACAAATTCGATCTCGTCTAAATACAATACGTGGGGTCAGAAAACTTTAGACGAAAAAATGGGGCTTGACCCTTGGTTCCACGATCGTGCTTGGAGCCCTTTTTTGCAGCAGCTGCTAACCAATCGAACGCCGACTGTTGCGAAATTGTCGTCAGGAAGCAGGACAAATTCTCGTACTTAGCGAAGTACCGGTCCGAAGCAAGTTCATTTCAGCGTGCAGCCCCTGCACAGAAGGCGGAATGCGTCTAAGGCAATGAACCTTTCATATCCAATATATATAGAACGCCAAGGAACTTTTAGTGTGTCTGCAACCGAAAAAACCGCAATGTAGGCCGGCGGCACCGCAAGCTTTTCATTTTATTCAATCAGGGTTGTAGCCTTATCCCTGACCAGCAAGTCACCGAGACCGTCATCAAATTGCGCGCGCTAGGTTGGGTCGGTCAACTGAAAGTCGTCATTTTGCTCAATGTCGATACGGCCGAGAACCCAAATTCATCCCCCTATCCGGTGCGACGAGTAAATCGTGCATCGACAGTAGTGATTACAACAAGAATCGGACACTATACATCACTTCCAAATCTCTTGAATACATTCGACCATATCTGGCTTAATCTGGCTCAAATCTCTGACACCCATCAATTGCATCGCTGTTGCTATCTCTTTCTCCAAAACTGCAAAGTCCAAAAATCAGTGGTCAAGGCAATGAATGGGAAATGGGCTTTGTCTGACTCACTTCGCACAGCCCTGATGACACCTTGTTCCCCGTAAGCCGCCTGTGCCCAGAGAAATGGCCGCCCCAGTCCTACCCCCTTGGCTCCGAGAGCCAAAGCTTGCAGAACCTCATGTCCTCTTCGACAACCTCCATCTACATATAGTTCTATCTCCTTCACCAGCTGTGGATCTTGGGCGTGTATCGATCTCAGACTGTCAAAGCCGGTTCGGGCACTGAATGCTTGATTATTAGCGACGGGTTCGTCAAACGAGCAAATGATTCTTCGGAGCTTACCCATCAAGCTGCCGACCGCCGTGATTTGACAAGATACATCCGGCCAAACCATGCTTCTTCGCTAATCGTACATCCTGCTCTCAACGATCAGCCATCTCAACCTGCCGCTGAAGGAAGAGAAAGACTCTCACCTCTATGTGTGACACACCCTTGAGATATATAGGTAGTCCTGGAGCGTGTTTCTGGATAAATTGGAGATCATCCCAATTCTGACTTGAATCGTGCCATTGGTCTTCGTTCTCTATGGGTCCCATCCTAATTCCAGGTTCGGCATCGCCCTTTGTACCCTTGAGCTTCTCCGTGACCTGTCTGTGATCGCCGACGTTGGAATCCACCGTTAAAAGCAATGCCCTGACGCTCGCAGGTCAGTCCACGGCCTAGATCCTGGAAGCGATGGATGAAGACTCACTGACACCCTCCTTCAAGCACTTGTTGCAGCTGTTCAACGTTCTTCTCACGGTCTCGGCTCAAGTACACTTGATATACCATGCCCATCTTGTTTCCCATCTCCTCATCCATCTTCGCTTTCTCCTCCAATATCTCTGTCAAAGGGAAAGAAGCCGCTGCAGATACTCCTTGGACGATGCCCGTTTTGGCCGCCTACGTGAATGTCAGCAGGTGTTGGTGCCTGTGTAAAGCTAGCTTACCCCTCGAACGATGTTCAGTTCTCCATCAGGATGACCAAGTAGGGCGTTTGATGATGGCGAGACATAGATGGGCAACGCAGAGGGTATACCGAAAATTTTGGTTTGCGGTCTGACGCTAGTCACATCTCTCATCACACGGGGAACCAGGCGACATTTGCGGAAGCTGGATCGATTTTGTGAAGCGGAATGACCGTCTAAGCTGTATCCAGAGTAGTAGTTGGACACCCTAGGCGCCAAGAACGATTGAGCTGTTTCCTGTTGAGAAGGGGCGTCAGCAAAGCCTGCATATGGAAACTGACCTCAGCTCACCTCCAAGTCTTCTAAACCCAACATTGTTTCCACCTCGGGCAGCGCATCTCTCGCCTTTTCAACCCTTGCTTGCTCCGCTTCAAACGCTCTGAGGGACTATCGAATGATCAGCGGCCGTATCAAATCGAGTGAACTCACCTCTTCCACCTCTTTGGGGTTCACCAAACCCTTGAAGCATTCCGGCGACAGGTTATTCTCAAGTGTATTGGGGGGATGCACTGGCTTGAATAACTCGCTGTGCCTGTCAGCCGTGTCGGAATCAGGATAACTCACGTTACGTCTCTGCCGGCGTTGGCTACTATGATCTGAGACCCTCCGGGATGATTCTTGTGGAACTCAGTGACACTGCGAAAGGTTAGCAACGATTTGAATCAAGCCTGAAAAGCACACTCACTCAAACACTTTTCCCTCTACCACCACCCAAGCGTCGTGAGCTAAATGATGAGATGCTACTTCCGCCATAGTGAGGTATCCGTCGGAATCGTTTGATGATCCGTCCACCTCCCACCCTTCGGCCCGCAAGTCCTCCTGAGGGTCTATCCTTGACATCACTCCAGCCTTCTTCGAGCCCTTGGCTCCGGACACTGTCCCATCGATGTCCTTGCGCTGCTCCTCATTTACATTTGCCCGACTTTCCAGATGGATCACCGATCTTGTTCCGGCGTACACGCCCTAAAATCAATGTTAGCCTGAGTAAGAGGCTGACCATAAAGTATTCAACTCACGATGATGGCTATAAGACCGACAGCCGCGTGTATGTACCTTTTGGATTGAGTGTCTGGCAATCGTCTCGTTGTTGAAGAAGCACTGGTAAATTGCGCTCTTGTGCATGTTGGGCATGGATGAGTAGCTGCCCTCGCTCCATGCCGTCGTGCAGTATTGACTAATGTGGACCGTAACATATTGCTTGCGAGTACGCAGATGAGGATATGATGTTCGGTTTATTCAACGATAATTTATGTTTTCGTAATATCAAGTCAATTTCGATTTCCCAACCAAGCCATTGGACGGGATATGATCTTTCCGCTCGGACCGGACTCCGCCACCGGAATCCCACACCGCGGAAGGCAAGTGGATCCCGTCAAGCAAATGGATATGTGCATCTCATCTATCCATCTGCTGTCAATGGGTTTATCGGGCATATTGACAAAATCTGGGGCAAAGGGCTTTTCGCGCCAAGCAGGTGCGGAGCATCCTTGGATCTGGTGATATAAATACTCTATAAGGCGATGCTGTTACCGAAATTGCAGCACCATCCGACGGGTGAGGGACGGCACCATGAATGGCTGAGGGAGGGCACCATGCCTGTTCTGCCTGTCTCATCTGAGGTCACGTCTGTTACTCAACCCACCTTGGTCTTCATGCCATCGTGGTTCAATGGTTCAAATCTGTGCATACATCTGAAATTCCGAACTCTTCCTTGCCTTGCAAGCTGTGCCAGTTCATTTCGCAGCGATATGAAATCACAGCGTACCTATCGCACGCAACCCGATTTGTCGCCAAAATTAGGCTTCCATGATCAGCCTTGCGATAGAGCTTACGAACCGCAATTAATAGAAGCTGTTTGGACTGCATGCATATGCCGAGGGTCCAAGTGGAGGTGAATCAGCTTACCAAACGATTGTAGTCAGCCAGTGAAGCGATTGACGTCAGGAGTGGAGGTCAGAGCCGGTTCTATCGGATGGCTCACTGCATATTTATATACATGGACTCGGTGACTGAAGCAATTTGAAAGATTTTGATTTGGATTAGAACATCTTGCAAGAGATACCGATTGTGCAACATGTCGCCGACCTCTATGAAACAGTGGAAATTAACAGGAAGAGGAGATTATGATCAGCTCAAGCTTGAGACGGATCAGCCTGTACCTAAAGTAGGAGAGAATGACATTCTTGTTCGAGGTAAGCGGAGAACTTGTCTCACATTGAAGTCGTTAGGAGCTGATCAAATACGTTACAGTCAAAGCGGTCTCCTTAAATTATCGAGACATCTCGATCGTGAGGGTGAGTATTCTTGTTGACCCCTGCCTGTATCTGCCGATGAGTGGCTCATTTGTTGTGCCATAGGGCACCTACCCATTCCCTCTCAAAGATGTAATGGTTCCAGTATCGGACGCTGCGGGAGTCGTAGAGGCGGTCGGATCGAGAGTTACTAGATTCAAGAAGGGTGACAAGGTATTACCGACCTTCCACCAAGTGCAACAACCTGGCAAACCGTCTCTTGGGGGACCCATTGATGGTGTGGCAAGAGAATACTTGGTGGTTAGCGAATTGGACGCCGCTTTGATGCCAAAAGAGTATGACTTCGTTCAAGGATCAACTCTGCCTTGCGCTGCTTTGACAGCTTGGGACGCGTTGTTTGGGCTGGAAGGTAGAATTTTAAAGCCTGGAGACTGGGTCCTGACACAAGGTACAGGTGGTGTGTCTCTTTTCGCCTTGCAAGTGAGTGACACCCTTGATGACATTCTCTTCACGTGGACCCGATACTCAACAGCCTTGATTTTTAGCTGGCCAAAGCGGCAGGCGCTAGTGTGGTCTCTACCACGTCCTCATCGGACAAATCTGAGATACTTAAATCCCTCGGAGCGGACCATGTCATCAATTACAAGGAAGATCAAGATTGGGGAAAGACAGCTAAAAGTCTCACCCCGAACGGAGCCGGTTTCCAACATATCATCGAGATCGGTGGGCCCGGTACTCTCAAACACTCTCTCAATGCGATCGGTTTCCAAGGAGTGATCTCCGTCATCGGTTTCGTCGCTGGAAGTGAGGACCAAATGCCAACTCTCCTCGACTGTCTATCGTATCAATGTATCGCTAGAGGTATTTTTGTTGGAAGCAGGGAACAATGTGAGGATATGGTTAGAGCGATCGACAGTAATGGCTTGAAGCCTGTGGTGGATTCCGAGGTATTCAACTTCGAGAATCTACCCAAAGCTTATCAATACATGGAAGCTCAAAAGCATGTTGGCAAAGTTGTGGTCAAGTTTTCGGACTAGACTAAAGCCTTAGATATTCGACAACGATGAATCTGTAAGGCGCGAGCTTGACCTGTAGGAGATCATAGTCATATGTATAGGGGAATGCATGGAATTGCAGCACCTAGATACGAGGTTGCTGACGTGATTCCTATTTCCTGTATGTGAAACGTCCACCTAGAACGGTTGCCAATACGGTCAAATTCCTCATACCTGCAGCATCACATTTGAGGGGGTCTTTGTCTATCAGGACGAAGTCGGCTCGATCCCCAACTTCGATACTTGCTTTACCGTTCTATAATATCGCAATGTGTCAGTATGGTGACGAATGACGGATCTCACTGGTATCACTCACGCTAGTACTGGAGACCCAAGAGGTATAGGCATCCACTGCTTGCTCCTCACTCAGAGGCAGTCCTCCGGCTCGACGACGAGACATCGCAACAGCCATTGCTTCCCAAGGGTTCATCTCCGCTACAGGGTTATCACTACCGAACTTCATCTTCACACCTGCATCGGCTAAACTCTTCAAAGCCCACGCCCTATGTTCTCTTCCTGGCCAGTACGTCAAGCATGTCTCTCTGTCATCTACTAAATGTTTCGGTTGAACGGAAGCTATGAGATCGAGCTGCTTGAACATCGGTATGTCATCCAGCACGAGCAGTTGAGCGTGTTCGATAGTCGATCCTGGAAGGGGAGGGATAGGATTCGTGGCCATGGTGGTCAGACAAGTGGTATTGGCTTGATCGCCTATCGCATGTATGGCGAGCCTGAACCCATGCTCCGTAGCCTTTCTAGTCCATACTTTGATTTTCTCCGGCGACTCATTCATCATTCCATAGTCGTCGGTGTTGGGGTAAGGATCATGACAACAAGCGGTTTGCGAGCCCAAGCCTCCATCGGTAACCATCTTGAAGGGACCAATCGTTATCAGACCATCAGTCTGAGGTACCACGTCTCCGGTCTTGAATCCTTGCTTGACAGCATCCTCGAAATGCGGTTCGTAGATACCCAAATTAACCCTCAATCTGTCAAACCCATTGATACACCTTCTCTTCCAATCTCGGATGTTGAAATCGATTTCCAAGTCCACGATCTCAGTGATACCCAGCTCACTGTATTGCACATCAGTACGTTGCTAGTTGATATCCCAGAGGAATACGGTAACTCACGCTGCATTTTTGGCCCATGCATCTATCCAAGCGTCCATCTCCTTATCATCGATCTTTCCCAATTGATGTGTCAACGGCCAAGCAGCTTGTTCGTAGAGTATACCAGTTCCTTCCGCTTTCATGCCGTACTTTTCTAGTCCATAGGAGTTGCATACCATGGAGTGATATCCGTTGTAGAAGAGGAATATGGGTCGAGTGGAGCTGACATATTTGTCCAGGTTAATACGGTTCATCTGATCATTGTCAGGCCAATCGCCGTTTCTCATATCCACACCAATCAGGTCTTCTCGGTCGAATACTGGGTCATTCAAAGCTGCTTTCATCCTTGCAAAGACGTTCTTGGCGGATTTCTCCCCTTCTAAATGTACACGATGGTTGTAATGAGCTGCTAATTTGGAGTGTACATGCCAGTCGATCATACTCTGTAAAGATAAAGGGGTGCGTCAGTCCCAGTACGCGGTGGGTCAGGATTTTAACGGTCACAATGAACCCAAAGACGTCTGCGAGATGCTTGAGAGCCTAACTTACCGGTCCCAGCCACTGTCCTTGAAAGTCCACTACCTCTAGATCCGATGAGTCCGCTACTTTTTCAAGGGTCTGTCCAGTCCGAGCAACCTTCCCGTCCTTGACCAGCACATCCTGTAATCCTTTATCCTCTAGACCCACAAGCTTGACGTTCTTGAATAGTGTCGACTTGACGAGAGGCTTCTGGTCTATGTGTGATATCGATACTTTCTCTGACTTCTCGTTTCCCTCTTGCACTAGAGTCGACTTAGAATCGTTGTCATAGTCGCGAGGATTAGCAGAAGGGGGTGGACCGATGATTCCTCGTAAACAGCTAAGCATGTTGTTGCGCTTGTCCGGAGTGCGTAATCAGATCTAACAGCTTTGTTGTCGAATAAAACGTTATCATCGTGAAATTGGACCGACAAGGAGAATGGATATTATAGTTATCAACCTGCTGCGACCAGGCGCTGGATTATCGTAATGACATGCTCTATCCGATGATCGAAGATAAGCGCGCGGACGTGGTGCAGAGCGTCTGTTCCACATCATCCAATATAGTCAGTCTTGGTATGAAAACGAGTGAGGGAGATGGCGCTGGGCGGTAGATGGTAGAATAAATCATGGGAAGACACAATCGCGCCAAAAGCGGGGCGCCTTTTTCCCATTGACCCGTCGACCATCATAGGATATGCAGGCAAGATTTGATTCGCTCAACGAAAGTCGGGCATGTCTGACAGCTGATAAGACAGCAATTCGGGAGTGCATGTCAGCTGATAAGCCATACCCCAAGCGCAGTCGTCGGAGCCGATAACTACTATGTTCGCATTCACCCTTCGAAGATCATCGTGAATGTCAGACGACACGATCTGGCCACGTAGACTCTACTGAACTGTAGATCGAGCATTCTCTGCCCAGTCAACGAAGTGATGGGTTCTCATGAATGGCTGGCAAAGGTCCACAATACATGGAAGGCTCGAAGTGCTACTTTCGTTCTGCGGACATCCCCAAACCTGTGTTTACAAGTTTGCGATAGCTGATTTGGGTATTCCTGCTGGCATCCGTGAGTCTGCCGATGATGTTACCCTGCTGCTGACGGGAGACCACCTTGAAGAGACCGAGCATGCATGAAGATCTGCCCACCATCAAGGGTGAGACCGCTGATGGCGCGAATACAGGCTTTACACGCTGCGCGCGGAGCGGAAATGATGTTACCAATTTTTGGTCAACCGCTCCAACTACACCAATGTTCGATGTTTATGTATCTCCTTCCCTCTGACACGATGCGACCAATGAGATCGACCGGCAATCATCTTGATAAGGGACTGACCTGTGGCAGCTAGCTGGAAGAGCCAAAGATAAGGAATCAGTAGGTCAACATTATAAATAGGTCAGCAGGTCGACTGAGAAGACTAGCTTCTACCCTCTCATGGATCCTCTCTCATACGGCACCTCACTGCTTTGTTGAGAATACAGTTCCTGCTTGAACGAAAACCATACAATCATGGGTGAGCATGACTTTGTCCTCTTGGCTGAAGCAAAGCTGACGAAGGGTTTGTTCAGCCACGACCCTGTCCGAGGTGACCCCAGCCATCGGTCCTCAGCCGGTGGAGCTGGGCGACTTGCCTACGAAAGGCATACACGACATAACGACTGCGGTTCCATCTTTGCCCGAAAAGGGCTTGGATACTGCAAACGTCGACGAGGCTGATGTCAAGTCCGCGGCAATCATCGATGCGTCCGACGGTAACGAATACCCCACCGAAGAAGAACTGAAGACTCTGAGAAGAGTATCCGGTGCAGTCCCGAAGATTGGCGTTGCTCTGTGTCTGGTCGAACTAGCTTCTGTTGCGAGCTACTACGGGTCCACAGGACCGATCACGAACTTCTGTAAGTGTTCGCATCGCTGATAACTGCAGAACTTCTTATCTGATGACCAGCCTTGCCTAGTGAGCAACCCCTTACCCGACGGTGGTAATGGCGCAGGAGCTGTTGCTCCCGGTGAAGCCGGTCTCAATCAAAGCGCTGGTGCACTTGGACAAGGAACTGTCACATCATCAGCACTCATCAATCTCTTCAGCTTCTTGACTTACGTGTCACCTATTCTCGGTGCGATACTTGCCGGTGAGTCGCTCTGATTCAGTATGTCCATCGGACGGGGAGTAAGCTAATTATTGACCTCAGACACGAAATGGGGTCGATTCAAAGCTATCTGGGTCGGAACGATCGTCGGCTTCTTCGCACATGTCATTCTCATGATACCCGCTATCCCAGCTGTCATCCAGCATGTAAAAGGAGCTCTGGGCGCTTTCAGCGTATCGATTCTCGTTCTCTCGACTGCTTCAGGATTTATCAAACCTGCCTTAGCCCCACTGTTTAACGATCAAAGTCCAGTCAAGGTTCCGACTATCAAAGTACTCAAATCAGGTGAAAGAGTCATCCTTGATCCTCAAGTAACCGTGGAAAAATACACCATGATCTTCTATTGGATCATCAATGTTGGTGCTCTGTTCGCAGTCGCAACCAGTTATGCTTCGAGAAACGTTGGATTCTGGTTGGCCTTCCTCATTCCTGGACTGGTTTACATGTTCATGCCTCTGGTACTGGTCGCTATCTCAAAGAGCTTGTACAAAGCCCCGCCTCAGAACTCGGTCGTCGTCGAAGCCTATCGAGTCTTCAAGGTATTGTTCTCCAACGGCGGTTGGAAAGGTGTATTTCGACGTGGACCGGAATGGTGGAATCGAGCGAAACCGTCCCATATCATGGCGAACAACAATCAAGCCGATATGTCAAAGATCTTATGGGACGATAAATTCGTTGACGAGATCCAGCAATCCCTTCAAGCTTGTACGGTTTTCTTCTTGACTCCCATCTTTGTCATGTCCGACGGAGGTATCGGAAATTCCCTCAATGCGATGTCAGTAGCGATGAGGCTCGACGGTGTACCCAACGATCTCCCAACGTACTTTAACCCTATCGCAATTCTGCTTGGCAGTCCTTTGTTGACTTACGTGTTATATCCATACCTCAACAAGCTCGGCTATCAGTTGAAACCCATGACTCGAATGTCGATCGGTTGCTTGATGTCTTGTTCCGCCTCGATCATGGCCGCAATCATCCAATGGCGAATCTACCAGACATCCCCGTGTGGTTGGTACGCCAGTACTTGCGATGATGTATCTACTGTCAGTCTGTGGTGGCAATGTCCCATCATCATGCTTCCTGCTTTCGGTGAATTGTTCGTCAATGTGACTAGCTACGAATTGGCTTACACAAGAGCTCCGGCTCGTATGAAGGTCAGTGAATCAGTACAATCCCTTTCTTTCAATGCTGATGGAATCAATACATAGGGTCTTGTGTATGCTATGGCATTATTCAGCGTTGCTATCTCAGCCGCGATTCAATTGGCCATTGCAAATGCTATCCAGGACCCATACTTGGTAAGTTCAGTCCAGTCTGCGTCACCCCTCACTGTGCTGACGAAGTATTGTAGGTCTGGATATGGACCGCACTTGCTGTTGCTGTATTCATTCTGGCTATTCTTTTCCCCACCTACTTCAAACACTTGAACGAAGCAGCATCCAATTTTGCTGACACGAACCGAATGGAGGGTAAAGAACAACCGATGGTCAAGGCAAACGGAGGTCAAGTCGCGTAGAGTGGCATATTTTGAGCCTTAGAAGGAGAAGATGGTCGTCTGTGGAATGGAAGTAGGCATTTGACGTTGTATGCTTGTTGTGTAGAGGTATAACCATGAGCGGAGTAGTTGTTTGAGTAGTATAGAGATGGTTTTGTATCGACCAACTGCGGTGACGTATGGTGTAAAGGGCTCTTACGGTGTTTTTTCCTTCCCTGAGTGGGATTATGAGTATGAATAAAATGCTGTGTCTTGGACCGATTAAAATACTGCTTCCTTCTCTCCTTCTTCCTAATAGTCAGACTGAGACCACACAGCTTCTTGACTTCCTCTCCCCAGGCATCTGTTCTCTCCTCGGTCTAGCGGTGATTCTGTCCTTCGTATGCCAAGCGACCAAGATGCGACTCTGCAATGTTCAACATGACGGCAAAGCGGTGTATACACTATACAACCAGGATATTCCCCTTGGAAGGCGACCTAAACCTCCTTAGTCTCCCTCGGCCACCGCAACCACCGCCATCACTGCGTCACTGCTGGGCAGTAGCAATATACCAACACGACCTCTTGCCGTCGTATCTGCTGGTCAGGATCCCATTAAGATAGACCGGATCAATATGTCGATATCGAAGGAACGCATATCGTCGTCCCGTAACGGATTGCCCAATTCTGGGTTCACTTCTAGAATCCCAGCTCCTTCCACGTTACCTCTGAGAACCACTTCAAGAATACGGCAACCTCAGAGTTCACGCAATAACCCCTCGATCAAATGGAAAGGACAAGCAGAGGGTCTTACCGGAATTAGCAGGATACCACCCCCCAGAGTCAGCTTTTTGACGCCCAGAGAAGTCTGGAGCCCATTAGCTACCCTTATTCCCGGTATGACATCAAGCTCGGAATCGTCAGGTATCATGGGGGGTCCTGCAACACCCAGAGTGAGTCCCTTTTGCATCCTTTTCGTGCGGACCTGCCCAACATACTGAACCAAATCACAATATCATCTATGTCCTGCGCTTACTGACCTCGATTGTTTAGATGCCAAAATATCAGCTGAAAGACACCGGTCCAATCCCTTCGTCCAGCTCTCAATTGCCATCAACAAGCATACCTAGACCGCCCATACGTCCTAGACCTGTGTCACGTCCCTCAGTGAAAGCTCACCGACAACCTTCTATTCACCGGTCCTCACTTCAGATGCCGAGACCACAACCTCGCCCTCCTGCTCAGTTCACATCCACTCAGCTTTCAAGCCGACTCCCCTTACCTTCGTCTTCTAGCCGATCACGGCCTCTCTCTTTGCCGCCGAACGAAGCTTCACCTATAGCTATACCTCCCACACGTCCGACAAGCTATCAAACACCTCCCTCCGTAACCCTCTCGGCGAGTCCGTCATACCTCTCCCAAGCGCTATATCCATTCCCGAACCTCGTCCACTTCCGGCACGACCCGCTCATCCACCCCCGAAGCTCACGAATGGTCTTCCTACATCTATCGCGCCATCACGCGAGCTTTCCGACCAGTCAAATAGCTCGTCGACGTATTCCTCCGCTTCGTCATTGGCTCGACATAGGGCGATCAAGGGCAGAGGGAAAGATCGATCATCGTTTGCTAGATTATCCGCATACTCACCTCCTAACCATGGTGCTTTGATCAAAGCTCTCTGCGTCGAGTCTGAGAGTGAAGAAAGTGAATCGACTATCTCAGATCATTCGATACGCACCGTAGCCACCGTCAATCAAGCAGTCACTGTAGAGACAACGCCGACCAGACATATCAGCTTGAGCGCATCGATCAATGAGTCAGAAAAGTCATTCCACGCCGAACCGGAATCGAAGCAGCCTTCGATCTTATCAGCGGATAATCATCAGGGTGGTCTCACAGCACCTTACCTCGTACCGTCTTCCGCACCGCCAATGACATTACAGTGGGAGTCAGATGAGAGCTCAGGGGAAGTGGATGATGCAGAGAGAGTCTGGCGAGAACTGGAAGCTAAACTTGGGAGAAAGGTCAGGGGAAGGAGCCTGAGAAGAGGTAGATGGGTTGTCAAGCCAAAAGGCGATACTGGATCGTTTGATACCCCTCATCTAGATGAAGAGGAGGTCGATGAGGAAGAAAATGTATCCGGAGTAGAGATGGAAAAGTCGCCTTCTGGATTCTCTATCTCCATGTACTGCTCCCCGTCATCCAGCAAATCCACGCCGCCATTGACAATCGATCGTGTGAGACCGTCATCCTTCACATACGGTAGCTCACCTATGGTGTCTTCTCCGACTTCAGCCACAGCTCTCTTCGACATGACTGCACCTCTGGTACCCAGCGGCATCAATAATGGTTGTACGCCATGGAACACACCACTGCTGAATAAGGGGTCCATCAAGCGAGGGGCAAGAGTCAAGAAGAGATACGCCTCGGTCGATGCGGCGGAAATAGGACCAAAGAGCAGATTGGGTAGTCTAGAAGAAGCAGAGAGAGTGGAATTTAGGCCTCAACCCTTCGATGAACAACCTTTTAGTCACACCGAAATATCATCGAATCCGCCTTACTCCTGGTCAGCACCCAATCAATCAGATGGGAGGCGAAGTGAGCCACGAGCGTCATCGCCTGTCCGCTCGGACGAGTCGGACGAGGACGACGATGAGGGTCCAGTCACCAAGAGTCCAAGTTCACGCCCGATGTACAGGCTTGACTCCCATATCGTATCTGCATTGTCAGCTCTTCAGGGGTCATACGATTCACCTGAGCTGGACTTTGCCTTGTCTTCTTCGCCGATCTCATCACCCATAAGCGATACCTTCGTCGATGATGAGGATGAAAGTCTGGAAGGAGGATTGGGGCTCGGGATGAATCTGCGCTTGAAGACAATTTACCATCTTCCGACGCTGTCACCCAAACTCAGACCTTCAGCGACTCGTGCGTCCGTCGTCACTTCGAGACCTCAAGAAGTATCATTGTCGTCCGATCGGTCCGAAGAGAAAATGCATGCTACAGAGTCAAACACCAAAGTGATAGATGAGGTATCTCACGGGAAGGACATAGGGGGAATGGCACAAGTCGGAGATTCGAACGACGACGATGTCTTGGTCATTCGAGACTTGGACACGGGCTTGGAAAGACAAGTGAGAGTTGGAGACGGGTTGAGTTTGACGTGATCGAAGTGGACAGATTCTGTGAGCCAGTGGGAGAACCACATCGCCTCTAATAGCTAAATGGATATAGCTATAGCATGTTGGGTACCTCTTACTTGGGCCCAATGCACCGAGAGTCATTCATTCTCTGTTTCCTGATGTATCGCGTGTTCACCATTTTCCAATCATCATGGTACGGGGTGGGCTAATCTGAAAATCCATGTTGTCTTTTGATCCCCACCGTCTCATCAATTTTATCATGACAGCCTTTCATTCGAATGCACACCTCCTTTCTTGATGTTCTCCAATCCCGTCCTTTCACCACGCTCAATCGCATCGCCACCATAACGTCCCATCTTTCTCGCAAGCTTACAGACCTCGTTCACCTGATGATCGAACAACAATTATCTAACATGTTGCAGCTTAACAAACGTACCAGACCTTGTGGACCTAACGAACCCAATTTTGCTAATCCCAACAGGTCTGCGACCTGCTCGATCGAAGATATAGAATACACTGATTGGATGACCTATACATATATATAGTTCGTCGCCGAACTACACCTGTGATTATCCTTCGAGATCATTCTTCCATCAGTCAGCTCCCCGATGCTGTTCACACAACAAGTGACCCTCTTAGCTGCTTGGGGCACTCTGTATCTCGACCTAGTATTAGCTGCGCAGAGGTACGACAATGCGCAATTCACAATGTGAGCCTCAAACTTCTTGAGATCATAGTCAGAATCCCATTCTGGTAGACTAGTGCTGATGTCTACGCACATGGTTCTCCAGATATTATGATATCATCCAAGACTGTAACACCGATACTGCAGATGGTAAAAGTGCCAATCGACTGAACGCAAATGCCAATGCGTGTGGATATTCGGCGGAAGCGCTAGGTTCTTCTCGGATAGTCGGTAAGCCCCCAAATTCCTCATCGATTGGTACCACAGATCGCCTAACTTGGTCATGTGCGTCAGCTATCAATGCAGATATGTTCAGACCCGAATTGTGCGGTACAGAGTGAGTAAATAATATTCGCCTGATTCCTCGCTCTTGGTTCAGGACCGTTGATGCACGCTCAGCGTTGATGTTCCTTTTGCCTCAGAGTGACGATATACCGAATGGATAATAATCAGCCAGTTCATTTTTCCGAAGGGCCGTTGTTCGTAGGGGACATCTGCCCTGCAGGTGAATGCGCACCGGATCACATTGATATAGGCTGTGAGTGATTGGAAACCTTGATCGATAAGTAAAGAGCATATCACATAGTGGTTGACTCTGTCCATTCAACATATAGCCAAGGCAGCCAACGACATGAATGGTTCTTCCGGCTGCAAGAATCCGCACGGCTTCGCATGGGAATTGGGTGACCGGATAATTGGACCGCCTGTAGGACCGGGAGGCTCATCTTTGGGTCCCTGGAAAGCCAGCCAAGGGCAAGGTCAAAACCAGAATTCCGATACGACTGTTTGGCCTTCTATATCTGCCACTTCGTCTTCGGCCCCATCATCACCTACGTCTTGGACGCAAGAGAGCACTACTGCATCTACTTCGGCCGCCTCTTCCTGGTCGGCAGATGGGCACTCGTCGACTGCTACCCAGAACTGGGCACCAACGCAAATTCAGAGCCAGACCGTCCCATCGTCGTCATCGGAGCCAAGGGGACCAACGGGACCAAGTAGCCAGACTCAGTCATCTGATAGCTCACGTATCATTCCATCTGCGAGCTCGACCTCCATCAATTTTTCTGGAACGGCGTCATCATCGAAAGGTGGATCACCAGCGCAGAATACCTCAAGTCCCCCTTTGGCGGGAGGCGGCAAAGTCACTCCTTTGTCCTCGAATTTACAAATCTCAGACCAGAAAGTCTGTCGGCCTCGTACCCGACGTAAGCGAGCACCAGCCCACGCTAGGCGAGTCAGATTAGCCAGTCATCATGGACACAGAAGGACGAAGATGCTGCGGCACCATTAAATTCAATTCAGACCCACCACTTTTGTCCTAGCACTGTTGTATATGTGTATGCTACAAGTACAATTCAGTAACATCGGTCCTTTCGATCTGTACTATCTCTTTCAGGATCTGATTCCTCAACGCAGCGAGGTCTCCTTTGAAATACATCGTGGGGTAATGATCTATAAATGGGATGATGATGACATCCTCCCGCCCTTTGACTGATCTGTACCTTTGCTTAATCGATCTTAGACCAATCCACTCCTACGGATCTAGGCCTGATCATTGGTTTCCCTCGGTCTTGGCAACCGAATTGTCGACTGGCTACGATGTATATATAGGTCTATACTCAGTTCATTCATCTCATGTCATTTCATTTCTCTCTTTCCGCATTCAACAAGTCCGGTACTTGACTAATATCCTCCTTCCCGTCCAGATTAAAGCGACTCCTCTGACCCTCCATTGAGTAATCGCTATCAAGGGCAACATAAAACTCACTTATACACTCTTTCGACCTCATATTTACGGATCCACATTCCACAATGTCCACGACATCCTTTGTCATCTCTGTTGGGCTACTCGCGTTGTTCACCCAGCATGTCGCTACAGCTACGAGTATCGACAATGCCAGAGGAACCGTGTAAGTACAGCTGCCCCTTGTTGCGCTTCAAGAAAGATATGTATGCATATGCAGAGGTGTTCCACTGACCCGCTCTCTATCTTTTTACCCCTTAGCTACTATAATTTCGAGGCGGAATGCGAGGGCGCCAGCTCTGATTTCGCGGGGGCGAATCTCAATGATGGCATGACTGCGTGCGGGTACAGCGCTAATTCCCTAGGTGGAACTTCTCGATTTGTTGGTAAGTTCCCTACATTTACGTCGGCGGAATGCATGCACAAGCTTGATGTGTCGGGCCACAGCTTGGAGGGCTGACCCCGATCTTGATTCATTTAGCTATCGCATCAGATATGTTCACTCCTAGTATGTGTGGTGCAGAGTGAGTCATGATCTAGATTGTGAGAAATGATTAGGTAGTGGCTGATCGCATACCTCAATGCCCACAGAGTAACGATCACCCACGACGGAAAACCGTTCTCTTTCTCAGAAGGACCGATCTTTGTCGGTGACTCGTGTCCAGGATGTGCAGGAGGCTCTGTCATTGATCTGAGCGGTGAGTCCTCCATCGATCTTCTTTCTTTCCACAATTGTTGTGGAGCTGCGGGATCAGGATCCGGGTGGCCCTGGTGAAGCTGACACTGAGTATGGCCATCTCTTGGCTACAAACTACAGGTAAGATGGCCCTGGAAATGATGGGTGCATGCAAGAACGTACCCTCCTTATCCTACTCCATCGGTACCAATATCGTAGGAGCTCCCTCTGGCGGGTCCCTCTCCGGAGGAGGCGGTAGCGCTCCTGCAACTTCTGCTCCAGCGAGCCCGAGTCAACCATCTTCGGCTGTTGTGCCTCCTGCTTCCTCCGCTCCTCCGGTCGACACCGTGGTACCTCCCGTCAACTCAGCACCCGGTGCTTCTCAACCCGTGAACCCAGCTACGCAGGTCTCAGCCAATCCAGCTACTGTTCAAGCTCCTTCCGCATCTCAGCCCGTCAATCCTGCTACAGATCCGGTTGCTAATCCCGCCACATCCGCACCAGCCGCGGTGTCGGCGTCAGCTGCCATCCCTCCTGCTGTGCCTACTATTCCTACTACTCAAGTGGCTGCTCCTGCTAGCACAGGACGTGGTAGATGGGGTGGGGGAGGTGGTCCAGCAGCCCTTGTGGCTCAAGAAGGTACCGATGCTGCCGCGAGCGCTTCTGCATCGCCATCCGATGTTCTTTGGGCAGTCACTACAGGAAACCCTGCCTCTCCGACTGGTCCTCCCTTAGCCAATGCCCTGTTCGCCGAAGAAGATGTATCGGGCGCCGAGACCGGACAGTCAACTGGAAGCTGTAAGAGAAGAAAGAGGAGACTTGGGCGATCTCACTAAGCTTGACCTGACATAGATACGTCAGAGATCTCAGTAAATCTTACGGACAATTATACGTTGTATTTCCGATGACACCCCTGCTCTTTTCCAAGCAAGCTTGAACGGCTTATAACGGAGCCACTCGAGGTTGAGGTCGCAAGTCTTGCATGATACTAGGATGCTGATTGATATACAATGAAAGAAAAAATTGTCACAACAAGGGGAACCAAAATCTACGCTCCTTCTCCACCTGTGGCATAAATCAGCAATGTTTCCATACGTGCGATACAGAGGTTTTTTAATGATCAGACGCACCAGCCTCATTCGTGAATTCGATATGTCTAGTGATATCCGCTTGAGTGACTGTGGGCCTGTTCACACTGATAGCTTTCTCGAAGTCCTTGACACTTAAAAGGGGTTCTAACAGTTCTTCCGAGTTGACGTCGGTCCATGATTTCTCTACTGCTGCTGGGTCTCCGGGCGAACAAGGAGTAAGTTTCATCTTCCCGTCAGACTCGACCTATGGCAGTACCAGGATAATTAGCACCTCGGTCATATTCTACACCAGCTGTCAAGAAAGTCAGGCAGAAGGGTCGAAAGAAAGCTCGGATATACGTACCTCCTTGAAGTGGGTAGCTGATAAAACCTTTCTGACGGGCTGCATCAACGCATCCCTGACTATCACCGCGATATCACTTCCCGAGTATCTATTCCTATTTGTCAGCATGGTGAACAACGGAGCGTGATCGTCCGAACCCACCCATCTGTCTGCTCGGCCAACGTCGTAAAATCTCGAGGAGTAAGACCGTTTGGTGTGGTACCGACGTTCAGCTCGAACATGCGTCGACGAGCTTGAACATCGGGAAGTGGGATATATATACGCTTCTCGAATCTGTGTCCATCTCCATTGCATCAGCCTTGTACTTCGACGCTACACCTTCGTCCGTGGGGCAGGATCTCAAAAGAATCGAGTAGTGAAGATCCGTATAATCTGTACTCACCTTCGCTTGATAGCAGGATCCAGCTGCCAAGGAATATTTGTCGCTCCAAGAACCAAAACACCCGTCTCTTCATTCCCTACACCATTCATTTGTACCAAGAACTCCGTTTTTATACGCCTGGAAGCTTCTGATTCTCCTTCTCCTCTAGTCCCCGTCAAAGAATCAATCTCATCCACGAAAATGATTGCTGGTTTCTGTTCTCGCGCCATTTGGAAGAGTTGTTTGACGAGTCTGAGTTAAGCCGGCAAATCAACTGATCAGTATCGAACAAAGTTGAGGGCTGATCGGAAGTCGCATAGTAACGATGCTGGATTTCCTCAACTCACCTTTCCGACTCTCCCATCCACTTCGAGACCAAATCACTACTCGACACACTGAAGAAGGTCGACTTGGCCTCCGTCGCCACCGCTTTAGCCAAGAAGGATTTACCCGTACCCGGAGGCCCATACAACAAGATTCCTCTCCAAGGCGTACGTTTCCCAGTGAACAGCTGAGGGAACTTGATAGGTAAGATGACCGCTTCTTTCAGAGCTTCTTTCGCTTGAGCTAATCCAGCAACGTCGTCCCATTGAACATTTGGCGATTCGCTCAAGATCGCCCCTTGTAAACCTTGTCTCAATTTCTTGATCTCCGGATCATCCCCTTCCCCATCACCTTTCACGTCTGGTCCACCTGCTGTAGATCCTCCTCCACCGTTGACTCCTACTTTGGCCTTTGTCCGCTTCTCCTCTGACTTGGCGATATGTTCTTTCAGCTTCTCGGCCCGGTCCAGGTATTCCGTAAATTTCTTGCGGATCAACTCTTTCAACTTGTCGTTCTTCTCGTCTGTCCGGCGAGCCTTGTTAGCACGATGGATGGAAGGGATTCTGAAGTGTATGCGAGCGGTGTTGGGGATACATGCAATGAGATAGGAGGGAGGACAACAGAGCATAAGGCATCTACACACATTTCATCGCCTACAGCAAGAGTTAGCACAACACCCAGACCTCAAGGATAGGAACAGCCGATCCACTTACCATCATAAAGTAGTCCAAAGCATCTTGATATTGCTTATATGCCTCCTGTGATAGTACATGAGCATATGCTCTGCCTATGCGGCCCATATCTAATACATATGGGACTCACAGCATAGTTCTGCTTGACATCCTCATCTATCGCCTTCTGCACCAACGCGATGGCTTTCTATCAAGGAGGGTCTTGTCAGCTTGCATATCGCTTGATGCTCGGTGCAGTATATTCTCGCCTGCTGCACATCTACACTCACATCTAAGAAGTTGGAGTTGCTCATCTTGCTCGCTGTGATGCGATGTGATGCGTTGATGAGTGAAGAAGAGATAAGAGGTGAAATGAGGTTGGTTTGTTGATGTTTATTAACGACGCGCTTGCAGGGACACATTATTGACCCGGTGGAGACCCTAATTGACCTAGTCGACAACAACTGAACGGGGGATTCATGAATTATATTATGCATGTATGTATGAAATTGTTGAGCTGCATGAGCTATGTCTCAGCAGCAGTGAGATGCATTATACTTGGCTTGTAAGGTTATTTACTTGATTGCTCATAGAGGGACCTATCTACCTAGGAAGGAACGATCGAACAAGTCGGATCACAGCCTTCACCACCAGACCTCAATTGACCAGCTTTATCGATCCCGTCAAACTCGGGAGAAATGGTAACATGGGTAACACCTTGAGCAGCGAAACATGATCGAAGTTCCCTCTCGATAGGTAGCCACCCTTCGATATCGCTCACATTAACGTGCACATGGAAAGAGGCAAGAACATCGCTGACGACGCACGAGTCAAGTTAGTAGGCTGAAGCTGAATGGACCAGTAAAAGTTGGATGTGACATACGTTTCCGTCAAATGCCATAGGTGTAGTTCATGCACAGACAAGACACCGGGGATCTTGCTCGGCGTCAGCAAATAAGGTAAATGAGTTCTGATTGGCAACTGAACTTACGGTCATCAGATCCTCTCTGACTAATTCCGGGTTGATGTTCTTCGGCGCAGCTTCCAGTAACACTCGTGACGATCGTTTGGCTACATCTTTAGGAGTGAATAAAATTCGGCAGAGGTCGAAGAGGCTGAACAAATGCTTACCAAGGGGCACGGCGCCAAGGAAGATCAGGATGGAAATGATCAGAGATACAGCGGGATCTGCGTAGAACCGATGGGGAGAAGACGTCTTCCACATAATCGCAGCAGCGATGATCACACCGACGTCTATGGTCAGCCAAGTCAGCTGTCTTGACTTGATAAAGGTGAATTACTGTGAGCTGGCGTGATAGGGTGTACTTACTGTTGATCGCATCCCCAAGCAAATGGACTAAAACACCCAATAAACCCAAATTCCGAGCAGGTTTCGGTTGTGACTCGCTCTTCTGCGCATGATGATGTTGCGAATGCTGATGCGAACGATCGTCATGTTAGAATCAGCTTCACAAGACACTGCGACTTGTATAAGGTCAGATGGCTGGTGACTTACATCAACGTTTAGTGGAGCGATATTACCCCTCATATCATGTGTAGTCCTCGCAAGGGCTTTGATCCTTGATAACTCCAAATCCAGAGGTTCGTCCGGATACTCTTGTGAGGGATTATCGTGTCCATGCTCTGTGACAAAGTTATTTTAGCACATACCGAGCTACAAGTACGTCGCGTATAGGCGGAAGACGGAGACTCACCGTGAACAACCAGTATACTAACTATATTCAAAGCCAATCCACAGCAACCAACGATCATCACCCATAAAGGATGATCGACATCTTCCACGTTGATGAACCTCTCGATGGATTGCAGGAAGATGGACAGGGCCAGGGCGATGAGGAAACTTGCGTTGAAGAAGGCTCCTACAATCTCGGCTCGTCTGTAGGCGAACGTATATCCTACAGGCTGTACTTTCTCGTCAGCCGCGACTACCAGCGGGTTGACTGGTGATTGAAGGAGCTCACGCCGCTACCCTTTCGACTAAGCTATGGAGTAGTAAAAGTGATCAGCACAAGAGTAGCTTCAAGAAAGGCTGTAGGAGACTTACCAAAGTTGCCACCAGAGCTATCACGCTATAATGGGAAGGTGGATTAGCAGACTCCTCGGAGGGCGGTACTATGAGGTCCACTCACTAGGACACGATATCCTGCAAATACCAAGAATACAACAATCAGGAATCGATTCACCACTATCGCAGTCTACTGCTTCACTGTTGGCTCACATTCAGATAATGGAACTGTAAAATCAGAGTCAGCAAGATGCGCTTTTTTGCGTGAGTTACCAGACCACATACAGCATCAGCAATCAAAGCCAAAGCACCAGTCTTGAATCCGACTACGGAGTACATGGTATCAGCTGAATAAGCTACAAAAGACCTGGATGTTCTGGCTTTTCCGGTACAGTAGAGCATGACTCGATTCCGGTCGACTCACTGGCAATTTCCACAATGAAGAAGGCAATACTGATCCCAAGCACGACTGATAATTTCCGCACTCTCGCATTAAGCGCTTTCTGAGTTTCTTCTGGGGTCATCTCGTCTCTTCTCTCTATGATCCATACGCTATACACAGATGCACATAAATGGAGTTGTGAGAAGAAGATAGGTGAAATACAGCGAATTCTTTTGAATGGATGTGAATGACTCTGATTTACTTGTTTGTCCAAAATTTCGGATTGGTCTGTCGTCATTCCCATCCATTGCTGCAGGTGCATATCACCCGGAATCATCATGTCAGAACGGTCTGGATGTCAAGCTATGCATCTAGTGCTTATCTCCTTGCTCACTGGTCCGATGCTATGCAGGCATTCGAGTGCATTAGGGGATGCTACAGCCTGAAGGAGTCTGATGAATTTACATGGGCACGAACGCGCACTCGGTGGTGATAACCGGATAAAAGGATAATATCCTCCGACATCATTCATCTTCCTCTTCCTCTTTTCCTTTCTTCGAGTGAACAAACACAAGCATCCACCGGCCAACAAGAAATTGAGGTCCTGTAGACAACCATCAGCCACCATGGCGAGTGCATCGGGGTACAATCACCATCGATTCGCTCGAGCGGTGATGAAAAAGTCGAGAAGATGGGAACCTTCTTTAACGGTGCAGCTGTTCTCGTCCCACTGGAGATTCGAGAATTCGGTAAGTCACAGTTTCCCATCAATACATGATGAGTCTTATGCTGAGTGAACACCTTAACCATCACTTTGCTCCGACGCAGCCTATGACTTTCCAATATGAGGGAGATATGAAGGTGAGATTCTCTCTGCACTTGACAATACACCCAATGATAGCGACTTAGTATATATGCTAATTCGCCGTGCCATCATCATTAGCCATTCCTCCTTGCTCTTCGATCTCAGGTGATCCCAGCCTCCCTCATTCGATTCTTATACAACATCCAACCTCCCATCTCCTTCGTCGACGGCTGTCTGGTCGTAGAAATACAAGATTATAGGAAATCACCCGAAACCCGCTCCAGAGTAGTCATGCGTCCCGCTGCAGAGACTTTAGCGCAGACCATAGATGTGATGTTAGAGAGGAAAGGACAGAATCTAGATGAAGGCATGGGTCTGGAATTGGAGTCGAGGATTATCGTAAGTGTATAAATACCCAATCTCATTACTGTCATTTAGACGAGATTGCATGTTTTGTGGGTACAAGGCACAAATCCAATTTCCTCGTGAAAGCAAAGATTGTTCCCCATTACATCAAGTCGCAATCATCACTCCAATTCAATCAGACTGACCTGCTGCATTCACGTAGGCCGCTACATCTCCACCACTCTACCTAGGCACGTCCATCCTCGCTACTCGTAACGCTACCTTAGCTCTCGCATTAACTTCGCCCGCCGGTACCAACCTCGCTTCGGACGGGTCCATCCATCACACCTCCTCGAACGGTGATGGCGGGTCTGGCGACTCCAAAACGTCTGATAGAATGTCAAGACTCCTCCGAGCAGGTATCAACCATCGCACCGGATCCGCAACCATCAGTGGGGGAGCAGCAACCTCGGGGATCGGGAATGGAGGTGGATTCCAGCCTGCCTGGAATGTCCTTCGAGCTAAAGAACAATGGGATGCTCTCAAATTGCGGATGGAGATCGAAGCTCGAGAAGCTGCGAATCGACCTCAACAATCTCTGAATAATCAAGATCCGAACGGGAGCGGTATTGGTGATAATGCTTCACAACTGAATGGTACGAATAACAAGGATAATGGGGCTGAAGGTGCGCATACGGGAACAGGAACGGGAACAGGAGAAAAGAAGAAAACGAAGAAAAAGAGACCGGCTCCAGTGGTGGAAGAGGAAGAAGTGATAGATACGAAAGATAAACCGAAAACGAAAAAGAAGAAAAAGGCAAATGCCAATACCAATACAGCAGCTAATAATGCGGAACCTGAACCGCCGAAAGTGGAAGATCCACCAGCACCACCAACAGCCAAGAAGAAGAAAAAGGCAGCTGCCGCCGCCCAAGCTGCCGCTGAAGCTGCTGCTGCTGCCGAGGCTGCGTCTGCTGCTGCTCCTGCACCAGCGAAAAAGAAGACGCAGAAGAAGAAAAAGGATGGAGATGGTGGTGCTGAGACCAAGGAGAAGAAGGAAAGTACAGGTGATAACCCGACATGAGCAGAATGCTTTAGAATAGAATGAAACAAGGAGCACAGCGCAGATCGAGGTGCATTTTCTTGGGATCAGCGTAGATTTCGTTTATTCATGTTGTACAACGTTGTATGTAGCTATGTGATCTGTTACAATGATCTGCCATTATCTCGTTCGCGACGTCGTTTAACCTCGAGGCTGCAGAAGGTGTGACGCAGTCATTAATCAGTAAATGATGTTGTGATCCACAATTGTCGATGGTTGTTGATGATTTGTAGGCTGTTGGAAGGGAAACGACGCAGAGCAATTACTGTCACCATTTTACTCACGTGAGCAACACCACCTCAACGACCTTCTCGACAGCCTCTGCATCTGCCTGACTAGGTTCCTTCCGCCCATACCTTGCCCTTTCGACTATCTTGGCGTAAGAGTTGACGAACAAGCGGATCGCTCCGTTATCATTGACTGATGATGCTGCGTCGAGTAATGGCTGGAGGGAAAGAGGTGAAGGGGAGGATGAGGAGGTATCGCTTGAGCTTGAGCCTGGAGTAAGGCTTTGTTCTATTTGGAGTAGGTTTCAAGCGCGTTAGTTTCGATGTCATAGAACCTTTTCATACGTGGTATCTAGGACTCACTCATTATAGGTATGGTGGATAAGATGTATGTTCTAAAGTGCTTGTCCTCCCATTTTGTACCTAGTACAGGCGAATGCTGAGCTGTGCGTCCGAACAGCAAGAAGGGAGAAGACGGAAGAATGTAGGCAGCTCATGACCGACATACCTGGTCGACCCCATCCTTCCTGTTGACCCGTCGTAGCTTGCGAGATATGCGCTATGACAGCTGTCCTCGAGTACTCGGTAGCGATATGTTTGGCTACGCTCTGAGTAGGTGTGCAGGTCTGTCAGCGTATCTGTCTCTCTTTCGATAATACACCCCTTTCGGAAGACATGATCCAGATGTCTGAGGTTCAGGGATAACTCACCTTGGGCAAGTCGATCTGCTTTGTTGGTATATACGGTTTAGGCATTGTCCTTAGGATCCTTTTCACGCTCAGCACCCTCGACCAGACGTGCAGGATCGATATGATGCCCTGTTGTTATCATCATAGGACCCAATCACAATTATTATTAAAGATCAGTGTGAATAACATAGGTCAGTCAGTCATTGGTCAGTCATACGCAAAGAGGTTATGGACGATGAATGGATGTATGGATGTCGTTGTGGAAGTGGATGAGGGAAATAGAGTGACAGTGAACTCACCAAAGCAACATAAGCAGCAACCAACACGAATATATTCCAATTCCTCTGTCCACTATTCCTTATAGCCTGTTCCCCTATCCCCCATGCTGAAGCTACCAACAATACGGCGATAATCAAGATGAACAAGTAAAAACTCGTATGATACAAGAAGGATCTGAACCCTCTCAGAGTAGGTACACATCGCCGTGCGCTGTTTCTCTTCCTTTTCGACTTCGACTTCGACTTCGACGTTGTGTGATCATCGGGTCTGGGTTGAGGCTTGGGAGGGTAGATCGCTAAGTGCGGCGAGTGTAATGGGGGTGGGTGCGAATTCATCTTGACTGCTCTTGGGCTTTTGGCTTTTTGGCTTTTGAGCTTCTAGTGTTCTGATAGCATCTTGACTGGTGTGATTTCGAAATGAAGAATGTGGGAATGGTGGATTGGTGGAAATGAATGATTAAATGAATGATGGTTGTCGTTGTTGTTGTTGTTGTCGTGAAATTGAATGACGCAAAGTGGCAGGCAAAGAGCGGATACACCATTTACTAAACAACCATTCCTCAATCACTGCGCATCGACGTCCATGACACTTCATTGGTCTGCATGACCCCCGGTTTGGAGTCGTAATGAGCTGACGGAGATCGACAGCTACGTACAGCCAGCAAAGGTCGGACCACCTCGCTCAGCATTTCCATCCACATCAACCAACAATTGTCGCTGTCTTTGACATACATGCACAAAATGTGTTTCATCATCATCGGATATGTACAAAGAAGATGATGCGTGGAGATAACATCCAGCTGATGCTTTTATATCGTTATGAACATTATTAGGATACTCTATTCAACAGTAGCACCTCATCACATTCAAAAGAGTAAAGACTGTCCGTTCCCCTTCCAGATCGGCTTGCTTCGATCATGCGTCAGGCAAAACACCTCAATTAAATTCGGTGACGATCCAGCTGCCTCTCCAACGCACTACTAGGATGCTCTTCAACATCTTCCCCTTCGAGCCTAGGCTCAGCGTTTGTATCGGTATATGCTGGACCGACTCCTGCTCCAGGTTGATGAGATGCTTGCATTGCTTGAGGTAAGGGTTCGTTGTTCGCTCTGTGAGGTTGGGGAGGAGCATGTCGGACAAGTTCTCGGAAAGATTGAACTTCGTTGAGGATCAGTTGTCGCATACCGGAAGTCGAGTCTTCTTGTTCAAATGAAAAATCAAATGGCTACGTATCGCAGACACACAATAAGCGGACGTCCGGAAAAAAGGAAAGACCGGGCACACTCACTACTTCGCATGTTGGCTCATCAGCAGGATCGTGCCATACCGCGAGACTACAATTGCATCGAGTTGTTCAGCAGCATATCAGATACAAATACGAAAGGACTGGTTGATGCGAAGGAAGTAACTCACTAAGGATGCTCCAAGGCCTGCTCACATCCGAACCTCTTAAGCGGATCAAAGGTCAACAACTTTTGCAGCAAGTCTAAAGCTAGAGGTTGAGCATTCGGGTAGAGAGTATCGAATCTGACTCTAGGTTTGATAGGCAATGATCGAATATAATCTTGAGCTCTGGGTGATCCAACTCTGCGCAAAGTATCTTCCGTCGGTGTACCCAATAGGTTCAGAATCTTGTTCAATTGATCAACGTAATCTTCTCCCTTGAATATCGGCTTTCCGCCTAGCAGCTCCGCCAAGATACAGCCAACCGACCACATATCGATTGAAGAGGTCTAGCCATGCTTCGTCAGCCATGCTTCATGTCATATACGACACGAGCAGAAGAATTGACACGCAGGACTCACGTAATTGGCGAAAGAAAGCATAATTTCCGGTGCTCGATACCAACGTGTAGCAACATCTGTGAAACAAGTCCGCAAGTCAGTCAAAGAGTCTGAAATCGACGTCTTTCCACACAGCTGACATCAAAACAACTCACACTCCGTCATGAATCCCGCTTGACCCTGATCCGTCTGCACCGCCCCGGGCTGGAACCCTCTTGCCAAACCGAAATCACAAATCTTCAATTCGCAGTCCGCGTTGACTAACAGGTTTCCGGGTTTCAGATCTCGGTGCAAGACATTGGCGGAGTGGATGTACTAGAAAGTCTGTCAGCTAAGTGCATTCCTGATGAGAAGATAGCTCACTTTGAGACCGCAAAGGGTTTGATAAAGGAATGATTGGAAATGAGCATCTGACAGAGGTTGACCGGATCGTATCTGAGTAGTCGAACATGTTTAGCTTGTGTATAAAATATATAATCGAAGCAGACAAGGGCTGACTCGACTCACAATAGCATGAAGATCCGCTTCCATCAATTCCTCGTACAAGTAAACTTCCCTAAATTGACCTGTACCAGGAGGATCGAACACGATATCCATATCATACAAGCTGCGAAGAGTCAGCTATCCGCCTGCGCCAGGGAATCTAAGCAGACATACCATGTTATCTGTCAAGGTGTTCGTCAGCACAGGCCCTCCGGTCATCTCGGCGTGGAGTTCTTTACTCACATTTTTATGACCTCTGAAATGGTGTAACAAGCGCAATTCTCGCAGACATCGCTTGGTGAGGATCTGATAGAGGGTCACAGCATTGAGCTATCAGATCGGCACGGAATTCCTGATGAGACAGCTCACCTTCTTCTGGAATACGTTGGTGACCTTTTTCACTGCGCAAGTTTCGCCTGTCTGGTTGTTACGTGCTGATGAGACACAACCGTATGCTCCTTGGCCCAATTCTTTGACGAATTGCCATGGTTGCTGCAGTATACTGTGTCAAGAAAAACTATGTTAGCAAAGTCCTACATGATACTGCAAACTAGTAGTGCCGCAATATGTCTGCGGAGATGTCTGTGCGAAGCGATGCGAGCTTGAAGGTTGAACCAATTGCTTGGATGGATGAGCCCACTCACTAAACGTTGTTTGGGGTCTGGAATATCTGCCTGGGCGTGTAGTCCATCTTTTGTGAGCAGTGTTTGGTATCTTTTGCTGTTTGGATTCGAAGTTTAGAGAAGTAAAGAGAGAAGAAAGGGAAGATGTATATATACCATACACAGCATCCTCATTCCTCATTCTCACTATGACAACCCCGCGTACGTAATTACGCTGAAACATGTCCCAGACACGTGGCATCTCGATCACATGCCGGAGTCAAATAGCAGGTGATCCCACAAGCCTAACGAGTCAGACAACGATGTTGATAGACCCGCTTGTGCGCCTATAATTAGCACTCCCCTGTCGGTCGTCGCCGCCCACTCGATTTAAGCATTACATTCGGCTCAAATAATTTATGATCAAGAATCCATCTTAAACCTCTTCACTCATTCATCAGTCTACCCCTCAGCCCTCACTACCCTTCCTCAATCACCCAACAGCATGCCGCCAGCTCGAGCGCCTGCCAAACGAGCAGCACCGGCAGCCTCGTCCTCCTGTTCTGCCGGCCCCGCCCCACGAACAAGGATTCCCAAAGCGGGACCATCTACAAGTGCCGATGTCAAACCACGCATAGGTGCTTCATCCTCGACAACAACTAAAGGAAAAGCACCACTGCGTCCATCAAGCAATGTGAATTCGCTCGATAAGAAGCCCGAGGTCAACAAAGGAGAGGAAGAATGGGCAGAGTTGATGAGGCAGACGTACGGTAGTCAGAAGGGAGCTGATTGGTATTCGAAGGGTGTTAAGAGTGTCGAGGTGGGTTCGATTGGACTTGGCGATCACTATTTTTGACACGTTCAGTCCAGTCAACAGGATTGCCACTTATTGCGATGCTGATGTGACATGCAATTCACAATCTAGGATAAATGGGAACTCTTACCTGCCTTCTTGAAAGTCAAAGGTCTAGTCAAACAACACTTAGACTCGTTCAACTATTTCGTCAACGTCGATATCAAGGCGATCTTAGCGGCAAATTCACATGTAGTATCGGACATGAACCCATACTACTACATACGGTATCTCGATATACGAGTAGGAAAACCCGCAAGACACGATACCAACCAAGTTGCCAATGTCCTCACGCCAATGGAATGTCGATTAACAGATTCGACATACAGCGCACCGATCTTCGTTGATATAGAGTATCAAGGTGAAGATAAGAAGAACCGACAACGTGGTGTACAGATAGGGATGTTACCTGTCATGCTGCGGAGTGATCTCTGTCATCTGAAGAACAAGAATGAGAGTGAGCTGGCCAGAATGGGTGAATGTCCGATGGATCCAGGTGGTTATTTCGTGGTGAAAGGTACGGAGAAGGTTATTCTGGTGCAGGAACAACTTAGTAAGAATAGAATTATCGTTATGAGGGATCCGAAGAAGGATGAGACCACTGCGGAAGTTACATCGTCAGTATGACCATCCGTCTCTTCTTTCGTCCCTCGAGATGGAGATGAACTCGAGATGGAGATGAAGAAGCTGATCACGCGTTCGACAGGTCAACACACGATCGAGTTGTGAAAACATACGTGACTACCAAGAACAAACGATTATATCTCCGACATAACTCATTCAAGGAATTCATCCCCATCGTCATCGCCCTCAAAGCTATGGGTATCACATCCGACAAAGAGATTCTGCAATTAATATGTGGCTCAGACGAGCGATATCAAGAAGCATTCGGCGTGTCACTAGAAGAGGCAGCTAGAGAAAAGACATTCACCCGTAGACAAGCGTTAGAATGGATCGGAGCTAGAGTGTCACCCAACCAAGCGAAAGACGACGGAGGATCATACGGCCAAAAGCTTACTCCGGTCGATATCGCGCAACAAGCTTTGGCAGCTATGGTTCTCGGTCATGTCCCAGTCAGGAACATGAATTTCCGACCAAAGTGCATCTACCTGGCGACCATGTCTAGAAGAGTCTTGATGGCTATGATCGATGAACATATGGTGGATGATAGGGATTACGTCGGCAACAAGCGTTTAGAGCTGTAAGCACAGTACCCATAAACTCCGTTCTCCTTCCTCGTCAACATCATTGCCCCGAGTGAGCTGACACCAGTGCGCTCGTTCGTAGTGCCGGTCAATTGTTATCCCTGTTATTCGAAGACTCGTTCAAAACCTTCAACAGTGAACTCAAGAAACGTATGGACAAAATCTTGGAGAAGAAGAGTCGCGCTGGACCTTTCGATGCCGGATCGCTCATTCGCCAAGGTGGGGATCCGATCACCTCAGCCTTCGTCCGATCAATCTCGACCGGTAACTGGTCATTGAAGCGATTCCACGTCGAGCGAGCCGGTGTCACCCACGTCTTATCGAGACTGAGTTTCATAGCCGCACTAGGAATGATGACCCGTATATCCTCCCAATTCGAGAAGACGCGTAAAGTCTCTGGACCTCGTGCTTTACAGCCTTCTCAATGGGGTATGCTCTGTCCCTCCGACACTCCCGAAGGAGAAGCTTGTGGTCTAGTAAAGAACTTGGCCCTGATGACACACATCACGACGGATGTTCCTGAGGAACCGTTACTCAAGATGGCTTTCCTCCTTGGTGTAGAAGATATTTCCCTTTTGACCGGTAATGAGCTCTATCGACCTGGAGTCCACCTTGTGCAGGTCAACGGTACCCTCATCGGAGTCACGCATCTTGCGAAACGATTTGTACGAACTTTCAGAAAACTGAGAAGAGCAGGAAGAACATCGGAATTTGTGTCGATCTATATCAACCATCATCAACGTACGATATACATCGCTTCTGACGGAGGACGTATCTGTCGGCCGATGATCATCGTCGAAAAGGGTAAACCTCGAGTAACATCCAAACACATGAAGCTCCTCAAAGAAGGGAAAGTCACGTTCGACCATTTCCTCCGATCGGGCCTGGTCGAATACCTAGATGTGAACGAGGAGAACGACTCATTCATAGCTTGTTACGAATCCGAGATAGTCGAAGAGACTACCCACTTAGAGATTGAGCCATTCACCATCTTGGGTGCTGTCGCTGGACTGATCCCTTACCCTCATCACAATCAATCGCCTCGTAATACATATCAATGCGCGATGGGTAAACAAGCGATCGGAGCTATCGCATATAATCAACTGAACCGGATCGACACATTGCTGTACCTCATGACGTACCCCCAACAACCAATGGTGAAGACCAAGACGATAGAACTGGTAGGATACAACAAATTGCCTGCCGGTCAGAACGCTACGGTCGCTGTCATGTCTTACTCTGGATACGATATCGAAGATGCCTTGATCCTCAATCGAGCCAGTGTAGATCGAGGATTTGGTCGATGTCACGTATTGAAGAAACAGACTATCCCAATGCGAACATTTGCCAATGGATCACATGAACGAACTGCCTACCCTGACCCATTACCCCGTCCGGACGCATACGCTTTCATCGACCGGGCAGACGGTATGACTGCCCCCGGAGCGACTGTCAACCAATTCGACGTCATGATTCACCGAGAAACTCCGATCGATACCCGTGGCCCATCCACTGAGGGGTACAAACCCAGTCCGATCACTCACAAATTACCTGAGCCCATCCAGATCGATAAAGTCATGATTACCGAGGGCGAGGATGGATCGTTGATCAAGATTCTGACCAGACAGACCAGGCGTCCTGAATTGGGAGATAAGTTCTCTTCGAGACACGGACAAAAGGGTGTGTGTGGTCTGATCGTCCCGCAAGCGGATATGCCGTTCAACGATCAGGGTATCGTACCGGACATCATCATGAACCCGCATGGTTTCCCCTCGCGAATGACGGTAGGAAAAATGATCGAACTCTTATCTGGAAAAGCGGGAGTCTTAGCTGGGAAACTGCAATATGGAACTGCATTTGGAGGGTCGAAAGTGGTAGACATGTCTCAGATCTTGATCGATAATGGATTCTCGTATGCCGGTAAAGATATGTTGACCTCTGGAATTACGGGTCAACCGATGGAGGCATATGTGTACTTTGGTCCGATCTATTATCAGAAGTTGAAGGTGAGTCAAAGTCCGACTCTGGAATTTCATTTTTCATTTGTGTACTCCACGTTCCGCTTTTCGTTATATAGATAGTGAAGGTAGTCAAGACTGAGAGCTAATCTGCATCATCTTCGCTTCGACCACAGCACATGGTCATGGACAAGATGCACGCGCGACCCACAGGTCCACGAGCCAACCTGACAAGACAACCTACGGAAGGTAGATCGAAAGATGGTGGATTGAGGCTGGGAGAAATGGAGCGAGATTGGTGAGTTGACTTTTCGCCCTTCATGTATTCGTTCCAATCCGACCCATCTGGCTCCCTGAGTCTATGGGTTCATTCGTCTCGTTCGAGTTGAGTGGAGTTGAAAGGGTAGAGGCTGATCTGATGGGGTTCATTCCATTTTCACCTGATACTGTTCAGTCTGATCGGATATGGTGCCACTCAATTACTGCTCGAACGACTCATGATTTCCTCCGACGCGTTCGAGACTCAAGTGTGCGAGACGTGCGGTATGCTAGGATACAACAACTGGTGTCCGAAATGTAAAAGCGGAAAGGGGGTGATAGGGTTGACTATCCCCTATGCAGCGAAATTGCTCATTCAAGAGGTGAGTCCTTGAGTTTGCCCGTGTAACTTTGTTTGCTCGGCTCTGGGCGACTTGACTTTGATCCGAGTGGAGTGGAGCAAGCTGATTGAGCTGTGCACTATAGCTGATGGGTATGAACATCATGCCTAAGTTGTGTATGGAAGATACGGTTTAAGCTTAGGACGAGGCTGATTCCAGGCGCAAATGCGGGGAAGCGAGATAGAGTGGAAGGAGAATTCCAGCTAGGGTCTGGCGGTAGGAAGGAGGATGATTTACGATATACGATATAACACGAATAACGATGCATCCCATATATGAGATGGAATAGAATCGTTCTGTCTTGTCGTTGGTTTGGGACGCCAAGACTTTGTTGACTACAAATCTCAAATGTGAATTTGGCTTCATACGTATACGGGTACGGCTTTGTTTTACGGCATTGTTGATCGTCGGAATACCTTACCTCGAGTAACTTTCCACAATCCCCCATCGGATGGCATGACGCCTTTCCATGGATTCTTAATAACTCTAATTCAATGACACATTCTATCGGTTCAGATGAGATCAGATCATAGCAGCACATCGAAGCTATGTTCCCCATTATTCAAGGAAGACATCTCCTTGAGGTCCAAACAAGCTGGTGACAAACAAGTAAACAAATCGATTAAACAACACCCAAACAAGCGGAGGACAGACATGTAGACTATGATTAGACAGGAACACATAAAGGTGAAAATGGACATGTACATGTACATGTACATATGCTCGTATATATAGAATCGCTGTATTCTCTTCTGCTCATCTAATTTCGTCTAAATTTCTCTTTTTGTACAACTTGTCAATCGAGGTAGTTTCTTCATCCATCCCTTCTTCCCAGTCTCTCAGCTAATTATCAGAACTCTCTCAAGATGCTCGTCTCCTTGCTGCACGCTTTGACTATCTGTCTCCTCGCGGTAGGAGTGCTCGGATCTCCAATGCCCACCGAGATAAACGGCGATACCAATGCAGCTCGTTTAGCTAGGGGCTTACCTCTGAAGAAACCAGCGAGGACGTTCGATCCCTCAAGAACAGTCGGTAAGTAGTCTATAGCTTGCTCTAGTATATACGCACTTGAGGCGGTCAAGCTGATAGGACATCGCGCCTGACTTGACTTGACTTGATTTCAAGCTCGACGACAGGAACCCTCCGGAGCAACTCAGACGGGAGTCTTCGTCATTAGCGATAGGACCCCCACTCGAAAGAGGGGTCCTGACCCCACGGTCTACGTCGGGTATAGTACCAGCGATGAGACCTTTGTACCTACTACCGTGAGTCATATTATCAAGCACATTCACCTCTCACCTCGGACAACTCTCCTGGAGAACGAATGGGGTCACAATATACTGTGGACTAACGTTCAAATTGAACTACTCTTACCTGTCAGGATATCACCAACGCTCAAATATTCAAGATCCCAGGATCGGGACCTTTTTCCGCTCAGAATATTCAGTGGTACGATCCAGACCACAAAGTATGGCAATACCTCACTGTGGTCTCGGTCTACACGGGGGCTGTGTCGGGTGAAGAGTGAGTAGCTTTGATATGCTTTCAGACCCGAACTGCTAGATGACACAATACGCTTTGGTATCCACTTCTTCAGTGTCGTCCTCCTCGCTCCGAGCCAAGATGGATACTCAGTCGACTTGAAATCATCTAATCACCTGTCCGTCAACTGGCCGAAAAAGACTGGACCGGGCATGTTCAACGCTGAGCTATACACGGGTGTCCTGACCGGCGGCTCCGTCCCGTATATCGTAGGAGCCAGCTCGTATGGCGATGTCACTGATGCCATGGTGGACGTCAAGCCTGTCACTTTGACTTTCATGCGGAACGGTAAGTCAAATCCCACCTAACTCCCGCCGGGTTTGCCGACACAGTAACGGGCAGTCAGACGATACAGATACATACTGAACTTGTCGGCTTTCTTCCTGCAGATATTTGATCCGACTTCAGCGAGCAACTGATAGGTGTCAGTATCGATGGCCCACACGGGTCGACTGGGGACTGCCTGCCCCACCTGCTTCTATCGAATCACCTATTCATACCATTCTTACAAACTCTATACCCCTTAATACAGTTTCCGGTAGATACCCTTATTTTCTGATCGAATACCCTCTTTGGGCTCTTTGGGTGAGCGTATATGCTCGTGGGATGCAAAATATTCGCCTGATCAAGGTTGATGTATCAGACAGACATGTCAAGGCGTGAGGTCTCGCTTCAAACACGATAGGATTTCATGGTACTGCCGTCTAAGGTCAGCAGAGCTAGATAGCCTTCGCCTACCCGTGCAGTACACATCTCGTTGCGGCTGAAGCACGCAACTGGTTCCAATCCGCTATATTCGTAGTCGACATTCAAGGAGAGTTCATCTGACATTTGCCTAGTATCCAAATCATGGTACGCGCCTCTTGACTTTTTCGAGAGGATCATTAGGGTTAAAACGGCAATTACAGCACTATGTCAAGAAGCCCCCTAGTGCTTCTCCTTGTGCCTCTCTACTTGATCTCGGGCTCTGATGGACATTCTTTATCCTTTTACAACTGTGACATGTATGACATGCAGATTAAGAAATGCTCAGACAGAGTAATTAGCATGGAGAAGTCTGTGGAGGTTATGGAAGTGGGGCTGCGTGCCTTGATCTTTTTGGCTGCAATCGTTTCCTTCTCATCTCTCCACCCCGTTCTCATCACATTCAACGACATCATCCACTTGATCATGCAAAAGAGTACGGGCATATGATCATAAGTATAGCCTCCAGTACCGCAGCCAGCTTCCAGACCATTGAATGCATACGATCATAACGAGAGTCATGACTTGCATGAGCATATAAGACCGACCCCCATTTGCAATTTCACCCGTCATTACGATGATTCCCCCTTCTTTGCTGTATCACGCTACCAATCCGACCCTTTACCCTACCAACATCGCGAACGATAACCTCTTGGTGGTACGATTCAATGGAGCTGTGCGGATCAGCCACGTACGGATAATACCCGAAGGAGTGAGAAGTCTGCCTGGGACTGGACAAGGGTGAGTCCAAGTTTGAGGGATTTACTTCTGCACCACCTCATAACATGCCGTGACCGAGTTTCGGCGGACGACACATGTTCAGAGAATGCTTCAACCCTCAACAGGACGATCAACGTGTACAACGCTGATGCTTTGGCTGACTCGCAAGGACGACCTATCCCCCTTCTTTCACAGCTCGGATCTTGCTTAATGTCTCGCCATCAAACCCCGTCAACGCGCTGGCCTCGACCAGTATAAAGGTGATACCTTCTGAGAACCCTCTGGACTATCCTATCGATATGCCTGTCGGAGTGAGTCCCTTCTCCTGGACCATCTGCCTCTGATCCTCGTTTTGCTTGGCCCGATCATCACGCACGTTGCAGGCCTCTCAGATCCAAGCTGATTGTTGACAATGTTACCACAGGTCACCACCCGGATGATGATGTTCTATTCGCCCGCTGAACGACTGACTATATCCATATACGGCTTTGCAGGCGACTCGCTCAATACTCCTGCAGCGTCTTTCCAATCTCCGAGCACTGTATCATCCGCTCATCCGCTTGACTACACTTCTTCATCATTGCCATTAGGGAAAGCTGACCAGAAGGAGAGCTACGAATGGCTCTACGCATGGTGCGGAGATACCCCAAACTCACTCCTTGACTTACTCAACGATCAAACACCTCCTCCAATCTCTCAACGCGCATTAGATTGCTTGTTCCTCTTAGACGACTTTCAACCTGTCTTTCCGCTCTTCCTCACACAATCTACCGCCTTGATATACCTCATCACACATCCATCTGAAATACGAGACAAGATTCTGTCGACTCCCGAGAATGCTGTACATCCATCGATACTTCCCCTTCTCCCGCCTGAGCACCCCTTGAAGATCCTAGATCAGCCTTCGAGCTCTGAACGGCATCTGCAAGCGTGGAAGAACCTCCCATTGGGCTTAGGACCGCTTTTAGTACTCCGTGATGCGGGTGAAGAGGAATTACTCCGCGTGGAAGAAGGGGAGGAGAGGAGTAATGTGACTAGACTGGCAGATTTAGCATTCGCCGAAGAAGGAGGAAAAGCTATAGATGCTGCACTGGATATCCTTAATCGCCCTTTCACGGACAAACGACTCAACGTTTATCTGGCGAAACATCTACCTAGATTGTTGGTATCGCAAGCGATTGATGGGGAGAACCAAAGAGATTTAGCGATACCGTTAGGATGCAGCGAAGAAGTGATCAGACTCTTGGTCAGCTTGCGAGGAGAAGTCATAAGTGGACGCAGTGCACGAAATATATGCGGCAAGCTGGCGAGCAGGTATTTAGAAGGATTAGAGGAAGATCATCCGCTCAAAAGGGTATTCATTTCGACATCGTGCTCCAGTTCTCTTCACTCGACTTCGACCTCAGCACGAATCCAAGTCCAAGCACAAGTACAACCAGATAGCAACGGAGATGTTCGACGCCTCAACAGGCTATCTACGGCTGTTGATAAGTCCCTGGCGGACCTCGATTCTGCGACTCATACTGGACTCTCGTCTCTCGTTCATTCAGTCACACCTTCCGAGCTCATCCAAATGATTTCTCCAGACCTGTTCACTTCGCTGAGCACTGCACGAGTCCCACCTTTCGGCATACCACCCTCGGCCCAAACGGATCTCGAACAAGGTACCAAGAGTTTCGCTGGGAAAGTGTATAGTCAACATGAATTCCGAAAGGATCGAGAACCCTCGGCTGCACTGGGATTGGGGATAGGTAATTTACCTGGCGGAGTGGGTGGGGTCAACATGGGCATGGGCATGGGTGGACTGGGTGTTGGTAGTTTAGGAGGAGGAGGACGAGCGGCTAGTAGGCATGTCGACAGTTATACGGCTACTCAGATGACCTAGAAAGTGTTGGTGCATCATAAGTGGTTTGTTAGACGAACCATTGTGCATAATTATGATATGTCTTTCTTCCACGAATTTGGGTCGTGAGCTGTATATGCGATGCATGAACATTGTAGTGCTTTTTGATTTCCATCGCTTCAAACCCAGTTCTGTAGGTTGAATGGAGGGAAGGACATTCTTGATCACAAATGCGATTCAAGGGGAGAAGACCTGCATCGAGTCCGACCATTGATTGTCCTCGACCAGCCTTAGTAGTCCTGTTGATATTTGCATACGCTATGCGAGCAAGATCCGTCGAATTTGGGAAGTCGAGAAGAGATGATCCAGACTTGAGTCGTTGTCACTAACGCTGGACTTCACTCACATTCTGATTTTCTGTTTGCTTCGACTTTGCCCCACCCCCTACTGGTCTGATCGAAGGTTCGAAGGCCCGACATCGAATTCCAGGCCTTTTACTTCCATTCTCATTTGGTGCTTTCACCACACCACACAAAGCACCCTGATCTACATGCTATTTCTCGTCCGCACCAATCACCATTCGGGATGGATTGCAGGATAAGGTTTCTGGGGCTTGTGATGATCATCCTTGCTGCGATTTTAGTACGGGAACGGGTGAAATTAGTTGTATATGTGTGTGTATATGTGTGTTACCACCATGTCAAGGAGTATTTCCGATCACACGGAATCCTTTGTTATTCCGCTCCTTATTTGTAAAAGTCTGGAAACTTTTATCCGTCGATTATACGCTGCTTGAGTGGGTATAGGTGTCCTCTTGCACCTTCTACCTGCTCGAGAGGCTTGGTGATAGAAGGCGAGCATGAGTTGAGGAGATACGCAAGGACCAAACGCACTGATCTGCTAGTCCGACCCTTCACTCATATGCCTTTTTGAGCATAGATGATTTGCATACGTTTGACTCTCATATCTCAGGAAGGCCCTAAACTGGCGTCTCACATTGCTCCCCACCTGACGTTCCCCATCTGACTTTAGAGGACACGGCGATCATGTCAAGCGAAGACCAAGTTATGGAAACGGAGGATAATTGACGCGCAGGAAAATCACGGATAAAGGCGGTTGTCCACTGTATCAGGTTATTCTACGGAGTATCTTAGAGGGACTTCTATCCCTTATCTATGAAAAGAGTTTAAAATGTTAATACAACCCTGAAGGTACTCGTATTTCCCCACTCTTGGGCAATTGTGCGGAGGAGTAAGCAATCGCAATCGCGGTGAGGCAAGACCAGGTAAACGATTCATTCATTTCATTCCTTCATTGAAATAACGTAACTTGGGTGGGGTAGCTTGGAAAGTGGGTAAAGCATTTCGTTCGGTCCGATAACATACATACTGAGGTGTAGCATTAGCATACTGGGCCATGTTCATGACCATCCTAAACCAACATCTCTTGTGGACTTTCTGTTGTTGTACTAGACTTTCTGTGAATAGCCTTCTTTACCCACTCTGACTCTGTATATCGTATATCGCAGTCTAATCGAATATTGGTCCGAAAGGAGGGGTGTCTCATCGTCGATCTCTTTACTCTTCTCGTGTCCCCTTTCTTATGTGTATACGGAGGCATCAGAACAATCCATCAACATTAACATCAATCAGATCAATATCAAGACTAGATCAATTAGGGAATTAGAGTGGTTCAGGTCTCATCGGGAAAGGAGGGGTTTCACTCATTTCTGACATCCGTTTCGCTCGTGTCCGAAGAGAATCCTCCTTCGTCACTGCCTTGCTGCCTTCTTACCTCGCTTGAACACCTTCACACCCACTTTCAGGTGGATCTGGACATCAACAGATTGATCGTTCTCCACCGATCAAGACGGACAGCTTTTGCCCTGCCTCTTCTTACTCCGGTCGATTTAATGAAACACCGTCATCATCAACATCAACCCCGATGAAAGCAGTAGAACTTCGGTAAAACCCAAATTTGATATTCATCATAAATCAACATTGGTACATGTAAATATCTATAAGAAGGCCAAGGATCATTGTATATAACCTTGTTCGTCTTTGCTATCCCTCTTCTTGTGAATATCCCCATCTCTCCCTCAAGCACCAGCCATTAATCGCAAGAGTCTTCAAGATAAACAGATATCTAGTGAATCAGTCAAGCATCATCAATTGGAACTTTCGAACGCAAACTCAAGAGCATCATGTCAATCCTCTTCATCTCACCAACGATAATTTCAGGTGATCCCTCGGTAGAACCATACGAAGCCGACGTCTTGGTGGTCGATGGCCTGATCAAACAAATATCCTCTCCGAACTCGATACACCCCAGTGGCACCAACAACGAGGACGAAGCAGGGGTGAAAAAGATTCAAGCTAAGGGATGGGTCTTGTCTCCTGGATTCATCGATCTCCATGCTCATTCCGATCTATACCTCCTCACGAATCCTGAACATGAAGCTAAGATCAGTCAAGGCTGTACGGTGAGTCACTCAAAGGCGCCTTTACCTCTCTCCCTCTCTCTACCTTTCGATCGTCGGTATAACTTTTTTTCTGAGAAAATGGTTCTTTGTCGGTATTCGGGATATCCTTGTCCTCATCCCTACCTTTGGCTTCTTCTCCGATGACCATTTCATCAAACCCGAATACATCCAGAGAATTTCCTCTTGGATCAATTAATTGAATGAGTCAGAAGAGGCACGCATAGCTCGCTCTTCTGTCATTCTTGTCGTTACCTATCGTCTTTTGTTTTTCGGGCTTGACCTGTTGCTGTTCGGATGAAATCCTCCCTTTCATTTAGCCAGCGACGTCGATCGTAATTACGTCGTTTGCGGAGATTTTCGAAATCTCGTGCCGACAGAACGCACACAACCCCTCCTTTTGCTAAAAGCTAGTGCTGATATACTTCTTACTTGCCGGATAGACCGAAGTCATAGGCCAAGACGGGATCTCATATTCCCCTATACACACACAACAACAGCTCAAGGCAATCCGAGAACAGATAGCAGGCTGGAATGGTAACCCATCCCCCGAGGATTATCCCGATGTGGGATTATTTGAATGGAAGACGGTCAGAGAATACCTTGACTGCTTAGAGCGAAATAAGACGGCTACGAACGTCGCGTATCTCGTACCGCAGGTGAGTTAGTCAAGGCGTCTCCCAGAAGATTATGCTGAAGCGTATGACTGATGCTATGTGTATGATGCGAATCGGACAGGGTAATTTACGATTGTTAGCTTGTGGACCGTGGGACCAGGTGGCCACTCCTGATGAGATTGCAAGGCAGGAAGACGAGCTTAGGAAGGCTATGAGCGAAGGTGCAGTGGGCATGTCCAGGTGAGCAATCGTTCTTCTTTCTACCAGGATTCGTCATGCCTCGGAAGCGATCATAACTGATCTATTGCAACATGACTAGCGGTTTGACGTATACACCGGGAATGTACGCATCGACCTCGGAATTGGGATCGCTGTGTCGAGTTTTGGCGGAAGAATACCCAGGAGCACACTATGCGCCACATCACAGGAGTTATGGGTTCAAAGCGATAGAGAGCTACGCCGAGATGTTAGGTCTGGGAAGGATGACTGGTTGTCCTATTCGTAAGCACATACTTTAGATCCTTCAGTCATCTCATCATGAATGCTTGAGTGGCAAGGCCGAGCCAATATCTCACATGTGGTCTTGGTCTTTTGACACTTGCTGACATGGCCTCGATCAACTTGCAGACTTGACACATGCCACACTCAACTTTACGGAGAATAAAGGGAAGGCCCCTCTGTTACTTTCTATGATCGATTCGGCCCGTGCATCAGGGGTCGACGTCACGCTCGATACATATCCCTATCTACCGGGATGCACGACCTTAGCAGCCCTATTACCTTCGTGGGCCAGTGCGGGCGGGCCACCGGAAACTCTTAGAAGGCTGGAAGATGAGATGACTCGGGAGAAGATCAGGAGAGCAGTCGAGATCACGGGATGTGATGGTGGGCACGGAATACCGACTAATTGGGATGAGATACAGGTGAGTTCATTCCTCTCTCGTGAGCTAGCAGAAGTCTAAGAAGAGCCGAGCTGACTAATCCGATTGGAAAGATTGGCTCGTGTAACGAACCCTCCATTCGACATTATTCTGGGAAACGAGTATCAGAAGCTGCGAAACTCGGCGGTCTATTACCTATCCAAGTGTTCTTTGAGGTTCTGGTGAAAGATCGACTGGCGACTTCCTGCTTGATGCATATCGGCAACGAGGAAAACGTGAGGGAGATCATGTGCCATCATACCCATTGTTCGGGGAGTGATGCCATCTTACATGGAAAAGGTACTCATCCTAGAGTGAGCAACATCTTGGTCCACTTCAAATTGCACACTTCATCGATTGTGGTTTTGAATGAATGGTCTCTGATTGATGCATCAATCGACAATAGGCATACGGCACTTTCCCACGATTTTTGGGTAAGCCCGACCGCCCATTCGGGATAGCGGAAGCGTGAAGCTGACCGATGTATCAACGTGATGACAGGACACTACTCGAGAGATTTGAATCTATTATCACTCAACGAAATGGTCTCGCATCTGACATCTCGACCGGCCAAACGACTGGGTATATATCCGCACAGAGGTTTGATCCAAGAAGGATCAGCGGCAGATCTGGTCCTGTTCGATCCGAAAACCATAAAAGACAAAGCGACGTTTGATGAACCCAAACAACGTGCAGAAGGGATACGCTACGTTCTGGTGAACGGACAAATAGCGATGGAAGAGGGTGTGTTGAATGGGAATAGAGGTGGTGCGGTCTTGAGGAGGAGGGAAAATGGGAAAGTCTATTAGGCGCAGCGGACAACCTCTCCCCAGGAAGTCTGTTAGGTTGGGATAAATGATACGCTTTGCGCAGAATAGGACATTCGAGCGATCCAGGGATTCTCAGATATTTGGCATGCTTTGATACATATGCATATTTAGTTGATATATCGCTACATCAGCAATAGCCTATCTGAAATATACACTGGCTGCATCGCTTGTCACTGCCTCGTAGGTCTCGCATGACATTCCAAATTTGCATGACCTGTTCGCTTGTCCTACGCTGATGTGTTGCGATGCCCTTGGGACGGATTTGAAGCCAGATGCCCTCCTACTCATGCTGCTCCGAACGCTCCGTGCGTAATTGACTTCCTCATTTGCAGGCGAATTCCCCACTTTGGGCGAATTCCCCCACTCTGTTGTACGGTGTTCATCTCGGCCAATTCGGTCCGCCATTTAACCGATCCAGGTGTCACCCCACTTTATCAGCCTTTATCATTCGCTTCTCTGCAATCAAACCTTTTCAAAGACTTACTGATAAAATACTTTGAGGATATCTTCATATCAACTGCAGCTACAATCTCTCCGGAACGAAGCTCAAGAAGACTAGCACTCAGTGTACTGCAATAACAACTCAAACGACCCGCTCGATATCAATCTCGATCTCGACAAACCGAAGATGTCCTCTTTCACCCATACCTCGCTATACGCCCTCCCGTCAAAACAGGCATTACAACATGAGTTCGTAGGCAAAAAGATCGATCAGTTGAGAACACCAGCTTTGGTAGTGGATCGTAGTCGATTCAAGAGGAATTGCGAGGAAGTTACCGCGGAGTCGAAGAGAAGGGGTATGGGGTTCAGAGCGCATGTCAAGAGTGAGTGAAGCCGTTGCCGGCTCTGTGAGGGGGGCGCGGGGCGGCAGGAGAAGGGCCATTGTTTCTGGAACTGGATGGGATGAGATGGGATGAGGGAGTGGTGAGCAGAGCGAGAGTCGAAGACGGACGTTTGATCTTATAAGGTTGCTGACTCGACTTGATCTTGCATGACAATGTAGCGCATAAGACGACAGAAGGAACGAGATTACAAGTCACTGCTGCTGGTGGAGTGAAAGCTACGATCTGCTCGACGATGATTGAGCTTTGGAAAATAGTGGAGGACGGCTTGGTAGACGAAGGATTAGTTGACGATGTACGTTTCCTTTCTCCCTCTTCTCAAAATCTTCCGACGATGAGGGTTACACACGTCCTCTGGAATGTTTCCTTCGATATATGGTTTGTGCTGGACCGAGCGCTGATCCTGACTTTGGCGTACCCACAGATACTCTACTCTATGCCTGTTGGATCGGATAAGATCGAGGACCTGAACAGAGCACAAGACATAATAGGATCCAAAGGTGTTATCAGATTGATGGTGGATCACCCAGAGCAGATCAAGCTGTTGAGTCAGTTCAACGAGAAGAATGGAAGGAAGCAGAAATGGAGTGTTTTCGTCAAAGTTGACGGTGGAGGAAGGTGAGTCTCGGATCATACTTCAACCTTTTCCTCCTCCAATGGCTCGGAACACGAGCAATCTCTGCGAGTGGCCCAAGCGCGCAGAGCGTAATCGTAGCCATGGAAGCTGATATGTCTAATTCGAATCAGGCGTGCTGGTGTACCTCCCACGAGTCAACAGTTGAAAGACATCATTCAAGCGGTCCTAAGCTCCAACCACGTCGAGATATTTGGATTCTACTCTCGTGAGTGCTCATTTCGTCATCTGAAATGCATCTTTTCGTTATCCTACAAATGATAGGATGGCCGCTTATGCTGTTTTGACATTCTATAACTGTAGATTTCGGTCAATCATACGCCTCAGACACGTTAGAAAAGGGATCATCATATTTCGAAGGAGAGATAGATTGCGTCAACTCCGCTGCCAAAGTAGCCCGTGATCTCGGTGCGAAGGGAGACTGGATATTGAGTGTTGGCGCTACGCCGACTGCACATGCTGCTGTGCAAGAGGTCCAAAAGGCTCATGGAGGCTTGGAAGGTACGCTAGAACTGTGAGTCCACCTATTCATTGCTCATCACTACATTCCACTCGTTCTTCATTCTTCATTGATTCAACCAGGAGGATAGCGAGCATTAGGCGAAGGGGAATCAGGAAATTCTGATCTGATCTGATCTGATGATATTTCCTGCCGCAGACACGCAGGATGCTATTGCATGTGCGACCTTCAACAACACGCCACTTCCCTCGTACCAGACTCTCACCTAGCTTTGACGGTAGTCAGTAAAGTGGTATCGGTCTACCCTCATCGAAAGGAAGCGATGTGCGATAGTGGTGCATTGGCAGTATCGAAAGATACAGGTCGATATCCCGGTTTCGGTCGCTTAGTCTCCCCTTCTTACGCTACCAAGTGGGATCTGGGCAGGATCTCGCAGGAACACGGTACACTCGTCCATCGACCTGGAGAGACCATCAGCGAGAATGAAGAGCTGAAGATTGGAGATACGGTCAGAATCGTACCTCAGCATGCGTGTTTAGTGTGTGCCGGTTTCCCCTGGATGTATGTCGTAGATGAGCAAGAAGGTAAAGGCGAGGAAGTCGTAGATGTTTGGGTCCCGTGGAAAGGATGGTAATCACAAAGATCCAATTCATTCGTTATACTTCGACGTCATGTAAAGGAAATGTGTAATACAGCTGGATCTTGACATGGACAGACATTTCATTGCTCAACTTCAGCACAAGAGAGGTATACACATTACAACCAGGAACAAATGATTTATATAATATTTACAACTGAAAGGCATAAGATTCGATTCACTACAACCCAAATTTCATGCACCAAGAAGCTAAACGCCGTAGATCAGGCTGATTCCAAAACCATGTGTCGTTCCCAGGCCAGATAATCCGTTTTCACATGCGAACAGTCTCCGATTGATATCAATGCCGGTGCCCCTCCTTCTGTCCGCACATGCGACACCCCACTGCGAGAGACCAAGACGGGTCGCTCAAATTGAGTTACACGACCCATCATCCCCTGTGAGTGCCTCTTCGAGAGCTCATCAGTCTAGCCAGAAGCACGCTGTTATCTTTATCCGTATCCTCCTTGCTCGCATCTAGCTTCATGCACACAATCTCCAGCAGATCCTTGATCACTTCTTCCATACTTGACGGTTCCGTCAATTCGAACATTTTACCTTCGGTATTGAGTATACGCTGGAACCAGCTGGTGATTTTACGTTGTTTTTCAGCATCTGTATCTTCCTGTGCCGAAAAGTTGAACGACGTTGTTGCATAGGCAGCACTTAGCGGTTGATGTGCTTGTGGTGGTGGGACGGTGCTCTCCGAAGCGATTGTCAGATTTGAGTTTGTAGACGAAGATGAGGATGGTGGGTGAATAATGGTTGTTGTGTAACCCCACAAAACCAGCTGAGCAGAATTGACAGTGATCAGACCATGTCGCTGCATATCATGTAATAAGCGACAGACCGCACTCACAGTGGTATTGAACACAGCCCAAGGAGAGTAAAGACCCCATTCACTGAACAACGCTTGACGAAGATATCGGACAGATTGCCATACGCAGGTCCAAGCATCATCTGTCTTAGCCCAAAGCTTGAGGCGACGTTTGGCATCAGAGTACTGTCGTGGGCCGACTAACCAAGATATCGAAGAATGTCAGCGCCAATTTCTGACATATCTCAGCCATCATTGACAGAGGGCAGGTAACTCACTCGAAGCTCCACAAAAAGACGTGGCACCAGCTGCGACATGTAGCATGGGGCTGGATGCGGACAATCATCAGCCAGACTTCTCCTCGCACAGGCTTGAGTCAGCTTACATATCGCTCAAGACAGATATGATGCAGATGGCAAACGTATCCCTCATATCTCTAGACTCGATAGTCCCGCTCATGTGCATTACCGCGGACTCATAAGCGGCTCGAAGTTGGATGACGGCTAGCGTTGGTATCATGGTCTATCAGCCTGTTTCTCTGGAGTCCGTCTGAGCTGGAGTAGATTCAGGGTGGGCTGTTGCGAGTTCTGATGGTACAATGGATTAGGCACTTACCACTAAAGACGATGGATCTCCAATGCTTAGTACCTTCCCTAAACCTTATACCCATACCGCCTCTCGTTCTGCAGTCCCAGGCAATCGCAATCAAGCCAATCAAGACCATTTGAATAGTCAAGGAATTATCTAGATCGACCTTGAACAAGAACTTATGTTCCTCCGATAGGGCAGACATGATAGCGGAAGAATACCCCTCAGCAACGACAGTCACGGTGAATTCCGGGTGAAGACCTGGGAGATAGCCTGATTTGGACGTCTTCGGCTTTGTCGTAGCGGTGTTCTGCACCGGGCTGTACCGACGGATTTTGAGCCATTCGCTAGCTGTTCTAGCCTCCCATTGCGACTTGGGACAAGGTAGATTCAGGTTATGAGCGAAGATGGATAGTTGACGGGAACAATGTTGATTCCAGAATGCTGATAATTGAGTATCCATCAATAGTACGCAGTATGCCGATCGGCGTCGCTCTGTCAATCGAGAAGAAGGTCAGCATGATGCATCTGACATAGACAAGGTAGACGTCTCTTGGGAGTGGTTCGTGGAGTTATACAGCCTGTACATGGACAGTGATGATGACTCACCTTCATCTTTCGCCCAGGATGCCCAAGCTTCTTCCCCCTGCGCGTCCAGATCCGGCTTACCAGCAACACCTATACCCTTCTTTCTTGAATGAGCGACCATGACTGGCCACATACATTGAGCGACGAACAGGCTTTCCGCATTGCCGTACCATGTATCGTATACGTGACATAGCGTGAAAGATTGCAGAGTCGAGGTGGGCATTTCTAGACCGCATTCATGAAACAGCATTCCTCGGATCTGCATGACTATTCGGGAGGATTCCTTCCTCCGTGGATAGGTGGTGTGCACCGCTCCGACTATGATCATCAGAATAATGAGTTCGGCGGGAGAGGTATGATAATCCAGTGTCGCTTGATGTATGAAGGGGAATGTTGGCGCTGTCTTCATCCAGTACTGTTCCAATGATTCGATGGCGTAGGGCAATGTCACATTGAAATCCTGCGAAAACCGAAAGACCCATATTAGCAAGTGCGATGGCAACTGCTAACAAGTCTTGCCTAAGCGGGATGGAGTGACTCACCGGGAAAGCAAGTTGCAATTTTGTCAAAAGCCCTTCCGTCATCACAAGGTTCTGAGCGACACCGGTGTCTGCTGATGCCGTCTGATAGTAGGTCGACTGACCTCTTTCGTCGGATTGCAATTGTGATCGAGCATAGGATTGTGATGTCGAACGATGTAGCGGAGGCGGTGGTAGGGAAGAGCTGTCAGAGATTGTAGGGATACTTGAGGACAAGTTGGTAGGCTGATACCATTGATTGGTGAAATTAGGTGTAGGAGGTGGAAGCTGCTGAGCTTGCTGCCCTGTTTGCGAAAAGTCGAAGTTCATATTGGAGATGATTGGTTCGTTGAAGGGGGGAGCTAGACTTTCATGTAGCAACGCTTCCCATTGTTCGGGAGCCCATAATCCGAACCCTAAATCCGAGACACTGATAAAATCCCCACTTGCACCATTACTGGTCGCCGTACTCGTATTCGTATTGTTCATGTACCCTCCGTTCGAAGGTGGTAAATTGCTGAGCTGTGGTTGTTGGTCTGCCAACGGAAGTAATGGTAAACCTATACCATCCTCCAGATTGTTACCGATGTTATTGTTGTTCGAACTTTGACCGATCTCTAGTAGGTGGTTCTGCGGAGTGATTGAATTGGATGATAACGCGATTGGAGTAGTCACTGATGTGGAGCTGGGCTGATTGACATTGTTGAAGCTTGTGCTAACCGCTGATACAGGTGGATCGCTGTTCGCGTTCTCCGTTATATCCTCAGACTTCTTCCTGCTCCTCGTCCTTTCTTCACTCGATCCTGCACCTTCCGATGTCCTTCTCCGTTTGTTTATGGGTGATCGATATGGTTCATTCCCGCATATATTCCTTTTCTCATGTCGCTGAAGGAGGTCAAGGCGCTTGAAGGGTCTTCCGCACTTAGGGCAATTGTATGTTTCCTCTGAATCTGTTCAATCTCCCATCAAGCGATATCAGCATTCTCATTCTCCATGCACTGCCGATAGGACCAGGGGATGATTACAACAAGACTGACGATTCGCAGCATGTCGGAACAGGTGATCCTGATCCGAGACATAGCAGAGTCAGCGGTAGAAGATGAATCGATCTGAGTGAGAAGACGCGGTAAGGTGAAGTGGGGACAGAGACCAGTAGGGTGGGGAAGGATTGAGTCATAACGAGTCGAATGATCGTCCTGGTACTCACTTTCCTGGTAAACGTCTTTGAGCATCCTTGGTGAGTACACCTGAAGCAAGAAGGTCCTGAGTCCATGTTATAGCAGTGTCATTGGTGTTGAGTTGTATCGAATTGGCAGGTATGTGTTCAAGTCGTATATGAGAATGATAATGGATGAAGAATGAAAATGGGTGTCAACGTGAAAGTCAAAGTGGGGAAAGCGGCAATCGGTCCCAGCTATAGTAATATAGTAACATCCTTTTTACACGGTCTGGTTCTGCCTGTTTATTTCTGTTCCTCCGTATACAGCAGCGACGTACATTCTCATATTACCAATCAATGACTATGCATTCCGAATAAACAACGATCATGACAACATCATCACAATTGATGCATAGCAGCCAAAGCACTGGCTTGATTCCTAGGGTGAGGTGATTTTGAAGAAGCGACCCATGGAAATGGTAACGCCCTACACTGACGCAGGGTGTGTGCGCGTGCGTACAATTCCCCGTAAGACCTGGTCCTTTCTCCCTCCCTGGTTCCTCTTTGGGTCTGTGTGCAAGCGTAGTTTGTCGCTGTGCATAAGTAGGGAAAGTCAAGCGGCAATAGCCGAGAAGCACTCAGATCCTACGCGATCATCCTCCAAAAGTAGTCATGCTCGTCGTCAAGGGGTCTAAACCTCTATGTGGGTTTAGTGATTGGCTTTGATCGCTCGTTGAGCCTATGCGATAATGAAATTGATCCGAAGACGGCGTCATTCAGATTATAGTTCGAGGGCGAACGACTAGTTCAGGTTGATGGTAGTGGTGCAAGCAGTATCCTTTGATTGACTATAATGACTTACCGCAAAGGCACTCTTTTGTAGGCCAAGGTAACGCAGCGGCGATCATATGCGGTCTGCTCTCAATCCGGACAATCGTCAACAAATGCACCCGATCAGCGTTAGGAGTACCGTATATGCTTTATTCAACCGAGTAGGCTGATAATCCAACATCCTGGCGATCATTCCGGGTGATTGGGCGGTCATCGCCTTGTAGGGGTAGGTAGGAACACGGTGTCGACGGCTTGCACCAAAGTAGAAAGCACGCTTGCATACACCTAGAAGCCCAAAGAGAGTAAAAATCGAGAAAGAGGAGGAATGAGCTGGAACAGTAGTCAAGCATATTATATGTGGGTCGGGTATCGTTCCCCATCGCTAAGTGATGAGAAAGTACACGTCAGCTTTGCCTTTTGCGACTCAAGCAATATTTCGAGGATCCCATGATACTTACGATCGCGCGCAAGAGACTTCACAGCATACGGCGGATATCAGTTCTATCCAAGCTCTAAGGGATTCCGGATTGTTGTTGTCGTCTCACTAAATTGCGCGACGAGGTGTCAGCCTGCTCATCTGTCATGTCGTTCTATGGTAACAGCTCCAATCTGAGCTCACCTCGAGTAGGATCAAAGTTTCTAGCTGGCTTCAAGGGAGGTAGACCTCTAGCGAATCGAGCGGCATTGGTGGCGACTCGTCTGTTTACCACTGGAGAAGCGGAGGCGGTGAAAGCCAAGACGAGGAGCAAGAAGGTGTATAGTTTAAGAGCGACCATTGTGTTAACTTAGAAATTCGTGCAGTCCTTTGGTTGTCAGGCTGTAGATGGATGGTCTTTTCGTGAAGAGTTCGTAGAAATAGAAAGAGAAGAGGACCGTCGATCACATATCATCTCAGCCGGCTTATATACACGTCCGGGAGTTCAGGACTGGGTACAAGTGGGCCAAACAATTTTCAGGTGTAAACAACAAACAAACATAAACAAAGCAAAGCAAACAAAGCAAACATTCCACGGCTTCTTATCTGACTATGGCCAGATTCCTGGAATTGCGCGTCTCTAGAGACACCCTGCATGACGTTAACATGTATAGAATATGCTTCACTAGATGATCTACATACTATCCTCAAAACCGATTAACGTTCGCGCCTCAGGCAAAACCTAGAATTTGGAGCAAGACAACCGGACGATCACATGCCGTAATAAAGATCGATCGGTTGTTTGGTTAGTAACGTAAATTCCAGTGAGAAGTGTCTATGCGCAGACTCAGGGGTTTTGTGAGGCTTCATAGTTGCGCATCGGAAGCATGGAGGCGAAGATGGAATTTGACGCACATTGCACAATGGAAGGAAGGAGACGAAGTAGAATGACATTGCATAAATTGTTCATATATCAAGCCCAAAATAAAAGACGGCAATTCTCGAGCAGAGATCTAGCGATCGACTGTGACGATTTCTTCCCTAATTGGATCATCCGTTCGGCCGGACAGTAATCGAGATACGAATAGGAGAGGGTGCGGAAGGAGAGAGGCTGTGGCTGGCTAGGATTATTGTCTTTGAGAGCCTGATGAGAGCAGTAGGTCAGCTTGCAAGCAGTGACCAGGTGTGTGCCAAACGTTATGTATCGCACTTGAAATCAGTCACTTACGGACGAAGATCATGGCGACCTGTTTGTACGAATCATAATATGCTCCCGCATCGGTATCATCCGCAGCGTTGCAGAGGAGCAACTCTTCCGTTCCGATATTTATGATGTACTGGTAAGGGGAGTAAGGAGTGACTACCTGCTCCGAGTTCGTTTTTGTATCGGTGTACGAGAAAGACAAGACGTTATATGAGTTCATGTCGAACTTGACGTTAGATTGACCCGGTGAAAAGATGGTGACGCTACACCCCCAGAGACAACGGAACCAATCAGCTAGCTTCATCAAGGGAGGACAGTAATAAGAATGGCTGTCTTGACCGAACATAACTATTTAAGCTCCGGAAGAGATCCCCTCGTTAGTCGGTACTCACGCATGACCGCTCTTCATGATGTCCAATCCGAGAACACCTAGATCCGACCATGCGCCTTTGGCCGAATTGTATCATTGTACCGTCTGACCAGAGAACGGACCTGCTCCATGGATCTTGAACATGGCAGCAGATTCCAAATCCTGCAAAGACAGCATTCTCGTTAGCGTCACTTGCAAGGAAGGAACCCCTGAGTGATGATAGCGGGTGATGATACGAACAGTAGTTTGGGTGAAGGCCCCATTATCAGAGCTGTAAGCCATATATGTAGCTCCGACTCTCTTTCTTCTACCGAGCTGATCGGTTATCTCGATTGCACCTGTCTGAGGCGCACCAGAGGGCTCTTGTCGTCGCACTGCCAGTCATGACCACCTCGAATCAGCCACACCTCGATACTCGATGAGAAGGTGTGATGTACAGAAATACTCACCGACAGTCCTGGTAGGATCGAAAGCTCTGGCGGGCTTTTTCAAAGGAAGACCTCGAGCAAGTCTTGCGGCATTGGTATCATGGCTCACAGGAGACCCGAGGGCCGACACTGCCAGTAAGCAGAAGATCAGGGAGTTCAAGAACGAGAGCATGATTGTAGAGCTGTACGCTTGTGAAAAGATGTGTGTTAGAGAGGAAGCATTCTGAAAGTTTTGTCAACAATGAGTGATGCCTGTAGCCTTTATATACGGATTCTCAGCCATGTAGTCCAGATGCCACTTCGCAAGGCTATACGCATACCTCAACCTGCAATAATTCCAGTAAATCGAATCCATTGGAATAAACATAAACATAAACAAACAAGGCACAATGGATCGTACAATATTGACGATTCACGGCCAGCGCAGAGTGCGATTCATGCGTCCGCGCGCAGCTGAGATCGTCCTGCCCACCCTAAACGCAGAAGCCTGTAGCAGCATCGCAAGAGACCGCACATTCTTGTCTGATCCAGCCTATAAGATCGCGGCAAAAGAGTCAAATCAGTCTGCTGTAGGGTTGATCTGACAGAAAAGCTTAATTGAAACTCACCTAAGCTCATATCTGGAGGAGTTTGGATATAATCACAGATCAACATCGTCTGACCGTGGCACTCCCTGCTCCCTAAGGTACAGTTGCTTGTACTTGCCGGTGGCTCATTAACCCCATAAGGATTGCTCGGGTCAGAAGAACTAGCCGAAAGAGAAAAGGTGTGGATGCTGCTATCTGATGAAGTTTCGACTGCAGCTGGGGCGCTGGTCACGACACCACTTTGCACGGCCGAAGCGGTGTCCGAGACGGAAGGGACGTTTGAGGAGGGCTCGGTGGCAGATGTTGAGATTGCAGTCGAGGCAGTCGAGGTGTCCACTTGGGTGGTGCTGAAATTCTCGAGCTGGTCTGCAGGGACAGAGGCACCTGTAGCACTGCTGACAAGGACATCCTCGGTAGACGATATTCCGGGATCGGTAGTTGAAGCTGGTGAGCTGGAAGTCGAGAGTGGCTTATTGTCCGAAACTGAAGTCGAGGCAGGAGTTTCGGCTCCAGACGAAGCAATGGTCAGTTCTTCGCTAGCGCTAGATGGCAAGTCGGTGGATGTGGCATCTGAAACGGTGGAAGCTTTTGTAGTCTGGATCGCACCCAAGGGCAGGACGGAAGAAGATGATTCAGCGGTCGTAGCGGCGGAGGAAGATGATGATACCGTGGTCTGCTCGATGTAGGCGGAGGGCTCGATTATATCTGATATCATCGATCCATCCGTGTTGACAGCTACTTTTTGCTCCAGGCTGAGAGTATATTCCTTCTTCTCAAGTAGATGACCTGATTTCGAGAGTTGAGTCATCTCGTTTGCGGTGATGGCGGGATGAGGCGCAGACAACGTGGACGACAAGGAGGCCAGCAGAGGCAGGAGTACTGCTAATTTGGCGTTTGGTAGCATGTTGCTTTGGTGTTTCGTTTGTAACCGCTCCTTGTGTTGAGTTGGTCGGACTAAAAGTCTAGATATCTGAAAGAGATTACGAGCTTAGTCCGGCTAAGCGAAGATCCAATATGGTCTGGTATAACATTACGTATCAGCATTCTCAGTGTGAGAGTGCAACTTATGCGGTTTTTATATTGTTGTTGCCCGAGCCTTGATGGTCACGGCCGATAGCGAGATGCTGCCGACGATCTGCCTCCTTTTTGCAGAGCGCTGATCTGTTGATGAATGAAAGGATCTCCTGAATCAAAGGGGCTCGGTTTGAAGATTGTCATTCTTGGGAATCCTTTATAGTCAACCAGATCCATCTCGTCGATTGATCAGCTGGACCTTCATGAATGGCCGAGGCTGCTGCATGCGGCTGCCATTGATTTTTTAAGTTACATGACGTCAGATGTGCACGAATGCTGTAAGATTCTCTACTGTGTTTTGAGAGGTTGCTTCCCTGTATGCTGGTAGGTAGAGCACGTTGCAATGATGGTCGATCGTACACAGAATGATCGGCCGTGTCATACTGTAATGCAGCTAATCTGGCTCTGAGGGACTGCTCAATGCGCAGTGATGCGTCGAACAGCATCTGGCTAGTTATCGTCATATTCTGCTTGGAAGCAAGATTGTTTGCATAGAATGTAAGCATAAGGCAAGATAAATCTTCGCAGTGTCTCCCCGCAGTGACAATGAGCGACCTCCCTTGGCCCCTCTCTACAGTATGTTCTCCCGGCACACCCCCAAGTCCACCCACCAAATGTACATGGTCCTGCTATATAGATACCGGATCTAGAGTTCAAGGGGGTCGTTTCTGGATGGACGCAGTATAGGCGTAGATTGAATGGAATGTACGATATTACAGCTGTTCTAAGGTATGAGCACCATTCCGGCAAGAGCAGAAAGATGTGAAGACTAGATCTAAGCGGTTTGAGAGTCGACGACATCATTGATGGTGGTAGTAACGGTTTCATAGGTTACTCGTGTGAAAGTGATGGGTGCATCCGCCGCTGGAGCACTGTTGATTACCGACCCCACAGAGCCCGGTGAAGTAGGTGTTGGCTTTGTAGGCTCAATATTGTGACGCCAACTGTGTGTCCATGACCACGAGGAACCGCCCGCGGCTTGAGCAGGACGATCGGATGTCGGTGGAGGAAGTGCCTTCGAGACTGGGATATCAGCGACAGCAGTGAGAAGGAGAAGGAGGCGTGAGGTGTGAGTGAAGTGCATAATGATAATAAGGAGATCGATCAGAAGCCGGACTGAGCAGTAAGAGAGGATATGTGCGTGGTGATTCGGGGGAAGAACTTCAGCGCAGCTGTAAGTAGGAGAAAGATCGATTCTGTGCAAGAGACGATATTCTTGTTCTGAACATTACCTACACCCCACTTGCAACTGGCCGGTACTATATACATGTATATATGCTTCATTTTTTACTTTAGACCTTGTCGAATGCAAATCGTGGCGATCAGGTCTCTTTTGAGACGATCGTTGATCCTGGGCTGAAATGATTGGTCGTCCATACTGTCGATCTGCTGAGGGGGATTGTAAGCTCGAGATCGACAGGTGAAAGGAGCCTTTGTGAAAAAGTGGAAAATTACACGCCCGTTCGGGACCTCATACGAGATACTGCAAACGAAAATGCAGTCTACCGAGCAGTATTGATACTAGACGTCGATCGAAAGGGCTCGCTGCTGCCTGAAAAATAATATGCATCGTGTACGAATATACGATCAGTATGCAGCATCGCGACCAGGCGGAGACGGACAAGTTTGCACAATAGTATAACATTGTCAGACACAGCACTTGCATCGCATCACGAGCTGGCAATAAAAAATATAGATCCCCCACAAAGACAGAGGAATACACATCCTGTGATGAAGCAGTCTTCCTGATCGTCTCCGATCAATTCAGTTGCACAGGATGCTTCCATCAGAAGGCTCGCATCTGTTGGGACATTGTCCAGCGACCAGCCAACCTGTCATGATCGTATGAAACCATACCATATATCGTTATTAGTTTGCGGCCTTCAAAGCGATGACATATGCGGGTATAGTGCGGGAAGTGAGTAACTTACCGACTTTAGCAGTACCAGCTTGGATATTCCCGCAGATTCTCAATTCCAAGCCATTGCAAGAATAAGTTCCCGGCTCACAGTCGCTTTCTTCAGAATTAGGGATCTCCGAGCCGACCCCCGCTGAGTCACTCGACGTGGCATTGCCGTCCCCGACATCGAGAGAACCGACAGGCGGAATGACAGATGTAGCGGCTGAAGCTACGTCATTTGCAGCTGAGCCCAGTACTGTTGAGCCCACGCTGGCACTAGCTGCATCAGTGGCTTGCGCACTGGCAGAGCTGGACGAGTCAGATCCTTCGGCGAAGGCATTTACACCTGGGACAGGCGCACTAGTGAGTATACCTGCTGGGATGGAGGAAGGTGGACCATATCCGCCTGGAAGAGTGGCAGAACCGGAACCGACAGGAGGGAGTGAGCCGGGAGCTGTAGTGGCACCGAGCGGAGCGCTGGCTGAGACTTGAGGTGGTATACTGGTGGGCTGGACTGATGCAAGCACGGACGAGATCGCTGGAACAGATGTGACAATGCTAGCAGCACCGTTTAATGTATCTGTGGCTGCCGCAGCGGAAGTGAGAGGCAGAACCTGAGTGGGACTAGAAGCTCCGCCAGCTCCAGCAGCTGTAGCTGAGGCGCCACCTGCAGCACTGGGACCGGAATGGGTGACTGCAGTCGGAATGGGTCCCACGAAAGTGCCGGTTCCTCTGTCAGCCTCGGTAGGATTTTCGTTGACCTCGCCCCCGTCCAACAGCTTCCAGTGGTAATCGTTGGTCACCTCCACGCGTAGGCCTTCGGGATTATCGCAGCCCGAAGTACCTGTAGAATGATCTTGCAGTCCGATCAAAGCTTCGGCTGTAGTGAAAACATTCCAATGAACGAACACAGTATGTCAGCTTCCTCATCGTGCTTTTACGGGAGGACTATCGCATACAGCTCAGATCGACTCGATCCTTGATAGCGCAATCGCCACATCCATCCCAGATGAAGAAAGGTTCACCATTCATCGTGTATTGGGTTCCGTCCGCTTTGTAGATGTTGACGCTGCACATCGAAAGTCTAGGATCAGCTATCGCACAGTTTGTGATGAGACCGAATAAACGTGAGCATAAAATGATACTTACATTCTGCCACACCAGTTCAAAAGATCATTGTCAACAAGGAGGTGATTGAATGCTGAGAGACCATTGAATGCGAGTCAGCTTACTATACTTCGATCAACCTGAGGCGGGTAGGGAAAGGGTCACAATGTACAGCTCAACGGTAATAGAAGAGCGATACTTACCGATAGGGGTGGCTGACCCAATCTCTGATAACGTTTTTCCTCTTGTCCATTCGCAGGCAGGCGGCTGTGCATTCGGACCCGTCATTCCAGTTGTCACAGACCAATTGTTTCCGAAAACTGCTCCACACGCATCGGTATTCGTCATATCATAGTAACTATACCCCGATGATGAGAGTAAGCTGGTTGAACACAGCAGCAAGCGCAGAGAGATTACTTACACGGTTGCTGCCGATTTCTCGATCGAGAAATACGGTTGTTCCCCTGTGGGAGCAGCGCTCGTGAGAGCTAGCAAGCCCAGAACAGCGAGAAGTGACTTGTTGAGACTCGTGTTTGTCATACTGTAGTATGGTGTGTCAACTATAGCAGATCGAACCAGGGTGGTATCCTGTTGTCTTGTTTGATAAGGTGTTAAAGAGCGTCTGCGGTGAGTTGGATATCCGGCCTGACTTTACAAGTTCCCAGTGGTCCGCCAAAAGTCCAGCTTTCGGTATATGTTCAAGGTCAAGTTGCCAGAAGAGAGAGAGATGAAGTAGTGTGAGCTCATTGGTCACCTTGCAGCACTCTATATAGGATGCTAATTTTGCGATCTTAGGCCTTGCGAACAACCCAAATACCTGTTTTGAGTAAGGGGCGATCAGTCAAAGGATCAGTCCGACAGCGTAACGCCGAGAGACATTCTTTTGAAAGGCAGTCGCAGATCGATAATTTCCCCTGTCGATAATACCTTTCCAGGTTTACATGTAGGGAAACAAAGCCTCCTTGGCAATGTTGAAGGAAGGTTGATCAATTGATCAAAGGATATCGCATACCTTCCATACCTTTCACAGTGCCTCCGCTTATCAAGCTGCGCCAAGCCCAAATTCCTTCAGTGAGCATCGTGAACAGAGGTAAATCCCTTTCACTCGGTGTTCTCGATGAGACTGAATATCTTGAAATGCATCCAACAATCGATATTTGATGCTTCAATACTGTCTATAGTCACGCACCAGTGCGCTGACTTCCCATCAAGGGCGTTGATGATTTTGCTTTTACACGCCGAATTCCTTTGCTGAATGTGTAGTCGATTCACATCCTTTCTACCTTGCCGTGCCATTTATAAGCATTATCATTATCCTGTAATGAATGATATCAGCGACATTGGCTTTCATTGCCGTATCTCAGGGAACGCTCACTAGTGCTGCCTAGCGAGTCTTCTCTTCCTTCTTCCCCTTTTGCATGTCGCATTGCTACCAGTGGCTTCACTCGAACCGGCAGGTTCAGCAATAGCTGCGATGGGACTAGCCGAAGCCGCAGGCTGACTACCGTGACCTCCTCTGTGATTTCCCCATCCTCCCCATCCACCTTGCTTTGTCGTAGCTGGTTCCGGAGCAGACGGCTCGCTGACAGGTTGTGTAGGGACTGCAGAAGCGACGGGAGAAGAGGACACAGGTGCTGCCGGTGCCGAAGAGGCGACAGGCGGAACGACTGCTGATGAAGCGACAGGTGGAACCACTGCCGAAGAAGCGATTGGGGCGGAGGGTGTTGCCGAGGGTACTACAGTTGGAACAGCAGCAGAAGGGGAGATAACGGGAGCAGCGGATGAAGGAAGACTCCCTCCTGATCCACCGGAAGATCCACCTAATCCGACAGAAGGGTCGACGATGTAGTTGTCCATGACGTCGTATCGGAATCCTTCCGGGTTATTTCCTCCGCATGTACCGCCTTTTGCGTCGACAAAGGCTTCGCCTACGGAAAGTCCATACATATTTCAGCATATGATCGACCAAATAGTGGGCGGTAAAATCTGTTCTCAATCAGATAATTCGTATGTCGGAACACTCACCGGAAACATCCAGAATTTTTCCTCCTCCGGCGCAGTTCTGACAACTGTCCCAAATGTAAAATGGCCCCTCAGGCAGGACTAGCTCTGCACCGTCTGGTCCGTACACCTTCACTCTGCCGCAGTACGCGGCGTCAATTGACTATCATCTTGCAGGTAATGTAGGTAGTTCAACTCACTCCCGTCCACACCAGTGTGCAGGGTCTGCCCATACCTTGTCTTGGTCAAATGCTATACATCGTTATCAGTCAGCATGGGTACTCCCTCATAGGTGATTGCAACCGTGAGATTGAGATGATGACGACTTAGACGTGGTCGAAATTATCAAAATAGGATGGTCTACTCACCTACGATCCTATTCGTACCAATCTGATTCAAGCTCATCCCTCTTTGCTGCTCACAATATGTTACACCAGCGTTGATTCCAGATGAGTCGGCCCAGCCAGCAGCTACTGGATCACCGGGAGATGAACCACATTTTCCCTTGTCGCCGATATCATAGTAGCTAATCCACCTATAGTCAGCATGCTTTTTGTGTCCAATTAAGGTCATCGGATAGGGACTCACAAAGTCAGTCTAACGTCTGTCTGAGAGAATACAGAGGCTTCGGCAATGGATGGTACCAGTACCGCCAAGGTCGATATGAGAGTTAAAGAGTGTTTGTTGAACATCGTGATTCACCGAAAAGAACGACTTTGCTTCTACTGGTCTTTGTATCAACGATGCCGAGGGGGGTATCACGTCGGTCTGTCGATCAGGGGACTGAGTGTTATATGGATTTGAGGGGTGAGGAGCAATACTACCAATGAACGTTGGTGCAGGTGTGCTGTAAAGAGCGTGTTGATATTCCGAATAAAAAATCAAAGTTTAGCGGTAATCAGCTAAGTGGAATTGGGGTCTTCGACATAAAAAACGTGTCCGATAGGGCGTTAATCGGTTGTCGAAGAATTTATTGCTTGATTGATTGTTGATAGCACTGTTGATGATCAAGAGATCGGGTTTACGGCGTAGATTGTCGAGCTCGAAATGAGGGTCGTTTTATCGATGAATCAAACTGTAAAGGAGACAAAGGTAAGACTGGCCAAAAAAGTCAACGAGAAAATTGAGGGTGATGAGGAGTTAAAAGGAAGATTGATGAGATTTCGAAGGAGGGAGAGTGATATATGAAGAAAATGCCGGATCACGATGAGATCACGATCATGATGAGTCAGTCAGTGGTTGATCTCACCCTCTCCCCAAACCCCGCGCACTCTTTTCAGCTGTTTGCCAAGAGGTCCAAACACCCTCTCAACCATGCCTTAGATGAGATTTGAAAGGGTAGTGATCGAACGGAATGTGTCTGTGTGCGTGATTATTGTCTCTTGTTTGGGTTTATGGTTGTTAACTTTGCTTGGCTCGTTCCCTTTTCGACTGACACAACGCCCGGGCCAGGCCAATCCAAATCAATTCATTCTGTTTGTAGGGAACGACCCCTTTCTAGTGGAATTGATTCGACTGATCAACCATTCGAAGGGGATTGCTGCCAGCGTAATTGATTGCATAGGAAGCGGTGTGGTGTTTGGAGTGTTGTATTGGAGACGACAAAGGAGAAGAAGGAAAAAACAAGCAAAAGAATATACATACGTGTAGTTAAACCCTTTACGCGTTACACCACACAGCGAGCTGAGATCGACTTCGCTCTTTCGTTACTCCAATTTCGTCAGAATGCTCAAAGGAGATTGAATGCAAACCACAACGTGGTGCGACTGCCCCCTTCTCCTCACCTAGCACTCACCGCATGCTTGCATACCGGATCGATTATTGTATTGCCCAGACTGAAGTCACCTGAAGGGGATCTGATTCCCACGTCCATCCCACGTGTTCACCGTACGACATCACTCAGATCCGGATGAGGTATCCACGGGAGCACCTACTTCGCCTTCCTTGTATATGGGATTCAACTAAAACGATCCGCAATTCTCCCTTCCCGATCCTTTTTTCAACCACATAGGACACTCATTTGCGATGCGGGCCATGCGGTCCTCCGAGCCATTATGTCATTTAAATAACCTTTCCCTCTTTCTCCAATCGAAATTTCACCGGATGTCTCAGAGATTCTTCAAGCTGGACCCCCGATCCGCAGCTTCAGCGAGAGAGGAAATCAAAGCCGAGATAGCGGTGTTCAGAATCGAAGAGGATTGGAAAAAAACCGAGTAGACCATAAGGATGACGTTACAGATCGCCTGCTTACTTCATCTGGGTGACGTCGATGATCTATCTATATTGAGGTACAGGATGTTCCAGACATCCGTCGAACAGGTCTGTGAAGTAAAAAGCTGTGTTCTGACGAAGTCAAAAGTTTGGTCATGTGGTGTGCATATCAATTATAGGCACTCGGTGGATTAACTCTGACACTCTTTTCTCTAGCTGGACGCCAGAGATGAGTACAGAAATTCAACAGCTCGCTACGATCTGCCTGGAAGAGGATCGTGATGAGGCTATGCAAAAGAGTGGTGGGAAGTGTCTGAGAAGTACTCAATACTTTTGGTTTCTTTGTATGACTTGAGGTACTTCGGTAAAGCGATGGTGGATCATGTGCTACGAGTAAGTTCGAATTTTTTCTCTACCATGCGTATGAATCAGGTCCGCTCTGACACTCTACAGTCCGAATCGTTGAATCCAGCTAGACCGGGTACCTGTATAGGAAATTCGGCTCAGAACATTACTTGTTTTGTCCAAATGCCGTCATCCTTTGCTGTTTTCTATTTTTTATCGCTGAGACAATTCACCCTCATCACATGATAAGATATACAGCCCAGATGCCACTTATAGATTAGATCCATGCGGATCCATCCGCATTCCATTCATTCAGTCATTCCTGTCTTTGGGAGTACAGCACACAGCACAACTTTTGAGACGAACGAGAGCATACCGTTGCATCGCCTCAAACGGAGATCTGAATACCGACCGCCTGTGAAAGACAGGTTGATCCCGGATCATATGATAGCATATTGTGTCTCCGTACCTCAGCTTAACTTAGCGGAAAAGTGAATGTGAGACCAGGGCGGCTCTTCGATATCAAGCGGGTCAGACCTCACTTGTTGCCCCGCACGGAGATCCGAACTGAATTTGCGACGTCATGAACTTCCCACTTGCGTCGAGGATGAATCGCAAGCGAGAAAGAGGTCATGAGATCGAGTCGTCTGTAGGATACAAGGTTCTTTCCCAGTACCTCATGTATGTCACCGCCTTCCACTCGCTCTGTTCATTTGTGCTCACCGGATAAGCTGGCAGGTCTGAGCGGTCATGAGATGCGGTACTGAGAGACCTACGATGTCCATGAGGGTACGCAGGATCGTGCGTTGAGGTCTACGTTCTCCTGTATCTGAGCTACTCGTCGTGTATATAAAGGGCAAACAAAATCCCAAGGACTTTTTGATTTTCCCACTCCAAAAACATCGAATACTCAATTCTTCCACTGAACTGCATCTACACTCATCGACTTAGCACACCAACAACTACCAATATGTTAGCTTCATTCGCACTCATCGTTCTCCCCCTCCTCGCCTTGGTTGATGCCTCACCCGTCAACAAGAGATTCACCAGCGCCAAGATCGTTTCTGGCAGAGATGGAAAGTGTCTCGGTGTCCAATCTCCCCCAGGAGTAGGATCCGCTGTCGTCTCGGTCTCTTGCGCTGGTACCAACTACTTTACCAACTGGGATATCAACCCTGGATCCGGCAGTGTCATCCTCAGCGGAACTGGACTCGCCCTCGATGCTGGTACCAACCCAGGTAACAACGGTGCTCTTAAGGTGAGTGGTCCCCTGCCCGTGGTTGTTCTTCGTCGTCTGACCTATGCTGAGATTCGTGCTGGCGTGATAGGTTTGGACTTCATACCCTGGCTTGTACCAACAGACTTGGTACCTCACCGGTGATAACAGAATCGCTATCACCGGCGGAAACCAATGTCTCGACGAAGGTGTTAACGGTATCCAGACCTACCAATGCACTACCGGTAACACCAATCAAGGTATGTTCCGCTTTCACAATACAACGTACCATCAATTCATTACTGACGGTTTATCGTTTACAGTCTTCAACGTCGGCGGTGGAGGACCTACCCCCTCCTCATCCTCCTCTTCCGCTAGACCATCTTGCACTTGTCCCACTTAAGTAAACTTGGAAAGGATCATAGCCTGATCCCATGGATCGTAATGGTGATCGATCACAGACGGACAATGGCTCAATGCATAAGTTATAATATGATGGAAACGGACATTATCACTGGGTATATATAATAACATAACATCAACGAAGTGAATAAAGCGTATGCATCTTTGTTAAGTAGGAGATTGATCGTTAACTACCCACATCTTGCGAAGTACAGAATTCCCGAGAAGATACGCCAAATTCACATGGCAAAGACAATTACTGACTTCTCGTTGGGTCGTCTGCTCTGCTGGGTCCTCAGAATGCCTGAAGAAGTCAGCGCTTGCAAAAGTCGGCGCCGTTGACAAGCGGCTAGATCGAAGCGATCATGTCTGAAATTTAGGGTGGTCCACCCGCAAAATGGCTGAATGACTGATCCGAACAATAGCCAGTCGGGTCCGTAAAGTCTCATAAGCCCATATAAAAACACAAACACTTTATGAGCCTGTACGGCCGTATGAGGTGATCAAGTATTCACTCTTCCGCTCTCACAAGCGGAATCAGCCGATCTGCGAACTGATCTGCAGATCGACGGATTCCACGCGCAGAGGTATAAATCCTTACCCTGAAAACAGGCCAATTCCCTGAGTTCCGAAGGTCCGAGTAGGCTTAAGCTGCAGTCGGGCAAAATGGTAGCAGGACTCGAACTCTGTTCCTTACTTGCGGAAAGGCTGTTGCAGGTATCGTATGATTGCCGAATAGGTCAGTAGCCAAGCCAATTTTGTTTTGGTTGCAGCCTTCCAGTATGATCAAAAGACGCCCCCGCCTCGGAGAACGGCGCTGGAAGGGGGTTTTGCCTGAGAAATCGGAATGGTGCGAATCTACCTCTATGTATTACATTCAGAGCTATGCTCCGGGCGAGCTATCATTCCGATCCCATTACAAAACACGCAGAACCATGTCTTTGCCGGTACATAGGCGACCAGTGAGAGGTATTCGGGAGACTAAGTGGAATCAGGAAAACTATCGTCCTACCGCCCCCAGCTTCTCTCGCCATCTCTGGAATCAGGCACCCGGGTAACCAAATTTTCGGATCTTCAGGAACGGACAGGTTAGACACCCTTGACTGCAGATATGGACGTGAATCTTCCTCTCCTATAGTGCAGTATGCATCATGGCCGGGTCGTGTTGGAATCTTCAAGATGATGATGAAGAGATGGAGCAGGCATCTTGACCAAGATCATTGAGGAATGCTGCTGTCCGTGCCTCGCTCTTGCAGGTGGTCCGAGTTCTTCGGTTGTCCGAAATTGATACTTTATCTTTGAAATTTTTTCTTTGGAGGTCGTGCTCGACTTCACAAGTAAGGAGGAAAATAGTCTCTACCAAAGGTATATAAGAAGTCAGTCGTCTGCGAAAATGCGAAATTTTGATCCCAAGTCCCCATCCCTTCCGAAAAAAGTCACGCCTTTGTCGTCAACATTTTCTGCTGTCCACGATAGGCCTCCGCTCCCCGTCATGTTGACCACCACTCTCTTATCTCTCTTGTTTGCCACTGCAGTAGCAAACGCAGCAGTCCTTGGCAGAAGAGCTGTATCTAACTCCACCTCTGCCAAAATCGCGGTCACCCCTTCTCTTCCTTCAGGATGGTCAGACAGTGGTGTCTGTATCAGCGAAGTCACCAATCGAGCTTTGACCGGCGTACACTACTCCGATCTGACCGGTATGACCCAACTCTCTTGCGCTTCATACTGTTCCTCCAACGGATACACCCTCGCGGGTCTTCAATTCTCCCAAGAATGCTGGTGTGGCTCAGTCCTTTCGAACGGCGCTTCCCTCTACAAAACCTCGACCTCATGCAACATGCCATGCAAAGGAGATTCCTCAACCCTCTGTGGTGGTCGAAATGCCATCTCCCTTCTTGTCAGCAACACTGCTCTCTCGACACTATCCGCCGATTTAACCACTGCTCCACTTGTTCTCCCCTCCGGATGGTCAGCCGCATCCTCCTCATGTATCGCCGAACCTTCCTCTGGCAAAGCCTTGACGGGAGCTCGATGGGCCGATAATTCCATGACCATCAACACGTGCGTCTCATACTGTCAGACCAAGGGCTTCGTCTTTGCCGGTGTCGAATATGGCCGAGAATGCTATTGTGGTAATGCCTTAGTCAACGGCGCTTCTCTCGACAAGGCTTCCAGCGCCTGCACCAAGACCTGCGCCTCTGATTCAGCCCATACTTGCGGTGGATCAAACGCTCTTCAACTCTACTTCAACGCCCCTTCCCTTCCCGATGGATGGTCCGCCGCAGCGACGACCTGCGTTGCTGAGGGGTCCTCCGGTCGAGCTCTCGCTTCAGCTTCCTTCGCCGATGATAGCATGACCATCTCGAAATGTTTGAACTACTGTCAAACCCAAGGCTTCCAATACGGCGGTGTCGAATATGGCAGAGAATGTTATTGTGGAGACTCCCTCGTCAACGGCGCTTCGCTCTCTTCCCCATCAACGAATTGTAACACACCTTGCGCCGGAGACAGCTCTAGAACATGTGGTGGTGGAAACGCTTTACAACTTTACAAAAATCCTTCGCTCGCACTAAACCTTCAGCAAGTCGGATCTTACACTTATCAAGGATGTATCATGGAAGTTGGCGGTAGAGCGCTCACTGGTAGTTCCCTTGTCTCGAATGACATGTCCATCGAAACTTGCACTTCGTTCTGTCAGTCAGGCGGATTCCAGCTTGCTGGCGTGGAGTATGGTACCGAATGTTACTGCGCCAACTCCTTCGCCAATGGTGGATCTGCTTCGAACCTTTCGACTCAGTGTTATATGAAGTGTGCAGGAAACAACAAGGAAAACTGCGGAGGACCTAATGCTATTGCTCTGTGGACTGCTCCTGCCTCCCAGTAAGCGATACTTATCAGATTGCCGAAACCGCATTTCAATTCTATAGATATGATTCTCAATCTAATTTTGGGCTTATAGTCTTTATAATTACAAGTAGATCAAGCATACCTGCATGCATCTGGAGTGATCCGGAATGCACTCTGTGATCATACTGTGCATTACATGTCGCCATTACTTTACTGCTACACACAGATCAAAAGCATTAGTGATACAATGCTAAATCTCAGATATTCCCGCTTGAGCCCAAAAATAGCCCTGTGCAAATTCCTTTTCCCACTCGCTGCCACGGAATGACTCTCTCTTGTAAGCCGCGGATTCCGCAATGATCCCAATCTGTTCACGAGCTATCCGCTTCAATGTGCACCTCACTTCGTCGCTACTCGGGAGGTTTAAGATCGCTTCATTATTGTATAGGCCTTGGCTCAAAGCCAACGCCATGCCAAACAACACACTGGCGTTGTTATATGGTCGGATTCTGAGTTCCAGTATCTTAGCGCAGAAGCGGTTGACCTTGCCTTCTGGTGTCCCGCGAGCTAAATCGATAACGTCGACAGGCGGAAGGGTTCCGCAAGCTCTATCGATGTCTACTCCTATTTCCCATATACCCATCAAATCTTTATCCTGCTTCTCGATTGTCAGGTCATCTGTTCCAGCACAGATATCTTGAGGGAGATGTAACGCTCCAAAACCTAAACCGGACCTGAACAATCGTAGCGAGAACATTCCCAAAGGGGTCGCGAACCTGCACGGCTGGAGGGGGAAACATTCGAACAGCGAGGTTGAGACATACCAGAGCGGACGGATTTTGTTGAAGGTCAGGGTGAACGAGTTGTTGGTATGGGAAATCAAGTGATCTGCTGGAATGAATCGATCGTCGCTGAGTGAGGGTAACGGCGTAGGATCATGTAATGTCCAGAGATCCTTCGCTTTCGTTTCGAAGGCCGAAGCGCCTTGTTGCTTAGCCGAATTCTCCTTTTTCAAATCAAGCTGAGCGGTAAAGTCTTGATAAGTACCCTGACAGGACAATCTTGGTTCGAGTGATTTGATCCAATCCCGGACAGCGTATACCTCTGATCCAGTAAAAGCTCCGAACATCTTGCCTCCCCATTCCAGATCCTTCATGAACCGACTTCGCTCAGGTTCGCCTTTCACCACGAACGGTCTTTTATCAGATAATTGTCGTAGGAAATTCAAAATCTTATCCTCGGAAATCGTATGAGGATCCAACCATTCTTCGATCGATCGATTGCCCACTTTCATCCTCGATATACAGTGCATCTTTTCCGCGGCTTTCGACTTCTTGATGATTAATCCTCTCAGCGCACCTTCTGCTTCAGTGGCTGGCTTTATCGGTGTTCCTCGAGGTAGCCATTCTGTCTGTCCACAGGTTGTCTTGGACATACCGAATTCGACTGGACTTTTGGGCGTCGTAGGTAAGCCTTCTGCCAAGATATAGCCCACCTGTATCCTCTTCCAGATAGCTTGCATCACCTCCTCCCCATCGCGCACCTTGATACCGTCCAGATACCTCTCCACAGCCATCCGAGCCATAGCGGAATGGCCTGAGTCGGCGTTGTCAATTGTAACATGGATGGCGAAATAGTAGTTATCGATGTTTAGCTCTTTCAGCTCTTTCGTAGTCACTAGCAAATGGTACGGTAAGGACTCGTAGGCCATATTGAAACCTAAGGCTTCTGAAAAGAACTCGTTTGTCGAAGCTAGAAGTCCAATACATTGTTGGGCGACTGCAGCTTCCCAGCATCTGGGTACTCCTTGATCATTCCTCAGACCGTCAAATCCTCTCATGTGCCCCGGTGAGGATCTCCCGTCCGGCAAGATAGCTCCAAGCTTCTTTTCGTTCATGAGCTTCTCATACAGGTAAATGTGATTTTTCTCCAGATCGCCATCTCCAAATTCCTCTGAGACCACTTGCCAGGCCACCTTACTGACTTTTCTTTCCAATGTGGCATCTATGTCTGCTCTGGAAGGCCCAATATTAGCCACGTCTGCTTTCGCAGTGGATCCACCTGTTCCAATGCCTAGAATCCCGCCTACCCACCCGCCATCAACGTACTTGACAACGCCAGCCAGATTAAGCCATTCCAGAGCGTATGCTTTGTTTGGAAACATTTCTCTCGGTCCACGAGCCTGCCGCCTTTGGATATACGCTTCATACTTGTTTGCAGCTGAGCGATGAGAGGTGTGGAGGAAGTTCTTCAAAGATTTTGGCTCGTACTTCGCAATACTGAGTATGGTGGAAGGGGGATCCGCAAGGGACGCAGCGAGTGTTTGGTCGAAAAGCTCTATCAGACGACTACGCGCTTCGTCGATGGCATCTGATGACCTCACAATGAGCTGAAGATCCGGCTCACTCGAATTCAATGCTGCAGATGGTGACTTACCAAGATGGTCTTCCAGATTTTGCAATTTCCAATATAACTGTTTGTCCTTCATCATCCTATTTTTGTCTCGCTCACTCGCTCCTTCCGCCGCTCTGGCCAAATCAGGAAACGCCCAGGAGTACACGTTGTCAGCGGATGACGAGTGCAAAGGCCCAACATCAGGCTTTTCTGATACCGATTTCTGATCCAGGACAAGATCCGCTTCATGACGGCGAGGCGATTGTTCTATGCGATGATCGGATTTCTTCTCGTTCCGCCTCGCAACTATCCGTTCTCTATTGGTCTCCTTCACTAAGCAATATATGCATACGCTTGCAGATATTGAAACTAGGACAATAAGCGTCGTCGCTTGCAAATTCAACTTCAAATCAATCTTCAAGTGAGGTGAAGAAGAAATGGTCCGAGCCAAGAAGCCTCCAATCGCGTCTATTGTCCTTGCGGTGTCCATCGTCCAGGTCATCGGATTGGCGGGCTATACGGATGTGACTACTCCGCACGAAGTACTGAAGGAGGAGCTGGCATCCCATCTTGTATTGTCTATGCAGTCATATAGTGTTGCTTCGATGACGGCACAGACTGTAAACAACCATTCGCTGGAATGGCCGATCGATTTGATAAGCAGTTCGATCTGCAGGGTTGAGAAGCCCAGATCCGGAACAAGCGAGTATCTGAATTAGACATTCTGGCGCTGCGAGGTATGTTCTATCTAATCAAATCATGGAATGACGGGACGAAGAAGGAACGGATCGATTGGCAATAGAGGAGAGGAGTAAACAAGAGGAGAAACCGCGAGTTTTGTAAGCGGCTCTGGATGTTTTCTCTTGACGTCAATATTATCAGGATCTGAGTGACCAGCTGATCCGCGTCAATGCTCAAGATCGATTTTACCTGTTTTGGGCTACGATTCCAGTGAACTGGTACGCCAATCAATAGAGTTGTTCAAATCGATTATCTGGCTATGACGAGTAAGCCGTCCTTCGTCAGGCACTGCATCGAACAGCTCAAGATTCGAGCTGACCTATGGCGTGAGCGTCAGGTCGTCTGTTGGACTGTCAGACGTGTGCATGCGTATTCTTGGCACATTTATGCCTACATTAGAGTCGTTTCTAGTCACCTCTTTATTTATCAATCGCGCTATCCTGTTTACATCTCTTGAACTGGTGGGGAACAGGGTATCGAAGGGGTTTAGAGGAAGAACATGTAATGAGGATTCTTATCGCCCAATGAAGGGTCATTCGGAGCTCCCGCGGCGATAGTTTCCCTCTTTTTCTTGTTGAGATACCGACAGTAGAATGACTAATTCACATGATCGGTCGTCAGTCAGTCTAAAACATGAAATCATTCCGAGCAACGACTTACCTGCAGAATAACCCCGATCATCGCCATTAGGGTCATTCCGATGTCAAAGTGAAGACCCGGCAAGTAACGAGGCTTAGTCTGAGCAGTGAATATGAATCCGATGCACGCTCCTGAGCTGTCTGTAGACCGAAGAAGGCCTCGTCAGTAACCTCTTCTATTTCGGATGCGAGAGGATGTGGGATGACTCACTGCCCACCAAGCAGACAAAGCCAATACTGAAGGCTCGTTTGTAATGGCCAGCCATATTATCCGCTACCCACATGTTGTGTATAGCGGTACTTGTATACAGTCCTATCGCAGCAATGAATACTCCTGCGTATCTTACGCCAACCTGTGGTGCGACAGCCAGAATGATGTATCCAATCAGACAAGTTGACAGCGCAAAGACCAAGAAGGGGGATCGGATCTTCTTCCTATCCGACATGGTACCACATATAGCGAATGATACACCGGCGATAACATATACTAAGGACAAGATCAGTGACATTCTGAAGGACATTAGTTGAATGAAAGCTTACCTGGAACTGTGAGCAGCTGAGCAGTGACCGTAGATGTGAAACCCAGACCAGCAACGAGAGTTGGCATGAAGGTAGCTGTCACGTAGGATCAACATCTGTTCAGGCGCGAAGCGAATTGGCAACTTACTCAAGGAATAGAGCGTGCAGTCGATACCGAAATGCGTGACAGCACTGCGAGGGGAATTCCGGTCAGTATGTCTCCTTGAGACTAGAGTTACAGGTCAGCAGCTCACTGTACGTATACCCTTGGATCCTTGAATGAAGCCAGAATTGCTTTGTGACTGAATTTCTCATCCGGGTCGTAGATATGCCTGTTCCTCTCCAATCTTACTTTCATAGCGGCCTTCTCCCTTGCGTTCAACCATCGAGCCTCTGCGATCGAGTTGGGTATCTGCCACCATGCAACAGGTGCAAGGCAGAAGGAGATCAAGCCTTCGACGATATACCTACATTGTGATTCGACATCAGTCACGCGCAACCAGGGAAGAAGCAAAACGGCTTACATCCATTGCCAACCATGAAGACCTCCAGCAGTCAACTGACTCAGGCCATATGCCAAGAGACCACCTAACTACGCAGTGAGCAAGAGTCACTGGATAACAGAGGAGCTCGGGCTTACCGAAAGCTCCGGAAAGAGCTGAAGCCACGAATACCACTGTGATTCTCGTCATATACTCGTGTCTTTGGTAAGTCATGGTGAGGTATACGTTGATACATGGGATGACACCCGCCTCAAGAGCACCCAAAAGAACTCTTATAGCCGCAAGGTGCCCAAAATTCTTCGCAAATGCGGTTCCAACAGTCAATGCTGACCAGCATATGGTAGTTCCGGTCACTATATTCGTCCGCAACTATATATCAGCCTTGCATTCTGATACCTGAAATTAGCGTATCACTCACAGACGTTCCTTGGACCAATCATCTTCAGCGACACAGCCCCTGCAAGCCTGTCAGCAACCGTATCGGTCATAGAACAAGCTACTTCAGCTTACATATAGGCTCGAAGATCACGTAAGTAGCGTATACGAGGGATACTGCCGCACCGTACTCGTTGCCCTTGAGTCCAAGATCGGTGCTGAAACCCGTCAAGTTGGCATTCCCGATGTTCGATCGATCTGTCGCATCAAGCATCCCCCGTAATCACTTAATATATACTCGATAAGTTGGGTTGAGCTGTCTAAACTCACCCAGGAAAGACATCATATACAGGGCCTTTTAGTCATCGGACAATGTCAGGCTCATTGCTCATCTGTGCTGACTGGACAGGATAGCTCACAGCAAACACAATGATAAGATTTCTATCGATTTTCCTGATGGCCGATTTTTCGCCTTCGTGATCTGTCTCGGCGACATTGTCATCAATTGGCACTTCCGCAATATTTGTTGATGTTGTGTTCTTTTCGGAGTCAAGCGTGTTGATCTTATCTTCAGTAGACATGTTGGCGATGATCGTTGAGCCTGTTGTTCTTCTTGACCAATCCCGGATGTTGAGTGGACAGCAATTAGTCCTTGAGAAAACGATGCACGCTGTGCTACTTATACTGACAAAGGGCTCATCGCAGGTTGGACGCCGCTCCGGTTACAGATAAGGACTCGTATCATACAGGCTCACTGAACCTGGATGACAGCGATCGCCAAAGGCTCATTCGGCATCCCGGCACAACATCACGGTGAATTTCATGATTTGTCCAGTGAGAAATGCAGAATGATTGATAAGGCTAGCGGCAACTCGGTTCTGCACTAGGGAGGCCGATTTACGGTATATCGCACTTCTCCGAAGACCACGTCTACACCAAAGATAAGGATTGTGATCGTGTCGAATATGACCCGAGATGCCTAGATAGTGCTTTTATGTGTTCTACTCCATTTCGAAGCATAGGCACTCATCGTGAGCATGAATCCAAGGACCCAGGACTCACCTCAAGGGCAGACAGCTAGTATCAAGCGAAAGCGCACGTCCCGTGCATGCGATTACTGCCGTTCCCATAGAATCAGGTGAGTTGCTCTTCCCGCATTCACATGTCAGCCGGTGGAGGTGCCATCAATACCTGACTGATTCTGAGCTCTCAGATGTGAGCGAGACGGAGCATATGACTCAACATGCATACACTGTAAGACATATGGCCTAGTCTGTGCAAGTGTGGCTCCGGCACCGAGGGTGAGTCCCCTCTCCTACAGACGGTCCAGCGATTCTAATTTGCGTGGAGACAGTCTCACAGGACTAGAGTAGCATTGCATGCTAGATTTAGCGCAGAGGAGGTGGAAAGCCAAGGTCTAGAGCCGGGCTATGCAGGTACGTCTTATACAGAAGCTGTCCTGATAGCTCACTCATCTAACCTTGTAGGTCCCACGAGCGTTTTTCACATGATAGGCAACGTGGTCCACGCAAGCCCCTCGGAGGATATCAGAAGCTACGACGAGACATACGACATATTCCGGAAAGCCTTGAGCTCGAGCGATAATCTGCCGTCTGAAGGTGTACTGTATGGCCGATATGTCTCTGCCAATGGAGGATGGCAGGCTCAAAACGCTAGCGCGTTGTTGAAGCTGGATGTTCTATCAGAGCAGCTAAGTTCAATCGCAGGCAAGGAGACAGTTTTGGACGACTGTAAGCTCAGCTGCGTGAAGAGCAAGAGGTACAGCACTATCACTATGCTTATATTCGTGTTCAGTGCTTTTGACCTGTATCACCAAGATACTGCCGGTGTTTCCGGTAGTGACCGTGTCTGAATGGTAAGCGATGGTTGCATGGCTTCGAAGGCGAACAACTGACTGGTTTGGGATGATATAACATAACACAGCGTTGGCCGAGACAAGCCTTCTGACGTTCTTTGGCTGTATTATACCATGAAAGATTACGACTCGACCCCTCATTCACCACTACCTAAGATCGTTCGACTAGTACACTACGGTCTAGCCTCTATGTCTCGTTCAGTACCCACGCCGATCCGACAAAGCATCATAAGGGCAGTTCGCGAAGAGCTGGACGCCAGCCTCCAGCTTTCAAAGCAGACATCGCTGTCGACAGTTCAGCTTCTCATAACCCTATTCTTCTCCTTAGAGATGCACGAGGACGATCCGACCGAGAACAGAAGTCTTCTCTGGCAAAGGACTGGCTTAGGGATACGAGGCGCTCTTGATATGGTACATTCCATCTCCTCTTGATGAGACCCTCAGCTGAGTGCAGGGTTTTCCGCAGGGTCTGCATCGAAGCGTATCAAACAGCATGATACCTTGCGGCCAATTGCACAGGAGGCGAAGAGTATGGGGTAGTTGCGTTATTGCAGACAGATGGTAGGATAGCATCCTCTCTTTCCGCCAAAATCAGACTGACATGACCAGCAGGCTTGCGCTACAATATGGCCAGCCGTTGACGATCGACCTAGACTATTGTGATGCTCCGCTGCCATTCTGGTGGCCTGATCATGTTCCGGACTTGGACGACGTCACAGCCATTCCCATCCTCCATAAAGTGGCTCCATCTTTCAGGTTCCTCTCAGAGCTGACGTCCCTCAGCATCCTTTTGGGCCGAGCATGTGAGTAACAGTCACAACGGCTACACGTCGCTTACCGGTGCGCAGACTCCCTTTCAAGTAGCCGGATGCATTTGGCCAAATCGCAAGACCTGATGTTTTACAATCTCCAGAATGATATAGAGGCGTGGAAGTCCCAAATACCTGCTGTATGGAATTACAGCCCGTTGCTGGAGATCCCAGCCATGGAAAACCTACTACAGCTCTTTTTGGTGGCCACGGAGGTAAGCGAAATCTTATGTTGCTATCTGCTGACACCTCGGTCCTCCTAGTATACATTCCTTAAGCCCTTCTTTCCTCAGAATGTCTCCGGATTACCTGCTCATATCAATTTTCGACCTGCACATGGAAGTATCGATCGTCTGGTAGAACGAGCCATCAACTCGTTGTTCTGGCTATCGAGCGAGGAGGGCACTTTCTACCTGGATGTCTGGTCTATGACGGCATATCCCGCCTGTGAGTGGTCTCTTTGCGGTTCTGTCAGGATCGTTGATGAAAGCGTAGTCCTATGTATGATGGTGGTCGCCACCGATATCGTACAAAGAACAGATGTGATCATCGCCTCGGCGTCGCTGGCGGGTCTGGAAGCTATCAGGTCGTGGTCAGAAGTTGAGGGTCCAGGTGGGAAGTGGGTCAACAGAGAGCAGCTGTTAGAAGCTGTAAAACTTCTCAAGATTGCCGAAGTACTATGATATCTCCCTCTTCCGTATATCATGCATGTCGGTTAATTGGATCACGTAGGACAGACTATCGTTAATGCTTTGAGCATACGGTAGGGTCATCGGTATATCCTTGTCTGGGCAGGCAATATGCGGTACGCGCCCATCACATCTTGGGGATTCGTAAACCGACACATGACACAAAATTCACGGTTGCATTGCGCTACAGAGTACAACTAAGGAACATATGTTCCTCAAACGGGAATGACAACAGGAATGCCGAAGAGATCTCTTTGATACATGAGCTTGCCATTGACTTCGAGAGTTTTCATCTCCTTCTTCAGGTTGGGCTCTGGTAGAGTCGCAATTTGAATTTCTCTCCACTCCTTCATCGTGGGAACCTGTGACAGAGGGTCGGGACATGAGCTCAGTGTCGTCTAGTAGGAGCAGAAATATATCGACTCACGGGCATACCATTGTCCATGAGAGTCTTAAAACCATTGTAAACCCCTTGCTCGTTGATACAGCCTTCTCTTTGTATTAGAGGTGATTCTGCGTGATGAAGAAGGTGTAAGTTCACGCAGTAGACAGTCGAATCAGCAGAAAGATCACCCACCCATTGCTGGTGACACTCTAAGGCTTCCTTCAGCGGCGTTGAAGAGAACCAAGGATAATCTTTGCTCGTGAGCTTGGTCCGAAGGGGGTTGATATACACGATGTCTTGTAGCCTTAAAGTGCCCACCCGAGATGACTAGACAGTAGCAATGAGTAAATGAGGTTGTGAGGATGACATCCAGAATGTGCAACTCACTCTCGAGAGTTTCACCTAGATTGACAACCAATGAACCGGGATTGTAGCCGACATATCTCCATTTTTCGTCATTTCCGTAAATCTGCAGACAGCTTATGGGTACGGAGAAGAGTAAGGTGGTTGTTCCGTAGTCGCTGCACAAAACGTCGTACGGTCAGCGCCTGCGTTCTACTCTCAGTCCCCCAATATTCGTGCTCACTGATGACCATTCATTCTCAGACCACCTCCTAGCTTTCTGGTGTCTTCCCCAAGCGGATGGAATAAAGCGTGACGAAGATACCCCTCACCCACGGGTCCTTTCTGAGACTGAACCTTGTTCCAAAGGTAGTCATCGTCCAGTTCGAGTACTTTGGAGAGCAGTCGAAGAAGTCGTCTATTGACGGATTGAGTCAAGAATTCGCAAAAAGCGACAATCTCGTCCATGAAGGGGTGAACACAGGTAGGAATATTGTGTATGTCGCTGAACTGCTCGTGATAAAAGTTGAAATGCTCGATACCATCAATAGCTCCCTTCTCTCTCTGCAATTAAGGCGTGAAGCGAAAGTCAGCTCGACAGCGACTGCAAAATCAGTGAAGTATGAATGTAGACGTACCTTCCAGCCGAAGCCAGGCTTGTATCCCGCGAAGAGGCCAGTAGCTGGGTCCCATAAGAGACGGTCCTTGTCTTCTTCTGAGATGTTCCGATGAAGGTATTGAGCAATGGCGAATTGACGGTGGAGCTTTCGAAAGAAGCTTAGATCAGTACACTCGGTTGACACTCGGGAATGCAAGAGCTAGCAATCAATCACCTGTTCAATTGTAACACCATAATTCACCAAATACAAGAAACCATCTTCCTTGATAGCTCGTTTCGTTGTGGCGACCAAGTCCGCTACAACTGTTGGATCTGGTGCATCCAGAAGGCTGAGATCGATCGTGGTCAATTTGGCAAAGTCGTGTACCTCTTTGGTGGCTGGAGGTGCCAGCCATTCGGGCACGAAAGGTTTACCATCCGTAGAAGGCGGCTGGAAGGTGGAGGGAATCTCGGACATGTTATAGATGATACTGTAATGGGGTCTGACGTTGATCAAAGGATGATCGGCTGTCTGTTGAAATGATCGATGAGTCCTTATATATATCCAACAACCATGAGTCTTAACCGGCAGATCAGCCTTGGAGAACCCGAAAAGCCGATATTCTGCGTGAGGCTATTCAGACCATATTCACCAGTCGAATCGTAGAGTATGATCGCCATCTGAAGTGAATCCGAGTTGCCGGACGACAGGTGGTTGAAGCTCATGAGGAGCTTGAGTCGGTCATCTCCTACAAGGTGCTCGTGTTCCGAGTTGCCGAGTCAACGTTATCTTGTGCATTTTAGTCATGATTGTTTGGATTCTCAGCTTCATACATCAACAAAGAGAGGCCGTGTTCATCCATAGCCTGAAATACATGGCCATCGCACCCTGTCCAGTTCATTTCATCGCCTGCTCCCACCCTTTTCCTTTCATCTCGACATTGCGTTTACTGAATCCGCCGGCATCATGTCGATTATCCAGACTGTCAGCTCCGCCGGCTTTCCATTGAAGCCTCACAACTGTGAGCTCAAAGTCAAAGATTGGAATCCTGTCATGCATGGGCTGACAGCGTCTGGTTTCTGCAGCCCCCGCGGTAGTCGTGACTTCTCCCGGACTGATCTTTTGTAGTGGACAAGTTGGCAAATCTGCGGACATCAAGGAAGCAACAGTGAGCAGCCGAGTGGGAGTATGAGCAATTAATATCTGACTGAACCCGTCGGCATCAGCTTCAATCGCTGAATAAGTTGAAAAGTGTACTTGAATTAGGTGGATCATCGCTTGAAAAGATCGTGAAAATAAACAGTAAATTTCTCGAGATGCATGAATGGCTTGCTAGTATGGTCTAATGCTGAATTTCTCCCTATCCATAGTATTCATTCTTGATCTGGACAATTTTGACGGTGAGCTAAGGTATGGAAGTGCCCAACTTGGCTTGTCTCAGGCTGATCGGAGAAATCACTGCCGCAGCGATGAACGAGGCGTTTGTCTCGGTGAGCCGTTCGAGCGACTTGACAAACATCGAAGCTGATGTCTGACTCACATCAGTTCCTCCCCGATCCCAAACCATCGAGGACTTGCATCCAAGCAGCCCGCCTGCCTAGCGATGCTACAATAGAAATTGAGTGCATAGCACAGGTGTAAGCAGCGACGTCACGAGGCCCGACCTCGCTTCGATCTGAGAACACACACCGTGTACAGAATGACTAAGGCTACGGGAGAAAATAAGTCTATATGTATATTTGTGTCCAGACAGAAATGCCCACAGTGATTTCGGTAAATGATTGATGATGCGAAATGTATTCCGCAGTCATTCGTGGAACCCAGCGTCATCCCCCTGGAACAGCATGATGGAAAGGCTAATCCGCTAACTGCGCCTTTAAGATATCCCCCTTCTCCGCGATATGCCTTTCTTTGAAAACGGTGTATCCAAGCTCGTTATCATCGAAGGGACCGTAGAAACGAGATCTGTCCCATTTATACAGAGGTTCTCCGTTCTTCAGCCTGTCGATGAGATCGGGGTTCGCCCTGCATATTGCGCAAGGTTACTTCTACAGTGCTCAGCCGAACAAGAGGTCAACTCACACAAAGTATCTTCCAAACGCTACCAGATCCGATACTCCGTACTTGATACTCTCGCTCATATTGTCCGGCCCAAATCCACCGGCCGTGATGATGGGCGTATGGTCACATAGTGCTTTTCTAAATGGTAGGAGGGAAATATCCTCTGATCCGCTCTCCACCATATCCTTCAATGCAATTTGTTTCTCTCCAGCAGATTTGAGCTCATCAAAGCGAGGCTCGATCAAGTGCCTATGAGCGTCCTCAGATTAGCAATTGTCGCCGAGAGCTCGAGCGCAAAAGTGGTGATACATGAGGTTGCTCTTGGGCGACTTACACGTATGCCAGTCCGAATTTACTCAACTCTGCACACAAGTATGACCATTGCTCCAGCCTATCACTACCATAGGTCTGCCCAAATAATCCAAAAGGAGTCAATCTGATCGCAACCTTTTGAGGACCTATCGCGTCACAAAGCTTTTCGATCGTCTCGAGTACGAAACGGCATCGATTTTTGGAGGAACCTCCGTATTCATCAGTCCTGGTATTGACTGTAGTATGTATTCAGCGAGGAAGCTAGGGATATTAGGCGATTAGACGTACTGTTGCTATGGAGAAACTGGTCAAAGAGGTATCTGGGCGTTTTTGTCGGACCTCGTTAGTGTTGGATTCAATCGATTATTTGCTGATCATGCTCACCCATTGCCTCCGTGCACCTCGATGCCATCGAATCCTACCAACATCGCATTCTTCGCGGCTTGCACAAAGTCCGCTTGAGTGTCTAGTATGTCTTTCTTACTCATGGCTCTAGGTACCTCATAGGGTCGAGCCGAGAGACCATTCCACTGAAACATACCGTCTATCGGAACATCTGAACTACTCTCAGGTGTTTGGCCGCCGATCAAACCGGAATGAGTCGTCCTCCCTTGGTGCCACAACTGATTGAACATGTATCCTCCCTTGGCATGAACCGTCGACACGATTGTTTTCCATCCTGCTTGTTGTTCTGGCGTAAAGTTTCCAGGTATTCCATATAAACCGGATGCGCGCAACGATACCGGTCTATCACGAGATCATCAAGAGGTAAGGGGGGACACGGCAACCGTTTTCACCAGTATAAATGGTGCAACTTACGTTGCTTCCGATATGAGTAGTCCGCCCGGCGTCGCTCTCAAGCTGTAGGAGATCGTCAGCCTCGCTTATCGTTGCCTCTACGCATTGAGGACACATACCTGTAATACTCCTTCATGAGCTCATTTGGCACCCACGTATGGTCATGCTGAGATGACTTGGTCCCACGATTGCGAGTCCTTGACGAAGTTGTCAGCTTGGCAAGGTTGCCACTTCAAATCAAATCGGAGGGGCCGACTTACAGTGGTGCTAGGACGACCCTATGGCTGAGTTGACAATCCCCTATTTTGATAGGGCACCAGACATCGACTTCCTGAATCTTGGTCATTTTTATGCTCTGCGCTGGCACGTTGCTGGTCGTCCCGGACGGCGAACATCTTGAGGCTCTTGTATATGTTTGAGCGTCATGCAAATGAGTCAGAGCATGTTGCTTACCGAGATCCTTCGTAGAACTCTGGTTGGAAAGTGGGCCGAAAAGCGCTAGAGATAAGGGAGTTGTCGAAAGAGGAAATTCGGAAATGCACTTCACGTCGGAATGTGGATTTCAGGGTTGAAAGAGGATGTTCCGAAGGTGGAGGTGAGCTGGAATGGAAGCTGATAAGAAGTTCCGAAGAGGTTTCCGGTGCTGATTGGATAGCAAGATTCAGCGTGGAGAATGTCAGGCGAGGCCGTTGCATCCTTTGGCACGTATATCAGGTCAAGCCAACACCTGTGAAGTCTACTTGACTGTTCAGGCGGATGACACACTTGACAACCTCTAAAATGGCTCAAGATCTTTGCAAGCTCTCTGTGACAGAAGTAGTAAAGCTTACTCGTTCGGGCAAGCTGAAGGTTGAAGACTAGTGAGTGCTTTCAGCTCCATAGATAGAAGGATTGAGCAATCCGGATGCTGATCGGAAACGACCATTTAGTGCGAAAGCCTTGATAGCGAGAGTTGAAGAGCGTGATGCTACCGTTCACGCATGGGCGTATTTCAACCCTACTCTCATACTCGATTCCGCGCGCAAGCTAGACGCTGTTCCCGCAGAGAAAAGGGGACCCCTTCACGGGGTCGCTGTCGGTGTCAAGGATGTGATTTACACGAAAGACATGCCTACTCAACAGTATTCGCCTATCTACAAAGACGATCATCCGGAACTCGACGCTACGGTAGTCCTGGCGCTACGCTCAATGGGTGCGCTGATTTTCGGGAAAACCCACACTACCGAATTTGCAACATGTCAGAAAGGTCCGCCAACCTGTAATCCCCATGATCCGACGCGCACAGCTGGAGGAAGCTCTTCAGGATCTGGTGCGGCCGTAGGGGATTTTCAGGTGCCTTTAGCTTTGGGCACTCAGACGGGTGGTAGTACTATTAGACCAGCTTCATACAACGGTGTTTACGCTCTCAAACCCACTTGGAACGCTATTTCGAGAGAGGGCTTGAAGATGTGTGAGTGTGATCTACCAGATATTGGCCTTGCTAATCCCCTTCGTCCGACAGACTCCATCACTTGTGATACTGTCGGATTATACACCAGAAGTATTGACGATCTGGAATTGATATGCGAATTGTTCAACCTCGTCGATGACACACCACCACCCTCGGTCCCCTTGAACCTTTCCGGCGCCAGATTCGGCTTTGTCAAAACGCATGTATGGCCGAAAGCAGAACCTTCTCTGATAAAACTGTGGGAGGAAGCAAAAGCTTACTTGACGCAGGCCGGGGCGGTTGTAGAAGAGGTAGAACTACCAGAAGTCTTTGGGAAGTTAGGAGTCTGGCATAGAAATATCCTACACATGGAAGGGTTTTCATCGTTTTTAGGTGACTATTTGCAGTCCCCTGAATTGCTGGATCCCTGGGTTACGAAACATGCGGTGAACGAAGGGAAGACCACGCGTAAAGAGCAGTTGGAAGCATTAGACGAGATCGCGAGGCTGCGTCCAGTGATTGATGAGATAGCCTCCCGATACACTTGTTTGATCACACCTAGTGTTACGGGGGAAGCCCCGTTTCTGGAAGAACCACTGCGATTCACTGGAGACGCTTCCTTCAATCTGATGTGGACCGTCTTGCACCTACCGGTTCTCAATGTTCCTGGGTTCAAAGGTCGGAACGGTATGCCTATCGGTCTATCTCTGGTCGGTCCACGATATCACGAACAGGCTCTCCTCCGGACTGCCCACGCGGTCGCTGAGGTCTTTGCTCAAGGCCGGTGGAAGTTGTGAAAGGGTCCAGATGCGTAAGATGTGGTATGCGAAGGGAAGAGAGGTCCTTTGGGTGTGGCGAGATGAGTGATAGATTAGCAAGTAGATTACGACCAGATTCCTAGCCATGTTGCCATTGATGCATATCGCTCCACCAGTCACAGCGCATGAACAAGTATGAACGTATGATCGCATGTTCAACGTGATCTCGGAAATCGCGGAAGCAAATTCAGATATGCTCACATCCTTATCTTTGCACTACTTCTGGCGCATCAGATTAGTGAGCTGCACACATCATACGCATTCATCGCAGTGCTTCATCGCCGCACATGCTTTTGCTACAAGCTTGACAGACTTCATAGCATCAGCATGCCTCATACCGCGTCTGGATCGCGTGACACATGGAATCTGGAATGAGACCAGCTTCGGGATTGGCGGGTCAAAGGCGACCTCGTCCTCACAGCTACACAACTCAGGCGTGTGAACGTTGTAGAAGTCGGAAGCAGGTGAGTGCCGTCCGTAACGAGATGTGAATTCTACTGAAAGGCACTTCTATTGATGCCATCAGCGTTGTGTGATCAGCGAGACAGACGGAGAAGTGAGTCCTACTGGTAGGTATACTCTATAGTGTGTCTTCGCTGACGCAATTACGCAGACCTGTGTGCGTTTATCAATCGAGACCAGGCCCATTCGTCACACAGCTCATACAAGTCTTTGAATACCTATAGCGGAATTGCGTAGAGAGTAAAACACAATGCGTGTTCACTAGACTCAACGATAAGGCCAAAAGGAGTCGCGCAGAATCGTAAGTATTGTTCAGGTATAATGATTCACATGGGTGTTGAAGCTGAAAGCAGGTGACCCCGTCATAGATCATTATCCTCAATGCATGGCTTTGAAGGAAACTCTTTGGATCTCTCTGACCAGCTTGCCTCTCAGACATCAGATAATCAGTCCCATCCTACCACTAATCCTCCGCCCCTAACCCATCAGAATCACAGCGTTGCTCAACCCGGCCCATCTGTCTCGCCCAACGGTGTACGGTCAGATCCCACTGTTTTGCTCGCCAATTCCTTGAACACTCCGACATTCGCCTCCTTGGTGCAGACTGTGCAAACCCCGGCACTACAAACCGACTTCGACTGGCAGACATGGCTGTCATCCTTGACTGACGAGCAGCGTGCCAGTCTACCTACACTCAACGTCCCCCAATATCCTCCCCAACAAGACTCATTAGATGTGACTGCGGGTAATGCGTTTGTCTCCGGAGAAGCAATCTCGGTCTTCAATCCTTCATTGCCATCGAATCGCAATCCTTCCGACCCCTATCAACGCGCACAATCACATTCAAGCACTGCGATCGACCTGCCCACTCGCCCCCATCGAGCACCATCCAATGTTCGTTCAACTTTGAATCAACCACAATACTCGCTTAGTGGACCCACTGAACCTCTCTCAAAGGTCACTTCTTCGACCGCGCCGCATCGTCTGCCAATTCACCCGAACCTACCCACATCACCTACCAGTGGGATTGAAAGCGACGAGGGGTCTTTAGAGGACGCGGCCAAGGGGTTAGCGATGATATCGCTAGAAGCTGCGGCCGAACCCCACTATGTTGGAGAATCATCGGGATCTTTATGGACGACCGTCATATCTGGAGGCATCCACTCACAACAACATCAACAATTGAATGATGGGCTCAAGCGGCATGGCGCCACCGCTCGTAAACAGGCGGAGCAAGACATCGGACCTTCGAAAAGCACTATTGGCGAATTGGACACTTTGCAAGCAATACAACAACCACTTCCTTCAGATACGAACACACTAGCTTTAGAAACAGTTTTCAGCCATCTACATTCTCGATATCCGTTCATGGACTGGGTAAGATTTGAAAAGCAGTGGAACGAGAAAGATCGGATCCTCTGTGCCGTTGGGCAGAAATTCCCGTTGGATAGGCAGTCGTCCACCTCGGCCTTCTTCATTCTCATGGTCCTCGCCGTGAGCGCGCAGCTCAACAGAGACAGGCCGCTTCCTGGATTACTAGCTCCACAGCAATACTACGATCTAGCGATGCCTTACCTGAGCACCATCGTCACTCTACACAACTTACCGAACATACAAGGTGATTCTCGCTAGCAATGGAAATATCCGATATGAGGCCCGCTTACATGCATTATCACAGGTCTCCTCTTGCTGGCGATCTATTCCTTGAGAGACAGCAAAGGTCCATCGGTCTGGTATCTCTCAGGAGTCACATTACGATTGTAAGATCTAATATCGCAATGTTCGTCCCCATGCTGACGGCGTCTGGTTCGAAGGTGCATCGGCATGGGTTTGCACCGTTATGCTGCGGGAGGTGCAGTGCGGACATTGTCAAAGTACGATATCGAGATGCGTAAAAGGGTATTCTGGTCGTGGTAAGCCTCGCACCCTCCGTTTGTTGAGTATCATTGTAGCAGCACAGCTCTGACACTCTTCACGACTTCAGCTATACAATCGACCGAATGATCTCATTGCTGTTAGGCAGACCCCCTGGTATCTCGGATGAAGATATAGATGTGGACTTGCCGGAGGTCTATGAGCCTATAGAGAAGCCTACAATGGAGTCCCTGCAGCTTAGCTCAATGCTATCGGCCATCCATCACATCAGACTCAAGAGGATTGAAAGCAGGATTCAAAAGGCCGTTTATGGAATTAAGCGTCAGCCACTGCAACAAGCAGCTGATTATTGGGAATTGCTGAATGACTTGGACTCGTGGGAGAGCTCAATACCCGCCGAGGCTTCATCGCCAGACCATTGGCAGAGTCCGAGCTGCTCCAGGGACTGGTTCCTGCTCAAAGGAGTCGAGGCCAGGTTGCACCTTCTACGTCCCCTTTGTGCCGAAGGTCAGTCCGCTGGTGCTGTCTTCGTCACGCATCTGGCCGCTGTGGCCGCTAGAGGGTGCGAGATTCAGTGAGTTTCATCTAGGACATTGATTGACTTGTGCTTGCTAATCGTTCTCGATAGAAAACGGATGCATCAACAGGGACTTCCGATGTCCAACGCATCCGCCCATTCGGCTTTTATCTGCGGTCTTGCTCTGCTTTATGCTCTTTTCTTACAACCGAAAGTGCTCCCTCTCAAAGATGTCTTCAGAGCTATCAAAGCCACTTCGAATACTCTCTTCACTTATGCGCAGCATGCACACCAGTCCGTCGAAGTCCTCTTTGACGTCTTCGAAGACCTCTCAGCGGCTTGTATCGAACACATTAGCAGGAGGGAAGTCATGGACAAGGTCCATCCACCTGAAGAAAGAAGGAGTTCGGTGGAAGAATGGCAAAAGGCATCGTCTCAGGCTACTAGCAATCTAGGTGAGTCCTTCCGAAGCAAGCATCAGTGCCCTCATACGTACTGATCAGATCTGATGACAGATCCCGCTGCTGCTGGCGAGTACGTCAACATCCTAGAAACCCTTGGCTTCACGGTAACGGGGGATAGCTCTGGGCAAGCTGCGTACACTGAGCCCTTGTGGGATCTAGCAGCGTTCTCACCTGGAAACCTATTTCCATTCACAGGCAGTACTGCAGCGGGCTTCTGAGAAATGTAAATAGTACAATTTTCGGCGAGTTTTCGAGGGAGTAACGAACTGTGCAGACTAAACGCCTTTCGTATGGATTGTCGGTATCAGATATGCTCCAATGTTGTTATATCTATCGCATGTACTACTTAAGCTATGATCGTGGAGGATAAGTCTCGACCCAGTGACGAGCAATTTGCTCCCTAGTAGCGAACCAGACATCGTCAAAGGAGGCGAAATGCTCGACCATGCGCTTCAATGCCTGGAATCTCCCCGGCCTACCGATCCATCGGGAGTGTAGAGCAACTGTGATGTAAGCCGATTTACCTTCCAAGCCTTCATCCCTGATGGTCGTGAACGCGTCGATACAATGTTGAGCGAAAGCGTCATCCGATCCCATTTGCCCTTGCCAGAACTTGAAGTCATTCTGTTCATACACTGCTCGTCAGCAAAAAGTTTCTTGTATTTTCATATCCACCACATGGGATGACTTACACAATCCAGACTGTATGGCATCATAACTAATTTTTGACCTTCTTCACCTCCGGGCATCGTGGTATAGTAAGGCAGATCATCGGCATATGTATCAGCCCAATAGAGCAGTTCATGACCCAGCTCCTTGTATACTTTGGCGACTAGTGGTGCTGATCTTTCTGAGGGTCGTCCGTAGAACCACTGTGAAAGCCACGCGATGTTAGCAAACATTGTAGGATGCCAACAGTATCTCACTCACACCGACAGGAACCTTGCCAGACGGAGAGGTCGTCTTATAAGCATTGACCGCTTTTCTGATATATTCCTCTTCTTCTGCATCGCTCATTCCGGTATATGGTTTCCACTGTGGACTAAGATCAGACCTGCATCCACGTTGAACCGTGAACATACTCTACATACCTTATAGCAATGGGCTGCAACTTCGTGCCCATTTTCATCCGCGTATTCCGCAACAGCGGGATTCCTTTCAAAGGCTCGCCCAACAGCATAGAATGTGATGGGAATTTCGTGCTTCTTGAACAATCTCATAATCCGCCAGATGGCTGCTCTTGAACCGTAATCGAATTGAGACTCCGTAGCGGGATCACGTTTTCCGAGTTCTGCAGACAGCTAAGGAAGATGATTATTGTCAGTCAAGTCATCGGTCTGGCATCCATTTTGCCAGCATGACTCCAGCCCGGAGCCCTGTCAATATTCTCACTCACTAATTGACCGAATTCGTGCAGTACTGTCTCCGCGTGCTCGTCGCCGTCTTCCACACTTCGTTCCCCGCCTTCCTCGTGATTTAGAACGACTGCAACCAGCAAGATTAGCTGCAACGCATCGATGCGCCGGGTAAAGGGAAGCGCTTACAATTGACGGCGATCTTCGCCCCTTTTGGCCATTTGGCATCGGGTCGGTCTGGGCCATAGCCGTACAGATCTCGCTTCATCCACGCGTCGTCGAATTGGAAAGTCATTCTGAAACAATTTGGGCTTCTAGGTGTTGGGTGGTCTGACTTGTAGAGCAGTATGTGGATGGATATCTCATGAGCAGTCAATCTAGGCGCAATTGGTTCGAGTATTTAACCCTACATCTGCATTCATAGCCTTTATCGCTCTTTCGGGTAGCAATCTCGATATTCGGAACCGTCATTCCCCTCATCGGAATGTCCTTATCATTTCCGATATTCAGGAAATAAATCCTTTTCCGCGCGGAAGTGAGACAATGGGAACCCAATTGCAGATTGCAGGACTACTCAGCTTCATAGAGACACCCTGATGCATGTGTGCTGTCGGAAGGGATACCTTGTTCACCTTCAAGACTAGCTCTTGGAAGACAAACACAGACCAACGACATCTCACTGGGCGTTTCAAATTCTCGCGAATACTCTGCATGATTCTACATAAACGTGAAATCGAACAAAATATGTATATAGCAAAGTAAGCAAGGACAAAGTATCAATGTGACACAGTGAGGCTGCAACAGCGTCTTGATTGATGGACGTTGCAAAATGCTGTGTCTCAAGTTGACCCGGAACTATGTCGACCCCGTCAGCTGGTTTTTTCCTTGATCTCTCAGGGGACTCACTTGTCCGCGCAGCTGAAAGCACGATCAACGCTGCCGGTCGCATAAGCATCGATGATTGTTTGGATCATGGTGTATGATCCCCCGACGGTCATGAATAAGCCGATGAATATGAAAAGAACATGGAAGAACCATAAGCTCTTCTTCGCGACGTTGCCCTTTCGGTAATTGCCGAAATCATACAGCCAAAGTGTCATTGGAACGATGATCTATGGGGTGGTGTTAGTCCCCAGACTAGTCCGAAAAGATGATGCTACTTACCGCTAAGGGAGCATAGGCGAGAGCGCCCACGAGACCGATTAAAGTACTGAAGAAAGGGATTGCTTCGGCGACCACGAAGGAGATAATACCAATGAGGATAACGCTTCCCAGCCATGTGATCCAGTGAGTTTTGGTTTTTGTTTGTAGATGCTCGGTACCCCGCAGTATTCGCACGAAAAAGTATTTAGCAGCAAGCTATAAATCATGCATCAGTATCGTCTCGTTGCCATTCCGCATGGATCTTGATATACTCACATGCTGACATAGGATCGCGCTGACAAGCAGTCCTGGCAAACCAATTCCATAAGTAAGCTTTTTGATGAGGGTTCCGGCACTACCAAGGGCTGGACTGGCTATATAGACTGTAAAGCCATGAGTATAGATGTTCGTACTCTGCTGCCTACATCACTTACTGCCGCAATATCGATAAACAACTAGCGCTACAACCAAGTATGTGACATTGAGCAAGCCCATAGCCGCGGCGATCGGTTTCTTGTATTCTTTAGGATTTCTCATCTCGGCAATGCTGGACATGAGTATCAGCACAAATCGTCATTATTAGCAAACATCGACCCACATTGGAATAAATGCTGAGGTACCGGAGGAAGATACGAAGATTATCAGGCAAGCGCTCATGCCGGTGATGAAAGTGGTGTTGGAGGCGACCACCTGATAGCCGTAATCTGTGACACCTTCGGGCGCCAAAAACGGTCGATCTTGTGCCCCAACCGCGATGGTCAAAATGAGGACAGCGACGTATAGCAGAGTGACACCGACCCAGGCTACGACACCAATTTGGCCGAACTTGGGGAAAGCGGCTACAGCTGTAGAAATCACAAAGGCCACGAAGGAAAACCAAACGGTACATGCGCCATGCTCCGATAAGGCGTTGAAGGCGGTCGCAGTGCCGATGTACCCAGAACCGGTGACAAGTGTGTATCTATGATCCCAGATCAGCTATAATAATATAGGGCGAGATGAGCTAGCTCACCCGATCACGTAGAGCACTCCAACCAATTCACGGTACCAAGCACCTCCGACGATGTAGGCCATATCCTGAAGTCCGTGCATACCGGGGTGTCGAAGACGGAATGCTCCAAGGATGAAAGCCGCATCTGGATAGAAAATAAGCATACTTATCTGGGTGCGTGGGAGTGTCGGCTCACAAGTGTTGTATAATCCCCAGCCGATGACGAGGAGAGCACCTGGAAGAGCGCCCACATATGCGAAAACTCCTGGGATCGATAAGACCCCGACTGAGAACAGAACCTTGAACATAAGAGCGAAACTGCTGTACCTGTGGACGTGAAGGGAGTCATCAGCAGAGCCACAGTCTACTGAAAAGAACTGTCGCTTACCATGATACTGTTCTGTAATTTTCCCCGTTGACATGAGCTTTGAACACTTCATTTTGGTCTTCTTGTTCAGCATTATCGACCGCTACTTGCTCGATATCGGTATTAATTTCGGGCCCTTTCTCTGCGAAGGACATTATGAGAACTTTTTGTATGTTAAAGAGAGGTGGGTGAGTGATCACGTCGTCTGCGAGTAACAACCACTATATGTACGTTTGACGATCTCACCAGTAGTTTGAATTCAAGCTTCTATAGATAAGCTATTGAACCCTGACACTGCTTATCTTTTGCGACGGTCCGCAAATTCCCTTTTAAGGAAGCATTCCGACGGCCCTGCTTTTTTGCCGATCCCAATCGATTTTGGGAATGTCTGAGCATGTGTATTTCCGAACAAGTAGCTCGGATGCATTTCGGAAATGCAAGAAGTTGAGATACAGTGACTTTCGAAGGTCATTGAAAACGAGCAAAACTCGACAGGCAATGATAGTGCTGAAATGTGACGATACCATCTGTCTAAACCTGTGTAACAATACTGGCAATGACAGCGCTCGACGATCAATCAACGCGACTACCCAAGTCAAAGTTGATACTACTATGCTTTGGGCTTCAGATAGCTTTATTCCTGAGTTTCATCGACTCGACGAGCGTCAGTACGATCCTGCCGATTGTAGGCTCGGAGCTCGATGCGACCAATTCGATAACATGGGCTGGGACAGCCTTTTTGGTCGCCAATACAAGCTTTCAAGTCATAACTTCTAGATTATCGGACTGTTTTGGACGAAAGATCGTCCTTATAGGTTCACTGTGAGTCGTGAAGCACGGAAAGCTTTCATCAGCTCATAGCGGATCGCTCCATTCTTTCCACAGTTTCCTGTTCGCCTTGGGCGATCTATTAGCTGGTTTTGCAAGGAATAAAGTATGGCTGTACTGCTCTCGAGCTATCGCAGGAATTGGTGGAGGTGGCATCAACTCGCTGTCAATGATAATAATGTCTGATGTGGTCACCCTTCGGGAGAGAGGCCAGTACCAAAGTCTGCTTGGGATCGGAATTGCAATGGGATCGGGTAAGACAGATTCACACTTTTGCAGATTTTCTACATGCTGACTCGGGTGCTTTAGGGGTTGGACCTTTCTTGGGAGCGGTCTTGGCTGAGAAGGCGACCTGGCGCTGGACATTCTGGATCATTGCACCTTGTGGGTCGTTTTGAGACTCCTGGTCGTGGAGTATTAGGCTGACCTGATTTGAAACAGTGAGCGCCCTCACCATGCTCCTGATCCATTATACAGTGCCATTGAAGCCTGTTAGTGGGGATCTGAAGGAGAAGTTGAGCAGAATGGATTGGATTGGAAGTGCTCTCAGTCAGGCCATGACCGTTTGTATATTGGTAAGTCAAGGTACTGTTCATCCATCTGCAACACATTTCTGACATCTTCTTTTGACTCAGGTGCCTCTCAGCGGAGGCGGATCTACATTCGCATGGAACAGCTCAATAGTCATATCTCTATTTGTCATCGGAGGAATTTCTGTAATCGGTTTCATCCTGGTCGAGCGGTACCTGGCAGCTTTTCCCCTCTTTCCCGGTCGATTGTGAGTCCAGATGATCTCGATAAGCTTTCAACGGAACCGTTATTGATAAATTACTGCAGATTGTTGAATAGGAATGTGTGTCTGCTCCTGATCCAGACCTGGCTAGTTGGCATTGTGTATTACGGAGGAAGTGAGTGAATGTGTGACCCGCCTGATGTCCAGCTTATGGACGGCAGCTGAGTTGATTGTTCTCAGTCTATTTTGTGCCGCTCTATCTTCAAAATGTCCAAGGGTATTCTCCTATACTATCGGCAGCATTGCTACTTCCGTTGGTTTTAGGACAAGTCTTGACAACCACCATCTCCGGCTACGTTGTAAAATTCAGCAATCGAACCTGGAGCTCATTCTTCGTGGGCTTCTTGCTGTGGACAGCTGGGCAATCTGCTCAGCTGTGCTTCCGTGAAAACACGGCAAAAGGAGTTATTGTCGGTTGTCTGATTCTACAGGGATTCGGAATTGGTTCAACCATTCAGAGCAGTCAGTAGTCTGACCATTTGATCACATCTCCGAACAGTCTATTGAATTGGCATATGCAAATTGTAGCGTTGGTGCTCGCTCAAGCATCTGGACCGTCATCCGACAGAGCTGTGGTGACCGGTGTGCGAAAGTGAGTCAATTGTGAGATTGCCCCGAGAGACTTCACTGATAGACCATTATGGCAGCTTTGCAAGAACAGTCAGTCACTTTACATTCTGCTCAAGCAGGATACAATATGCTGACTCACGTATAGAGCGGAGGCGCGATCGGGTTAGCTATTGGTAATAGTATCCTGCAGAACGTATTCCTGAGCAATCTGCCCGCAGGTCTGCCTGAGGCAGACGCTGAGGAATTAGCAATCAATTTTGAGCATATCCAGATGCTGGACAAACACTTGGCCGTCGGGGTCCGAGATGCCTGTAAGTAAATATGAAAACGGAGTGTATACCCCAGAATCAACGGCTGACAGTCGATCCGACGTAGACATGCAAGGGCTAAAAGATGTCTTCATATTCTTCGTTCCCGTTGTGGTCATATGTCTGCTCATGTGTGCTTTCATCAAGGTGAGTTGTCTGAGTTTCTCGCGAGTCTCCATGTCGAAGTAATGACCTCGAATGCCTCCTTTCACATAGGATCTGCCCCTTGATGCGCCTGCCCTACCTATGCTGCCGGCGAACAAAACCGACGGATCTCTGCCAGATTGCATCGATACCACGAGTGAGGAGAACAAATCGATTCCGACTGCTGCAATTCCGGTTCTGCAAATGATGGAAAAGGTTCGGAAATCGTAATTGGAACCGATGATCGGTGATTGAAGGACTTTCCTTATGCATGTCTGCCTGAGAACCTGTTTGTGACTCGAGATCTTCCCCCTCGATCACTATCTCGGAATGAATTATGGGCCATCGGAAGCATTTGTCCGCGCTGGTTTTCGCGGGCTGAACAGATTATTATCGTCATCGGAATAGCTGAGACTCAGTCATTTCCGAAGATAGGAAAGCGAAGCGAGAATTGCTAACAATCGAAAGTGGAGGCTTTTCCTATATCTCGATTGACCATGCTGTCAATATTGTCTCTCATCGACTTGTTCACGAGAGGGTAGTCAGAGCATCGCGTAGCATGAGACGGTATATCATCTCACATCGAGAGGGTATAGACGGTCTGGTACTCAGGAAGGATGAGCCCATTCCGCACCTGCGTGGACCCACAGATGTGAGAGAGGTCGAACGAAGGAGAATGTTGGACAGCTGACCTCGAAAGCAGATTCGAATCCGTATCAAGTACCTCTCGTTGAATGCGAGAGATCTACAAATAGTCACAAATGACTATCCTGCTCCCCATGAGGTTCCTCAAGATTGTGTGCCAGTGTCAGGTATGTACACATGCCTGCTTGAGGGCGCAGCAATAGTATTCAGCTGACTCCCACTCAGATGGCTGCGGAGTGGTCGAAGCCGTTGGAGAGGAGGTTACACTTTTTAGAGTAGGGGACAAGGTTGCACCCGTCTTCCCGCAAGGACATCATTATGTGAGTTCCTTCGTCTACCTTGTATCATACGCCGTAGCTAAAGGAGCATGCAGGAGGAAGACCTCGCTCTACGCTCGCTTAAGCAAGGGCTAGGAGGAGCGATAGATGGAGTCGCTGCCGACTATTTCGTCTGCGATCAAGTACGTTCGATTGCAGGCTATCATTTACACGCGACTTTGATGCTAAAGCCGTCAGCAGGAAAATGCTGTTCTCATACCAGCGAATTTCGATTGTCTCCAAGGATCGACTTTACCCGTCGCTTTCACTACGGCATGGTCAAGTCTTTACTCCCATCATCCTCGCTTGCAAGCTGGACAGACAGTCCTATGCCTCGGGACTGGTGGAGTCTCCCTATGCGCTGCTCAAGTAAGTGATATGCGGTCGCCGAGCGTCCTGACGCCTCACTGAGCGACCCATGTTTGCAATAGATTGCCCTAGCGGCCGGAGCTAGAGTCATTCTCACATCTTCATCCCAGATCAAACTCGACAAAGTCTCTACTTTACTGCGCGGTCAGCTTCCTCCGGGAGCACCACAAAACGCCATTCAGACCATCGATTATTCCAAGGTCGACGCTTGGGACGCAGAGGCTTGTAAATTGAATGGCGACAAGGGTGTGGACTTCGTCATTGAGATTGCTGGTAGAGCAACCTTGGCGAGAAGCATCAGAAGTACAAGACAAGGCGGGCTTGTGGCAATCTCCGGGTACATGAGTGACTATAAGCCTATTCCGGATAACCTAATTCAAGAGGGTAAGTTGGTCATCAACATATAACAAAGAGACTGACTCTGTATGTAAACTACTAGATCTGGCAAAAGTCATATTATACTCTGCGGCCAATGTCCGTGGTGTTTTCGTGTGCAATCGAGAAGACTTCAAGACTGCAGTATCAGCGTTGGAACTTGGCGGTGTCAAGCCGATCATCGATAAGGTGAGATTTCCAGCAACGGCCGACCATGAAATGGGCTAAATTCTGATACAGGTTTTCAAATTCGACGATATGAAGGAAGCATACCGTTACATGGAGGCTGGTAAACATATCGGCAAAGTATGTATAGAATTGTAGATTTCGACTTTAAACAACGAAAAAAAGAACAAGAGACAGACCAGGCGGCCGCAGACTGTAACACGGTATAGGATGGCCCTGTTCCCTTGAGTCAGCTTCTTTACTGTACGCTTTCATTTTGCTGTAGAGGTCAACTCTCCGTATTATAGCGCATGCAGCGAATGACAGCGGGTCTCGGTTCAACTGAGAAATTGAGAGCTCTGGGCGCAGTGTTGTGGATCTTTCGCATCCGCCAAGCATGAGTGAGATCAGAATTTTAATACCTACGGAAAAAAGGAGAAACTCCAGGCTGCAATGTCAATACAGTTGCATGCATTTATTCACATTCCTCAAGCCCAAATAGATCAGAATGTATAGCAAAGAAAGAGAATCAGCGATACTGTAAGAGTCTACAAAGGTCGAAGCTTGAGAGTCACAACTCTATTCGTGCGAACTTTCCACAAGGGAAAAGCACATATGTGTTCTGATATCGTCGAAACGGCGTCTAAACGAGATCTTCTTTGTTGTCATCATGCTTGTCGATGACGACCTCGTCTACCTGATTGGCAGAAGTCGCTAAGACGACATCGTCAAAGTGGTAACCCTTGAATTTCCGTGTTGCCACTCTGTTCTCATAGAGATAATCGAGCTGTTCGAGGGAGTGACCTTTTGTCTCAGGAACAAAGAAGAAAACAAAAGCGATGTTGATCATAGAGAAAGCTCCCCAGATGAAACCCTGAGTTTGAACATGCAAGCATGTCAGCATTTTATGTCTGATGACGTCGAGTGCTAGGGTGACAAGCTTACGATCTTAGAACCCAGATTGCCGTAGCCAACATCTTGTAAGTAAGGAGCAACGAAGGTGATGATAAGCTGCACTCCGAAACCGCAGAACGTCGCCAAACCTAAAACCTTTTCTCGGTTCCGGGTTGGGGCGGCTTCGGCAGTGACGATCCAGATCAAGGGCGATTGAGCGCCAAAAGATGCGTACCATAGGAAAATGAGAGCGATTGAAGCTTTCTGGACAGACGTGCTTGGGTCGGCGAAGGCGGTTGTGAGGATGGAAACGATGATGAGAGTCGCTGCGCAGAATGCAGAAGTGGAGAGTAGAATTGGTCGTCGACCAAAGATATCGGGAAGGAAATTGCCAGTACAGATGGTAGCGAAGTATAAGCAGTAAAGACCCATAATCACGGGGAAAACGTTGACTACGCCCACGCCGACCAAGAACCTAAGGGAAAATAAGTCAGGTCTCCGTGTTTAACAGAATCAAGCCGGTCCTGAAACACATATGAGACTCACGAAACGATGTAGTTGGTCATATAAGAGGAACCTTGGGCTTGTTGGAGAGATTGGATACCTATAGCGATGAGGACTCGACGAAGATCTGGTTGTCGAGCAAGGTCACCCCATCCGGTGGCTTTGGCTTCTTCTTTAGCTTCATGGAAAGCAGCGTCAAGCTTGTCAACGTAGTCGACTGCATCGAATCCGTTTGTCTCCGTCTTGAAAAGGATTTCAGTGGCTCGGATAGCCTCTTCCTTTCGCCTGTTTAGAATGCAAGTTCGTGAATGAGCATCGTGACAGAAATAGGTATTAAATCACTTACCCGACCCATACAAGCCATCGGGGTGATTCAGGGATGAAAGGTACCACCAGGAGGATCAGGGTTGGCGCTACGAACTGAATACCCATAGGAATCAAGTAGGCTGACTTGTCCAAACGGGCGGCGACCGCATAAACGGAGCCAGAAGCGACGATAACACCGATAATTTGGACCATCTGATACATGTTGATGACGAAACCTCGAGCTGACGCCACCGAGGTCTCGGAAAGGTAAATCGGGACGACGTTACACGCAATACCCATTGCGATCGAATTGATGGCTATATTCACAGAATTTGGCATGAGCTAGCTGTTTATGTTGTGGTGAAAAATCAAATTCACTTTTTCCGGCCAAGAATTGTCCATAACGAGCAGAAGAACCGGTGGCTGAAGTCATCTCGACCACGATACCAACGATAGAGATGAGTGCAAGGGTGACTATCGATTTTTGTCGCCCTATCAAGTTGTTTATGTACATCGCAAGAGCACAACCCAGCACTGCATATCAGGGAATGTCAGCACCTTGAGCGGATTGCAGTACACTAAGTCATTGTCAACCTACTGATACCAGCTGAACCGACTCCGGTACCGGCTGATTGCTGTGAGGTCGATAGATTGCAGGTCTCAACGCCTTTTACCATGATCGTCTCCCCATAATCGCACAAGAAGGCCGTTTCTCCCAGTACGGTTCCCCACCATCCGTTGTCGAAACCCTTTGCATAGGTTGGGGAATGTCAGAATACGACATGATTGTGATTTCAATTGCATATGCGAGGAACTCACGAAAAGAAGACCACCCAATGATGCGAAGACCATTACAAGTGCACCCCTAGGGGTGATACCTTGGTAGATACCCATGGTAGAGACTTAGGTACGGTAATCAAGTCGAGAGTATCAAAAGAATAAAATATGGAGGTGATCAGGGATTGCTGAGGATGATTGAGGAGAAGGGGTGGATCTGGATACTGTTATCGTCTCCGTGCATATATATTACACAGATGGTGAAGTACATTCATGATGCTTATCGGATATCTCCAGCAGATGAGGGGCGCCGTGAGGTAGTGCGTCTTGCGTTTTTCGGAATGCGATAGGAATGCGTCCGGGTCAGATGACCAATACTATCTCAGGCATTTGAGTTGCAAAAGCAGAACATCTATCAAGAACGAGAGGAAGAAAGTGAGAGAAACCAAGAGGAAAAGTCGAGATAACAATAGACTGAAACGATCGACGAGAATGTAGACGTCGATAAAGCGAATATCCTAATCGGGTAAGACGTACGAAGTGTGTTGATGGACTTAACGTAAACTCGACCGATTTGTAGATCGAGTCTGAACCGCTCTTTTCTGAATGTAGGCTGCTATTCGGGATCTCTACAAGCTATGGTGAGATATGTATCCGGAAAGCAGAACGGAGTGCTGGATTCGTGTTTATGTTGTTCGGGATTCGGCGCGATCTGGCCGAGAGTCACCATCAAAACAGGGACAAAAGCTGAGGATCGCGTTGAGATAAGGGAGGTTGCTGATTATCCGTTAGTTCTTTCCGTCCAACCAGCTAATTCCGAAAACTCAGATAAGTCACTTGACCAGTATGCTGAGAACTCGCTCGCAAAGTCGGTCCAGTTCTTGATAGCTATATGCCCATGTCTGCCAGATATAAGGTATCGACGAGATAAGTTATTCCGCGCAAGAAGATCAGACATTATCATTCGTGCACTTCGACGAAAAGTAGCGATAACGACACCTAACTCCACTTGTCAAGATGCCTATTGCCGTTTCGAACGCTCCAGCGCCCGCTGCTGAAGACACCGACGTGTCGTTCAAGAAGAAGTTCTCAGAACGAAGCACACCCCCTCCCGAACTTCCACCCTTCGTCTACGCAAGTCGATTCGATCATCCGTCCTTTGGCGATTGGAGAGATGAGCTTGCCACCAAGGGGTACACTGTTGTAAAAGCCATTCCCACCGAAAGAGCTCTTGAATATCGTGAACGGGCTTTCCAATGGCTGGAGTCCTTCCCTCTTGGCTTCGATAGGAACGATGTGTCTACATGGAAGAACGAACACTTGCCGGTGCACGTGAAAGGCGGCATGTTCCACGGATACGGATACGTGAGTCCGATCTCGTCGGCCGGATGCGTTGTAGGAATGTGCTAATCGACCATTTGCTCGGTATTCTGCCTAATATAGTGTCATGAACAGCTTGTACGTCATCCTATCTTGAGTGAGATCGGGCTGAGAGTTTGATTTTGACATGATTGAATGATATATCAGTTATGGGACTTGCGATGCGAAGATGGAGTAATCGATGCCTTCGCTAAAGTATGGGGCACCGACGAGCTCATCACCTCCTTTGATGGAGGCTCAATTATGCTACCTAAACGAGTGGACGTCATGGATAGCGGGAAATGGGAACACATGGACCAATCTCATCATAGGAAAGGGTTTTACTGCTGTCAAGGCTTAGTCAATCTCAACTACAATGGCCCAGAAGACGGCGGGTTGATGGTCCTTGAAGGAAGCTCAGAGCTTGTCGAGGAGCATTTCGATCATTTCGGTCGTCATGCCTACAAATCTTGGGGTCCTTTCGACTGGTATGGTGAGTAGAGTAATCTCGCTCTTCGTGTGATTGTCGGCCCAAAACGCTGATCTGCTTCCTACATCTTGAACGTGTACAGGTTTCACAGAAGAGGAACAACAATGGTTCTTCGACAGAGGATGTAAATGGGTCAAAGTCTGTGCTGAACCTGGAGATCTGATACTCTGGGATTCGAGAACAATGCACTACAACGTTCGACCAAAGGGCGACCGAGATCGAGTTTGTACCTGTGAGTCAACCATCTTCGACTTATCACATCAAGTCCCTCTTGACCGCATTCGTTGGGGTAGAATTACATGAAGCTAAATTACCATTGGAAACATATAGACATCTGTATGGCGCCTGCCCACTTGTTGACGGAGGACGATCGGAAACTGCGTGTGGAATGCTTCGAATCTTCGAAAGGCACAACCCACGTTCCATTTGCGGCTATCTTCGCAAGAGAGTTCGAGCCCGTTGTCAGGTCAGACGGGAAACCGTGTCCTCACGATACCGGTAAACCCAAGAACCCCCCGGTACTGAACGAGAGGATTGAGAAGTTGGTTGGCATCAAGCCTTATTAGATGTACAGTAATCGTAGACCCCTTGTATCGACAATTTGAATGAACTTGCTTGCCTAGATCTAAAGGTGCTCGCATGAAAGACCAATCATTGCAATTACGATATACACGAATTTCATGTCCTCGAAGACGTTCCATTAAGTCGTGTTGAAGTCCGGCTGAAAGAAGATATTGAGCAAATCATTATCCCAATGATCTAGCATTCCCTGAGGCCAAAACCCATCCATAGTAAAATCGAAAGGCTGATTCATCGTTGGGTTTTGCTGGAACATCGCATCTCCACTTGCCTCGATTCCACTACCAGCTTCAGCGGCTTCTTGTCCATGCTCGGGTATCGCGGTCGAAAGTCTTGCTTCGGCTTCTGTGATCATCCCCTCCAATAACGCTATACCCCTCGTTATGATAGCGTTTTTTGTTGTAGTCAAAGACTTGAAGAGCTCGATCACGCTGAGTACTTCAACTCTGAGACTGTCCCAGCTCGTGCCCTCATGCCCGCCGTTGATGAGTTCTAGCGCTATGACCATGCCAGCGATGACTGTATATGACGACACGTGCCTTTCATTTCGATACATCAGCGCCCCGGTGACTACAGTACAGGGCCGGGATGCGGACATACCAATTCTTTTGAAAGAGTGACGGTACCGGTTTTCGCCATGCCTTGAGCGTATCTCTTGCAGCTTGCAGACAGACCTGAGAGTATCGTTGTTTATTAGCTTTGCTTCCGTAGCCGAAATGATTCGGGACTGACTCACCTCTCGAGCTTGTTTCCAGCGAGTATCCGTGTAGCTCTTGCCGAGGAACCAGCGATAGAGCATTATTCTACTGGGTGGCAAGCTAGTGGACCACAAATACCTGGACCATGGCCGGTAGTCGAAGGGTCCGTCAACGAATTCTGGTGGGAGGTATGTTTCTTCTTCGCGAGGTCGAAGATCAAGTATGTCGTCCAGGAGATGCTGCAGTCTGAGATCGTGATCCTGCACACATTTGAACCTGTCCTTCATGGTTGTCTTTGTGGAGAATGACTGGTTGAAGTCCCGAAATAGAGCTGCGAGTCGACCAATAGCTAATAGACTATGATGTCAGGCGATAATCAGCACCCGCTTGATGTGTTTGAATATGGTTGATTCGAGACTCACTGGGTGACTCTGGTCGTCTCGCTCAAAGGTCGAGAAATTACCTGTCTGGCGTTATCTAGCTCGCGATCATCTATATTTGCGGGAGCTGAGGTTCGTGCGGCTGCGAACCATGTTTAGCAGATTCCTATTTTAGCAGTGCGAGTAGCGGATTACTCACTTGGTAGGCATAGGTGAAACGGATGGTGAGCTTCCGGTCGTAGACTGTATGATATGTCTTTCAGCTTTACCAGACTGGGACATTGTGACTCACCTGTCAGTCACGGTAAGACACCACCAAATTCTTCTGACCAATTCGCTCTGTACGTTTCCACCGAACTTCTCGGGACGAGTCGAAGCGGTGAGTAAGTGGAAATCCAAATCTCGGGCTAGACCTAATGCGCAGTGCATCAAAGAACCGAGATACTTCGACCCACTGGAATCGATTCAGCACGTCAGCTGGGTAGTACGATGTATTAGAATGAATTGCATGTACTGACTCAAAAGCATGAGCAATCATAGGTAATATGCAAATAGTCTGCAAGACCGGAATAGTAGGATTGACCATGAAATTTGATAGTTGAAGACAATTGACCGAGGTGTCAAATAGGAAACGGGTAGTTCCTTTAGGATTTACACAACCGCAAATCAGCTTGAACCGCTCAGCAGAGAATGAGAAGATAGAGCGATACTGACCTGTGGAGAAACCCATCAGTTCCGCTTCCATCTCTTCCATGAAGTATAGGCTACAAGCTATGATTGCGTAGTCTACGGCCACCCGCGTCATCAGCTACGATGTAAAGGCTATATAGTTTTGACGTTGAAAGAAGCGCTTACATAGGGCGTAGAAATCGTATGATTTTGCGATAGGCGTTTGATTGATCATGGAGTTGATCCATTCGTCATGTTCTTGCATGAAAGTCGGTTCGTGGAATACAGTGTGGATCCAATGTAGCCTGTCGCAATGGAATTTGACGAGTCGACTACTGCAGTTTACAGGGACCATGCTGAATAGTGTGTCTAGTGTAATGGCTCCAATATATGAAGACTAGAGACACCCAATCGTAAGATTTCAACTTTCAACTTTCGCAGAAAGACTCAGCGTTGACGGTGGTGAAAGATCCAGGACGGACTGCTCACTATATGGATGAGGCCTTCTCCTGCATCTTTGTCTTTCCGAGCATCCATCCCGTAGATCTGATTTACATGAGACATATAATTCACCTTCTCCAGCTCCTCCACTTCCTGCTCCTGTTCGTATTCCAAGCTCTGCCTCCGACTCCTACTCCTACCCGTACCACTACTTCCGGCTTCACTCATCTCTCCGTCTTCTCGAGAAATATCTGTAGCAGGCGCGATCTCATCGGATGTATAAATGGATTTCGCTTCATGTTCACCGACATCCAAACTGACTGTTGCGAGTAATGCTTGTTTGGCGTCCAGCTCGTTCGTTTCGGCTTGTTGATCGATCCTATATTTGTCCAGCAAAGCGTGGATTGTCTTCTCCTGTGCGTTGATACGTCGATGTAAAGCCTTGTTCTCCTCGGCGAGCTGGGCCAATGTGGGTGTTTTGGTGGATGGCATACGTCCTCCTCCGATGACTTTACCGTTCACCATGACTGTTCTGATGACGAAGGTGTTACAAATGAGAAGTCCCAGATCAGCTTATTGTTATAATTCTGTGAAGTCTTCCTGGGAGACACTCACTGTTGTTCACATAGGTCAGCTAGGCCCCTGGATACACACCGACTACAAGGGAACGTCTTATCGCATTTGACTTTGCGCTTGTAGCAGTAATTACAGCTGCAACAGCACAAGCCCATTAGCGTTCGGTCCGATTGAAATCTCTGAACCATTGCGTACAGATGAGATGAGAACATCGCGCAAACTAATTTACCTCTTCACTTCTCTTTGACCCATTCGGATCGGTCCGATAGACGACAAGGTAGAATTGCCCATCCCAATCCCAATCCCCATCCCTGTCCCCGAACCAGACGCTTCCGCTGCAGTATGGTCGGACATGCTGATACTGTTCAACTGAATAATCTCATTACTCTCATCCAAAGCGAACTGTCTGGATTCTGAAGAGATTGCAGTCGTCTACCTTTGCGAGTGGTCAAATAAGATAAGATAGCTTAGGCAGGTGAAATTCCCTCCTCAAAGGAGGGGTCCTTTGAACCGCATCTTCGGGCTAGATACAGATAACGTTAACGGGATCAAATTACTCCCATTGTGCGAATCATAATCAAGCAATAGGTAACCGACCGGTCGATGCATAGAGAAGGTACATACATAGGCTAGGCAATACAATCTATTCACATTGAACATTGAAGAACAAGGACGATCATGATCGCGAACCATGTCTCGAGGATGTCAAGCGGAATGTTGGAGTTAGGGGTAGGTATAGGTGTAGGTTCTGGGCAGTTAGCTGTTCTAGTCCACCCAAATTTCCAATCTTCCCTCTCCCCTTCCTGCACTCTCACCTAGGATCCTAGCTACATCAATGGCAGCTTCAAAATCCCCTTCATCCCTCATAGAGAGTATATCTCCATCTTCATCTTTGAATTTGACATCCATCGCCCCGCTGGATATCTCGGGGAACTTGGTGCACAGCATCTGGAGGAATGATTTGTATGTGTGTGAAGGCATTATTGACATTCCCCTTTTATGCGTTCCGTAATTCACCTATAACCCAATCGATCAGCCTCGCTATCATGCATCTTGTTCTCATCGACTTGACCAACCCGAAGACCCGCTTATTCACGTCCGGTCCGCATTGAGTAATGCAAATAAACCCACCTTGACTCGTATTTTCGACATGTCATAGAAACTGCCTGCCTCGCTAGCTCCCTCATAATTACTTTCCCTGCTACTAGTAGCCAGCGACATCGTCCTGGTCAGACCACCTCCAGTGTTACCGCTTGGTCTGTTGAACGCTGATGGAGGTTGTCTCGAATTAACATTATTGTTCAGCATGTTTTGACCGATATTGGCATTCGCACTCGCGTTGCCAATAGCATTCGTGCTTCCCTTTCTCGATAACGCTACGCTCGGACTAGCGCCCAGCGGAGTTTTGTTCGACCAGTTCTCGATTGCATTGGTGTTACCGCGTTTTGCACCGCCGATCGGACGCAAATCAGGCGGAATTGGGATATCGTCCTCGAATGCTTGGCCAGATTTATAGTAATCGTCATATATCTCAGTGACCGCCATCGACTTGGTCTCGTATCGATTTTGCGGAGTCTGTAGCAAAGGCGATGGGATCCTGGGTGGACCAACCGCAGACCGAGGATTGGGTAGTTCGTCGAATACCCTTCTCTGCTGAGTCGGAGCAGAGAGTGGTTGGGTGCCATTGGAAGACAGGTCGGTGGAAATTTTGACTAAAGGTCGAGTATTGGTTGAGGTTGATAATGATCTACCTAAGCCCATCTCACTTGTTCGTGGGATAGCAGTGGCGACTGTGTTGCTCCTTGTCATTCGTCCAGCAATTGGTGTGAGGTCTCCCTCCTGAGGAATGGCCGATACAGAAGCTGATCGACCCAAAGGATGACCAGCATCCAAAGGTGCCCCGGAAGGGGTTTGACCCCGCTGAAGACGGGTTATCCCAGTGAATGTGGTGTATGCGTCGTTGACATCCGTCGCGGCGACGAGGATCTGTACAAGAATACCAAAAGCATGTATCAGCGATGCAGCGAAATCTCAAAGCAGGGCGTTTCGACTTACTGCTTTACCCATATAATCCCGACTAGCAAGGTTCTTCAGTTTCTTCTGCGAAGGCTTGAAAAGCACCCCGACCTGAGTCCCACTTGTGCATCAGCAAACAAACAGATGAAGCGGCAGCGAAAGGACTCACCGGGACTGAGAATACATTATAATCCCTTCCTTGATCTCTGATGGCATCATCTATGACCTCATGTTCTTTAATCACCTTCTGAGTTCTCGCCTCATTCAGGTCACTCAGACCGTCTTGTACTTGACCGAGATATATCTTCGATAAACCGCAGTTGAAGAGCACTTCGCACGAGTATAGACGGAAATCAAGACCGAGTTGTTCATAGTTGCTACCAGACCGCCACGGGCATCAGCGTCACTCTTCGATATTGCGAGTTTACATTGTGCTTTTCGAGATCTAAAATTGAGAGTGTGAAAGATGCGTCAAGAATGATGCTCACATAGTTTGGTTTCCCCTTAAATACAGTAAGGCATCTTCGAAGTCCTTCAAAGCGGCCGCATAATTTCCTAGCATCTACAAAAACCCAAAATCAGTCCTTGCTCTAGCTTTGTTTTGACCATGCCGAAGCATGGACTATGATGAAAGACAATGGGTTTGAGGTGGAGGAATCGAGATTGAGATTTGATTTGAGTGAAGGTGGGTGAACAAGAGAAGCGGTAGAGGTCAAAGTTGGTACTCACGAAATTACTAACTCCAGCTTGGTGATACCCCACAGCGAAATAACAATCTAGACCCGTCGCCTGGTAAAAATGCTCTATAGCCTCTTTGTGATTACCCAAGGTGGCCAATATGATCCCTATATTCCAGAGTATCTTTGAAGTATCTGCGATCTTCCTGAATTCGGCAATGGACTCTTCGAACTCTTGGGAATCGTACGATTTGATGGCGTTTGACCAGATGGTGAGTTCTGCTTTCAAGGACATCTTGTTGGTTTCTCACTTAGGCTAACTCTTGATCTATGGATATATGCGCAAAGACGCGAGGAAGGATTGTGAAGAGCGATTCGACTGTAATGACTTGCCGCTTCAAAGCTTTCACCATTCAGATATGCTTAAAGCTGCTAATGCTACTCTGTTGGGAATCAGCTGAATCGCTTGATAGCTGGTCTTTGGTTGAGTGACGATAAACAGTGACGAGGGAGTGCTTGATCAGTGAGAAGAGATAACAAGAAGGGGATTCACCCACTTATGATCATCTTGAATTTCATTGAGGCTTCGACCTCTTACCTGCGTATCAGGAGAGCGAGAAAATCGGATGTCAAGGAAACGTTTCTTGTAATTTGATCAAACGGTCTCGTGTACCCCTTTCCTGCCAAGTCAGCGCTGAGAAACGCGACTTGTCCCGTTGCTTCAATGAGCCTCAGATTGGGAGTGTCTCTCGTCTGATCAGTTGTTGCGGAGTCTGAAACGGCGCATTGCTTGGGAGTAGGTGGGGCTGTAGGGATGGGTTTTACCGGTCGTCAAGATACGGCGGCATGATCCTAGCGATGTATTCGGTTTGATTGGTAATATAATGCGAATGGACCGTCACTTGGCAATGGCATCGATTGAGCGTAATCCAAGAGGCAAGAGAAAGTCCAGGCTGGCCCCATGCACGCAACACATGCATTGAGATGATAGAAGACGAAAGAAAGTCGCGCCGAACGCGTCTGATCCGGACGGACATCAGAATCCAGGGCAAAGGCATGTGCATGTGTCTCGCGTGATTCGGTGATGGGAGATAAGCGAACAAAGCGTCGCGCGGATGCAAGAACGATCACATCATCGTCCATTGATATTACCATAAATGACGAGATCATCTTACTTAGAATCGCATGCATAGCATATTAGACTCACGACTCACAACTCACAAACAGAGATGTCAGCTCAATCATCAATCCATCACTGCGAGTCTACAGATTCAGTGGTTCTGTATAAAAACGATTCACCATCAATAGCAGATATTCCAAGTCGGAACAACGTCAAAACCAAGAGCAACACGCCTACGCTATGCCCAAATACACACTGTATCAACTCGTAGGAGACGCCTCTAATCCTGATGGAAGAGTCATCTCCCCTCATGTATGGAAGACAAAGCTTGACTTGGCGTGAGTCTGGGTTTGGATTTTGGTTGATGCATCTTTCTCATTTCTCATGCCCCAAGCCCCGTGCACTGTGTATGCGAATGCTAATTGAACGTATTTGTGCAGCTTCTTCAAGCAAGAAGTAAACAACTCAAGCAAGACTTTCCCTCAGATCAGAGGAGAATTATCTGAATTGACCAAGAACCCAGCTGTAACTGTACCTACCATCGAAGTGGACGGGGAGTTCACCACTGATTCATGGAAGATTGCCGAGTATGTGAGTGCGATCTTCTACCTCATTCTTACCCGTATTCGCCCTCTGAGTCTCGATTTAATCGCTTCATACTCGCTTGCTGATCTCGTTGATGGCTCACCTCGATAGCTTGAAGCGGAACATGGTACGCCTGACAGATCTCTGTTTGGCGGAACGACAGCGGGGAAGGAGTTCGCCAAGTTTATCGAGATCTGGAGTAATACCACGTTCGCCAATGAGCTGAGACCATTAGTAGGCGTTGCTGTGAGTTAGAAGCTTTCCACCTCGTCCATCTCGCCATTGCTATAACATCAAATCGCAATCTGAACCGTTTGACCTCTATTCAAGCTTATCTAAATTATGGGATTAACAGATCACAAGCCATTTCGATTCCCCTTCCAAAGCGTACTTTATAAAATCCAAATTCGGAGGCGACATCCTCAAGCACTCAAACTTGGTCGACAAATTCCAGGATCCTGAAGAATTAGAGAGGCAATTATCGGCAGCTCGAAATAGATTGGCTGTAATCAATGATCTGTTGAAGTACAAGAAAGCCAAAAATGAGAGTCTGTATCTCCTGGGAGGGACCGAACCTTCCCATGCGGATTTCGCTTTATTCGGCTGGTTCACATCGTCGACCCTTCATCCCGCTGTAGAGAAGGGTGTTTGGAGGCATGCGGATAATGAGCTTGTGGGAGAATGGCTGGATTTGATTTTGGATAGTGGACTAGTGGATAAGGCGCATTTGCAGTAAGCGATGGCTCCTTGGAAAGGAGGAATCATCGCGGAGAAGTGAGTGGGGGTGTATGTTAGAGGTTAACGGAATAGTCAAGTGTAGTCGTCGTGACAGAGGACAGCTCAATAGGAGGAGTGCAACGCGATAGAAATATAGATAGCGCATATGCATAATGAAGGAATGCGATGGAAAGGTATCTCGTCAACTCTTGCAGAGACTAACAGATATGACGGATTGATGGGTGCACTGACGACAAGTCAAACGTGATTTGATGGATCGATCAATCACGCACTGACATTGCAATCCAGTGAAAATCGAACACAACAAATCAAAACAGATCACAAAATCCGATTCCCATCATCGGTCCATTCTCTCTTCTTTCCTTGATCCTGCTCCCTGCAATCATGGGAAAACAACATTCAACATGAACGAACCCATGGATATTGATCTGTCTCTTGACGAGGTAAGTCAGCTGTCGAGTTGGTCTATAGGCTACGAAATCTCACGAGCTGACTTTTCGTCAATGTATTGTAGATCATCGCCAAAAAGCGAGCTCAAGAAAGGGTAGATAATCGAACAGAAAGGAGAAGCCAGACAACGCCTTATAATCGACCGCCCAGAGCACCAAGAGCCTTCAGTCGAAATGAGAACGATGATGCCTCGCCTGGTGGAGGACAAGGTCAAGGCTTGAAAAATAGCTTATCCTTTAGTGATGTAAGTCTGCCATTTTGTTCATCAAAGGCACATATGAGCTGACGAGATATAATTCGATTTACCGTACCTCACTCCCTCCATCAGATTAAGCAAAGATATACCGATCCCTCGTTTCCCTCTTTCTCATCGGCTCCTCTTCAACCCACTACCGAGAACCTCAATAGACCTTGTCGGGAATTATCGGTTGGGTTGTTCACGAAGGACATTACGCCTCTCCAAATCCGAGATTTGATTCAATCGACCGTCGGACCAGTCCAGGAGCTGAGGTTGGATAGTAAAGGTATCGCATGGGTTAGAATGTTGCGATGGCAAGGATGGGAGGTATACTCGTTCCGTAAGTGACAGCTACGGGTTCCATGTCATCTTCAGGTACAGAAGGCTAGCTGAACATAGAATGCAATGGACTGATGCTGTCTATTAGTTCACGGAAAGGTTCTTGATGGATGTACGTGGCGCATCAGCTGGCGTCAACCCGGATATGAGCCTCGAATCAGCTGATACCCTGATGATACAGCTCAACGACTCGAAGTCAGAGTATATCCCTTACGAAAAGTTCCATCGGGGTCTTTGGCATCTCAAAAGGGCAATCGAAGAAGGTCTGGATGAAGAGCGGAAGGGTGAGCAACGCACAAGGTGACTACGTCTAGCCCGACCTCAGCTGACACGTACCATCTCCGAATAGTCAAGCTGGAATAATTTGGTCCTGATCAACATCAAGTGAGCCTCTTCTTTGGATGAGAGATGGACTGCAGCGTAGACTGATACCTACCCGAAAAGACAGGCAAATCTTTCTTCCACATTCTTACTTGTCGAACCTCCGAAATTTGGGCTGCACGAACACTGCTCAATCGACTGATACGCATGCAAATTTTCAGAACATCTCATAATCACATCAAGATGTCATGCGACGGCTTCTGCGTCTGCGCCTGCGCCTGGGACTAAGGCAGGCGTGACTACCTCTTTTTCATCTAACCTCTTGACTTCATGTCACTGCTTCCAACCCCAAAAATTCACGACCTTTGAGGTCGAACCTCCTTTGATCTGTGTGCACACACGTCATTGGTCCATGCTCCTCTTATTGACACCCCGGAACAGACATTTTCTCCGATCTCCCTCGCAGCGTTCCCATCATCGCTTCAAACGATCCGTTGATTCATTTTGATCAACTTGTTCTTTTCTCCACTGAATCTGATCAAACGAGAAATACTGACCTCCTCGATAAAGCATTCAAGATGCCTAAGCTCGACGACGTGGTGAACGAACGATTTCGCCAAGAGATCGAAAAGGCGATGGTCTTGTGGTCTGTTCGAGGATGTACCATTGTCTTTACTCAGGGTGAAGATCACCGGATTTTGACTTTCGGCAAGCGAAACAAACACAGCGACGTCACAGGCAAGGTGAGCTCAATCTCTCTCCGATGAATTTTCACAGCAGAAGACGAGGCTGATCGAGACTTGAGCATCGATAGGCGCTCTTCTCAATTGCTTCTTGCTCGAAACTCGTGACCTGTCTCACCCTGCTTCGGATCCTAGGTAAACACAACTTAACGATCGATACCAGAATAAAATCAATCTATCCCGAATTTCGACTGCTCGACGAGGTAGCCCAAGAGGCATGTACTTTCAGAGATTTACTGACGCATCAAACCGGTTTACCGGGGTACGATCATCTCTGGAATCCTTCCTATAACCTGTCAGACCTCCCGGACAGATTGGGGAAGTTAGAGCCTACTTTGGGGTTCAGGGGAGGGTATCAATATAATTCCCTTTGCTACGATTTGATTGTGCGCATCATCGAATATTTGACGAAAGAGGATCACAGGGCGGTTGTGCAAAGGGAGATATTCGATAAAATGGGTATGAGGGATGTCACCTTTGATTATGGCCAAGAGGGGAAAGAGTACGCCTCTGGATTCTGGACGAGGTCTGAAAAATCGCCCTGGAAGGGGGTATTGGAGGAAGGAGAGCGAGAGTTCAAAGAGCACGGGATGGCAGAGGTGGAATTGCCGTTTGGACTGAAACACCTAGGAGAGAAAGGTGGACTGGGTACAGGTCGAGTATGAATGAATGGGGACGATCTGGTGAGCCATTGATAATCGGTTTGAGCAGGAACCGAATGTACAGTACAGTAGCTGATCGCTGATACTTCTATCTGTGTGTCAGGCAAGATGGTTGAAATCATATCCCCTTTTACCGGTATATCAAGAATGCTTAAAACCACTCATCGAAGCTGATTCAGCGGGTGGGTTGGACTCCCCAGATGACGGGCTGATCATGTATGGCCTGGGACAGCGGATTAGTAAACATAGGGGGTGTGAGGTGATTGAGCATTCAGGGGAGATTCCTGTGAGTCATCTAGCTATGCGTTTGGCTGGACGACCTGATGGCGCATAACCGCCTCAACGCGGCGATTGGGGTTGCTACTGTATCGAGGACGAGATTCTGATGGTGCGGATAATTTACGCGACTTTTGAATATGGGTAGGGCTTCTTATCGCGGATCTCAAGGCTACCAGCCCACAATGTAGGACTCGGCATCCTCACTAATTCTGATCCTGGAGGAAAATACCTTCGGGCGTATGTGAAATGCCGATTGATCGAGGAGTTTACAGGGCTTGAAAAGGTGAATTGGCTGGACATGTAAGTACCTTACAGTATTTTTGCGCAGCTGCTTCTTCAATCTACCGTACTAGCACCACACAATGGTTTGATCCAGCTCACCTGAATACTGGATATCATGTTACTGTGGATAGAATCGAATCTAAGCGACAAGAACAATTAGTACGCGCTTCCAAATGGCTCGACTGGTTCGGAACCCACATACCCTCTGAACGTGAACACGCACCCACACGGGAGATTAATAATGTCGATATTGATCCACTGACTGGCACATGGGAGAAAGACGGCTTCGATAAATGGACAATCACCTCTGAGAACTTGGTTCGAGAATTACCGATATTGGAGACATTGCCGTTTATACCCTCTCTATATGGGAGTGTGAGATATTTCTTCTCGCCGAGTCCAGATCCGACCCCGACCCCCCATCTCAAATCGAGTTCAGATTCGACGCCAGCCGGAGAGGGAGGATGGTATGATGCTTGCATAGCCTGGACACCTGGTTCGGCTTCCACTTCGACCTGTACTACGGCGGAGGACAAGGAAAGCTTACTTGGGGGATGCGAGAGCAAGAGCGCGAGTCTAGGATCGGAGTTGTATGGTGCTCCGTTCAAAGTGCGTTTGGCGGATGAAAACAGGCTAGAAGTGTATGGCCTGATGGGTGTTGGAGAAGGTCTGACGGAGGATGATCATTCGATAACTTTCCATAGAGTTGTCTAAGTGAATATCCGAGGATTGTCGGACATCAGCAGTGGGAATCATGAGAAAATGCTCCCCAATCCCCTATGAATGTCATGCAAGAATGCCATGTGCGATATGCAATATGCAATGTGCGATGTGCGAGGCAAGTACAAGTATGCTGTGTAGATCGCCAAGTCACCAAGCAACCCAGCCACAAGCCGCTCATGTTGACAACTGACGACAGTGGTCAGATCATTATCGTTACATGCATGGATGGAGATGACATAGGAGAAATAAAAACTTGGAAGATCTATACGATCTATTTTACATACCAAAACAGATGACCTGGACTTATTGAGCGTTGTTACAACCTGTATACAAATATGCTCTTTTATTTTCTTTTCTTTCACTTTGTTCTGGAAACGAGGACAACCTGTACAACGATAGAAAGTCGAATGACCTTTTTCCTCTTCTTCTTCTTGTGAGGCACTCGAGAAACAACCACACTATCAAAGCTCAGCATGGAGTTGGCCCGAAGAATGATGTCGGAATTCTGAACCGGACTGAGTCACTTCCCATTTGTTTTCGTGGTGATGTCGATGTCGATGCTGATTTGACTTTGAGGTGCGGTGGTATGGAGTAAGAAGTTGGCAAGGTCGCTAGGACCGAAAAGGAATCTAAACCCGGATTTAATTTGAATCGCTCAATAACCCATCGCGTCTCTTCCAGCTCGACTACCAATCAAATCCTTATGACCCTTCTCTTCGACTTGCCACATGCTCTCCCTCTGAATTTCCCCGGGAGGAGGCAATCCATTCTCGAAAGCCTTTCTCTGTTCGTCAATCAACTGCTTGTTTGCGCTGGTCTTCAATAGCGGGTGAAGGGGCAAGCAGACTTGGCCGCTATGGTTGGAGGTCGAGATGGGTAGAGCCGAATGATGAAACACCATATCTCCCGGTCGTAATTCCGGGTGGACTATTTGGATGTCTCGCAAATGAGGAAGATCCAGATCGGTCTCTTGGCCCAAGCCTGAGCCTTTCTCAGCGGATGCGGACGATGAGGATGAAGACAAAGAATCGTCCAACCTCCAGTTTTCGGGATCCAGGTATCCGCTTGCACTGTAGAAGGATATCTTGGATTTGACGGATTTGAATAATGGTCGCAAAGCTGCGTACTCCGCAGAGAGGATGGTAGGTGAGACGACGGTCGATGCGGTAGGAATGGACGGTGTCAGTGTGAGGTGCGATAAGAGGGCTTGAGGGGATGACCACACATTGGAGGAGCTAGTGGGGATTGTGGGTGATGGGTGAAGACCCTCGATTATGCTCGAAGCTGTCAAGTAGACCTCGGAGGAACCGAGCAAAGCGGAGGACAGTTGGGAGTTTGCAGAGAGGATCGAAGGGTTGGATCGGGCGTTCAGTAAGGCTGGATGCCAGTACACGGCTAGAGTGAAGATATTGATCAGATCGATTTTCATTTCGCGTATAGTCTAAGTCATTGGAGCTGAAGCTATGCTGGTAGAAGCGTAGACTCACCTTTACCGTTCCTTTCGCCTATGCTGAGCAGAATCTCCTTGGCCCACTCGATAGCTTCGGAGTCTCGTACTACGTCTCGCACGATCACTAATCCGGTCGACTTGATGCCGTCCACTGTTGGCATGGAAGCGAGGCTCGAGCTTAGTTGCTGGTATGCTACTTGGGGTACCTCGTTCTGTGAATATGATGTGAGAATGCAACAGGTAAGCAACGTAATCAATACGAGAACGTGTTAGCGTGATCTAGCTCAAGACACTTACTCGACCACCCCGTAACTTCTCTAAATTGATGATGACCTCCGTCCATCGACCTTCGATCTCTCTTCTTAGCTGTTCATCCGAAAGGATATCCCTTCTCCAAGCGTCCCATTTGACCGGGTTTGTCCTGGTGTTATTCTTGGTACCCAAGATCAGCTCGAAATGCTTTGAAGACTTGAGAGATCGAGAGGGTGACCTGGCTTCGACTCCGAGGGGGACGGAGTTAGTGTATGGTGGTCGGAGGGATGAAGAGGGGCTTTGGGATCCGGTAGGAAGCGATTGAGCGTAAGGAGGAATCAGCCTGGAGTTGGATGCTGCCGATGAAGAAGGTGGGTGAGATGCCAGAGAGGTGAGGAGTCGCTTGTACGTCATTTTGAGCTAGTGGTATGAAGAGTAGAACGTGCTTGATGACTGAGCTTTGCGATGTAGTTGACGATCGTATGGTATGATGTAGTCGAATCGCCTTGTACTACGCACCAGTCGCTATGCACGCTACGAAGTGATGTTTTTTCGAGGCTGAAGTATATGTATGTCGAGAGGGTATGTATGAAGTTGGACTCCTTTTAAGGAGGAGCTGATGAGCTGGAGTGCAATTGACTAACTGCTCTACTGCTTAATGAGAATAAAATTATCGATCAATCGGAATGATCCGGTTACCAGATCTCCACCCTGTGACGCGATTTAACCGGGGTGGGTGAATTAATCTGATTGGCTGGGAGATTAACTTATCTCTAAGCGAATTCTGAATCACCCTTTTAAAGGCAAGGCAAGGCGACTTGAAAGGTGATTTTGATGCCAATGACGATGGAAGTGATGATGTTGCAGAAGCTAGGAATGCTTCTTGAAGAACGTTTTTATGTGTATTCGAAGGCACAGGAGATTTTTTTGGGGTAGTTGATTAGGCTGAATAATCAATGATGACCAGTACAAACGCGCGATAATTTCTGTATTCTGTATGGCGGAAAAGAGAAGTCCGTGTAATCCGATCTGATCCTGGCGTTTGTCGTATGTGCGTGCGCTTCTTCTCTTCTGATCAATCGAAGAAGCGATGATGTGGTAGATTACTTTGAATGAGCTTTTATCTTTATAGTGGGGAGGGGGATGCAGTCTATACTATCATACAATCAAAGAAGATCATCAGACATGTGCCGATTTATATGTACTCGTGCATGATGAGAGCCGGAGGAGGAGCTCCTGACTAAGAGTCCCCCTTCGGATGGACCCGGCTAAATTGATTCTTACGCTTTGATGATGATCACGTCTTACGGTGGCAGCTCGCGTCGGCTGGAAGCTAAAAAAGAGAAAAGTGCACCCGAACCCCCGATTGATAATGTTTTCGAATTTTCTACATGATCGGGAAAATACCCCGAGCTCATATACGTACCGCATACGCTTTTAGGCCGAGGGTGTCTGCTGGAAGATGGGCATGCCCTTTCGAAGTAGTCACGCCGTGCAACAATTGCTGTCCGTGGCGTATCCTCCCAACAGGGTGTGCTTGCCTGGGCAGTAGAGATCATCGGCGGACATCCCACCTTGCATTGTGTCGGCTTGCCTTGTATGGAGCCTTCGGTATTTGGACTTCGGCAAGACATGCAGGGAAGAGTAGACACGAAGGGAACAGGGTCATCGAAGAAGGGAGGGGTAAATAAGAAGAGATGTAACCAGCAGAGGCCTTTTGAAGGGGACGAAAAAATTTGATCACGGACGGGCTCGAACCGCCGACAATTGCATGACTAATTCACCTTGTCCAAGGACTTCGGATAATATTAGTACAAGATTCTAACCAAACTGAAATACGCGACCAACTGCCTACGTTTGTAAACAATAGATTTTTGTGACAATATATAGGGGTCTGTGAAAGATCGCGCGGCCTAATTGAGCGGCTCCTCGTTTAAAAACATCAGGGGATCGAAGGCATACATACGTACTGCAATCCTTTTTCCAAACAGTCTGTGAGGCCTGAGGCTTCCGGGACAGGTCGTTGAACATGATTTCCAATTTCCCGGCCGGGCAAAATTCCTCGGTCGTTCGGGGTGCGAAATCAAGCCGCCAGATGCAGTAGATTCTCCATAGTCGTAGGCAGCGGATTCACCAATATCGAAGAAATTATCGTCATTAAGTGGACACGGAGAGCGACTATCGCGCAGCTGCAGGATGACTACCTTGCCCATAATGCTCATCTCACCAATGGCGTTTCTCATCACCGGCGTGATACGATAGTGCCGTCATTCACATCTCGGTGTGGGTCTCACCTCACGAATTCCGGTATGTCGGAGGGATAAGTCGACGTGTCATTCTGAATCTCCAAAAAACGCTCGCCGAGGAGATTGCGAAGTTTACATGTAATGATCCCATTTATTGGTCCTGCATGACTAAGATAAATTGACAGACATACAGATTAACAGACATACAAACTGACAGACTCGCGGCCTATGAGGCATAAATTTCAGATAGTGTGAAGAAAGGTACCAAGCTGCAATGACGGCTAGAGAGACAGAAGTTACGAAAAAGTGGAAAAACTCCAGATGATTCAAGAGACAAAGGTGAAAGATTGTTGAGTAGCGCCTTTTCCTGTGAAGTCACCCCGTACTCGTAGACGTCATCCCGCTCTTTCGATGGTAACCACTGCCCGCGAAAAAACGCCTGTAAAGCTGAGATCCCTCAGACACACATCTATGTGTGTTCTTATTTGTGTCCATTTTTTTTCGGCAGCCGACAAGTTTTCGCCACTTTTCCATCGATTTCGATTGGTGCCTGTCGACTGTAGATTTGATGCTTCAACGAGTCCGAGACGGAAAAAAAGAAGGGAGGACCGAGGAGAGTGAGATGGACGGTTGATGAATATGTGTTATCGTCGGCGTATTCCCTTATAGGTACATGTAACGGTTGTTATCGCCCGGGGTATAGGGATGGATGGCTGCGATTTTTAGGCGGGAAATTGAAAGTTACAAGGTCGAGAAAGAACTGATAACCGATTGTCAGGGTAAGTGGGATTTGTTATCGAGATTATGATGGTATCCTTATTGTAAATCCGCGCTACATCGGCATCGGGTGTTGCTGTTGCGATTGAGATGCACCTCAGGTAGTGGATCGGGCGAGGGAGCTTACAAAGATAGCGAGGACAATATTATAAGATGCCGGAATCGCGCAATGCGTTTTGGAGGATCGTTTCTTTCACTGCTGCGAATACGAGGCGGATCTTTCACACCGAGAAGTCAGCATCAATATATAAAGATTGGAGCACACTTTGTCTCGAAAGATATGCCGTCGAATGAATATAACATATCAAGTAAAGTCAAGTCGAAAGCCCAGGTCAGGATAGGATGCAAAAGACGAAGCTCACATTTGACGTATCCGTTGCTTGCGTTAGATGAGGGTAGACAGATAATCGCGCCCGATTAGTCTGAGTAAACCTCCATAAAATGTATTTAGCAGCTTTGTTGATATCCGCTCCACCTGAAATTGTGAAATCGAGACGCGCGGAGTCAGCTGTCTTGCTTTGAGATTAAGGGGGATGCTATGTCGGGCTGGGCTAGGGACGGACGATTGACCCCCGACTTACCTGTATATTCTGGGAAATATTGGACCAGTGGTATTTTCGGTAATTTCTGCTTGAATAGATCTATCTTGTTCAGGAAAAGAATGACCGAAGTTCGAAGAAACCATCTCGAATTTATCACTGATTCGAATAACACCAAGGATTCTTGCATTCGATTCTGCCCTGATTCCTCTAATAAGACCTGATCGTATTCTGATAATGCCACGCAAAAGATGATAGAGGTGACAGCCTCGAAACCTAGATGTACGAATTCCAGATACGAGCGTCAGTGTCTCTTCCATCTTTGCAATTGCTTTATCCTGCTTATCTACTCATGTACGTGCTCCACTAATCGGTCGGAGACATCAGACGCTAGCCCAACTCACAATGAATCCATTTCTTCCTCTCACTTCGTTGTCCTCCTACATCGAACATATGTATGCTCAATTGGCCCATATTGAATCTGGTCTCGCTAATACCGGTGGTCTTCGTTCTTGCGCGCAATACATCCGCTTCGTCCGGTATGTAATCTGCTGCTCCTATCTTGCGCAAGTTCGCAAAGAAGTACGTCGCAGAATCCATCAAGTAGAACTCTGAAGATCTATCCATAACAGAAGGAATCACGGGGTCGTGCCATAACGAATCTACGTTGTGAAGGATCTCCGTCGGTAGGACAGATAACGGGTCGGTGTCCATTCGGTACTCGAGTATCCTATCGGCATATACCTGACAGGGTCCTATCAGCTTTCTATTTTGTATTATTTACTGTGTGCCGTGCGGACGACCTGATGTTTTCTGGCACATCTCTCGAGGAGCTTGAAGCAATTAAAATGTAGATCTGAGGGACTCACCCTATTATTCGCATCCTCCGGATCTACCCCGATCTTCCTCATAGCCATAATCAGAGCCTGTGCCGAGTCAAGCACGTTCTTATGCACGATCTGACGGAAGCTTAATAATTCTTCGCGACTATAACCATTCTGATGGATGATCTTCATTTGCTTCACTATCGTCGACTTTCCTGATTCTCCGGAACCTACACGGTGCCACCATCATATTTAGCGAAGATCTATCAAAGCAGGTCGCAAGGAGCAGGCAAGTCGAGGTGGAATATCCGAATGGTAACGATGGATGACTTGGGGTAACAATTATGTTCGCATCAGAAAGCACAATTGAGGATCTCGAGAAGCATTGTTTCGTCCTTCTCAAAACCCTGGACCTTGACCTCCTTCCTCAGAATTGGAGGATTCACACATTGCGGGAGTAGTACATTTCCCTTTTGGCAATGTAGTCCGACGAAGAGGAGACACCATCACTCACCCAGCAACAAGATCTTGCACTCCCTCTTGAACTTCTTCGAATCATCTTCCAATTGCCTATCAATGATATTACTCCTGTTCCTGTCATTCTTCGATTCTGGTGCCGATGGTTCGGTCGCAGCTAGAGCAGCAGCTAGACCTTGGCCTGCTACGCCTGTCGGTGTCGACTCGCCATTGTTAGCTGCGGGAGAGGGGGACGAGGGATTGGTGGTGTTTACGTTGGTCTTGGTCTGGGGTGATTTGGTGTTGGAGACTGGTACTTGTTTGGTCTCTGATGGATGTTTGGGCGTTTCCGGCGTCGACATACAACCTCCCATCTTGACTAAACTGGGACTGATCGATTGCGCGACTATACGCCGACGTGCTGATTATCGGTCTTGGGTGATGTTTGGATGTCTAGGTCGACCGTCAGTGAAAGTGTGGGCGGTGTGAGATGGCCTGGACTGGATCTGCAATACAGCGCGCTGTTTATGAGTAAGCTTCAGCAGATAAGACAGAATTTGGAAGGTGGCGCGGAGCATGCAAGAGCTGGAGTGACTCACCAGATGGATGGGCAAGCGAATACTGTGTCGGGTGTCCTAGTGCAGCTGACCAATCCAACCGATTCTACTCCACCTCGAAGGTGGAATGTGTACTCGGGCTTGGCTTGTCTTGCGCGTGTCTTTCTGGTATCACGATGTCCGAGCCTTCCAATCTGGATCCTGATACTGCCTTGCTATGCTGTGCCGTGCGAGTACGATTGGTGATATCAATGACGATGCAATGGCAAGATGGATATATGAATGTATGGATTGAGAGCGAGAGAGTGAGAATAGTAATGATGAATAATGGTATGCTAGTATTAGTGGACCGTTAATTTCCTTTCTATGTGTGTGTGGCTAGTCATTACTATTTGGTGTAATTCCTTGCGTTTTCCTCTTTGGGTGGTATTTGGTCATGGTTATGCGGTTATGTGCTTATGTGGCCATATGATGTATTCATGATTTTTTATTTCATCGGGTGCCCTGCCACCTGTGCAGCGTGTGTCCGAGTTCATATAAGTACAATGGGGATACTGTATTACCCTACAAATCAACTATTGAGCAAATGTGAACTGATCTGCTGCTGCAGCTGGGGGCTGCTGGGTACGTCTGACGATCTCCACCTTCAAAGCCTCTTACTTAGGTGTTAGGACATGTCAAATACCCTCATACCCTACGTTACTCTATTTCCTGCCCAACCCAGATTGGGTATAAATCCGGAATGACCTCACGAGATATTACCGCTTTGAGAGACTACTTGCTGTTTGTCACACACCCAGAGGCTAAGGATCGCCGGGTCAGGGTCCGGGAAATTGCATAGTGGCGTAAAATAGTTCATATGCCGTCAAAAAGAAACTCTAAACACTATGCGTTTATGAACAAGTCCAAGCCAGCTAGCTGGTGCTCGGGGAAAAAAACTGTCTTTTTGCTAGCTCAACGCGTACAATATCCGGGAGTGAGATCAACAGAAGACAAAGCGATGTCCTTGTGACAGGCCGATTCTGAAGCGACGACACAAAATAATTGTGTGTCAGATTATACGCATGAATAGTGACTCACGCAAAAAACCGAAAAATCAATGGGTCGCGTATTTCAGTTTGGTTAGAATCTTGTACTAATATTATCCGAAGTCTTTGGACAAGGTGGATTAGTCATGCAATTGTCGGCGGTTCGAGCCCGTCCGTGATCAGTTTTTTTTTGGCTCAGAGTTTCCTCTGCCGTACCCTAGTTATGTGTAGCTCAGAACGCATTTAAGGTCTGATGATTACATTCATGACGAGGTTCCCGAGCCCGATAATGAGATTGCATAACACCAGTCTACTCTTGACCGTCCCTCAACTTCCCTTTGACCCCTTCCCTCGCGCCCTCAAGCCCCCCAGGTGACACACCCGCGGGAGATCTGGTTGTCGGGCGAGATCACGCCGTCCGGTAGTTTTGGCTTCTGCTTCAGCTTGTTGGAGAGCAGCATCAAGTTGATCAACGTAATTGACTGCACCGAGGCCGTTTGGGACGAAAGCGAGAAGGAGAGGGCGGGGCAGTACGTCCGATTGTAGCATTGCCATCAGAGCTGACTGAGAATTCAGACGACTTGGTACGAACGTGACTAGGAATGGTGTACTCAGGTCCGACTTTTCCTATGGATGGCGCATTGCTTCAGAGAGGGGAGTCGAAGGAGGTGCTAGATCGTTCCAGTCAGATGGGACCCGCTGCTTTGGGATCTATTCTTGGCATGAAGCGAATATTCTGGACATGATGCAGTATATTCATTCTGACAGCTTCTACCTACGGATAATGCAAAATGCTCTCAGCCCCGATGCACCGCAAGGAAGGCAAACCACAACATGTCTCTCAGAGAAGATATGAAGAGCATGTCACGCACTTCAGCATGATCGCAAGCCACAGCACAGCTTGATGTCGGGACCATCTACGGCCACGTCAGATGGCTGGATCCATATGAGCAACTGGGCACCCGCACAAGCTACAAATCTTACATGAGTCGTGAGACCTAGGGTGTACTAGTTCGTTAAAAGAATAGAACGGGCAACTTCCTCTAGTGTTCCCTGAAAGAAGGTGATAGCCCATCTGAGAATTTGAATGGGCAAATGCGCAGGGATCTCGTAGTTGGACTTGCAATACCTCCCCCTCTATGCTGGCGGTACCCTGCTGTGGCATCCATCGAGACTCTGCTACGCGTTGGGCCTGACAGTCAGTGAGAGGATACATCAGGAGTACTCGCAATACATTAGCTGAACCATATTTGCCTCAATACGCTGCCAAGGCTCGCGGAATCGCCGCAGCATGACTTATTACCTCATTACCTATCGATCTACACTCGTGTTTAGGGACAGATTTCACTTGACTGAGAGAGCGTCAATCCTCTTTTGGCAATGAACAATTCAGTTCAGGTGCAAGTTCCATCGTGGATCACCAAGCGACGACATAGTCTATCGCAGAGCACAACGTGATGCCATAACTGCCGTCATACGAGTACAGTCGCTTGTCAGTTGACAGCGAGAGATTAGTCTCCTGAGGTGAGCACCTACGAAGAGGTGACATCGCTCTGTGGGCGCTGTGGATGATTGGACTCTTGGCTTAATGGTCAGCGTACATCGGTCGGACAGAAATCCAAGATTGTAGGCAGACATCAATGTGGCGTCAACTACAGGAAGGCAAAGATCGCAATTCTCAGATATTCGGGATGGAGGTATCACTTCGTCAACTGCATAAGCTAAAGATGATATAACTATATACAAAAGATTACTCGAGGTCGCCATTCCCTTCTCTAATCGTCCATCGATCCAAGTAGCGCTCATTCACGCAATCGAGAATCAGATTTCCTCAGAATCCTGCTGCTCCAGGTGCTTTGTCGCCTTCTCTCTTGAGCGCCAAGAGAATCTCTTTCATTCGGGCAAGGTCCGATCCCCCAGGTACAGATGGTCGGACAGTCTTGGATTCTGCGACGCACCACATGAGCAAGATCGCATGTCAATTTGGAGGGGATGTATGCTCACGAGAATTCTCCAGCTGTATCAAATCGGTGATCCTTTCCCAAGCTGTTCCTTTAGCGATTCCCTCGTTTAGCTTTTCGAGGAAAGCAGCTTCATTCTCTCTGCAAAGTAGTCAGTCATTCAGCGATTTGCCCGTTCAAATGAATGGAGCAGTATCATGAATACCTGTGATGTCATGGCGGGAAGGGCAGAGCGCTTCTTGCTTGCTTTCGGAATAAAGATTTTGTCGGAACGACAGGCAGAATGCACTCACTTATTCTCCCTGATGTTCCTCTCTTTCATCTTATTGTAATCCTCGTAGAAGCTGTCGATGGATTTTTCCGCCTTGTTCGCCATCTCGTCTCGTCGTTGCTTATCCTCTTCGTCTCTCTTGCGGATCTGCTCAGCCTGTTTTTCCCTCCATGCTCTGATGGGCTCGGTCTCTTCCTGTTCATTTGATTGCAAGATATTGTTGAACGTAGGTGGAGGTAATATACTTTGAGCCGAGCGTGGTTTAGGGGCAGCCGTGACCGGGTATGGTGATTGTCCGTATGGCTGAGGTGATAAGGCATTGAATACCGGTTTGGGAGCCTGGGTTGATCAACAATAAATCTTTTAGCTCGACGAAGTCACACTCTCTACAGCATGGTCGAGATGCGGGATATTCGGATGGAGCAACCCTCCAAATTGATTGAAGGAAGATTCCTACTCACAGGCTCGTAGCCGACCTCTCCTGAGAGGTCCGGGAATTGGTTCTCGAATTGAGCACGATCCTCATCTTCGCCCGTACCGCTGACGCCAGTGACCCTGACTTCACGACCACCTTTTGCGGGCGAGTCGAGAGACGGGAAGCCGTCAATACCTTTTGGAGAAGGTGGTTTTGCTGGTTCAGCTGCAGGAGCCGGTGATGCTATGAGACCGAAGCTCAACACCCTGCTGACCTGACGAAAGATAGAGGATGAAACGGGCTTACAGAAATCGGGGAAGGCATCCATTCCCGAGGGAGCTGATGGAGCACTTCCAGACGCAAAGAGATCAGCGTCCTCACCTATGAACGTCTGTCACGTCAGCGCCAAGTTATAAAAGACAGACAGAAACAGTGTGTTCAGGTGATCATGATCGATGACAAGGAAGACGACAAGGAAGAAGGCACGGTCACGTCGAGCCAAAACTCACCCAGAGCAGCCTTCTCTCGGGCTAGGAAATCAGCCATTGGATCGTCACTCATTTTGTACTGTCTGTAGGTCGTGGTTGCTGGCCAACTTATAAGAGTAAACAGGAATGAACATGGGACAAATGAGCCAAGGTTAGGTATGTTGGTGAGCTTCCAGCTTGTGGTGACGCGCAGACCCATGGAACTCGAAACGTGGCAAATGACCAGTGGAAGCGATCACACGTGGTACATGCTTGTCAAGGCAATCTCCGCCTGTGGCATGCAGCATTGAATTGAGCGCGTCAGACAATCTTTGGAATGCCTTCTTCTCTCATAAGTCTTCAAGCGCAATCGCTGACATCGCACAACTCCCTTCATCGCTTGGGGTGGCGTTATGGCTGTGGAAGTCATCATCCGATCTGCGACTCTCCGACGGTGATGCAGCCATCGAGATGAACGGACAGCAGAATTCCACTGTCGCAGCCATTCCTCATCCCCCTACCTACCCTTACAATTGGCGAGAAATCATCAATGGATCTTTGGAGGAGAATTTCGGTACGCAACTCGCCAGTTGCTGCTCATAGTAGTGCATCCAGCTCGCATACTGATCGCAAGTGATCTGTAGTGTCTATCGCCCTCGGTTCACTCAATGAGCTCATCAAACCTGACTTCATTCCCTCGTTGTACGTTTACGAAATCCATGATACACCAGTCACTCGCTAACCATGACCCGTGATTTCAGAGAACATATTCAGCTCCTTCTACATCTCGCGATCAATCCCTCTACTCATCAAATAACGCCTGAACTCCCTCTCAGTCTCCTTTTCAAGCTGCTATCATGCCACAGATCCTCGTCGCTGTCCCAAGCTCTACCAATCCATCCGTCTTCGTCGGACCAAACCGTTCGCGAAGAAATTCCAGCATGGTTACAATGGAATTACAAGCGTTCGGAACTGCACAAGACGGTCTGGAAGAGTATGAAGCGATGTTCAGAGCAAGGTATATGGGCTCTGCTCTGGGACCAGAATCCGGAAACAAAACGTGCCGACAGTCGTAGAAGAGAAAGAGGGCAGGTCGGAGCACACGAAGACGAAAATGACAGTGGGGACGATGATGGGAGCGCAAATCACATGCAGCTGAGCTCCAATGGATGGAGTTTGCTGGAATGGCTGGTCGCGTTCTGGGAGAAGGACAAGTGTGTGGACCAAAACCAAGCCGGATCTGGATCTGGTCATTCTCTCTTATTCCTGAAACAACTTCCGCGGCCAATGGACAGGACCGGACAATTACCTCGAAATGACGCCTCGATTCCACTCAGCATACTCAAACAAGCTTGCGACGACTCACTCTCCAAGTCCGCCGAATCCCGAGAATGGCGCATTTCGGTTGCCGTTAGATTGTTATCATTGGTCATCTTGACGACGAATGGTAAGGAACCCCCGTTCCATCCAGCTTCACTCTCAACACCGCTCCTTCACACCATGCGGGCTTTGCCTTTGATCGACGTGCAGACTATCCTACGTTACCTGGACGTTCTAGGTCATTGGAGGATCGTCTCCCATACTCTCACTCTACTAGTGGAGGATGTAGCTGGAGGAAGCGTTTGCACATTGCGAGATGAACGGAAGAATATACATTTCGAAGAAGACTTTAATCATCGGCTGAATCGACCGACTAGCGGCTATCTTATGAAAGTATTGCTCTTGTCATCATTGCCCCGTGCCGACAATCAGGGCAAAATGCTCAGTTTCAAAGTAGCGCTCGTGCGTATCATCAAAGCCCACCAGTCTGCGGAAGAGCAAGATAAAATCAGGCGCCGCATTCGAGATGATTCCGACTGGTGGGGCAGATTCAATAAGGTTCTCGAGCAGGAAACGAAGGGATCGAAGGCAATACTCACAGGCTGTATGGAGTCATTGTTAAGTTAGTTTTGGGACCATCCAGTGATTCCATGTAACGCGATCGTCTACATGCCATTCAGCATATCCTCTGCAGGTGTGACCGTCTCCATGATCAATTGGCGTCCAGCTGTAACATCCCAGGCCAAGAAGGAAAAAAACAAAAACATTGATCACGGACGGGCTCGAACCGCCGACAATTGCATGACTAATCCACCTTGTCCAAAGACTTCGGATAATATTAGTACAAGATTCTAACCAAACTGAAATACGCGACCAGATTGAAGATTTGTTGAAGATTGAAAATGTCAAAACATTATATTCAGTTGAAAAAAAAAGTGTGTGTTGACATTTTCCGACAAATTGGCCGTGCAGTCAGCCCCAGGATTCTGGCCCCGGATCAACGATGTCCAGCTCTCGATGGTCAGATCCTCCGGGCCATGCATGGGAATCCTGTTTACATTCCAGACTCAACCGCTTTCCGTATCTTACTTCTATGTCGTGTGCCGAAAAGTCTTCCTTACGTAACAGAATCGCCGCAGGGGTCCAATCTTTCTAATCGGGTTTCCTGATTGACCAAACGCATTGTTTTGTATTCTCCATGATCTGCTCAAGGACGTGACATTTCCCCCAATTATGAAAGTACCAACAATGCGCCTTCTAGGGTTCCTGCCGTGCTGTGGACATCGAAAGGACAAGGTGAAAGATGACGAGAATGTCAGTCCGGAGTCTACTTACGAGTGGGCTTTTCTTGTGTCTGCACCTCTGATATCCACCTTCTCGAAATTGCACATGACCCGCCACGATCCGATTGATCTGACCTGATTCGCTGATCCAATGGGTATTATTTTAGGCTCAAGAAGGCGCCGCCCTCCTACCTCCGCAAAGAGAAGAATCGATAATATCAGCGGATGGTTTGAGTGGAAACTATGGAGCTACGGATCAAGGACTGACGGACGAACAGCGTTTGAGGATTGAAGCAATAGGCCGACAAGTGGGAGGGTGAGAAGAGCTCGATTGGCTTGATTCTTTAATTGTGCTTCAGTCGGTGAAGCACGAGCGACTGACAGAATTAACCTGGTTACCACATTGTCTTAGACACATGTTACCGATAAATGCGTTACCACCTGGCCCAGGGAAGAATTCTCCCTCGCTGAATCGAAATACAGCCAGAGCGCCATCGCCGTCAGCTACCTCTCACTCAAGAGAATCATCTCGACCCTCATCGCCCTCTCCTTTACGGCCCGAGACGTCTCCACCGGACGGGGTTCTGCGATCGCCCGAGAAAGAGGATGATGGTGTGGTAAGGAAGACCCTCTTTGCTGGCGGAGGAGGGGGAACGAGTAACAGGAAGACTAGTGGGAGGGGAAAGGGCAAGACTAGAGGGAAAGGGAGAAAGTAGGACGGGGTCTAAGAGTGAGAGCATAATTACGAAGCAAAAGCCAATGAGTTTCACCAAATTACCGTTAAAACGCTGCGAAGAGTAGCTCGAGAAAGAGTGTAGTATATACGTCGGTTCGCAATGAATTGAGGAGGCATCGACATAACATCGGGAAAGAGCCTGCGACTACGAGCCCTGTTGTATTGATATGCAGACATCCGCATGCATGAAATTTCAGTTTCCCACGGAGAATGCTATAGATGTCCGACTCGCTCGTCGCGGTTCTGTCATGCTGAGCCGGAACCGTCCCTGCTTAGATTCGGATTGATTCTGGGGTGGAGCAAGTCATAAGACATAAGTAGAGACTCGGTGCGCGGACTCAGCAGTATGTAGATATACCAGGACTCACCAGTCTTGACTACCTTTTGAAGGTCCTGCTCTACGCCCCAAACGTGAGCTCTCAAGTCGAGCAGCTCGAGGTGTAGACCGTCCTAAGGGATCACCCGTCAGTCTGACCTTCTTTCTGTATTTCGAGCCCGAGAAGGTGGGGGCGACATCGAGGAAGTGATGATATACGAAGATCACTCGACTGCGCTCATCTCGACTCACATAGACTCTCTTCATCTCCCCCCTTAAATTAGAAACATCCTCCTTGATCGCGCCTCCGGTCTTCAAGCCATTCATCTCCTTCTCTACGAATTGCAGACGATCAAGGTGTGATGAGATCTACGTGAGATGCCGCAATATAGCGAGAATTATACGTGTCAGCGGATATTTGAGAGCAGTAGCTTGGTCCGACGGGTGCAGATATTCACACCTGAGAGGATGTGAAATAAGAGGGTATCGCCGAAGAATATTAGAAAGCGTCACTTACTTTGCCGGTACCCTGTTGAAGTTCTTCTACGCTGGCCAACAATAAACCCGAAGCAATCTTGTTCTCTTGTTGCAGGTAATAGATTGATAGGCCGGATGAGACGGAGAAACCGAAGAGCTGCGAAGCGCTCAGTCGAATCCAGCTTCCTGTTAACGGAAGACGAAAAAACCCGCCGACTTACGAAACCCAAGATACTGTTCATCGTTTCGCATCAGTCAACGTTTGTTTAGCTCGAGGGTGATCATTGCTAGATTGGTTTTCCTTGCATGGTGTTCTGCTTGAAGAAAAAATTCGGACTCACCCTCCTCTATTTGTGGTGTACGATCAGTAAGCCAAGAGCACAACAAAAAGATCAGCGGAATGTCCTTTCACGTCGAATTGCGATTGACTCACCGAAATCCGCCCACGGGTCTCTTGGTAGGGACGGTTCCTACAGTACCTACAGCTTCTTGACGGGCAATAGATGAAGTGGACAGGCTTCGAACAGCTTGTCGAGCTGAGGTGGAGAGACGGAGACCTATCATCGAAGCTTGCTTTTTCTTTATATCGAAGCAGTCTGGTGATATCTGCGAAAATGAACGAGGAATTGTTTCGATCCGCTCAAATGCTAAAATAATGTGAGTTTCGGATGTTCGGGTAATGGAGGTACTGAAGGGCTATTTTCAAATCGTACTCGTAGCTTATTCACGGTAAAGAATTGAATCGCTATGCATGTAAAGCGTTCCACTGAATCAGAATGAATTTGTGCGTAGAGTCTCATGTGTTGGGCACTCATTATCCAAAGTATAAAGTGTCTTGCTCAGATAGAGAGCATCTACGCTTTGACAGCCTTGATGAAGGCCTTGACTTTCTCTTGATCCTTCTTTCCTCCCCCACTGACCTCCACACCCGAGCTGACATCGACCACCCTCACTCCCGCACTTCCACCCGCCTTGTGTATCGCCTCAAGAACATTATCCGGGTTCAGTCCACCCGCTAGGATGATCGGTAATTTCACATGGCCCTCACTACCATTCTCTCCCTTCTCTACGACTTTCTTCGCTGCTTCCCAGGGGAAACTCTTACCTTCCCCACCCTTCCCGCTCGCATCCAACAAAACAAAATCATTTTCTCCCGGTCTACTTATCTCCGTTGGTACCTCTCCGTCAGGCGTCACTTTGAACACTTTTATAGTTGGGACAGGGATGAATTTTGACCATCCGATAGGCTCGTCTCCGTGAAGCTGGACTATGTCAAGTCCGATCTCGTCGACAGCCTCTAGTATCTCTTCTAAAGGTTGATTCTGGAACACTCCGACCAATAAAGGTTTCTTTCTTTGGTTCAATCTGCGTGCGTTGAATGTGAACCAAGGTTCGTTCGGCCCAGAGGATGAAGACGCTGTCGCTCCGGTACCTGCACTTGAACTTCGAGCTTGTCGCACCACAGATGATATCTCCCTCGCTACGTCGTAGGTGATCCGCCTCTTTGCATTCGGGACTAGTATGACACCCAGCAGATCCGCTCCTTCCCCAATGGCGATCTTCGCATCTTCCACCGACCTGATTCCGCATATCTTCACCAGTGTTTTCTGGGTTGGAGCTTGCACAGGATCCGATAAGCCGATAAGCGATCGGAGGAATTTCTTGGTGTCTTTCGCTCTCATTAACGATTCGCCGACCAAGACGGCTCGGACACCTTCTTTGACGTATTTCTCCACATCCTCCGGTCCCGATATCCCACTCAACGCGCAGAGTATCACATCTCTTCCGTCCAAGGCTGCGTTCACCCGGGAAGTGGTTGACATGTCGACGTTGAAATCGTGTAAATTCCTGTTGTTCACTCCGATGACTTTTGACCCTATCTCCAAAGCTAATTGCAATTCGGTCGTATTGTTGACTTCTACAAGAGGTTCCATACCGATCGATACCGAGTAATCGTACAACTCCTTGAGCTGAGCAGGCTCAAGCATCGCTACGATAAGTAAGACCGTGTCTGCGCCGTATAACCTAGCTTCGTCGATCATGTATTTCGACAAGATGAAATCTTTCCTCAATATCGCAGGTCGGTTGGGTAGCGAGCTGACAGCGTTCCGTACGGCCAGCATATCGACCAATGAGCCCTTGAACCATTTCGGTTCGGTCAACACCGATATCACACTGGCGCCGGCTAGAGCGTATTTGAGGGCTTGAGCAGGTGCAGAAGCATCCGGAGCGATGTCCCCTTTACTGGGAGAAGCACGCTTGATCTCTGCCATCACTGCTGTATGCGGTGTGGAGTTGATGCGATCGACAAGAGAAAGGAGGGGCGGCGAGGTATGTAATGACAGAGAGGTAGAAACGTTGGCGGGAGTAGTAGCGAGTACGGCAGAGCTTTCTTCGACGTCTAGTAACCTCTGAGCGTGGATTTTATTCAGAATGGTAGGAAGTGAGGGCGCTGATGACGATGCTTTACTTGATGAAGGCTGAGCGGCAGATCCATTGACGAGGGAGGATTTCTCTTGATTTACGGAACTCGATTCAGGCGAAGAAGATTCAACACCACACCAAGCGTTTTCACCACCCCATTTACCGCCCTTCAGCTTTAGGAAGTTGGCCATGAGTCCCTTCCCACCTTCACTGACGCATGATTCGGGATGATATTGGACGGCTTCCACGGTAGCTTCTCGATGTCGTACACCCATGATCACACCTGACTCTTGTGTAGTAGAGGTTACTTGCAATATCGGAGGCACGGATAGTAGTTGGGCGGAAAGGGAATGATAACGGACGGAAGAGAGAAGAGGGGGAAGGTCATGGAAGATGCCGAGAGAGTCATGTTGGACTAAAGATGTCTTCCCATGTTTGATCTCTCCCGCATATGCGATCTGTATTGGTGGAGTGTGGAATTAGGTTTATTTTCAAGGTTCAATTGACGCTTTATTGATTACTCACCTCTCCACCTAGAAGATCGACGATACATTCCAGACCCATACAGACGCCTAGTATGGGAAGTTTACCTATGCCCCATCTTATGGCTTCTCGCGATATTCCACTATCCGTACGGGGATGTCCTGGTCCGGGGGAAATTACTATTCGTTCGAGTTCGCCGGAATTATATAGCTCCTGAGTGATTATTACAGCATGGTTAGCCAGATGCTTGATTGGAATGATGGAAATAGAAGTGATGATGGCCCACCTCGATCTGCTCCAATGTGACCTTGTCATTCCTGACCACCACCGGATTGCCTCCCAATACCGCTATATCGGCATAGACGTTCCAGGTGAAGGAATCGTAATTATCTATGAGCAAGGTGATTCCCATGGTGCGGCGCGGCAACGGCAAGCGACGGAGGTTGGGGAGATAGCGATGCCGGGACTTATGGACTGGACAAGCTTCTTTATAGCTGAGTTTCCCTGTAGGTTAGCAAAGAATGGGTTTTCCTATGGCTGTTGCTCTCAACGTTCGCTATAACTTCAACTTTCTCGTGCAGCATCAAACGCTCGGACCTATGCCGACATTACTCTCACCATGACTCGATTGATTGGATTGATAACCAAGGGGAAAAGGGAAAAAATACCACGTCACTCCAAAACAAGCCAGTCTACACCGGTAACTTAACTTTGGACGCGAGCTGCCTACTATATATAGACTATTGCATCGTTGAGGACTTATCAATCGTATCGACCTGCATCAAGGAAGCCAAGAAGAGATGGAGAAGTACTCGAAATGGCGAGTGAGTGCGCCCGCACTCTTCGATCGTTGCATCTGAGAAATTTATACGATACTAAGCTAATTCTGACCGATTTATAGGACCCGGGGACGGGTATACAAGTGAGCTCACTCGATGGCTCAGCACCAACTACTTCTGGCTTCAAACTTATTGACATCCTGCTTAGCCCTTCTTGCCCGTCGTACCGCCTAAGACGGTGTCTCCGATATTCATAGCGCTTCTAGGACCTTTCGCTGTTCTTACAGCTATAGCGAGGATATTGCTTCTGGGTATCATACTCCTACTCCATCTGATCCTAGTGGAAGGTGTATCCCTCGTATTCGTATGTCCCCCTTTCGTCCGCTTTAGGCACGCCATGTACTGACGATAAGGCGTGCAAAGGTACCGATATCTCCGTTATATCGGATCGTGTCCTCGGCGTTTACTGCGTTTACATGTCGAGCTGCTCTGGCGTCTTTGGGGTATTGGTGGATCACCACTGATACTTATTCGCCTAAACGAGGGTGAGCCCAAGACCATTCGAAGCATGTGTCACCGACCGAAGCATGTGTCACCGAATCAGACGAAGCTCAGAGAGGTGTCGCAACCGAAGTGGAAATGCCAGCTGATCTGGGATATTGGTATGGGAATAGCAAAAATGGGGTATCGCAAATAGCGAAGGTGCAACCTAAAAAAGGTGATTTGATTATTACGAATTGGACGAGTTATGTGGATGTGCTGTACCTCGCTTTCAGGTGAGTAACCTTTCCCTCGAGTTGGAGTTGAGTCCTCGTGGAAATAATATGACTATCTGTCTACATTTCATCGGAAGCGGATCCAGGAGTTGGACGGCTGGATACAAGCTGACTGTGGATGGGCCTTGGTGGCTGGGCTTTGGGATGTACAGATACAATCCAACATTCGTCCTTCCGATATTCTCACCGGTCTTCCCCGATTCGCAGATCTCGAAGGGCAAGACAGGCCGACATACGGGTACAGGCTCGGCACAAATCAACCTCGGATCCAATGGTCCTCAACCGGAATGTATAGGTTATTTACCTATCCCTCTACTCTCCCTTCTTTTGCAGACAGGTGCTTTGCCCCCGACAGAATTACCGCCCGCCGGAAAGTATTACAAGACCCTGAAAGAAGCTCGAAAGAAAGAGAATAGACCGTTGGTGTTCTTCCCGGAAGGAACGACGTCGAATGGTCGAGCATTGTTGAAGTTCCCCGAAGGAGTATTGGACGAGAGTGAATTTAGTGGGAAGGGGGATGATGGATTAGTCTGGATCAAATTTATCAGGTTCGTCCATTATTCCATCCGTCCGTCCGTCCGTTGCTTCTACTCACATTCAATTATGATCCCTCGTTATCGTCTCAAAGACGTTAATATGGGACGAGGCTGAGACGTAACGAGACGGTTCTTGTTTGATACGATCTGATCTGATGTTGATATCATATATATCCTACATAGACACTCCCCACCAACCCCATTTACTTCCGCAGCACCGTGCCCAATCCCTCTACCTTTCAAACACCTCCTATCGTTCTTATACACACCTACGCCTATCCCGACACGGTCGATGCACATTCGGACCCTGCACCCGTCCGCTTCGCCCTCTTCGCCGTCGTTCCTCCCTTCGGAAGTACTGAATAATGCACCTGGCGGGCTGGATGCCTCGGCTGCGGCGAAAGACCCGAGATCGGTCTGGAGGGAAGCCGTCTCGATTGTACTTGCTGAGACGGGACGGGTTAGGCGTACGAAAGGTATGGGATGGGTGGAGAAAGGTCAGTTTTCAGAATATTGGGGAAAGAGGAATAAGTAGGTATAAGTGTCTTTTGGTGGTATAAGAAATGCATGCATCATGTATCAGCATTGGTCGGTCTGAGAGATGGCAGCGGACGGGACGCAGTTGGTCAGATCCGAGCAGGAGGTCTTGCTGCTTTTGAACTGGACGTAGGCAGAGCAGAGCAGAGCAGAGCAGAGCAGAGCAATCCATCGGTTAAATTGGTGTAGCCGGCGGTGACCTTGTTCTGGTTTCCTTGATTTGCGTGCGGCCAATACGTCATCGCGCCTGACTTATATCTATTCAAATCATATTGTTGGTTGTACAATCAATCATTCTTGTATTCTCTCTGGTTACTTGGGTCAATCTGATCTGATTCGACTCGAATTATCGAATTAGGGAGTTGGGTCAATTCGGCGCAGCAGCATTAGCCCCATTGATACTCAATAAACGAAAATCAGAGGAGCAGAAAAGATGGCCCCCAAATTACGAGTCCTAGTATCTACTCAACAAGGATATCCACCCTCGACGCCCTGCGCTGTCAACTCTGCTGAGCCGACGAAAATCAACACGGACGGATTCGAAGGTGATCTCTGGGTATTCATTGAAGGGTATAACGGGGATTTGAATAAGGGGCAAGAGGATGCGTATTTCAAAGTTAAGGGAAGAGAGGGGATGAGTTATGGGATTGTAGTGAGGGGTGAGTTTTTGGACTCGTTCGATTTGATTTGGACTTGGATTTGGACTTGAGTCGGATTTGGATCTGGATTTGGATTTGGATTTGGATTTGGATTTGGAGTTCGAGACGGAGTTTAGCCAGACTATGCATTCCATTCGGAAATGGGGGTTGATCTTGCGTTCTGGGCTATTAGTTTTGGCTCGGCTCATGATCATGATGAATGATCCTGGCTATCAACGAAGTCCTTCCCAACCTCTTCTTATGGATCTGATCTTGTCGTTGTGTTGTATCAGTCGACCCTCAACGGATAAGATCAATGTAAGAGAAGATGCTCCGGCTAATGCATTTAACTTTAACTTGCACAGGAAAATACAAGAAGCCCTTCAATGCCGATCAATTGGTCTTTGGGAATGTATTCGAAAAGCCCATAAGGGATAATTTACCTTGGGGAACGAGTATAGCGACGAAATTCATGTAGTGGGTGTTTTTCTCCTCCTTCTTCTCCTTTTCTTTTCGATTCTCCCCGACCGTCGACGAGAGGTGATACCTCATATCTGCCCGACAGGTGACCTCCTCTACTCGAGTCCGGTTCGGATTGGATCAAATGCAGATGAAATGTATGGTAGATACTGATGACTTCCGAAAAACAGCTTTGTCGATCCGACTGTCGAAGCTGATATATACGCGGATAAACCTTGGGCCCTCTCGCCTGCTCTGGCTACTATGGCTCATCTCTCCTTAAGGGATGGCGATGGCGACGGTGACGGTGGACAGAAGGGGGAGAAGAAGCCGTACATTGAAGAAGATAGTTTAGATTGGATCGAGGAGGCTGTTGAGGGTGAGTGCGAGTCTGACGGCAAGAGAAGGCGTGACGAGAGTGAGAGAAGGAGAATGAAGGGAGATGAAAATGCGGTCAGCGAATAAGAGCGGAGAGGAGACAAGCGGAAATTGGGATAGAATTCCAGAGGCGCGGGGAGAGGGAAGTGAAAGCTTGCGATCTGGCTCATTTATCATCTCGTGTTTGTTAACATAGCCATGGATATACCTTCTTATTCGAACTCGAACTCGAACTCGAACGAGGATGAGAAAGCGCAAATATCCGCAAGGAGGAAATGGTTGACCAAGTCTAGTAATCGGCAGTTGATCGATGTGAAAGAGGATACGGAGGTGGGTATGGAGTTTTGTAATGGTTTATTGGGTGAGTGGAAGTGTCTTCCATCGGTATACGAGTTCCCTGTTCTTCGTGTCAATATTGGTGCTCGTCGGCTTTGGTGTGGTTGCAGGTGTCGATTTCATGCTTTGAGGCCGGCGAGGATTTTGACGATCTTCCAGTGGATCAACTGTTGTCTATCGAGATAAGCAGATGACTACGAAACCATTCATCCACAATTCAAAATCCTTGAGACCATATAAAACTAAATGTTGATGCTGAACCTGACTTCACACGCTGCGCTATTAGACTTCAACACCCTCTCAGCGACTTTACCGTCCCCTTTCAACCTCCAAATACCCCTTTTGAAGTACTGGGACGGACAACCGGTCACATATGTCTGCCAGGATAAGACTCCTTCGGGAGAATGTCCCGTAGGAGCAGGATCAGGAGGAGGAGGGAATAAGGTGCATTGGAGTGTGGCGTTTGAGATTGTGGACGAAGATGCGAAAGCTCAATTAGTCAAGAAGGGAGGAGAAGTTTTGAGTCATGGTGAGGCTGATGCTCACTCTGACGACAAGACAAAAGCGAGCGAGGACGAGAGCGAGAGGGAGGCAGTGGGGTAGAGGATGAGGTTAGCGATGATGTAGATTAGATTAGAGGAGAGGGGATGAGATTAGATGAGATTAGATTAGATTGTCTCGGTTTAGTTGAGTCTAGGTCGATTTAGCCTTTGCACGGCCGATGAGTATGTGCGCGTCAGTCAGCATAGATTCCAAGATCAGCTGGTTTTTGTGTAGTATAGTATAGTCAATTACAGTTCTGATGTGAATGTGAATAGATGTATAGATAATTCGTACCCGGCTCAGTCAGACGTCTTCCTCGATTTTTACGCTTGGATTGTTCCGACCTGACATGACCTGACATGACATGATTTTTGCATGGGGATCAACCGGATCCAATATATCTATAAACGTTAACCTTTTTCTCATGTGCGTCTCCCCTCTTCCCTCTTGTCTCTTCGCGCAATCTTGCGTCATCTTTTGATACTACTTCACTCTTTCAGCATCTCGCGAGTCTCTTGTACTTCGCTTCTTCTCGACATCATCGCATTTCTTCGATGGCAAACGGTGGAATACACACCGACTTTTTCCCCTTTCCTTACTCTTTCTTACCGCCTTTCTCCCTCTCGGCCTTTCTCAAAGCCCTCTTCCTGATATCCTTGTGCATATTATCGATAACCTTGATTCCGCTGACTTCACTGAGGTATCCTGCGAAACCTACGGCGTAGTCGAGGAAGGCATGAGACCAGAATGGAGTTCTCTCGTACGGTCTACCTTGAGCACCACGGGGTTGACCGATTGAAGAGAGAGCTGATTTGACGAACGATGCTGGAGTAGGAACGAGGGCGGACGATCTTCGGATCTTGGACATATTAGAGACCTGCGTCAAGTCAAATCAAACCAGAGCATTAGTGTCATGTTGCTTCTTAAACTTCAGCACCACGGAAAAGTGGGTAAAGGTGGTTAAGAATGTCGATCGTATATAGATGGATGAGGAACAATAAAAAGTTGAACAGGACAAGCTCAATCTAGATAGTCCACCCACCACGAAAGCAGCTTGAACCAATTCCACGTCCACACCCTTACTCTCCACTTCCACAGCCAAGGCTTTGGTCCAAGTGGACAGAGCTGCCTTCGTACCTGAGTAAGTAGCTAATAGGGGGGAGGGGATCCTTCCTGACAAAGAGCCGATTGTGGTGATCAATGATCTAGGAGATTCTCTTTGGGATGATCGACCGATCATTGACGGAAGCACTGAGTGGGTGAGCAGCAGGGTCCAGTTGATGTTCTGCAGATAGTTATCGTGTTAGCGATTCAGCTTTGGCGGCCGATGCGAGCGCGGCTATTGGCGAGACGTATGGATAGCCGGGAGTGAGTGAAGTGGCATGACGAGAGCATGCTTGTATCGAGGGGATTGAGGTTCACTTACAGTCTCGATAATCTGGTTCATCTCGCTTCGCTCGGTCTCGACAAAAGAGACGGGCATAACGTGAGACGCGCCGACATTGTTGACTAAATGATCAAGATCAAGATCAACATCATTCGGCTCTTCATCTCGGTGGACAGTGCGGATAGGCCAACTGACTCAAAACACCAAGATCATTCTCTTCAGCGAATAAACCAATCTGAGAGAGAGCTTCATCTCGGTTCGATCCGGGTGAAGCGACATCAACAACGAAAGATTTGGTCTTTACGTTGTAATTGCTTTCTAAAAGGAGAAAACAAGATGTGGATATCGTCAGCTCAGAAACAGGGCAAGTGATGGCACTGGAATGAAAGAGGGCAGGCAGGATTTACCTAGTTCATGAGCTACTTCGTCGAGAGCGTACTTCCTACGTCCGACCAAGGCAACGTTGAATCCCCTCTTGGCTAATTGTTTGGCGAACTCCAGACCCAGCCCTCCAGTACACCCTGTGACAAGAGCCCAGGTTTCGCCTTTCTTGGATTTATAGCTTTTTACCTTTCAATACACACTTATTAGCTATAGACCAGGAGGATAGAGGATCAGTGGGGAGCTGGGGTGACGTACGTCTTTACCTGGGAGAACAGCTAACTCGAGGATGAGCCTGAAGAATGAGAGTGTGTATCGAAGGAGGAAAGCTGCTCCGACCGCTGAAAGGATGATGGCTGAAAGAGGTACGTCGAGGACTGTTTAACCAGATCTCATATTAGTTTATCGTTCGGCGGTGTGATGGTTTTGGATTCACCTATCTCGTGTCCGAAGACGCGGTAGGTAGGGTGTCCTGCCAAATGGGAATGGACGTGGATCGTGTGTGCTACCATCTTGACTCTTCTGGTTTCTGTGGTTATTGGAAGCGGATAGGTAGGATCAGTCGTAGAGCTGAAATTGATGCGAAGACTGAGCATGGGGATACGGCATACCAGGTTGTGCTAAATGTCCGAGCGCAGTGTGAAGGGTTACGTAAATGGTCTGTGTAAGTCGGTAACTTACCCCGCAAGCTACCCCGCTTCCGAGTGAGGTCAGTGCGCTTCTCAGTAGTCATAAGAAGCATGAGTCAACCAGAGTAGACAGACAGCTAACATTGAATATCATCATCAAAGCGACAGAAATACACATCATTGACAATAGTATAGAACCTCTCACAATGTGACCTCACTCTTCCTGTTTTTCTCTCTCCTTCCTTCTTTCACAATCCCAAGTCGCACATCGGAAGCGGCTACCAGATGAAATCACAGACTATCTACCGCTCGGAGCCGGGATAAAGTAGATCACCACGCACAGACCTCACGACTCAATCCGAGAAATACAATATACACAGATCCATAGCACCGCACACACATGTCAATGAGGAAGAAACGCGGTGAACCATCATCATCATCATCATCACTACAACCATTTCCTAAACGTTTCACCCGTTCGTCCTTGCGAAACAACCAGTCCGAAGAAGAGAAGGAAGCACTGCCCGAAGCTTCATCATCCAGTAATCCTCGTGCGACATTGAGAGCGAAATCGAAACCAAAAAGGAAGAGAAACGATACCTTTGGAACCTTAGCATTGTTCACAGTCAAGAGGAGACCTTCAAAAGCCTCCGCTGCCTCAACATCGGCGAAAAGCAGAAACACCGCTTCCAGGATGACATCCAGCCAGCCCATTGTGCTGGACGATTCAGACGATGAGCCTGGATTGGGTTACTTCGATCGCTCCGATGGTGATGGTGATCTTGACATGGATGACGATATTCAAGCTGCCATCACGGCGTCTTTACGATATCAAAATCATGATTCCCTCGGTGGTCCTCCGGCTTTTACGGCCACCAGAACGCAAGGCCTCCCACCACCTTCGCCTGCACTGACGGAAGAGGTCAGCTTTGGCTCAGCAGGGTGGAAGAGGGACTTCATGAAAGCCAAGTCGAAGTATTCTGAAACCGGGGATGTAGAAGGATACGCTGGGATGATAGGTACAATCGAAGGTGCGTCCACCTAGAACGCGCAGCTATGGAATCAAGCTTCGTCTCGTTGACGCTGCTTATGCTTTGAACCAAAATCTTCTCCAATCTCATTCCGATGCTCGATATCCTCTTCATCGGGGTCAACCGCTTGATGATAACACATTTGTGAGCTGACGATATCTTGATATCCAGGTCTGAAAAGCGGCGATGCAGACGATTCTATGGCTTTCAAGCTGGGATATGACGATATAGACGGTAGAGAACAGAAGCTAGATCTGGAGATGGTGTTTCAAGGTGATTCACCCTTGTTTCCATTCGCTTAGCCATCCGCAACCGATAGTTCCTGATGATCACTAATGATCAAATGGTATTCTCAGGACTGAAACAATACCCCGCATCATACAAATTGGTCATATTCTCCTCCTCTTCAAATTTACCCAAACGCGCCGAAACGACTTTCACCCGTTTCACCGAGATATACGATCTCGAGATTCAACCTCTGCTAGAAAAAGTTCTCGCTTCCCTTCAAGGCGATGATGAAGCCACAGGTGGGGTGCCGCCGGACTTCGACAATACTGATGTAGAAGACGAGGATGCGAATATGGTAGATGGAACAGACCCCTGGGCGGAAGAGCCTGGACGAGGGTTCGAGGTGGCGAAAGGGTCTAGCGCAGATTTGGGAGCGGGATTCGTTCAGTTAAAGGAGTGAGTGTTCGTCGACTCAGAGTTATACCTGCTTCATATGGCTACCTCGGCTCAAATCCTTCCCGCTATTACTGCGTGATTCCAAAGCCCGCTTGATTCTTCGCCTGATGTCATTTATTTCCCTGTCGTGTTTTTTCTTCGTCCGTACTGCACCTGGAGCCTACGTCGCGTTTTCAACACATGATCAAAGCTGATCATCATCGACATTATAGCCACTTCGAACAAGCTAAGATCTGGGGCTATAGACCAGGGCTAACCCAAGTATCAGACTTTTGGGTAAGTGTCACTCAGTTTGAGTTGAGCTAATAGTGTAGATTGTATCCTATTCGATACCGCTCAAATCCTTACCAATCGACCCAAACGTTCTGGGAATGTGGGACGACGGTCTTGTACAAGCATGGAAAAACCATCAAAGAATCACGTTGCTGATCGGCACCGAAACATATCCGCCGCACATGGACAAAATGAAGTACTGGCTGGGTGTCCATCCTAACTGTGAGTAGAGTAGTATCTTCAAGAAAGACCATTTCTCACTCTGAATAGATAAACCTCGGCCGGAAGTGTTGGTGTCGACTACCCGAGGGCACGGTATACCAGCATTCTACCTGTCTGCTCCACTTCTGAATTACCTCAAGTCGTTCGGGCGATGCTATAAACTCCGCACAGCATTTGGGCTGGATTGGAAGGACGCCGATAGCATCGGGCTTGATGAAGAATTGTCAAGAAAGGCATTTCAGCATGGCGAACTACCTAAATTTTCGGGGAAAAAGGAGAAGGACGATCCAGTTGCCAAAGGCTTCGAGCGTAACGTACCACTGGTAGCCTTCCATTGGGTGATAAGGCGATTCATGGAAGCACCGAAATACTGTCTGGTGGGCTGATTCTCGTACTCCCGACTGCATCTTGTCCGAGAGCACTGACACATATCTTTGCAGAATTGTGGTTCAGAAGTCTCTCTTCCTGCGCTCCGGCCTTACGTTTGCGACAAACCCCTTTGTATCTACGGCTTTATGAGCCTTGGTCTTGGCCCATCCGTGGAGCATACAATCATTACTCATCCAGCGGTAGTAGATATTCTCTTATCGTTTGCCCACTGTGCTGCCTCTTCGGAGATAACAACCAGGATGGAACTGCCGCTGCATCTGCAGTAAGTCTTAATCGCCTCGAAAGAGTGATTTCTTTCGCGAGCTGATATGTTCCTATCTTACTGTAGCATCGAAGTCCCAATCGAGTTTGGTATACCCACCCCCAAACTCATCGACGACTTGTCGGACGTCGATCAGCGGACAGCACTCGCTTTCTTGATCGAAAAGCTGCCCAAGGTCTCTCAGATCAAGACTCACCTGGAAGCCGGTCGCAAGTTGAAGTCGTTGGACTGCTTTTCTGGCTCGATCGGGGTATTGAGATGGGTCATCGGTTCATGTCGAGCTTATCTGAAAGAAACGAAACTCGGTGAAGGCGTGCAGCAAGCCAACGACTCGATAGGTGGCGGAGACCTGAAGCAATTCACTTTTGTGGTAGGCAGCCCTGAACAAGAACAGAATTTTAAGGAAGAGATCGAGAAGGCCAAAAAGGAAAACAAGAATTGCAGAACTTACTCTACCTTATTGGCGTTTCACGGATCCGGGACGGAAAGATGGCATAATATACTACGAACGGGACTCGATTTCAACGAGACTGCCAATGGTCGAGCATATGGACATGGGGTTTACTTCGCTTCCGACTCGACAACATCCATGGGAGCATATGCTAGAGCTACGCCTTTCATGCGAGAAAACGCGGATTTCAGGCTGTCCAGAGCAACTGCACTTGTTGAACTCGGTAAGCGATTACGAACATTGCCTTCCATTCCTGCTGAGCTCCGTTACCTTACCAGTTTTACATTCTGGTCCCTTTGCATCTGGCGAGACAAGCTGATGTGGGCGTACAATAGTGAATGTTCCGCATACCTTTGTGTCCTCATCCCCGTTTTACGTGGTCAACAATGTCAAGCAAATCAAGCCATTCCTCCTGCTTGTACAGGGTACTGATATGTCGGAAGAGGAAGAAACGTACAAAACAGATAGTCGTAAAGGGACACAGAAGGCGAAGGGAGATCTATTTATTCATGATCCGCTCTTGAAGCTCAGGCCAAGATATAGTTCGGGAGATCTTTCAGTCGTGAGTTGAGACTCATCATACAAGCTTCCGTTATCACGATAGACGTATGTATGTATGGCTGACTGGATACTGCAGCGAATGCCCGAAAAATTGACTCGAACCAAATTCGTCGACAAAGAGCCGAACGATCAAACGGATCACGACATTCTACATCCGCCAAAGAAGCAGAAGATTGACTTTAAGCCTTCTCCTCAGTCTCGCTTTCACAAAATCCAGCTTCTTCCTCCTCCCAAAGATACAAGCGTAGTGGCAAGCAAAGCTATAGCGAAAGAGCTGAAAGCTATTGTGAAAGCTCAGGCAGAAGGAGATTTACCATTCTGGATCAATCCGGATGTTGAGAGGTAAGTCAAACCCGGTTCACCTGAGTGGTTGAAGGATTGCTGAGCGATAACATGATTAGCTTATACTCCTGGATCCTCGAGCTTCATACCTTTCCTCCGGACTCTCACCTACACCAAGATCTCAAGAAGCACAACATCAAATCGATAATCGCCGAAATCAGATTCCCAGCCTCTTTCCCTCATTCACCGCCGTTTATGCGAATCATCCATCCGAGAATGATGCCCTTCATGCACGGGGGTGGGGGAAACATCACTGGCGGAGGAAGTGTGTGCAACGAACTCATGACTGCTACAGGATGGAATCCAGCATTCTGCACTGAGGCGATAGTCAGGGCAATCATGACTAATATGACTGAAGCTGTACCTCCGGCAAAATTGGATCCGAGAAGCTGGGATTCGCCTTATACGATGAGGGAAGCTGTAGACGCTTACAAGAGAGTAGCCAAGGATCATGTGAGTGATTCTTAGGCCAGGCAATATCCGGTGTGGAATGATGTTACTGATATGTCTGAATGGCTGAATAGGGTTGGGCCGTCCCGATCGATTTCGATAAATTGACAATGTAGACAGAGAATACGATAATCACAAGTTGTATATACATCATCCATAACGCCTCTTATAAACATTCATGGCGCCTGTATCTTTATGAGCTCTACTCCCATATGTGTATCCCTCATCCCGTTATACGATATGTGACACGATCATGCATGAACATAAATTATGCAGAGCAACGGTCGGAATGATGGAAGGGTGGAAGGTTAGGCGCGACTTATTGGACTGTCGAAAAGGTTTGGATCAGAAGGCGCGCCGTGGTTCTCTTGGTTCGAATGTTGGATCTTCCTTGTTTCGTTGTCGCTATCTCATCCATCCATAGTTTTGTCTTATAACTGTTGCATAAACTCGTAAAATTGCACTTTGGGCTCTATATATAGGTCAACATCGATACCTCTCACCAACTGAACAAGTCAATCTAGGAAGAGCCTTACCTGATCGAGAACAGAGCCAGACTTGCAGACTTGAAGAAGGAAGAAGAACCGATATTGGGACTTATTTAAGATGGGTAAATATTATTGTGATTATTGCGATATGTAAGTGGTTTTTCTTGATAACAACTTATCTGAGCCATCTAAGTATTCCATCGTCAATCATCATCTTCGTGCCTGCCAACTGCCAAATGCCAAAAGTACTGTAGTTTGTTGGGAGCTGAATGATCGGCTGGCACTGATGCTGACGCTGACACTGTTCAAACAGTTATTTAACGCACGACTCGATGAATGCTCGAAAAGCGCACAATACAGGAAGAAACCACGTATCGAACGTCCGAGACTACTTTGCCGGGCTGAATCATGATAAAGCGCAGAATATCATTGATCAGATTATATCTCAGCATGAGAGCGGAGGGGGACAGGGAAGACAACAGATGATGATGGCGCCTTCTATGAGGTTGGGAGCGGGGTTCTTGAATCCTATGACTACTGGTGAGTCTGAGTCTTACAATCATCTTTCGCCTTCCTCTCTTTGCTCAATGAGTTCTACTCTCTGCTCTTTGCTCTTTGCATCTTTGCTATTTGCTCTTTCATCTCGAATCATAGACTCGTTCCAACCGAACGACTCCATTGTTTAATACGGTTTATTTCCATTGTTGGATTATTCGATTATTCGATTTTAGCATCTCCTTAATCGATTCATCGTGACACTGGGATCACTGTCACATGGTTGATTTCAAACGATACTGGCTTCAATACTGGCTTACTAACACTGTTATTCCTGTTGCGCCAAAACAACAGGCTACCCACCATCGAATTACCCACCACCTCAGCAGAATCCCAACCCCAACGGACCCCCATTCCCATTACCACCTCAACAATCCTTCAGACCCCCTTTCCCCCCTCCTAATCCCGGACAAGCTGGTGGGCCACCGTTCCTCCCTCCTGGTGCAGGCTCAGGGACACCTCCTTTCCCCGGAGGCGGTCCACCCGGAGGGATGCCACCATTCCAACCTGGACCACCGGGTGGTATGGGTGGATTCTCTTCTCCTGGAGGAGCGCCCGGAGGAGCACCAGGACCGAATGGATTACCTTTCAGACCACCGCCCAATGGATTCGCTAGTCCCCCCACAGGCGGAGCAGCACCAGCCGCGTCAGTACCGGGAGCATCAGCACCCCCTCCGACGTTTACGCAAGCTGCTGCGCCACCTGCAGGGGCGGCGCCGGGGATACATCCTGATAGATTGAGGATGATGGGTGGGCGATAGGTTTAGGTTCAAGTTTAGCCTCAGGTAGAAAGTGTAGATGGAAGATCAGGAGAAGCGGTGATTGTGGACGTGGACGATATGGATGGGTTGACAGAGTAGAAAACGATGGGTCGAATGTCCCTATGAAAGCAGAGTCCCATCTGACTTGACAGTGGAAGCAGGAAATGAAGAGGGATTGTGGGTACAGAGACGTGGACTATATAAAATGATGTATAACAGATTGACTATTCATGCCATATCATACCATTTGTGACAGTCAGACAAAGCAGATGTGCGATCAGACTGATGATTTGTTTGGGAGAGCGGACGATTGCCAGGCAGCACTTTCAAGCGGTCTGACTCCTGAAACATCAGAAAACATGCTATGCTAACAATTACATTGCGTAGTAGAGAGCAGGCATGATAACGACATCTCTTTTCAAGCTACACTTTCGCATCATCATCTGGATTCCTCTCTACTCATCTCCAGCATTCTCACCGTTAGCCGTTTGGCCCTTCTCGTTTTCTCTGTCCCCTTTGAGCAACTTCAAGTTTTTGGCTACCCTCCATTTCTCATTAACCACCTCGGGAGTCTCGCCTTTATGCCTCTTCTCCAACTTGGTATACTGATGCGAAATACTGACTTCACCTCCTCCGAGCGGATACGTAATCTGATTATCTTTGTCCTTTTTCAGTGTCTCTCCTTCACCGTATATCTGATGTAATTTTCGTAACGATCCATTGATTTGCCACGCTCTCAAATCAGCTTCTTGAGCTAAACCCATCAAACTCCTCTCAAACCCTTCCCTCCCTCCCATTGCTTCCCTGTACAATCCCTCCTTTTGATCGCCGGGCAAGGTTTTCCACGGTCCATCATACCCACCAAATCTCCAATCCAATATACCCTCGTATGCGCACTCATGCAGGGTCAGAGGTAAGGCATCACCCATATTATAAGTTGGCTTCGAAGGGTATTTCTCCACATCCAATAAATCCCTCACTATCGTCGGATCTTCCAAACCTGATCCAACTAAAAAGAGTACAGCGATAATATGTCGGACTTGATGCCATAGAAAAGCGGTCCCTATCAAGTTGAATATCATTTTTTTACCGTGTGTATGACCGTCTTCATCGATTTCTTTCTCGAAGTACGCTTTAAGGATGGTACGTTTATGATTGTTGATTTGTTTGGACCCGTCGAGTTTACAGAAATTACGATGGTCTTTCTCCCCGATTAGATGGGATGCTGCTTCTTCCATCAGACGAAGATCGAGGGGAGCACCTAAAGGAGAAGATTCGAGATGGAAGGCGTATTTGTAATGCCGGTACACGCAGGAGAATCGCGAATCGAACTCTTGTGAGAGGGGAGACCAGGCTAAAACTCTGATAGAAGGTGGTAAGACGCCGTTGAGTAGTTTGGGGTAAGGGTATTCGATGACTGGGGAAGGTGTTTGTGCGGTTTCTTTCTTTGATTTCGACTCCGATCTGGCTTTGGCTTCGGACATGGATTTGGGTTGACGGGTACTTGGAGCTTCACCTTCACACTCGTCTTCGTGTTCGCCCTCGCCATTTTCAGTATGTGTTTTGGCTTTAGCTTTGGGAAGAGGAGGTTCCTTCGCTTCCCTCCACCCGATTTCAGAGGGTAATGCCTCACCACCATCATCGGGTGACCGTAAACTCCTGACCCAAAGATTGACTACTTGACCCTCCCCACTGACTCCCCTATCTGTCCTTCCGCATCTACTATACCCGCACCCTTCTAAACCCTTTCCACTCTCGATCAACTTGGTCTTCTCCAGGGCTTTCAACAGCTCCGACTCGACAGTCTGCACATCGGGCATACCGGGTAACGGCGGTTGTAAGGCTAATCCGCAATATGGCCATCCGTAATAACTGATCATGAGTGCGATATGCCGCGTGGGGTACGAGTTGAAGTTAAATGGTTTCTCGGTTTTGCGTATGGCTTTTCGGGCGTGTTTCCGGAGGGGTTTACCGTTCTCGTCTACCATTGGCGTAGGCGTTGACACAGGTCTGGATGCAGAGGAGCTCGGAGTGCTCGACCCATTATTGTTTAACTTCGTGTGATCGGGATCAGGGTTCGCTTTTGTGTTGGAGGAGGAGGCGACGCCGGAAGTAGGTCGAGTTTGGGAATTTGAGATGCCCTTGGCGGCATTTGCATTTTCGAGGAACTGGATTTTGGAGATTAATTCTTCCCGGGATAAGGAAGCTAGATGAGCCATTTTTCTCGATTGTCTTCGGGTGAGTTGTAGGATCAAGGTAGATCGCATATAGCGATATGCTCAATCCCGGTTGTTTTGCTGCAGTCGTACTTGGGATTGATAGTGAGGCGGAGTGATATACTACTAGGCTTGTCAACATCAAAGGCAGAGTACTCGTAGTGTAGACTGGAAAAGTTGGACAAATTAAAGTCAAAATCCAGTGATCCCGACGGCGGACATCACCGCGGTGGTCAACAGGAACGGAATAGGAAGATTAGGATAATTCGACCTGAAAGATCCACTCGAGCGCACATAACACTACAGAAGGTCAGCAATGCATGCTACATCTGCTACAAGAGAGGTGGTCGTTCAGACCAAGACATGCTCAGTCAGCTCAGGAATGAATGGCAGTTTGTGAGAGCCTTGCCAATCAAGTATGACTCACCCGCGCAACAGAGAGATGCCGAAAATAAGGTTTAACCTTGGAACGCTGTCAACGTCATTCGTTGTTTTCGATTATAGTAAATTAGTTATTCACCCTTGGCATATCAACATGACCACCTGATAGCAGATACGTGAGATATCATCAACATCATATTGTTACTCATATATTATCAATTCAGCCGCATTGCCACTGGACTTTGACCGTTGTGCTCGCCTGTCTTCGCCGAAGCAGACCCACAAAACCGAGAAGACGCTGCGGAGTCCGATATGGTAGTCGATACTCCCCTTGCGAATGGGGATCCAACCGACCCTGCTTTCCCCTCGGAACAACCTCCTATACCGATACAGACACCAGTGATTATCAAATCAGTCAAAGTCAGCCCGCCAAAAGAGGAACCGACGGTAGAGAAGACTTCGATATGGAATTGGTTATTGTTCTTGCCTATCTTGACTATCTTACCGTTCTATCTATCGAAACTGCATTATACCTTGCCCGAACCACTGCCCCCTCAGTGAGTAATGTGCCCTTTCTCATCGTATTAGCCCGCATGGTGCAAGGCACCTGATTAGTCCAGCGTACTGATTCACCTTTCTCGCTTCTACCACGCAGCGACTCAAATGGGGATCCTCAGCCCTCTGAAAGTCTGATACTTGGTCACATAGAATCGCTGGAAAATATAGGATATCGAACGGTCGGAACCCGGGAATCTGTCTTAGGAGAACAGTATGTAGTGGACGAAGTGATGAAGCTTCTAGATCAGTGTGAAGGGAGCGAGGTGCTGCGGTGTGAATCGTGGACTCAGCAGGGATCAGGATTCCATTCGTGAGTTGAGTTTGAAGTAGTTCGTTTAAACAAGATGAATATAAATACAGGACACCTTCCAGGTCGGATATTGTCCTGTCAACCTTTTGATTGTTGACGAGTCTATGTTTTTCATTAGCTTCGATATACTGGACCATGAAGTCCTAAAAGCGTACAATGGAATAACCAATATAATCTTGAAAATATCGTCGGTCAATCCGCCATCCTCAAATTCGTCTGTACTTATACCGGATCAAAGTCAAAGTCAAAGTCCAAGTCAGAAGAAAGATGCGATCTTGTTGGGATCGCATATAGATTCGACTTTGCCTTCGCCTGGCGCTGCCGAGTGAGCATCCGCTCGTGCTCATGCAAAACACCGTTCATGAAAAGTTATAGAGCTGACGAGAGTCCGGCACTGGCGTTGGCAGCGATGGAATGGGTGTCGGAGTCATGCTGGACATTGCGCGGGTGATGGTTGAGAGAAACCGACCGTTTGATGGATCCGTCATCTTCAGTAAGGCTCTCTTCTCTTCGGAAAAAAACACACAGAGAAGAGGGAAGCTGATATTTGTTATAGTGTGGAACGGAGGGGAAGGTAAGCCTAGGCCGGACGACGCGGAGCTGATAGCGTAGAGACCCTGCAGGATGGATCGCATCTTTACTCCACTCAGCATCCGACAAGGCATCAGTGAGTACCGATGCATAGGTATACCTTCTTGAGGTATAACTTGCTGATGACTTCGTCCTCCGTAAAGGGTTCGAGCTATGATCAACCTTGAAGGTTAGTTCAGCCCTGGACTGTATTGATTTGGATCAAAGCTGACATAGTATTCAGCGGCCGGAAGTACGGGAGGAGCACTCTTGTTCCAGGCTACGAGCAAAGAGATGATTGAGGCATACTCTCATGCTCCTCAGTAAGTCTGTTCAGTAGGACTTACGTTTGCTTTCCTGTAGCAAATGCTGATGACGATGACAATGAGCAGTCCCAGAGGGACCGTCATTGCTGCTGATGTTTTCTCATCCGGTATCATGATGTCAGAGTGAGTCGCCTGCATTGATGTACCCCCGCTATCTCACGCCGCTTATATGTCTTGGCGACAGTACGGACTTTGTGCAGTTTGAGAAGTATCTCGGGGTCTCAGGGCTGGATGTGGGTCATCTTGATTCTTGGCCCTAATCCTCGACCGCACATACACGAAGATGATAAAGCTGATTAACGCGATGATTTTTGGTGTAGATGGCAACGGTCGGACATAGTTATTTCTATCATACCAAGAAGTACGTCTTCTAGCCGTACTTAAGCCTTGCACAACCTGGCTAGCAGCTGATGACAAACCAGGGACTCGATCAAATACATTGAAGCTGGTTCAGCACAACATTTCGCCAATAACATAATAGCCATTGTAGATCATCTCACATCTCCCACGTCACCCCTTTTACAGTCCGAGCCATTCTCTCCGCCGAATATGGTCTATTTCTCCTTGTTCGATCAGATCTTCGTTCATTGGCCTATAGACGCCTCGATGCCCTATTACACTGCACTAGCTACCCTCGTAGTAGTTCTCAGCGTGAAACACTTGTCATCGAAACGATGGAAAGCCTTCTTGAGCTCACTGATCGGAACTCCTCTGGGCATGCTGGGTGGTGCGGCGGCTGCGAATCTTCTGGCTGCGGTCCTTCGCTTGAGCGGAAAAGGACAGATCTGGTATGTTCAACAGCCTCTTTCTGCGCTGCATTTCGCCTAGCGCAAGCTGCTACCCATTATATCATACTGAAACAGCCGTTTGCTAATCTGTTCTGGCTTGACGGGCAGGTTCCGACACGAACATCTACCTCTATTAATATATGTCCCAGCGGGATACATCGGCACGTTCCTCACCCAGCTACTACTTTCTAAGGTTCTATCCCCTATATCGAGATCTCAATTGGAATCGACATACTACAGTGCTCAAACGCTTTTCCTGGCGAGTCTGATGATCCTTCTTCAGATCGCCAATATACGGTCGGCTTACCTCTTCGCCTTCTTATCGACTCTGCTCGTTTTCGGAAGCTTCTCCAATGAGGTGTTGAGGATGCTGGGGATCGGAAGTAAAGTGGAAGGAATGAATATTAAGAGTACTTATTTGATTCCTCTTGTTGGGTTTGCTGCTTTGGCGGTAGAGGCTATCACGACTGTACGTTACCCTCTGATATCTGCTCAGCGCGGTCCTGCGGTCCTGGGGTTCTGAATTTGGTATGACTGTGTGAAGCTGGAAAGCTGGGAAGCTGATTGATGGGGAATTGTGTAGACGTTGGATATCTTCACGCCGTTAGCTGGTCGAATGGGTAAAGTGAGTAGACTCTTGATGACCTCCAGAAGCTCTGTCTCTGCATCTCTGGCACCGGACGAGAAAGTTGATAGTGTCATAATTGTAATGTGATAGGATGCCCCGGCAGAACATATCATAGCTACTATCTCATCCACGTCGGCGTTCATATTCTTCCCGACCTTCATACCGCTTTTCCACCGAGTCCCGCGTTCGACCCAACGGAAAGTAGTATTAGCCTTGTCCTTGTTTTTAGCTGGAGTGTTGACGGCGTTGGCGGGTCCTTGGTATTGGCCATACGATGCTATGCATCCTAAGCGAGTCGGGGTACAATACTTGTACAACGTGAGTTTGACATCTGTGAACAGTTATCCATCATCTATCATCCGGCAGAGATGCTCGATACAAGGTACGATTGTTGATGCCTTGATTTACTTGATCTATCTCAATCGATTCGATTCGCCGGTAATTCAGCATACATCAGGCGAGCATACGGGACATGTAGCATTCATGGACCAAGGTCCAACTAGGGATATCGTCTCTACTATACATACCAAATTTGGGCAAGAGGACTCAGAAGTGGTAAACACGAAATTAACGGATTATGATTCGGATTGGGATGTGATATACCCCATATCGAGCTTTATAGATACATACAAATTCCCCATTGCGCCAGAAACGAAAGAGGACAAAGAATTCGAATGGCCGACGATGGGATTTTATACCCAGGAAGTCAAGTGGGAGTATGGAATGAGGGAGCTAAGATTGCGATTTGATTTCGTGAGTTAATTTAAGTTCTTGCCACGTTTGAGACTTTCTGTGTTCTTTTCTTTCCCTTCTTTCGCTGACGTTGAACTTCCATCAACTCCTCGTCCCCACTCACCTTCCCACCACCCGCTCGCTGTCACTCGCACAGAACGGCCTCGTCTGGCCCACATTAGCGTTCGAAGCTGCCGTACTCAGATGGTCATTTGACATTCCTCCGCCAGTCGAGAAAATGCGACATCATATCAAAGTGGCGACTTCGATAGATGAGCATACGCAGGATCTGAATTTGACGTTGAGGATGGACGAGGGTGAGAGGATGTATATACATTGGTCTGCTGTTGGTGAGCTTGACCATTTTAGTCTTCTGGAAATGGGGAGATACGAGTGCACGGTGTTTATGCTGATGTTGAATTCTTGCTGCAATTGATAGATCTGAACCAGATGGTACCTGGGACCGCGTCTCGGCTGGGACCGAATATGCCAGCTTCGAAATGGTTGACCGCGATCGATGAGTGGGCGGACAGTGAATATGGGGGTAGTTTGGAGATTATGATGAATGGGGTAGTGTGCGGGGTCATAGAGGTTTAACGTGGATTAAGTCTTCGAGTTCCGATTTTTTTTGGAGAGACCGACGTGCATATCAGCTTTTTTGGATGAGGAGGCGGATCTCAAACCGTTTGAGATCTAGAACTTCTGAGACAGAGCGAAAAAGGGTATGTCAGGGAACTCCTTCCACTTGGATCTGATGGGATATGTGCGGCCCAGAATTAAGGGAAGTCTGAAAGGATGGTTGGTTTCAGGAAGGATGTCGAAGGGACACATCGATGCTCTCGAAGTCTAGTTGGAAATGTTCGACAAGGTCAGTAGAGCGGAATTGACGTCGATTTACTGATGTCAGCCACGGTCTTCATGCAGTCGAGCGGGATAAAGTCACTAATCGAAGGAGTCTGATGTCGAACGTCGATTATCTCAAGAATGATCTGTATCTGCGATCTCAAGTTGATGGAAAGGGACGCTTTGACATGATGTTGTGTGTTTACTTTGTCTGTGCGTGTGCTTAATTGGTTGATTGATATTCTACTGATTCTACTGGTGGATGATTGGTTTGTTGATGCTTCAACGATGCGACTAATGCTCACCTTGTTACTGATCTCTGATTATAAGGTGCATGACAACGGAATATGATTTCTGACACATAACACTTCGCATTTGACACAACACCTACAGTCGCCAACACTATCTACTCGACTGAAGTATGATAATTTGAACTCGGTACAATGACCAACAACCACGCTCCGCGACATAAACGCTCTCAAGCCAAAGGCTTAATCTCCATTCCTACTCCGACATCCTCATCGACATTCATGATTGACCAACCATACCAGCACCAGCACCAGCATCGTGACGAAGAGACAAGACCCCGGTTCAGCGGGGAGAGCCTTACGCCAAATGACGGTTATTCAGGCCTGGTAAGTCTTTCGCTGATTCCACTTATCACTCGGTCCGAGACCCATTGAGACATCGGCGAGACGAGGTTGCTATTCACAGGAATTCATAGCTAATCTTGCTGCGATCTAGTTCACATCAGGCTTATTACCCAACTGTGTACCCACACCATCACCTACGTTGTCTTCTTTCCCATCTCCTCCTAGACCCGACACGCAACCCAGTCCGCCCAAACCATACCTGGCACCACCATACTATGGAAATGTTGGAGGATCAGGTCCGGGTCTGGGTTCGGGTCTGGGTCTTGGAACCCCAACAAGAAGACGAAGATCCAGTATAATCCACACTACCCCAGGCTCAGTCTCGCCCAAGAAATTGAAATCCGCAGGAACGGATAATGGGGTGGAAAGAGCTCTTGATAATGTTATGCGCAATCTACGAGTGACTATGAGTATGACTACGACTCCGAAAAAGAATAGTTGTTCGTATAATGGACCTCAATCAAGGTGGTCCTCTTCCACCGAAGGATCTACCTTGGAGTCTCACCACGAAGACGAAGAATCTGGGTCTGGAGGGTTATTTGGAAAACCCAGAAAATCAAGTGAGACGACAAGGTCGAAATTGACGATAAGATCAACCAAGTCTTCTAAGAAGGGTAGAAAGTCCGAAGATACACAGAGAGGCATGGATATTGATTGCGATGATGGTCGACCTCAAGTTCCGCCGATCCCGCAGATACCGACGACGATATCGATCCCGATACCTTCTACGCCTGGACGAAGTCGACGGATGATGAATGGGTTAGTTAAACGACTTGGATTGACCCCGAAGAAAAGCAAACAATCCTTGTAAGTCATCTTTTGGTTCTATCTTACAGCCGTCCCAAGAATCACCACTTCCAAACCCAATCTTGCGTGTGTTTTCACTTGTCCCTCCGTCATTCTTGGCTGCGGTGGAGGACACAATCCAGCTGTATGAAATAAAGCCAAGCTGATAGTCATGTACGCGAATGTCTGACTATAGACCGCCATCGCTGCCTGCCAACCAGTTCTCTGAGCGAGAGGTTCCACCTTCAATTCCAGAACTACCGCTCGCTCTCCCACCACCACTGCCTATCGAGATCGAAGACAGGGTCATCGCAAAGAAAGGTTCATTCTCGACATTGCGATCGGCAATAACCAAGAAATCGTCAAACACAACTCTGAAATCCTTCAAGTCGGCCTCTCACCCACACCACCCCTTCGCAACTTGCACTTACGGCGAAGAAGAAGCACCGCCCATCCCATCTGGTCTACCTAAAGCCCGATACCATGATAAAGAGATTGACGCCGAGATGCCTGATTATTTCCCGTCAACTCCGAGATCAAGGGCGATTGGGCGTCGAACACCGAAATCATCAATTGGTCCTCCTAGATTACAACCCGATTTATCACCTTCCAAATTCCTAAATCAGTTACCTCGAAAAGCGCCCGAAACTCCCAAACGAGATGCCTTTGATATCGATAGGAACATGCTTGCGACTCATCAGACGCCTCCGCCTGCCTCTGATCGACTTGGGGGAGTGATACGATTTGAAGAGGAAGAATTAGGTGATATAGTCATGTGTCCAGACACGTGTCCGACCTCGCCCAACCAGTCGACCGAGCTACCAGATCTCGAAGGCGATACATCCGTGGATAGATCTCAAGAGATTTTCACTCCGATCTCTGTGTCGAAGAAGCATGATGCGAAACCGACGCAAGCTCAACTTGTGATTCAGCAAACTATGAATTCCCTCACTCGAGGTCAAAATGGTCTGGCTTCCCCCTTCAGATCAGGCGTATTGTCCACACCTACAACTCCAAGTCTGGATCATACGGTCTTCGCAAAGGCGACAAAGTCCAAGCCAGTTTTGCTCAATCTCGATCCTGTCAAAAAGAAGATGGTCCATCCTGGATTAGCTTCTCCTGCTCAAATCCAGAGTCAAAGCCGAAGTCAGGGTGAGAGTCAACGGACTTTACGAAGTAAGAAATCTAAAGATCGCTTGGCCATTGGACCTGGAGGACCGTTATCGATGAAGAACGTCAATTCCCTTGGTTTGCCAGTCCCGACTTCGGCTTCGGAACACGCAGGAAACAAAAGCAAGACCTCAAGGAAAGATCCGCTGGGGATCATCAATCGATTCAGATCATCAAGCAAAGTCAACATCGACAGTGAGTATGCGGATATGCCGTTCAGAGGTGGTGCAGGAGATGGATGGTCGACACCGCTACCTCTGCCTTTGCCTTTGGCTGGTCCTTATGCGGGTATAGGCAGTGTCGCCTTTCCTGAACCTCGTCCATCCGGATCTGGGGATTTACCGAGACCGAGGAAATTGAATCTGGGTACGGTGGAGAGTTACTTCGATGAGAACCTGAATACCTTCAGAGCTGCAAGTGCAAATAGAAATGAAAGTGGGTTTGGGATTACAACGGGACTTAGTACGAGGACACCTTTGAATGTTAGTCAGACGAGAGGAGTTTTACCTGATTTCTCGGCTCCTCCACCACCGACTTCGAATCATACTTCCTTCAACAGCAATATGGAACAATCCAAAAGGGCTAGTGGAGATAGGATGGAAGATGTTAGAGACAGATTCGGAGATGAGTTTGATAATATTGAACAGAGTCCAGAATACTTCTTTCAGCTAGAAAGACCTGTACAAGATGATTTCGACATTGACATTGACAGTGACGGGGAAGATGAGAACGAAGGTAATATCTATAGAGATAGAGAAGATAAGACTTTGAAGAAGATGAGGATGAGCGGACATACGATACATACGATGACTACGGGCGAAGGGGCGGAAGAGTGGGAGTTGGAAAAGTATTTGAGAGATTGGGAGAGTGATCATGCGCAGGAAGCGGTGTGATGCGGGTGTAAGAAACAAGCACAGGAGATATATACGGGGGGCACGGATGGCGGCGAGATCATAACGCTTTGACTGAATGACTGGACAGACACGATCATCGATACGTTCGATGTAGGGCACCGAAAGACGATTGCAAGGTGATTGAGATTAGTGGAAATGAGACGGGTTCTCATGCTTGATTGTGTATGTCAGAAAACGCCTTGATTATTGGCATTTGCTAGGACGATGAACGTAGGCAGTTTTCTTCAGCTTCTTGAATGTATATGATAGATCTCAAGCGTGGTCATGCATAGCTGTATGGAATACTAAGTTATCATTTTATCATTACGTATGAGCCTGTTGAAGACTTGTTTATCGATTAAATCGCCAATTGCTCTTTATCTGATCGGACCAAATCGACGATCGTGATCGTGCCTGTGACGTATTATATCATGACTGTCACGGTGGATTTCTGTAATCCGGCTGTACAGCTGTACATGGCATACATCATCAGGTCAACCAGGGTATTATGCTATTATGCGATTATGCGTATCCGATCGATGGCGAGGTCATTTGCTGGAATCAGCCGGTGTGTGGTGTGGGGTGGGTATGTACGCGTGTGCGTGCATGGGGTATGGCGCAATTCAGTGCGTACTCTACGGATGGTGCGATTGATCGATTGGTATGGTATACATATACCGAACGATTCATGACGGATTCTGTACACTGCTATTGCTTGAGATAACTCACTTGAGATCAATGTCATTCACTAGACAATTAAGCAAGATAACGTCTACCACAGCATCCGCCCACGTTCAACCAGCATTACTTAGTCAAATAGCTAAAACACCTTCGACCGTATTCGTCAGAATGGCCTCCACTGATTCAACAACCCCGAATTTCGGATTCAAGGAAAGACAACCCACTGCCTCTGAACAAGCACTTGTAGATGATGTGCTTCAGTTGTACCAGCTCAACCCGATCAGCTCGGCGTATGCGAGGTACGATACCAATGCGCAATTCCATGATCCGATCGGACTTGCTAAAGGTCTAGAAGCGATTGTGAGTTGCGTTTTAGCTTCAGCTTCTTTAATTGTCAATTGTCATTTGTCAGCTGTAGGATATCCAGGTGACCACGAATCGGAATCATCAATCGCATGTCGGAGATTAATATTGTTTTGGTGTTTTGAAGTTTCGTTGGAGTTGACACTGATCTTATGCTCCATGTGCGTTCGTACACACAGAAAGCCCAGTTCAATGGAATGCCAAAGATCTTTTCGTCCTCTGAGACCAGAGGTTTGAAGTTCCTTGAGAACCCCGAAGTGGTGAGTCCGAGATCTAGTCTAGCTGAGTTGGCAACTGAATGACCGACGTGAACCAATTCCTACTTTTCGTTTTTCTTTAAATGGTAGCAACCCCCCTCGGTCCAAATCTCCCTTTCACAATTATACAAGATGAAGCCCACCGGAGAGAAACTGGTCAACTCTTTAGTCACTTTCCACGTTGATCCTTCGTCCAACTTGATCTTGAAGTGAGTAGACGTTCCGCTTCGACAATCTCTTTGTCGCCTTTCGTGCCATCCAAAACCGCAGAAACCGCTGGAAGCGGAGCATTCAGTCAGCATAGCTGACCTATAATCCTTGCCATGGTATTGTAGACACGACGAAGAGTGGGATGCTAAACCCAATACCACCGGAGAAGATGGGTTCCTCGGAAAGATCAATGAACTCAGAAAGAAGTTCACTGCTTCGGCTGTGCATGCTGGAGTGGATACCACCCCCAAGGATCAACAGTAGGCTCCTTCTCCAATTTTATAAGATTTGAAAAGTGCACTGCGCACTGTAAAGTTGTGAGACGTCAGAAGTATTAACTATGTAGTAAATAACTCCTGCTAATGAATGAGGATATGAACGATTGCCCGTATTGCTGGGATGCTTCTTGTTCGCCGAGCCGAGCTGACTTCCCCTGGGCAGTTTCAGTCCTGGTCAAATTGCATCTCATGTACATCACATCGGATTGCATTAAGTGAATTGGACTGCTTTGACTTGAACACCTTGAACGTTGACCGCGTATTGTATTGGACAGACACAGGAATCATGATACTCGTGTTCATATTGTACTGTATATCTAGCGATACATGTAATTTGACCCTCGTTCCCTAATCCCATTGTCGCCGGATACTTTGATTCGCTGCTTAATCTCTCGGCCGCTCAAGCGCTCAACCGCTCATTTGTCGGACCATGTAGGTTTTCTCTTCTCGGCAAACGCAGCCATTCCTACGAACCAAAAAGTACAGATTAGCTGTGTTGTGACGCCCAATCTTGACTCATCCTTCGTCCTTATCGGTCAGCTACTCACCCTCTTTCTGATCCTGAGTAGCGAATAATTGCTGGAACAATCGTCTTTCAAGTCTCAGACCTTGTTCCAAAGGCAGATCGAGGGCTAAGCGACACATCGAGTAATCAGCAATTCCGGCTTACGCGTCCGTATATATTCAGACGGTGCAGATGAAGTACATGGCAAGAAGCGGAATACTCGACTCGAGAATATACTCACAAGCGTTCACAGCCTCTTTCCCAGCCTGCACAGCGACCTTCCCGAAACCCGCAATCGTCTCCGCGACTTTCACAGCCTCTTCTACAACACTTTCTCCATCCTCCGTGACTCTGCTGACCAGCCCCCATCGCTCAGCAGTGACCCCGTCGATCTTGCGGCCGGTGAGAACCATATCCATAGCTCGTACTTTCCCGACGAGGGATGTGAGTCGTTGAGAACCGCCCATACCTGGGATAATACCGAGAGTAATCTCTGGTTGACCGAAAGTGGCTTTGGGTGTTGCTATTAAGATGTCGCATAGCATGGCTAATTCACAACCGCCTCCGAGCTGAATAATCGATACATAGGGGTATCAGATCAGCGATTGCGGAACAATTGTACATGTATATGTGAGTCATACTCGGCCTGAGTGAGAAATGAGGAGAAGGAAGAGAAACAGGATGATAGCAAGGAAGGCAGAGGAGAAAGGTGAACTCACGGCGTATCCTGCCACAGCTCCAACGATCGGTTTGCGGACAGAGGCGACCTTGTTCCATGATCCGAGGAAGTTGGTAGTGTATGCTTCGGCGACTATCGGAGTATACCGAGTGTCAGTGATTACTCTTGTGACCTGAGTTGCGATCATGTGGGGAGGCACCCGAAACATTTGAAAGAAGCAAGGCAAAAAAGATGTTTGAAACAGAGAGAGCGGGAGCCGAGAATAGCAAGCAGCAGACAAAACCGGTAAGGAGGTCATAGTGAACATCTCTCATGTTGACATAGGAGGTCATCATGGAACACCACTCACACTCTTTATCCTTCATCTCCTTGATATCAGCCCCCGCAGCGAAATTCTTCTCTCCACCGGTGATGACGATAGCTCGTACCGAGTCGTCCGCTTCTGCTTTCTCCAGCTCGGCATTGAGAGCTTGGAACAGGGGTGTAGAAAGGGCGTTCAAGGCTTTTGGTCGGTTCAGAGTCAGAATTGATACTTTGTTGGAAGATGATCTGGATGAAAGGACCAAAGAGTCGGTAGCGGCTCCTGAAGAGGATGAAGCGGAAGAAGACATGGCTCGAAGTTGTAGTTGGAGAGTTGGGATTGTCGATGTTTTGAGGATGGTTCGGGATAGCATTTCTACGCTGCTGGACGGCTTTGAGGTTGTCTTTGTAGACGTCAATGGGTCTGCTATTGGTCTATGTCCTCTTCTTGATGTTTAGTTGCTGTTGAGGTGGATGTTCTGGGGATGTTGTCTGGGTCATGTCACGCATGATACGATGCCTTCAACCGCTTATATACTCATTCTACCCGGATGCGCCACGTGTCCTGACTTGGGCTCGCAAGCGAGAGAAAACGCCGATATTTGATTCCGCTTTTCCACCCTTGAGCTGGAGGAGCACATGGCAATGGGCATTGGCAAGATTTCGAGTCCAACGACAAAGACAGAAAGAACAATGAGCAGTTCAACAAGGTTAACAGAAACAAACTATCATACGTATCTCACTTCATATATCATCCGATCCTCATTCAAAAGACACATACGTCGTCAGCGACCCGAGCACGAGGTATACCGCTGCCATAGAAGAGACCTAATATCAGAATCGACTCGATTCAGACAGCTACGACTGGAAGGATAAAACGTTGGATCTGGCAACCATTTGATCATCGCTTGTATCGACAAACGGTCAAACAGAACAGAACCACTTTGCCACCCCCTTACACCATCGTAGAAGCAACTCAAGATGCCTCGGTTCTACCAAAACAAATACCCAGAGGTGAGCCCATTCTTCCGATCCGGAGACGTGCCAAGGGATCTTCAGCTGACGATGAGATGTCCAATCTTCCCTATCCCTCATGATTCCAACTTTACTCTACTTGCCTATTTTATATCTACTGCAACCTCTCAGGTCGACCAACTGGTCATGGTCCAGGTGCAGTCCATCGAAGATATGGGAGCATACGTGAAACTGGTGAGCAATGCCGTCTCAGTCTTAAGTTGAGGTGCGCCCAGCTAATTATTGTTCTCCTGTCAAGCTCGAATACGATAACATCGAAGGAATGATCCTGCTATCTGAATTGTCTCGAAGACGTATTCGATCGGTCCAGAAGTTGATCAGAGTAGGCAGGAATGAGGTGGTAGTGGTCATGCGTGTGGATCCTGATAAGGGTGAGTGCCTGCGAACTGCGTGTTCCTTTTCGTCTCGATGCACTAGAGGGTCTGGTCGTGTAAAGATGCTAATGCGTGATATCGTTCTCCTCCTCTCTCTTCGTCTATGCCCTCTGACCATACTTCGCCTGGTACTCAACAACCTACGATACGACATGTCACTTGCGAATCCTATCATTTCGCTCATATCCTATCTCCACATAAATAGGTTACATCGATCTATCCAAGCGAAGAGTGTCGGCTGAAGAAGTGGTCAAGTGCGAAGAACAATACGAGAAGGGTAAAGCAGTCGACTCGATCTTGACTCAAGTAGCGAAGAAGAGAGGTGTCTCCCCTGAATCGTTATATGAGAAAATCGCTTGGCCATTGCACAAGCAATATGGACATTCGTATGAGGCGTTCAAGGCTTCTATCAGGTGGGTCTGTGTTTCTTCACGCCTTCACGCCTTCACGAATATGTTCGATGTCCGGTACGCGGCGAGATATGCGATCATCATGTCCGATGCGAGTATAATTACACTTGACAGGGCCTACTGAAAAGGTGACGGGGAAGATGGCGAGGGGCAGCTGTGTGATGGTGGTGCAAAATGCGCATGAGCCGAATCGATAGCTGATGTCCTCGTTTTCCTGGCGACACAGCGAACCAGAAGCGATATTCGGATCTTTGACATTGGACGAAGAAACCCTCAACGACCTAAAATCCGCCATTGCCAGAAGATTGACCCCGAAACCGGTAAAAGTCCGAGCGGACATAGAAGTGAAGTGTTTCTCGTATAACGGTATCGACGCTATAAAACGAGCTTTGACTGCGGGAGAACAATTGTCGACGGAAGAGATCCCGATCAAAGTGCGATTAGTAGCTCCGCCGCTTTACGTCATGTCGACCACCTCGACGGACAAGGCTGGAGCGATCGAGTTGATGGAGAAGGCCGTAGAGGTTATTGGGGAGAGTATCACGAAGGAGAAGGGAGATATGACGATTAAGATGAAGGTGAGTTCTGGTTCTGGCCTTGGTCCTGTCTCTGGCTGCCGTTCTGGGCTTCAAAACCTTTTATTCGGCTTGATGGAGTTTTCTTGCCGTCCTTCCGCCGTGAAAGACTGGAACAAGGAGAGAAGGAAAAGAAGGAGGATGGGTATCGCTCAATCGCCTTGCATCCTTGTCGAAACGATCTTTCAAGGGTCTAAACTAAAATACTGTTCTGAATATTTTGCTGATGATCTGATCCCATTGTAGCCCAAGGTCGTATCCGAGACCGAAGATGCAGAGCTCAAAGCCCTCATGGAACGATTTGAAGCTGCCAATATGGATGTTGCGGGAGATGATGACTCTGAGGATGATGATGAATAGATCAGAGGACGACGTGTATCTTAGGGGATGCCCTATGAAGAGCAAGATGGAAGCTGGGAAACCGATAGATAGAGAGGGCGGGCCGAACGAGCATGATATCCTGCATTTTGTGTATATGTCGAACTTGAATGCATAACATGGATAAGCTATCTTCCATCCGCATCCGACCCACTCTCACTACGACCGCACAAAGTAGAATCGTATTCGATCGTCTGAGTATCAGTTGCCAAATTATGGATCAGTGATCACACAGAGTGATGTGAATAAATAAGCACACAGAATGGTGTGTGGACTCCATTTTGTATGCGATGCTCATATGTATACAATTGGCAGACGGCAAACTCATTGAGTCGGCGTAAGCTTGCAAAGAGGAAAACAAAAAGCAAAAAACCGAGGACCGGAAGGGCAAAACCCAAAAAAATCTTGGAGAAGCAGGGAATTGAACCCGGTACCTCGTCAAATCAACTTCAGAAGAGATGCTAATGACGCGCTCTGCCAAATGAGCTACATCCCCAATTGGATGTTGGGGCTGTGTTTGACAACATCATATTCACTATCAAAGAAAAATCTGTGATTGGTGACTACATATCTTGATCGGCGCGGCGAATCAAGCTTCAGTGATAGTATTTGGATGCGAAGTGTATCGATCTGAGAGTGTCCAGATCGTCCTTTCAGCTCAAATGGATATATTACAGATGTTACAGGATATATGGCTAATTAAACAATTTACAATGCTCATCTAGGATCTTCTTGAGTTTCTTCGGTCGTTTGTTTGGTATCAACGCCAGTGCCGTCGGTATATTTTCACTAATCGCCCAAGACATGCATAAGTCATTGGATTTCTCAAGTCAAGTCCAGTTCGAGTGGACCGACGACTCACGGTTGTTCGATCCACAGATGATATGGTATCGGGTTATTCATCTCATCGATCTTACGGACTATACTCCGCAGAGACGTTTCGTCGGGCACCTATCGGAATAAAAGTCATGAAGTAATCGGGTTGCGCAATCAGCACAGAGCGGGGACCGCGAGAATTCAGGTAGTATGTATCGCGCTCACCTCTAGAACTACCTTTCTCATTCCCTCCCAACCTCGCCCATCTTCACCTTCTAAATACCGACGCACGTCCGGATGATCTCGATATTTATGCAAGACGGCAGTTGATGCGTGTGCTGATTGAGCTAATAATGGGCCGATGGGCCACTTGTGTACCTGCAACGAATGGATCATAATCATTGAAGTCAGTATATGTCTAGCTGCGATATTTGAACATCGTACGGACAATCCCGGCTGGATCACTTTTTATGATCGACAATTGGAGTCAGTGAAGATTGTGACGCACAGTAAGTAAGTCACGCCGTATGATGATTTGCATAACTAGTCCAGTGGATCTCGGGGGTTCCCTTCCGGCCTCAGGCTCGACCACCGTCGTGCCGGCATCAGAATTGGTGTTGGAGCTCGACATGAGTCGTATAGACTTGACGTGTGTTTCGTGGAGTCTGAGCGCCTGCAGGGATGAAGTCGGAGAGGAGACTCGTACAGCGGACCGAACTTTGTATATGGACTTCAAGAGCATGTATCGTTTATCTCGAAGCACGGTATGAGATGATGCGTGTGTAAGAGCGACATATCAAAACCTACAAATTTACAAAGCACTCCCTAGATGAACTTCATGCAAAACAGAAATCTAGAACAACAAACCGAATACGGGGCCTCCGCCTCCACTCCGCCTAGTCGTCTCGATGTCGTCCTGCATCTGATGGGAAGACCATAGGGCCAGATGATGGAAAGCCTATGCGACAAAATTTCTTGACCTCTAGTACATGAGTTGAACACACTCGCGCATGAGGTTTTGTCCCCTCGGATACACTTGAGAGGTGACACAACAAACGCGACATGACCGATCTTCGTCGTCGGCAAGCTCCTCCTCCTTTGGAACAACCAATCTCACCAATACCTCAGTTTGCCGGGGCTCAGCGAAGGACCTTGAGCAAGTCATGGCGTCCTCCAAAGACTATCGTCCTCCTATTGCTGGCACTTGGAGTTACGGGGGTATACGTGTACCTCTCGAGCATATTGGAAAATATCCCATTTTTCGCTTCGAGGTTGACGAGTGGTAGTCAAAACCACCAGGGATTCAAGAAGATCAGACCGCACGATGAGAGTACGAGTTTACCAGAAGGATTGGTATATGGACATGCGGATTTCCAGGATGGGCGGAGTCGGACTTGTAGGCTTGAATTTGCGCAGCCTGAAAGCGAGGGATGTGCGTGGGTTAATGTCAATCTGGGCAATGGAGGGTGAGTCAGTCTCACACTGAATTCTCAACTCACCTTCTCTGCTGTGCTTCTTGTACTTCAACTGGCTGACGAGTCCACTTAATAGCCCTGAGCCTAATTTGAGCGGTGGTAAGATTCTCGTTCTTCCATTCTGATGTGCTTTGGAGAAGCAGCTGCGAATTCATTTATAACGAGACTGACTTTTCCCGCTTAGGCATGATACCTGCGGTAGCGCCTCCGTTCGGGATGACGCGATGGACCCCTCAAACAAGGGAGAATTGTAAGTCGACCGCCTTCTTGTCTGTAGCCAAATAGCAGCTGACTTATGGTTGCTTTCAAACAGACGTCTCGATGTGCCCATACAATCAGACTGATAGCAAAATACATGGACTGATTGGGACACATCAACCGGCAATATGGATGGGTGAGCGAAAGCCTCTACTCACGTGCTCGTCGAGCTGGGGCTAACACGAGAGTGGCTGATCATTCTATCCGCAGGCGAGTCCGGTTCTGTTGAGATCCATGCGTCCCTTGGACGTGTCATCACGGACTTCCAAAAGAGAGGTCTACCGTTCAAGAGGAAAGACGAATATGCCAGTGCGAACTATTATAGGAATTTGCTGGATGCTGGACAAGATGGGAAAGTTGAAATCGAGATGTCAGCTTGTGAGCACTTGCGCGTTTCTCTAGAAGCTGTTTATGTCCTGCGGGAAGTTGACCTTCACGAGTCCTGGGATTGATGTCTGATCGCAGCGTCAAGAGTCGGCCATATTCGATACACTTTCCATCCCACTTCTGCGACTGCCAAAGTCAATCCACATGTAGTTCTGCAGGCAAGTAGGAAGACGTGGATATTGCATGGGGATCAGCCCGACGACAAAGTGCCGTACCTCCCCAAAGGACATATCGAGATCGATATAGGGAATCAAGAGGTCAGAGGATGGAACGATGAGAGACAAGAGTGAGTAACTCAGTCACCTAGCTAGTCGAAAGCTGAACAAAGCTAAGTTATCATGCGAATCAGTCATGTCTTGGTAGGGGATGAGCTCCCTGCGAAGGGTTTCAAGTCGTACTTTGTCGCTCAGTTCTCGCAACCATTCACCCATGGAGCTATATCTCATTCTGGCATGATTGAACCTGATGTCTTGAAAGGAGACGGGGAAGTCTTGGCTGGATACGTGCAATTTGAAGAGGGCACGCCCGAAGTCGAAGTCAGAGTTGGAGTCAGTTTTATCAGTTTCGAACAGGCTAGTCGGTGAGTTTCGAGTATCTTTGAGCAGCAATCGGTCTTCCTTGTCGAAGTCCTTCTGTGAACTCACCATCTGGGACACGTCAAAAAATTTGAACCTGAACTTGATTTATCATGTAGGAATATCGACCTTGAGATACCCCAGGGCCAGACCCTCGCTCGGACATCCCAACGGACCCGCTCGGAATGGGCTGAGAAACTCGATTTACTGTCAGTGGAAGGCGCGACTCCATCGAATCTGACGGTACTTTACACATCTTTCGCGCATACCTTGGTATATCCCTATGAGATTTCCGAGCCTACTCCGAACGGTCCAGCGTATTATTCGGGATACCTCGACAAGGTAGTTCCCGGGACTAGCTATTCGGGATACTCGATATGGGATACGTTCAGAGCGCAGTCTGCTTGGCTGATCTTGGTGGCTCCTGAGCGAGTGGGCGCGATGATCCAATCGATGATGCAGGATTATAGGGAAGGGGGATGGTTGCCCATGTGGAAGAATATCGTGGAGACTAATATCATGGTGGGGAGTCATGCGGATAGTATGATTGCGCAAGCTATGAAGATAGGTACGTTCGTCTTAGTCTCAGCTTCACTTTCACTTTCACTTTTGCACTTGTGACCATTCCTGTGTCCTGTCTGGCCTGCGTCATGAGCGTTATAGATCAAACTCATGAAGCCTTCAATCTCTAATGGGGGAATCAAGTCACTGATCGAAATTGGGATTCGCAGGTGTCCAAGGCTTCGATTACGACGAGGCTTGGCAAGCTGTAAGGAAGAACGCTTTCACTCCCCCCGATAGGGACACTGAACTTCGGTGAGTATATCGCACATACGACGACGGCATCTTACTCCCGTGGCTGTCAGTTGATGTCTCTTCCTTCATGTGTTGGAAACACAGCTTCGGAGACAGGGAAGAAGGAACACCACAAGAAGTCCGAGCTGGTCTAACAGAATATATGAAGCTGGGATATGTGGCGGATGACCTGCATACAGAGTCGGGAAGCAGAACGTTGAACTATGCGTGTGAGCGAGACTATTCTCTTCAGTTCCTGCTCTTCGCTATCCAATTCCTGCGCTTTTATCAACACGAGCCTGGAAAGGCTACCAACACCTGATGGTTGCTCCTGCCTCGATGCTAATGCTGCCTCTCGATTCGTTATGACAGATGACGATCACGCAACATCGATCGTAGCTTCTCTCGTAGGTGCAGAAGAAGTTGCGAAAGTCCTTCGAGAACGCGCGAAGAATTATAGGTATTTGTATAATTCCAAAACAGGTCATATGGAAGCTCGCAATAGTGATAGGTCTTGGGCTGGCTCAGAGAAAGGCTGGACAGAGGGCGATCATTGGGCATACACTCTAGACGTGATGGTGAGTCATAAACGATTCTGATAGATGTCGAAAAATGCCATGAGATCTGCAAGACGAACAGCTAATACCTCTTAATTGGATCTAGCATGACGTTCCTGGTCTGATCGATCTGATGGGTGGAAAAGATAAATTGGTAGAGTTCCTAGATAAGCATTTCGAGGGTGGACATAATCTGCATACGAACGAACCCTCCCATCATATTGTGAGTCCGAGATTCTAAGTTTCTGATCGTCCAATGTCACAGATACGGAGAAGGATTGAAGCGAGACAAAGTGTGCGAATGTTGAGACTGACCAGTGACTTGACCGTTGGCTTTATAACCTTGTTCAGCCGTATATTTACATCTTGGCTGGCCAGCCTCATAAAACGCAAGAATGGGTGAGAAGGATCGGCGAATCGGACTATAATCATACGGCGGACGGGCTCTCGGGTAACGAGGATTGCGGTCAGATGTCGGCTTGGTATCTCTTCTCAGCTATGGGGCTGTATCCTGGTAAGCATTTTGCTCAGCCTGTCTGCGAGACAGAATATGGTTCTCCGTATGGCAGTGCACTGTGAATCCCAGATTGGTCTTAGCTGATTGCGTGGGGTACGGCTAGTCGATCCTGCAAATGCGACTTATGTTCTGGGCGCACCGTTCTTCGATACTCTCACCCTCCGATTACCGGATTCAGGCAAACGCATAGAAGTATTGGCGAAAGGGGCAAGTTCGAATCTACGGTTTGTCAAGAACTTGAGAGTGAATGGGCGTGATCAGAAGGATGTGGTAGTCGATCATAACCTATTGAGCGGAGGTGGGCGATGGGAATGGGAGATGAAAGGAGATCATCAAGTGTGGGGGATGTGAGCCCACGTAAGGTTATGATCATGGTGGTACTAAATAGAGCATTCAAACTGAATGCATGACGTACGATCATGGTTATATCTTCGATGCGGATGATTTCTGTTTCTGCAAGAGCACTACGGAATTTATCCAAAGTGGGATCCAGATCGCATATACCCCGATAGGCCAAGTCAAATTACCGAATTCTACCCAATCTTTCTGTAAATCCAGATCGTTCCAAACTTGACTGCGCAGTACCAGAAGCAATAATCCAGGTTGAGTTAGAGCGAGTACGACCAAGCCTGGTATTTCAGGTAGTGTGAGGTATGCGATGGAAAGGAGAGCGAGGAAAATCGCCTGAGGGAAATTTAACATTGCTAAAGTGGGTATTAACGCGCCGTAGAGTAATAAGATCAAGGATTTTGCAGATCTCCTATCTCCGTGTGCATTTCTCCGCCCATTTTCACCACCGCTCTCGTTTCCGATTTTGTCCTTCGGGTTGAAGTATTGCATCTGGATCACGGGAATGGCCATGAGCATGACTGGATGTAAGTTGCTTATCCAAGCCACAAGGGACACAAGGAATCCAGGTAAGATGTATATCAAACCCTGTAGAGGATTTGGACAGTCGAATCCGCCGATAGTCAAGCTAGCGCCTAGTAGGACGGCTGAAGGGAGATATTGGCCGACGGGAATGAAGTTCCATGGACGAGGTAGAAGGTAGAAAAAGTAGGAAGCGTGTAGACGCTCGAGGAGGTTGTTGAAGGATCGTAATGTTGCTTCGACGGATTTGCCGAGGGAATGAAAGCCGTGAGGACCGGTAGCAGGGGTGCAGTACATCGTCAAAGAGTCGATTCGGTGTCTGCGAAGAAGAATGGATTGAGGGATTTAGCATGAGTGCCAATAGCGCCGAGAAAGGAATTTTTAGAGCGGATCATTCATTTAAATAGAAGTCATGGAGAGGCATATTGGGGCGGTGAATGCGAAATTGGGGCGAATGCGAAATGGGAGATGGAAGGCGGAGAAAGCGTAGACCAGACGAAAAAGAAAATCCAAGGGCGGATCATTGATTCAAAAAGAAGTCATGGAGAGGCGGGATAAAAGCGGTGAATGCGAAGTGGAAGATGAAAGGCGGAGAAACGATAGACGAAATGCGAGACACTCACCTCGCAAGTACACCATGACCAGCACTAACTCTACCAGTAATCATGTACCCGAAATGATGTAAAAGGTGTTTCGCACCCAGCAGATATTTGCCGAACCATTCTGGACCGATATCTGGCACGTCGTCGGGAATATTATGGAATCTAGTAGGTACACCTCCGGAGAAGTGGGATGTTCGCTGGACCGCATTGATGACATCTTGATTAGGTAATCGACCATTTATGCCCTCTAGTGCAACTCACCGTTAACAGTCAATACAATGAAAGGTAATAAGGCCTCTACAAGAGGTGACTTACCATAAAACAACCCGATATGGGAGAAAGAATGACCCGGATAATCGATGTTCAGCCCGTTCCAAATGACGCCAGTGAAGAGACTATGATAATTCCGCATGAAATCTTCCAGTCCTTCCATATACCCTTCGCCGACTACGAGTATGATATCGAATGCCCAGTGATTTTGACCTATTTTCAGTAATTCACCAGACTTGTATCAGCGATGAGGACTCCTAGGCACTCTTTCTTGGCCTTGTGAAGACCTTGATATTAGCTAGCAGAAGTGACCTACCCCTCAGAAAGTCACTCATGGCTAGTAAAGTCGCTACTCCCCTCAGATTCGGTGTCCCATCTCGAGATACCCAGTTGGACGACACAAGGATACTTTCGGTACCCTTAGATCTCGGCGGTTTGACATGCGCCCAAGTGGACTTTGTGGTATTTGCAGTGTCAAGACCCGAAGCAGAGAAGGTGTTCTGCAGGTACGCTGTGCGTCTAGGGGAAATAACACATTTGATTAGCGAATCTCATGTATTTAGACTGATGATGAAGCAGAAACCCGGCGTACTCCTCAAAAGTAGAATTGACACTTCGTTCGAGATCGCCCAAATATAGATCTGCTTTATGTACATTGTCCCAGTCAAATTTCGTATTGACCTGGTAGCGATAATCTGGTTCAGCTCCTCGTATAGATGTCCTCGGAAGCATGGGCTACGAACTTACTTGAGCAGGCTGTAAAGCATGTTCGTCCACATAATTCCCCTTCCACAACCGTTCAAGCGGCAACGCAAAGAGCCATAGTACCCCTATAGTCGCTAGCAGAAACCTGTACAACCCATCAGCTTCCATCTACACACGGGCACACATGTTGAATATACCGCATAAGGGGTATCTTATCCCAAACCAAGCCCAAAACCCTCTTCCGCCTAGCTATAGTCTTGGAAACGCTGACATGCTCTCGAGTGAAGTTGACGTTCTTCATGTCAGGAGGCGGGCCTACATCGCGCCTGCGCAGTCTTGATAGCATGATGCACTGGCCTTGTCTGTGATGATACTGCTATACGTGGTGAGATTCAACATTTCCCCTTCTATTGAAGGAAGTCAACATACTCGTACACTCGTACACGTAGTTGAGGTGGATTGCGGGGACTCCACGTGAATTGACGCGCTCGGACATTACCAGTACACCAGAGTTGACTGTATTCTGTATTGTACTGATGCACTTTCCTTCTTTCATTGCTCGCTGCTTCCCATCTTATCTTTACCGCACCATGTCCAATGATCTAGCACTGGTAGCACAGGTCTAATTTGCCCCCAGAATGCCGCCTAAGAAGGGTATACAGCCCGATTGGAGCTGGATACCGAATATTACCTCACCGGATGACATCACTCCTCAACATCGTAGACGGGCAGCTGGACTCGGGGACTTGATACCTTGTCCCCTCGGCTACAGCTTCGAGACTGTTCCGAAGGGCGGAGAAGGAAATGATGATGAGATCCTGGAGGTGGATAAGCTGGGGAAAGAGAAGGCACCTGTGAAAAAGGTCAATGGTTGTACTAGGAAGGGGTGTAAGAATAATCCGAGATGTTATAACCATCTAGGTGCCGTAGCAGTGAGTGAACCCCAATTTATGCTCAATTCAACAGATACTATATCTGACATGATGCCGTGATATGGGCATCTCATGTCAGATCCTTCTTCCTGAAGCCAAAGCCTTTTTTATCAACAAACATGCAGGAGATATACCGACAGAAAGAGAAGGTCCGGCGGGTCTGAGGAATTTAGGGGCGACTTGCTATGCGAACGCTTTCCTTCAGCTATGGTACCATAATGTAGCTTTCAGAAATGGCGTATACAATTGTGTCACGTCAGATGTGAGTCCTCACAATGTGTCAAGCTGCTTAGCTGATGCTCGTACGAAGACGACACCACTGTATCAGCTAGCTATGGTATTCGGGATGCTTCAGCATTCGAATAGACAAATAGTTGATCCGATGGGCCTTATAGAAGCGTTGAGGCTGGAGAAAGGAAACCAACAAGATGCAGCAGAGTAAGTTAGCTGTGTTAAGATACGATGCCTCTCAGCTGACTAGGCTTTAGGTTCTCAAAGTTATTTATGTCTGTCCTTGCTTCTGAATTTGCCAAGCACCCGGATGCGAAGATACGTTCCTTCATGAAGGACCAATTCGAGGGAGAGATGGAGTACGTCACAACTTGTGAATGCGGCTATGAAAGCAAGACAACCAGTCAGTCTTTTTGATCTGAATGACTTGATTGACAAAGAAAGGAACAAGCTGATATCGGCGATGTCAGACACTTTCCTCGAACTCGAGTTGAATCTGAGAGACAAATCGACCTTATCAGACTGCCTATCTGCCCTTAAAAATCCCGAGATCCTCGAGGGCGATAACCTCTACAATTGTCCGGCATGTATGAGAAAGCGAGAAGCGACACGAGAGCAGAGACCTACACGTTACCCGCCAGTCCTACATATGGCATTGATGCGATTTGTTTTCGACGCCAAAACGATGTCACGGCGAAAGAGTCCCGCTTCAATTACGTACCCCAAGCAGATTGATCTCGGAGGACAGAGCTATGAATTGAGAGCTGTCATCACGCACGAAGGGAAAAGCGTAAGTCATATTCAAGACGATTAACTGATGTGAGCTGATGCGGATGTCTGCTCAGGCTCATCATGGGCATTTTATTTGCGAAGTATACGACGAATCGTGAATATCAGTCACTGACTCTAGAATCAGGAGCTTGAGATTGAAATACTCGAGACTGACTGTGCTTCCATCGTATTCGCAGGGCAGATATATGGCTCCTATGCAACGATGAGGAAGTCAAGAACCTATCCGATCGGCCGGTGAAAAAACCCCGACTAGCTTTGAAGCTGGACGATGATGTACGAACCTCTAAAGATGCCTATATGCTGGTATACAAGCGTGAAGAAGCGGCGGAAGTCGTGTCTCAAGATCCTCCCTCATCTGTGGCGGATAAGATTCGGGCAAGCAACTCTTTCTTGGAGGAGGAAAAGTCAGAAATAGGCGTCAAGTGAGTAGTGATGTTCGTTGCCTCTTGGCGCAATTCCGCTTACTTGCTTGATATTATAGGCGAGAGCAACTGGAGGATGAGTTTGGACAGATCAATGGTATTCAAAGACATGTTTTGAGACTCTTACCGGGAGTAAGTGCCCAATAGTCCCAAAGCAGCACTTATAGCCTGAGCTAACGAGATTTTGTCAGACAGACCGCATCGTTCCGAGAGAGGCGCTATTCAAATTCCTTGATGCCGATTCGTTCACTGAGCTCCATCAACCATTCGATACATCATCAGTGACCTGCCAGCACGGAGGGATTGACCCTGAGAAGGTAGACGCAACGATGCTGATCTCTGAAGACGCATTCGACCAGATACAGCTTCTCAATGAGTGTGCTCAGCTTGACATTTGTGCGATCTGCATCGAGAACGAGGTCACACTGCGACAAAGTCAGAATGGCCTGCAACAGCAAGTTGAAACCTTTGAAGAAGCCAACCGAGATGGTGATCCGGAATACGTCATTCCGAAAGCATGGTATAACGAGTGGAAAGATGGGAATATGCCGCCTAACGTCCTACCGACGCATGAAGGTTTCACCTTGCTATGCGAACATGGCAACAGGCGAATTGTACTAAGGAATCAGCTCAAGAAAATTTGCATGCCTGTCACCGCTAGCGCTTTGGTCATCTTACGGTCTATAGTCGGGGATTTCGAGGCAATCGGATATGATCAAGAGGACTGTGAGGAATGTTCATCCTTGACAGAAGTCGATCAGGAAGTGAGAAGAGCTAGAGTCGCCGAGAGCAAGACCGATAGGACCATCAAGAAGTCACACTATAATCCGATGCCACCGGCCTTTGGTATGGACTACTTCGCTCTTCCGCCAGATTTCGTGGCAGAGTGGGACAAATACATGAAGGGGGATAGGGATCGGCCAAATCTGAATACGGGCATTTGCCCCCACCGTGGACTTGATTGGGACCCTCAGATGGAACGACGCCCGATAGTCGACTCGCACGGATGGACACTTCTGACTGAGAAGTGAGCGGCTGTCTTCCTGCCTGCCATTTTGATACCTGGCACGTTGCTTATGAATGATCTAGATATGGCGAGAAGGAACCGATCATCCTCCAATACGGGCCGAACACTCCTTCCGCGAATAAGACACACGTGGAGAAATTCAAGCCTGATATATGTCAGACTTGCTGTGTGGCCAGGTCAGTAGTTCAATCCTCTTCAACTGTCACAGGCCTTCGCAAAATTAGATTGACTGATCCGATTTTTAGACGAAATGACTTTGACGAAATCGATATCCCGATAATCCGAGTTCTTGCGCCGACATCAAGGAGCAACGGATCGACTTCGAAAACAACGAACGGCACCAACGGAACAACGACCAGAAAGGTATTGCAAAATGGTTTCAACAGAGGTATCGACCAAAACGCAATAGTCAATTCGAGACTGAGAAAAGGAAAAGGGGAATTCTCGTTCACCGGCTCGAAGGCGACATCGATCAAAGATCTGAAAGTTCACATAATGAACAAGACGCAGGGTCGACTGACGCCTATCCAGCAGAAATTGTATTATCAAGGCAATGAGCTGTCTTCGGAAGATACGATCGGAGGCATCTCGTTTTTACTGGGCGATCATTTGGAATTGGAGGAAGTAGTTGAAGCTATTGATATTGATGGAGACGATGTTGAGGCGGATGAGAGTTGTATTCAGAATGGACGTCGTAGAGCAGAAGGATTTGGTGGGACAGCGTTATTCGGACGTATCCGTGAGTGCCCCTGGCCCCTAATTGGACGGACTTGAAAACATCGTGCTTATCTCCTTTTATATCCTCTTTTCGGATCACACTCAGCATGTCCGGATTGCACGTTCGAGAATGACGGCGCGGCGGCATCGTGTGAGATGTGTATGAGGGTAAGCTCCACATTCATCAGCTTTCAGCCAGCTGATCAAATGCGCGGAGGCAATAGCTGACAAGGGTCAAACTTAGCCATTGAAAGTTGACGATATTTTATGACACGAAATTGACGAAGAAACACACAGCATGACACGACATGAGATGAGCTGAAATGACAACGCCCATGACGAACGATGCGTATCTGATCGTCAGAAGACGTGAATCGATATATCCCCTCCTGTATGACCGTCTATAGAGATACCCTGCAAATCTGTGATATCCGTATTTAACTCTGGACTCTAAAAGTCATTACAATTCATCATGTCATGTAATATACAACTGATAATCCGCTGTACATTCCATTTGTCTACACGCGCAGGCTCACTTTATAAGGGATATCGCCTCCATGGCTTTTTCTCCAATTTATCGCTGACTTTCACCCAATCTCTAAAAGAAGTAGCAACGGATGTCTCAATGCCGCTGCTTGATTTTTCTTTGAGTAGATACGAGCTCTCCCAATACCCTTGTCCTTGTCCATGCCGGTGATGTAGTGGACACCAAGTTGAATGTTCTTTAACTAGATCCAAACCCTTTTCCCCTGCCGTGGTATCCGAGTCGTTGGTCTTTTCCGTGGGTGTGTAGGTCCATAAACCTATACGTCTGGAACATATTCTGCAGTGTATGATATCTGTCTTCCCCTTTTTAATATTGTTATCGCTTGAATTTGGGCTGACCACATGATCTGACGTAGATGGCGAGTTTGGATGATAGGGATACCATCCGAAGAAAGCTAATAACGTCGACTCTCTCGATTGCTCTGCCTGAGCAGAAGTACGTTGGAGCAATGCCAATTCCTGCGTTGGAGTCAAGGGTGATATTAGGTGTATGGAGGAAGACAGGGAAGGTATTGATTGGCGAAGTGCGGTCGAAAGGGGAAGTATATTAGATGAGATTAAGGGGTGTAAGGAATTGCGAAGTTGGTCGTATAGCTCGTCTGAACCAGTCACACATGAAGAACATCAGATGACATGACAGATCAGCTGCAGTTCAAGACCAGTGAGACCGAAAACGTCAAATGACATGACATAACCCACCTGGAGATTTACGTATCCTCCACGGACAATTAACCTTATGGGAACTCTCAAATCCCCGACTCAACCTCTTCGAAACTTCCTCTCGTACGACTTCACTTGGTATATCGTCTAGACCTTTCAAGCTGAGTATCGACTTGCATGACCCACATCTCAAGGTATGCCGTGCAGCGTTAACCCAGCCGTGTAAAGCGGCTTTAATGGGTGAGAGGTGTACAGAGTCTAAGGGGTAGGAATATGATTGAAAGGTCCGTAATCGAGCTAAGAGAGCTAAAGGGGAGTACGGCGCATATGTATTGGGGGAAGGTACGGACGGTATAGGTTGAGTTGAGAGTATGATGGAGCTTGATGAGTTGAGTTGAGTGGAGGTGGGGATGTATATTCGGGCTTTCTTGCTTGGAGAGATTGAGGGGGAGGAGGATAATAAGGAATCTAAAGCGTCAAAGAATCTCTTCCTACTGTATTTCGCGGTCGACTGTAGGCCCTCATTTTCGATCTCTACATCTGAACTGGGAGGGATAGACTGGGTCAAGGTCTGGGAGTCAACTATTTCGAGCTCGATATCGGGTATGAGAGAGTCCAAAGGTGGATGTTGATCCTCTCCTTCTCCGTCCTCATTTTCGTCCTCGGATTCAGGGGGGAAAGACCAATCATCCTCCGCGTACAAAAGTTTGAAGACGTCTCGCAAATCTTCGTCGGTGGAAGAAGGGGACGACATCGTGTTTCGGCGCAACGCAATGAGGTCTAAAGATGCTGGATAAAGAGACTCGAGGGAGATGAATAACTTTGAGAAGGGAGCACGTCTCTCTTACGGTTTGTGTAGTAGTATTTGAAGCCAGTAGAGGATGTTTTGGTTCCACGTCATCACTTCTTTCCGAGAGGCTTCGAACAAGTGAAGTGCGAAGGAGGCTCTTTTATCCATATCAAGCATGTCGTTTCTTTCACTCTGACTCGAGCACAGCAGCTGCTACCAACTTGCAAGAGTCGTGTCCCGCCTGGAACATCGGAGCACCTTTCGTGTGCGCCTCAGCAAGATGTCATCGTCATCGTTCGACCCTTTCGAAGCTCGTATGCAATTCCTCAACCTGATCCGAAAATTAAATGCCTCGCAACAGTCTATCCAGAAAGTAGTCGTGTACGCTATCAAGTACGGCTCCAAGTGCGGCGAAGATCTCTGGGAATGCATAATTGAGCAATGCGGGAAGGTCAGTCAAGGACCATATCAACGCAAATCAAGCACTTTCCTCATGCTGTACTCATGGTAATTTCGTTCGGACAAGAAGCTGATTGTGAATTATAGGGCTCGCTGAATACAAGGATAAATATTCTGTATTTCCTCGATACGCTCCTTGAGGTTTCACTCCCGCTGGATCACACCGAAGCACCGTATCCTGAGCTAGTGACGAAGAATCTGCTGAGTATAGTGGAAAAGGTGGTTCCTGATAATAGAGATGGGATATTGAATTTGCGAAGTGCGAAGCAGGTGAGTTGCAGTCGTCGATAGCCAGATGGCTTGAAGACTGTACCTTCAGCCTCTTGACTTTGCACCGTGGACCAATTGTGATGACCGAGTGATTTGATGATGGTGGTTCCTCATGCTGATCCGCTTTTGTCTGTTCGTGTGCTTCAGATACTGGAAAGTTGGCGCCTGAGAAGGGTGATAGATCACGATGTCGTGGAGGAAGCTATACAGTCATTAGATGGAAGGACGTATGGGTAAGCTGATCGTGCTATCATGAGAGATGATGTGGTATGACGAGATGAACTTGGACTCAAAGCTGACCCACATCACCCTGGGTGATAGTGGAACGGACGACTCGAGTAAGCGAACACACGAACAAGCCTTCTCCCGGACTGAGATACTAAGAAGGATGGAGGAAGACCGAGAACGGGTGGGTGTTTCGTTTGTTACGACCGGATTCCTACTACTTCCCATCCTGTTTTCGGTATTGCTTTGTCTTACATTATTGAGCGTCGTCGGCTCCTTCAAAGTTGTTCAAGCCCAAGCTCAAATGACATGTAGCGAATTATGAACTGATCAATCTCTTATGGCCAAATAGCACAAACGTTTAAGAGAACGAATATGGATCCTACCCATCCCGCCCCTTCACCCTCCAAATACATCTGCCCAAACTCAAGCTCAGGCTCAGGGCAAAATAAAATCATCCCCGTCTACTACATCCCCATTTACGCCTGCGTCCCCATCGTCCAATCCTTGGCCGTCCACATCGACAGCACATTCTACACCGGGGAAAATGGCTCCTCCCCCGCCTCCGCTCCCTTCCTCTGCTCAAGATAAGGCGGATGTGGAGATGGACAGTGCTCGTACGGCGCACTCAGGCGATGTGGTAGGAATTGAAAGTGCGCTGGATATGGAGTTTGAGCAAGCTTGGGAGGGGATTAGTGAGATCGATGAAGAGGAATTGACGAAGATGAGAGAGTGAGTCCTAAATCTAAGATTCGCCACTACGGTTATGGTTATGGTCATGGATATTCAGGCTGATGATTGGTGGTCGGCGAGATTCAGGGATTTGGGATTAGCCAAGTTGGATTTACCTATACCTGCTTGATATAGAACCTGATAAATACAAAGGAATCGATGTTGTACGAGCAGGGTGTAAAGGTGTACAATCATGTTGTATGGGTGATCAAATGAGAATCTTTGTCATACTGTATAGAAACACAGCATCACTGTAGATATCAAAAGCCATTGCAGAGCTACAATATGCATTTGCTATGCTCTATCTATCTCTGTCTCATTTGCCGCAATGATAGTCGCCTTAGAATGCACTTCAGGTGAGGAATATTCATGCTGGATGATATATAGTGTAATGCAAGCCCGCACAAAATTGTCCTCTATTTACCATAGTCCGCTATCTGGCATGGCATATCTACATTTTCTTACCGTTCGAAGTGATGTTCTTCGCGGCATCTAATGACTTCCCTTCTAACAACATCTTTATCCTATCCAATACTACTTTTCGAGCAGTATCTATCTTCTGACTCATCTCATTGACAAATTCGGCATCCTATCACATTAATCGATTTCAGTATTCATCCCCAACGCAAAGACAGTCCCGATAGATTAGTAATCCAGATCAAAGACGATGACTCACGTCTACCCAACCGTCATTCATCATCTTCCAGTCAACCTGAACTTCGTTTATTTTATCTATATTGTCCAATAGGGGCTTGAGAACTCCCTTTGATGATACCTTCTCCTTGGTCGCTCTCAAGTCGGTTACCAGTTGAGCGAGGACAGGCGATTTCTTCTTGCCTTTGAGTGTCTTGTTGACTTCCACCAAGTGATCCAGTATTACGTCTGAGATCTCGATCAACTGTTTCAGGCGATTCCAGTATCAGATCAGCAATGCGACAGTGAGGACAACGAGGACAAGCCAAATGCAAAACAGCACAAAAGGAACTCCGACATACTTCATATAGACAAGTCAACGCTTGAAGGTATGCCCATCGCGAGGATGACGCGGAAGTTACGGACGAGGCTGATTGGATACTTTCTAGAGGAGGCGCAGTCACACAACGACGCGTATCAGCCGAATGAACGGATCTGAGTCCATTGGAGTACAGCACCGCAACACTTACCGTCGAACATCGATTTAACGTCTTTCTCATCCTCAGACATCTCCTCTGGGTGATGCAACGCTGCAGTAGCCGATCGCAGGAGCTTACGAGCACCACGCACAAGGGAAGCTTCGCACGGTAATAGCTGAACAATATCATCCAGTTAGTATTGACTCCGAAGCCAAGAGACATTACTCCAATGTATTGTCTTGTGAGCACTCACCCCATCTACCGTTATATCCGTTTCATTCGCAACCTCGACCTCCTCACCGTTGACAAACCTCCCCAACGCGGAGTACAGACCTGCAAAGCTCTTTATCCATTTTTCATCCACCAGCCCAGACTCGTCTCCTGTCAAATCTCTTACGAGCGGCCTATTCCGACCTATCTCATGGATCAATTCCCAGTTCCTGAGATCAGTGGTTGTTGATGTCTTCGCCAATTCCAGCTTTTTCAGTAATTTGGTTCCGAAAGGCGCAGAGATGTACGTGGCCAACCTAGCTTGCTCGATCGTCCGACTACGATTGGTGATTGAATCTGCCAAGGACGAGTGGATGTACTGGATAGATGGGATCTTGGAGTATGTTTCATTTGATAGGCTCTCTTTGACATATTCCGGGAACTATCGAAGATCCAAAACGAGCACGTCAATCAGTTTTCTGGTCATTGTTGTCATTGTCGTTGAGATCGGCGAAGTGTTGTTGTTTCAGCAATTGGCTTGGCCTGAGAAGACTTACATCTACAGAGGTCCGCAGATACATCTCCCCGGACTTTTTGGCATGATCACTCCATATCTCCCTGTTCTCACCCAATAAACTTTCCGCGGCGCCCCGCTCGGTGAAGATGTGCAGTAGATTGTCAAGTTGGATTTCAGATATCTTCAACGCTGTCAGATGAGGGCCGACTAAAGATGGAGCTCCTGGGAACAAAACACCAAACTCAGTACACTCCTGAATAGCCGAGATGTAGACGGGAGAGAAACTGACCTATGAGCCGGTACAAGCGGATGAGGAAGTATCGCGCATGAGCGGAAGCTGGACTGTCTTTGATGATCGTTTCAAGGCATATTATTGCCTTCATCAGCAAGTCGATATCGGACTTGTCGATGAACCATAATTCGATTAGTAGCGATACGGTAGTCAAACCAATCTGGTCTGCTGGTCTGATATCTGTTTTTGGCAAATTCCTACCTGTGAAACGAAGACACCGGTGTCAGCTTGAATTTGGCTTTGACAAACGATACAATGTATCAACTCACCGTACTGCAGACCCGATAAATACAACTGCCAATACACCTTGATCTCTTTCAGGTTTGGTTTCCAGGTGGACGGTCTGTTCCGAAGGAGGTATATCTGGGCATTGACTTGTTCTCGGAAGGACTGTTCGTCGGACTGAGTGTAGAAAATAGTACATCAGGTCAGCTGGAACTTCCATAGTCCCCCTGTGATTCTTTCAGATCTTCTAGAATAGCAAAACAAGCTCAATCGTGGAGAAAGTCGATATGGCTTGTACGTACATGTTGCTGAGCAGCTTGCTTCTCCACAAACTCTTTGACCAGAATCTTCCTTTCTTCGTCATCTTTATTGACGATTCCCTCGATCTCAGAGACGATACTGCCCTTTGATCCCCATTGTATCCAATACTTCTCCACGACTTTCAACCAAACATCATTATCTAATATGACATCTGATGATGTACGTTGTTTCCGCAATATGGATTGCAGCTCCAATCTTGCCAATGCAGGAGATCGTTCTTTCAATCCAATCTCCTTTTCTATTTCGTCAAGCAGATCATCTATAACTCGGATCTTGTCTGTTCGTTCGAGTAATATCAGGTTTTGTAGCGATAATAACAAATGTCGATAGTACGCATAATTCTTTTGACTGACCGGAATGTAGCAGGGGCCAACTGTCAGCTACTTATCTATGACCGAGCTTACAAGAGCATGGTGAAGCCGACTCACGAGTCCTTATCAGTCTTCAACAGCGCGACAGCCCATTCAACTTCCACTTCCCATTCCTTCACTACCACTTCCCTCTTATCTTCCTTGTCTGACAGTCTGCGTAAGATCTCTCGGACGAATTCCATTCTCCACCACAATCTGACAATTCCACCCTGTTTACCCTCTTCCCTCAAGAACTGCAGGGCTTCTTCGAGCTGTTCAGCAGAAAGCAGGATCTGCGCTTTCAGCCATAGCGTTTCGGATGTATGTTGAGGCGATTTGACAGTGTTCAACAGTAACAGAGCGAGTTTAAGCGAGTTCTCGGGAGCGGGAGGTGGGAATGGTTGAGATGGAGTGGGCTGAGGGGCGCTCTACGAGCACAAACACAGATGTCTGTTAATCCCGTCCAGATAGTGAATATCAAGCCAATAAGAAAATGGGGAGGGAGAGGGGAGGGAGGGGGAGGAGGAGGAGGGGGAGGGGGAGGGGAGGGAGGTGAGGGGCAGGGCAGGTGAGGGCAGGGGCGGACCAGAGTGAGGAATGTAGATCAAAGAAGTAACGCACTTTGACCCATTCGCTCCATGCAGATAATCTCGCCCACCTATCTTCCCTTGTCAAACTAAACATCTTCCTACTGCTCTTCACCAGCACCTCTACATCGTTGGCCGCTGCAGCATGGAGGAAGACCTGTTCCAGTAATGCCGGATTATCTGGGTGTTTGTTCGAGAGCTCGTTGTACAGCTGGAGTGCCAGATCGGCTGAGGGAGACCGGGACACATGACATATTAGCGCGTCGTGAGGTTGCGAAGCATCATCCAACGTCAACGTTGTCGTTGTCATTGTTCACATTTGAATGAGACAAGATCCGGGCGCGGCGCCGTTCTCGCTATAATCCTATAGTGAATGGATCGATTGCAGCGACGAGTGAAGGAGACTGAGTCGTTAAAAGGTAGAAGGACGAATGATTACTCACTTCGACCCATATTCCTAAATACCAAACCGACCCACCAAACTCCTCGCCCAGTCATCTCCCCCAAACCCTTGATCTGGGCGTAGAGCCTGAGCAATTCTTCTTGATCTGCGAAAGCACCGGTCTTTTGGTTGATATACAATTTCAGAATGAGGGCAGGTTGTGATTTTGGGTTCTTTTTCAAGTATCGAGTCAAGGTTGATTGAGCAAATGAGAGTCGGTGTGAAGAGACGTCGTCTGCGAGTCAGGATGGAATGGATGAAATAAAGCACGAAATGTTGGAATTAGCATAAGCAAAGGCAAGGACATTTGAGATGACGGTGAGTCGGGCTTCTAGAGCTAACACCACAGGCAATAGGCAATAGGGGGTAAGGGAATAGGCAATACTCGTGCTTACCATACACAGATTGGAGTTTGCGCTCCTCGGCCTCCCATTGAGCTTGTAATCTCGCGTTGGCAAGAGCATTTGAGCTGGACATGTCGAGTTGACGCCTGCTCGCACTCGTTTTCCACTTTGGATTCCCCAATTGACTAATTGACCGGGCGGTGGGTCACTTCGTGCAGCTGGACTGGAGACTTGAGGAACAGTCCAGACTTCGTTGCCGCGCTAGGGAGTTGGAATGTAGTATATGCAATGTGAGAGGTGAATCAATAGTGAACCAGGTTGCTATGATAATGAACTTGGCTTCCAGGTGGTCATCCGAAATTATCGAACGAATAACGGTAACCGCTCGGACCCTTTTCCGCGGTCATCCGTCCTAGGTGATGTTTTCACTCCAAGTCAAAGAGAGCAGTCGACAAGCTCGCTCATGCTCTTCCTTATCCTAAGTCCGGATCCCTACCCAGCGAGCGGCTGCGTGTCTGTTGACGTTAGAAACATGCACAGGCCGAAGTACATTGGCACAAGTCAGAAGATACATAACAAAGTCCAATCATGAATCATGATGATCGTTAAACGAGAATGAGAAGAAAAGGTAAAAAAGTATGTATATATATATCTACCTATCTGTTATATACCAATATACATATAAGATACAGCATTATCTTGATCTGACGATCCAAGTCTTCTCTCTAAACAATATCTACTCTCGGTCAAAAAAACATCGTCCATTTCCAATTCCAGATTGACGCCTATCGTCCATACGCTTCATGGTACCCGTAATTCGGTCCATTGTACGCACTTGCATCTACCCATCCCGTCGAATTTCTCTGTTGATGCTGTTGATATCCCTGTCCTTGACCTTGGTAGGCACTTTGATTGTTGTTCGCATAGGGGTTGTTGTATTGTTGTCCATATCCATATTGACCCGGAGGCGCCGGTACACCTCCCATATCTCTATCTCTGACTAAAGGATCACCCGATCCGATCGAATCGCTATGCCTCATTGCCTGAGGTGGGGGCGGAGGTAATTGTGACATGTGCGGGGGAGGAGGCGGAGGAGGACCTGTAGGCGCAGGAACATAGGCTGAACCTCTCGTACCGTTATTACGCATGTTAGGGGGTCTTCTTGTTTTGGTCACGCAGCATACACCGAAAGTGCATTTGACTATTGCCCATAGCAGACCAAGGACCTGAAGGTTATAGGATGATCAAGTCAGTCTTAAGGCCGGACATCATACGAATTGAACCTGAAAGATAGGATGAGATGTCCGACTTCGACTCACTATTAGACCCACGACAATGGTCACTGGGATGGAAATTTGGAGGTTCTGGGTATACCATGCTGCGGCTGTAGCTTGCCACGATCCGGAATTACAGGTTTGGTTATAACAGTGTCCACCGTATCCTGTTCATATATCTACGCGTCAGCGATCATGTGTGATCTTGACCCTGGATTGCATAAGCAAGAATTGTTGACTTACCACAAGGTGATCCATCCACAAGGGAAGTCTGGAGCACGACACATTGGTTCCTGCGATCACACATACTTCCATCAGCGACAGAGAAAGTGCACAAAGATGTACAACAGAATCTGTTGGTCTCAAGACCTCGGATAAGAAAGCGAGCACTCACGTCACATTCGGATCCCTGCAAGTCACCACGCAGCTCTTATCGTCCTTCTGACCGCACGCTTGCGTCAAGCCCATCGACGACCCGACAGACCGACACTGCTGATTCAAGCTCGTACATCTTCCCGAGGCGCAAGCTAATCCATCAGATCCACATGATTTACCATCTTCGGCCGTCTTATCATCTGGACAGGTCGCGTTTGTTCCAGTGCACGTCTCCTCGAAATCGCAGGTAGCATCCACGCTGGATCTGCAGACTGTGCCGGCCGAGGCTAGTTGGCAGGACGAAGTACAACATGCTGAATTTGTCGGATCGCATACTGCGCCTTCCCGGAATTTACACGCTGTATCACGAAAACCCATGTTGATCAGCCAAAGTGAACAGTCAGGAGGGAAACGATGGGAACACGAGGGCAACCCACTTGAAGCGTCACAACATGCTGAAGTTGAGTTGCCTCCTGGATCGCAATCTTCGCCGTCCTCGACTATACCGTCTGCAAAAGTTAAAGCAAAAGTTTCAGCTAATGCGAAGGCAACATCGAATTGAGGTAAAACGAGGTCCAACTCACTTCCGCATTGCTGTAAAGAGATGACGGTCCGACTACCCGGACTGGTGATACAATTGGTATTCATTGTCCTACCTCCGATATTCGAGCCTGTGAAGAAGCATCACTGGTCAGCACCGAATCCCCTGGAGCATACATGGCACGTGAAGCACGCTCACAGATATTACCCAATGTACAAGGCGAGAAAGTCTGCTCGCTACTGGACGTAGTGGGGTTCATGATGAACTGACCGCCGGCATCACAAGCGGAGCTCGACGAGGGACAGCATGATCCGGACAAGGAGCATCCTGATGTGCACTATAGGATACCCAACCCTGTTCAGCGAGCATATTCGATGGCATAGAGAAGACCGAAACTTACATCATGAATTGCACCAAATCTGGAGAGTGAACAAACAATCAGCTTGCTGCATAGAATAGGGATCTGGATGGACTCACCCGTGACCTATCTCATGAGCTATCAAGCTCCATTCCGTCTTCGTAGCCGTGCTTATTCCCGTTCCCGAGACCGTCTGGCCTGATTGTTGCGTAGCCGTATTCTGACAAAGAGTTCCTAGCCAGGCTACACCCACTTCCGAATCCTGCGATGGGTAGAGAAATAAGAAAACTGAGCATGATGCCGAAGAAGCGAGAAAGCGAGAAAGCGAGACTCACAGTCGGACAAGCACTCATCAAATGCCAAAGACCCGCCCCATCGTCCCCCTTCTCCCCTCTCCACGCACTGAACCTACTCAGCCTCTCGTCCAACGTCAAATTATTCCCACAGGGGACATTCCATTCTTCGCCCGATGGCGGGGTCGTCGGGCACGTCATATTCCTCACTTGAAGCTCTATTATTCCCAGCGAAATATTGAACGTCGATTTGTATAAAGCTGAAATCTGATTCCAGTCATTCAGGACTTGGGTCCGTGCTTGATCGGGATTCTGATATGCCGCCACGTAATTGCAGTCTAAGGCTACTCCCATATAGACGATCCTCTGTTCTTTCGGACACCCTTCATTCGATCCGATGGAGTTGATGAAATTACTTCCCAGGGACATTCCACCCGTATCGTCCCGTCTTCCGAGACCGAATGGTAATAGGTTTGAGAGATATGAGTCGCCGGACAAACCGCCTGAGGGTTGTTGGAGTATGGGGTTTGTCAAGTGTGAGTTGAAAGGCAAGGTATCGTGCGAACAACTTGATCCGATTCCGAGGTTATACTTGTTCTCGGAGTGATGGTGATTGGAAGTGGTGGAATTGATAGAATGAGTCATATCGATATCTCTGAAAACCACTAATTGAGAACCTAAACTTTCCACTTCGACATCGACGTCGTCCAGCGTTTTGACCCTTTGATAATTGTCCCTAGTCATGACGGTATACCGTATACCGTACATCGTGAACGTACCTTCGAAGATAGTATGTTCGTCAACACCATCTCCAGGATGATGCACCATGACACTGGCGGATCCTATGATGGCCTCGTTGTGTGGCCCGAGTTGGTGGCCGGACGATTCTAGCGATTTTATCCTTTCGATCCATTTTGGATGGATCACTTCTCCCGTAAATAACCTCCAATCTTCTTCTCGTAATAATTCGGTCCGAGTGTCATCGCCGTAAGATACTTTCGCATCGGGATGGAAGAGGTGTTCGGTAGGCCGCAACAACAAGTTGGCGGGCAAAGGTGATAGTTCCGGTGAGGATAATTTCAGAACGACGGTATCTGAGTGTTTGAGTGATGAAGGATGAGGAGGCAGATGCGTTATATAACGTGGATTCAGGGAGCTCGACCGCCTAGGAAGGATTTCGAGGGTGGACGATTCGGGATGGGCGAGCCGACGTAGTGGTGGTGGATGCGGTGAGCGGGCTACATGAACCAAACCAAATGATTGAATAAGTATTTTGTCTTATTCGAGTGAGTTTGAATTTTGGAGATGACACACCTTCGATCAACGATAAAATAGCGAGCCCCAGTACTGTTAAGAGCATCGGTATCCTACATATGGACGGTCTCCACGAATTGGTCACGCCTATACGACCCATCGCGAAACAATCAGACGGGTTTGTGCTTTTGACCTATTTTCGCAGATGAAGAAGCCTTGAGACTCTGGGCGAAACGAATGAAGCGTGATCTGAGGAGATCTTATGGTATGACCGAGTAACTAATGAAAGTGGATTGATAAAGGCTGTACCGAATGCGCGGGTTGAAAGGTCGTGTACAAAGGACTGGCTGGCTGATTGGCGTTGTTTCTATGCGGTAATTCGGCTGAAGCTAGAACAGTATTGATCGTTATGCAGTATTTCAGTGGACGACTTCTACTCAGTATATGATTGCTTGGTGAAGGCGCTGATCTTGAAGTTGTGAATTGAGCTTGAGGAAGAGATACGTCTGTCGTCTGTCTTTGAGTCTATTATGTCTTTGGTTGTTCTCGTATGCGGTCCAAGCGGTGTTTATTGTCGTCAAGCAAGTCCTTTGAGCGTGTTTCGTGTCGTTTCGGTGATTTGGAATGTCCAGTCTATTGCTGTATTATCTATTCATACAATGTGAAAGCGTGAAGAGTGGCGATGATTGTGATCGTCAGAGTCGTTATATAAGTTGAATAGTCTACATATGCTCGATGATGATGATGATGGATATGGATATCATGCCAAGGCTATCAGCTGCGAGTCCTTCTTTTTAAACTGGTAAGCCAAGCCAAACCAAACCGCCTAAAAACCTAAAATGCAGTGCGGGGAGAACTGCGGCTAATACTCTCACTCCTTACGTAATTGCATCAATTGTGGAGGAATCCGGTGCGCGAAGGCGAATTCAAGAATTCTGGGTCTTTTTGTTGATGCTTGGCTATGTGTTGAGTTGATGAGACAAAACAATCGCTGTCCGAAGCCAGGCCAATATCCTCCACCCTCCCTCCGCTCAACACCAAGACTTCGGCCCCGAAGTACTACATTGGCTGCGACTTGAGCATCATCTCTCAGATCAATAGTGGAGGAAGTTCGCTGGCTTTGCTTTGCGTCTTCGTCATGCCTCCATTCACCGCTCGACCTCTGAATCAAAGTGCACCGACGTTCCTCACGCAGATACGTAAACACCCTTTCGTGCTTTTCGGGCTCCCCTTCGTGGGTATCATCGTAGCTTCTTCCTTCGCCCTAAGTTCTTTCACGCAGACGAGGTATGATTATCAGCAAAGTCGGGTTCAGAGTGTGAATGTCGAGGAAGGGCTGGGTATGAGGAGTGATAGGCGGAAAGTTGATCTGAAGGAGGAGTATTACGTGAGTATTGCTGTTGCTGCTAGACAAGGAACAAGGCATGCCCGTACGAGAGAATTGAGAGTGTGTATAATTGGATACTGATCTGATTCTGATCATATATGCCCATAGCGACTGAACGCTCCCTCAGATCGAATATCATCTCTTTCAACCTCAACGACAACGCCTGCACCTACGCATGATCCAGCGGATTCAGCATTAGATGCAGATCTCATAACAGGACCTTCCTCCTCGACTTCAGTCTCAGACTCGATACCGAAGAAACCGCGCAAATCCAAATTCTCGATGACGCCTGTATCGCAGGACGATTATGAGCCTGTCAGAGTTCCCCGGCCGGAAGGTGTGCCGGAATGGGGAGGCGGTAAACCCAGCGAAGAAGCTCCGATTAAAGGTCAACGAAAGACTGATAGGTGGGTATAGGAACAGGATTGGGAGGTTCACCTTGGAAGGTAGGAAGGTGCGACATGTCATTTGTATTTCTAGTCATCATTGCATATGCATTCAATCTCATCTCGTCTCGGGATCTCTAGCATGCATAGGCTACTGAGTGGATGAGTTGATGATGCATTGAGAAACGAAACCTCAATTCCATGCCTGATTTGTTGTGGACGGAATCAATTTACTCGCACAGACGCACAGACGCGTGATATAAATTAGGAAAATTGACGAGAAGAGATAAACAAACACCTACCAAATTACCATGATTCGCGTGAGCAGGTATTGACACTGACACATGCCATCTTATGTCTATTTGCCCTGCATATCTCATATAACACGTCTATATCATCTATAGCCCAATCAAGAGCAAACGACAAGACATTAGTATGATAACGATATAACGGACCTTCCTCAAGACACACACCCAACACTGCCCCGTCCCATCAATGTTTCGCCAGCGGCATCACCAATTCTCACCCTCAACATCCTCGTCGCCTCCTCGATCATCTACTCCGGAATTAGAGATGCCAGGTCGAGCATCAACAATTACTCCCAGTACAATATACTCTGACGATGCGACTGAAGTCCCTGCTATACATTATCCCAAAGAAGGGAAATTGATAGATTTTGAAAATGACAACGAAAACGAGTATGAAGGTGAACTTGAAAACGATGAACAGGTAGGAGAAGAGGAAGGTCAGAATCCCGGAGATAAACTTCGAGAATTGTTGAATCAGATGAGACAGGCTGTGGAAGTGTCGAAACCCACTTCGATACCTCAAGAATCCTTTTCAAGTAGTTCGTCCAGACTGAAGAGCGATTGGAGGAAGTCTCTGTATGGCGCACAAGCGCTCAACGAAGCCCAAGGCGAAGGCGAAGTTGCTCAAGCTGGACCCAGCTCTCCTCGTAGGAGAAATAGGAACAGGTATTTCACGGAAGAACGGTCTGAAGAAGACGAAAATCAAGGGAATGCAGCTGACGAAGACGACGAAGAGGAAGAGGAACAAAGTCCACCTACACCCCCACCAAGAATAATCAACCCGTATTCCCGACGAGGCGATAGGCGATCTTCACCCAACCTAAGCCAGCCATCGAGATTACCTTCCCGAGCAGCAGTCCTACTAAACAGTACTTCCCGTTTACCTCCCTCACCTGACCGAAAGCAATCGTCGAATCATCAGCGGGATAGTCAGAGTAAAAGTCCACCAACGCGTTTAGAGGCTTTTCTGGCATCGTCCACTTCTTCACTTCCCCCTCACCCTCATCCTGGCAGCCATCCTGAGCGATCATATGGCGAGACCTCAACAGCCGCACGCTTGCGTAGCTCGTTGGAAAGGCGGGGCTCTGAATCAAGTACGAGCTCAAGCAGATCTAGGAAAGGAAAAGAAAGGGATCATCGGTCTTTCTCCCCTATCCAGCCTACTCAGCCAGCCCACCAAGAGGATGCCTCAGAGAGACGGTCAGTAACCGATATAAGGAGAAGGTACAGGAATACCCCGCCGCCAGAGGAGACCAGCGAAACACGCCGTAGTAGAATCCCACCTACCCCTCGTCGGATTAGTGTGGATCTAGCTCCGGATGATCTACATTCGTTCGCGCGGAATGCGGTGGACTTGGAAGTACGAGGGGAAGTTGAGCTGGATCTGGACGAAGGTCTCAGTGCGGTAGGCTGGGAAGAGAGCAGTCAGAGTTTGATTGGAGAGGGAGAGGAAGAGGAGGAGGAGGTACCCTTAAGGCAAGTTACAGGGAGGAATGACTCGCCTGAACAGTCTGGCAGGAGGATAAATAGAAGTTCGACTGTTACTCCAAACCCACCTCAAAGTCAATCACCTTCGACAAGGCGGCAGTCTCTCAACAATAACAAAGAGTCGAGCTCTACTTATGCATCGAATATGTCGAAACGACAAGACTCCCCACCAACCGACTCACCGCCTTTACCTGCCTTGCCGGAACCTGAGATATCAGAGGAGGACGATATCAGCGAGATTGATACTTATTCTTCTCGCAGAGCGGCTTTATTTCGGTCTACCTCGAAATCACTTTCGGTCTCGCAGTCCCAGTCCCAGTCTCAGTCCCTTTCTCATTCTCGCTCGAATACAATACGAGATCGCTCCAATACGCCTTCCACATCTTTTGGAACTCCTGCAAGCTATTCTTCAAGATCGCGTATATCTGTGCCGAGAACAGTAGAGAAAGAAAAGAAGGAAAAGGATGCATCGTCTGTCCAAGAAGAGTTCTCATCTAAGAGAGACATCAATCGGTACACTCGTTCTCCCGAACTGGAATCGGCAACGCAACAGGATAGCCCCGCAAGATCCCCTCGGACATCTCTTCGACAATCACACAGCGCTTATCGCAGTGCAGAAGATATACCTATCCCTCCTCAAGATCCTGTTCAAGTCAACATCGCTTTACCTTCACAACCTGAATCTCCCTCTCCTCTGAAGTCTGCTACTCCAGACCCATCAACCAGCGCTTCTCCAGAACCCGCATCTCTGAGCGTACACAACAGACACACACAAGGATCGTCTACTCCACTACGATCGAATAATCCCAATTTGAGCGCAATGCCTACTCCGAAACCGCCCGGAGCTTGGCAATCCACCCCGAACAAATCGAGAGTCAGATTCAACCCTTCTCCGTTAGGTAAAATGAGCCCTTCGACTTCGACTTCAATTTCGCCGGGTGATACGAGTCATAAACTCTCTGAAGCTCAGGCTGGAGGTCAGGCTCAAGAGAATGAAGGTGTCTCTATACATCGTTTGAGAGTATCGCCCAGAAGATCGCCTAAATCCAAAATCAACATTGATTCAAGCCAGAAAAGCCAGACGCAAGATGATGTAGAGGTGGGGAATGAGAGTTTCTTAGGGAGATTGAAGGAATCATTCGGTTCGCCATTGAAGCGCTCGTTGTGAGTTACCCATCTTCACGTTTTGATTTGTCATTATTTCGTTTTGTTTCCTTTCTGCACTCTTGCACTTCATCCGACAGCGATCAGGCGGTATTATGATTTTGAAGTTTGCTTAGCTAATTCTTATGTGCTTGGTATCTTGGTCTTGGTCTCAGACTGAACATCCCAGCAAAATCAACGACGTTCACACTCCACACAACCTCCATCGAAAATGCCAAATCCGCCACGTTGGCTGCGGAACAAGCATTGCTGATCACCCAGAAACAATGGCTTGAAGCTCTTCAATCCCTCAGTACAGCTGCAGCATCTGCGTCCGGTAATTCGATAGCGGTCGGCCAAGCGGTCAAGAAAGGCTGGGGATGGGGTACGTGGGTTTTGTGGGGTTTAGTAGAGGTTGTAGTCCTCTGGAGTGTGTTCAGGTGAGTCTGGGTCTTGGATCGAGTCTGAGCATGAGTTGTAATCCGTCCGTCTAGAAGATCTTCTTTCTTCGCGTTGATCTGTATTTGAGGGGTAATTCGGAGCTGTAAACCTGTGTCGTCTTGGAGCAGGGCAAAATGTGATCCGCTAATTAATGATACTGGAATAATGCTGACGAGCGAGTATTTCTATGTTGTGTTGTTTAGAATGACGATAGATTATGCGACTTCTCTGAACCATCTATCGACCTTGGACCCCTTCCATCCACTCGCGTTACCCTTCAACCTCAATCCTCGTACTACGGCGACAGATCCAGTGAAATGGGGATACGGACCTTTTGGTTCCGCCAATCCGATCAAATTGGATTTCCCGATTCCGGGGCGGTTGCAGACTTTGGTAGGAGGGGGTAATGCGAATTTGTTTGATATGATGGAAAGTTGGGGGATGTGGGGGTCTGTCAAGTATGCGGGTCCGGGTGGTAGTGCAAGTGCTGGTGCTAGAGGATTAGGTGGGGTGCCGAGTTGATCTGGAGTAAATTTTGGACACAGACATGGACATGGACAAGGGAATGGATGGACACTGGGTAGGAGAAGACGATTGCGATTTTGTATGAGACTTACACGTGTTGTGTTGATCTACTTCGATTACTGGCTGGAAGAGGAATGATCAGTCGAGGGCGAGGACGAGACGAGGACGAGGATGAGGAGGATCAGTCGAATATCTTGGATTTAAGAATATCTTGAAAGAGGAATGATGTGACTTCTTTGTTGTTTTGTAGCTGTACTTTGTACATTGCACATGATTCGATGGGCGGACTGCAACGGATCAAATTTGCGTCAACTCGCGCGATGCAATATGAATGTATTCATAGTTCATAGGTCCAAAGGTTCATAGTACAACTTCGCTCCGAATTTTGAAATTCGATGCAATACAATATGCTTTCTCTACAACAAGGCACAAAATTTGCCAATGAAATTGGGATTAGCTATTTTGTACCGTGCGGTACACAGTAATTTTTGGTCTGCTGTTGTTTTCGCTTGAGATCTTCTACTTCCTCTTTCAACCCCTCTTTCTCCATACACATCTTTCCCAACGTAGTACACGTCTTCTCATACTCTTCCCTCAACTTGATTATCTCTGCTCGATGAGAGGCAAGTTTCAGCTCTAATTCCGCGATACGATGATGTGCCAATTTCAACCGTGTTCGTAGATCTTGTGTCTCTTCATCGTTCTCCAAGTGTTCGTTGGCTGGTCTCTCCTGATAAGTCCGCTTTTGCATTTGCGTTCTTGTTTGATGTTGGTATTGAGCTTGAGCTTGCAATCCTCGATCTTTCTCAGCATTCTCTCGTTTCACCTTTTCAATCATGATCTTCATCTTCATACCCCTCAACTCCACTTCCAGCTCGTCCTTGTTCCGCAGCTTCAGGAGAAGATCGTCGTTATCCACCTTGAGCTGGGTCAATTGTGCTTCATACTCGCCTGTCATGCGCTCAGCAGCTCGGCGAGCTTGCTCTTTGTCGTGCAAAACAGTCCGGAGTTTCTGAAGAAGCTCCTCAGCGTCAATATCGAGTGGACCCGGTCCATCGTCCAGGGTCTGAACTGGATTTAGCGGGATTGAGATACTGCAGATATCTATGAATTGTCTCCATTGAGTCACTACCCTTGCTCCGTGTTGATCATTATCCTGGGATGCTTGGGCACCTATGCCTCGGATCTGGATGGGTATAGGAGGCGGATGAGAAGCCGAGTCTACTGTCAGCCATCGATTAAGGCCATAATGACAAATCAAGAGCCGTTCATGATGTCGTCAGCCATTAAGTAGAGCATATCACCAGATAGAGATACATTCTGAAGACATGACATGACATGACAGTGATCGACAACATGTCAGAAAGATAGAAATGTCGTTTCTTACAGCTCCAGTCCCCAATGTCCCAGCAGGCTTGGCAGTGGCACCGGTTAGTACCTGAAAAATGTGGATTCATCGCGACTAAGTTAATAACTCGTTAGCTTGATAAGGCTAAGGGCATTTCTTGAGTGGCATAAGAGGCGGGGGACTTACACTCCCTTGCGAGTATTTCACCATCATCGTCGTCATCTTGGTTCTCCAACTTGACGATAGTCATTCCAGAGTGTCCGGGCGCTTTTCCTTGAGCTTTCAAATGGCGAGGTCTGAGTCTGGGTCTGGCGCTGCCAGGGAGCACGAGTATATCTGAGTACACTTTCTCGGCATGAGAGTGCACTCGATATTGCGAAGGCCTGGAAGTGGACTGTCGGCGGGGATTCAGCTGAAGATTAGCCGTCGTCCTTATGAAGGTCGAAGATGGCGCAATTTCCCGACGCTATCTTGAGACGTTCAGGACTCACCGATGTTCTTTCCGCTTGTGGCGCGACATGCATGCTTCTCCTTTTCGCGGCATCGTAGTGATGTTTTCTTCATTATTTCGGACTCTCTCGATATTCTTGCTGGATGTCTGATGTTCGCAGAACCCGAAAAAGTCTCTGGAGGTGGTTTTCGGCCTCCCGAGATCACGGAACCACTCTGAAGTGTCGTCCAAGCTCGTGTTCAGGCTGACACTGCTCGAGCTGAGCACGTTCTCTTGTAGGAATCCAACTACATCCCCCCGTTGCCTTTCATTGGGCTGGTCGGAGACCATTGGTTTGGGACTGGGTGTTGATAGCTCATCCGGCAGAATAGGGATAGGATTCGAAACGTAGATTGTATCCTCTTCGATCGGTCCGCACCGTTGTATGTTGTCTCTCAGACAATCTCTGCACCTCGCCACATGTACTTCTGGGTGTATCGTTCGAGAGACAGCTCTGACCGGACGGCAGAAATGGGCTTGGCTTTCAGAATCACGATCACGACCAGGATTCTGATTTGCGCACTTGATATTACTATGTCTTTCGTGCAGGTCTCATCAGTAAGCGAAGCAAATTATCCTCCGTCTCGAATATCCTCGCACTGCCCGCACTAGCCTCGTATGAAAATGTGGGATGAATCGAACTTACAGATAACAAATCTCTTCCCATGTTTCGCGCATCGTTTGACCTTCGTCCAGCCCATGTCCGAAAGTTCTGCCTCGTTCATCCTGTTTTTTTTGTCTGATGTCGCCTAATGTAGGCGGTTGCTGCTGAGAGGGCGTGAGCTTGCAAGTGTAGTTGGGAAGGATGCAAGCGCTGTTACGAGCTCCAGCAGGAGTCGTAAGAAAGGATATGGAAATGCGCGTCGGACGGACCTGGGAGAAGGAAGATCAGCTCAATCCCGCACTGACCCTCTTGACTTTGTGGACAAATTTGATTCGATCGTCGAATGTCCCTCCACCAATCAGTCGGTGGCGGTCCCTGCGCCTTCGTTGAACAAGCTGCCACATCCTGTATTACTAAGAGACGGCGCTTACACTAGCCTTTGAGCCGCAAGATTACATACATACGTGTACGTGGAAAATTAGTCTGATGCTACTGTACTGTACATGATATATAATTATGAAGTAGCTTAAATACTCTACTACAGTAGCTTACATATTCTTCTCCAGTACAATCCCCACTTCGTGCAGCTACATACTGTATCTAACACCGCGTTCAGCCTAGCAGCCCCTTCGATTCATGCAACTCTTGTTCCAACTTCTCTTTCTCATTCACGGTTTTAGCCCACTTGCGCACCGTCTGCTCGTGATCCTCTGTCTCCTGGCTTAGACTCGCTTCGAGATCCGCAACTCGCTTCTCCGATATACCCAACTTGATCCTGAGAGTCTCATTCTCCTCTTTCAATTTCTGCTGCTCAGCTTGCTCTGCTTTGTGTTTGCTCGTCAAATCACTGATGATCTCCTCTTTCTCAACTCCTCTCTTCGTGAGGTCGCTCAATTGTCGACGATATTCCTCAGAGCCTGCCCTCTCCTTCTCGAGTGCCTTAGCAGACACTGCTAGATCGTCAATCTTGCCTTTTAGTTCACTCCGAAGAAGTTCAACCTTCTTTTCGGCTTCTCCGAAGACCTTTGACAACTCAATCTCGAGCTCTGCTTTCTCTCTCGTCAATCTGTCTATTCTGTTTCGAGTGTTCTCTTGTTTCTTGTTCCACGATGTGAACATATCTTGTAACCCCTTTATAAAGCCTTGTTGTTCATCTACTTTTCTTGAAGCCACGGTGGACGATTCCCGGAGCGGATCGAGAGGGGCAGAGCTGGGCGCCGAGCTCGATGCCTCTCCTTGGGGTACACGAACGACCCCTTCCTCGGTGAATGGCCCATGACTCTCCGGCAAATCTGGGTCTGTATGTGGCTCCTGGAGCGGCGCCACAGAGTCCGGTACGGCAGGTATAACACCGTCACCACTTTCAGACTGATGGATAACGGTCTCAGCGATTGGTCATGATTGAAATGAGGAACACATACCGAATCATGGTCATGATTGAAAGGAGGAACACATACCGAATTGGGCAGATCTGCCGTCATTCTAGCTCGTTTGGCTGGCCGGGCTTCCTCATCGACGATTTGACTGTTCTCGAGTGGGATCTGTTTTATAGAAGGAAATCGTATAGCGAGATCATCGGGAACAGACACTGGTGATGGGGATGAGCCTGCGAGCGAGGTCTGGCCTTTCCGCCACCTTTGTCTGAGATGCTGCCCTGGAAGCACTGGAAAGTGGATTCTCACCGGTGGACTGGACTTCCTCCGGGATGTACAACTCTGTTCTGTCTTGCAAAGGGGCTCGGGTTGGAAGTTGGCTGGTGGGTCGATCTTCCTTGAAGAGGTTGGACTCCGATTCGTCCTGTAAAGGAGTTCGGTCCGGCAATTTTCGGCGAGGCCTGTTAGTCTTGGGTCGGGAAGCTTCACAATCGAGTCTCCCGCTCTTTGAACAGTCTTTGCACGTCATGGGTCGCAAGTCTGTGCTATTTGGAGGCGTCGATGGCATTGAGAAATGCGTGACGCCTTGGCGATGTTTGCATTTCAGCGATTTGTGTCTGGACTCGTGGCGGACGAATGTTACATTAATCAGCGTCAGCGTCAGCGCATCCCATCAAGCATGGTAAGTTATCAACAAGACTTTCACTCACTCCCAGCAATTCCCACCATGCGCCTTGCATGTGCGGTACTTTCTCCATCCTTGCTTCTTGAGCCGATCTTCTGCCTCTGCGGCGGACGCCATCTCAGATTTTCGTGATCTGAATCGTGAACCGATGTCGATCGGCCTGGTGGACAACCGAAGGTGGAGCTTGTCCGGCATTCAACGATTGTTCGTTCTGCGTTGGGATGATCTGTGGTCTCTGACCATTCGCAGTCTCACTCTGACCGAGAGGACTATTTGGACGTCGACAACGTTTTCTGATCGTGGTTGCTTTCGATCCAGAGGAAGAGGAAGGGTCATATCCCAGCTGACGATTATACAGCTGAATATCTTCTTTGTCAGGTCGAGGTCCATCTCGGAGACTCCAGGTCACTTCTGCTTGACTACCTTCGCGCCATGCTTTGTGTCTATAGTCGTATCGAAACCGTTAGATCTCCTCACATGCTCGCTTGAACACATCGTTGATGTGTAGTTTAGTTGACTCACTTCCTCTTGGAACCTCTCACAATCTGCTTGAGCTGACTCATTGTTAATGGTTCTTCGTCGTCCTCTTCATCCTCCTCGTTGTCTTTGTCGGTTTGCTCCTCCTGCTTTATACTTATTTGATCAGTGTCTCGCTCCTCTTCATCATCACTCTCTACCTCGTCTTGTTCTTCCTCTTCCTCTGTACACCCGTCATCGTCATCGTCGTCTGACGAAGACGAAGACTGGACGAATTCGTCAGTATCATAAGCGCTGCCTTCCTTTTTGGAATCCAGTGGCAAAGTGCCGTTAGAATACTGCGATTCTGTTTCAGACATCGTTCAACTGTATAGTGAGATCCGTACCCCAGTCTAACACAAGGCGGGATATCGAAAGTGAACGAATAGGATCGAGCAGATCAGGCTTGAAAATGATTCTTTTCTCCCATGGTCTACGATACGTCCAGACGGCACTCCTAGAATGTCTGTGAAGTGGTCCGTGCACAGTAAATCCAGTATCGTAAGCCTTATGATCATTCATGCCAGCTGCGCTCAGGCCGCTCTTGAACATCGAACATAAAGATAGAATTCATATGTACATTATACAACAAGCCAACCCCGTTTCAGATGATCTGTACAGTACATTACTACGTGCCGACAGATCCGGTCTCTGCCTTTTCGACTTGCTTTTTCAGTTCTTCCTTCTCCATATACAGCTTTCCAATCTGAGCCATCATACTTTCTTTCTCCCTTGTCAACCTTGCGATGGTGGACTCGTGCTTTTGGATTAACTGGTCTTTATGCTCGATGATTTTGTCCTTTTCTTTGGTCGATCGTCTCAGCTCGTCGATCTCGATTTTGTCATCCTCTGTAGCAGGTGAGGTGGGTTTGACAAAGGGAAGGACAGACTCGACGGAGCTGTCCCTAGTGTTATCGGACCTATCCCTAGTGCTATGAGAATACTTGGCGGAAGTGGTTCGCGGTTCCAGGGCTTGAGAAGCTTCCGATGCAGTCGCAAGCGTCCCAGCTGGACTCCGTGTCAAGTCGATAGCCGAAGCAGACGACGACTTTGGTGTTTGCGCGAATGGTGGGTGCGCTGCAGTGTCGGTGGTTGAAGTAGATAGCGGTTTGCTACATTTGGTAGTGGATGCTTGGTGACGAAGATTACGAGCCTCAGGCTGGGGGCTTGTCGAAGGGGATCTCTAAATAGCCAAGAAAAAATCATGAGGCAGATATCTTTAATTTGAGAGGGGAGCGGCTCACTATGATTCTTCGCCTTGAGGATTGAGAGGCGATAAGGGAGATAGCAGACACCTGCGAAGGTCCTGCATTCATATCATCTTCCGCATCGTCAATATTCGAGGTTGAGTCTGGATCCTGATAATCATGTCTTCGCTTCCTCGAATGCAGCTTGTTTGGCATCTGAGATGAACTGCGATTGCCCCTCTTGCGCTTTCTAGGTGCGCTCATATTCCCCTCTTTCTCCTCGCTATTGCGCGGATCAGGTGATATCACATCCTCATCATTATTGATCTCTTCATCACTATCGATGATCAAGCCCATAAGATCGATCCGACCATCGATCAACTTGGTATTTCCATGGCCTGGGATTCGGATTCGGCGGACGAGAGGGGGTTTATCGTATTTGGTAGTACGTGCATAAAATCGAATTTCGTCACCAGAGATCTCGCAGTTCGTCAACTTGTCTCGCGGACATTTCCTGCAATGTTCGATCGAAAATCGACCACCAAGTACAAGTGGGAAATGCTTTGGATTTGAGAAGTGCGTTGGTCCTTTCCCATTCTTGCATTCGATCTGTTTATGACTAAGCGGTTGTGTAGCATATATGAGCTACGATCTTCAGACAGCATCAGACGAAGGAAGAGCGGATTCGAAGAAGGAAAACATGATGAGCTGACGAGAGGTAATTTGTACAGATACTTACTACCAGCATTCTTCGAGTCCGTGATCGGCACATTGACTGATCCGTGAGAAGTCCATCATTCGCAGACTCGCGAAAGACGCTGGTTGGATGGTGTACGATCTCGATAAAGTCATTGCGCATTGCTCTGACTGGTCTCGGGAAATGATGTCAATGTGTTTCATTTGACCTGAGTGGCGGAGTGGACAACGGATGAGTACAGTATAGGCTGAGATCGTTGTAGTTATCCTCCATTGCCATCAATCCCTGTCAGTATTAATCATCGTCAGGTCATGTCAGCATCGACAGCGGTGATGATGAGGCCCAAATGAAGATTGATGCAGATGCGATAAAGTGGAGGAGGAGGATCGTGATGAGAACGACCGGTGTTGTGTTTGATGAAGAAAAGATCTGTGCGTTGATCGGTAATGGACCACAAGATGATCCGAGCGCGAAGCTAAGATTTTGTCGTCATCCTTTAAAGGATGCAAAGGCATTTACAGTATTTTATTTTGCTTGTCCCCTTCTTCCTCGTTGTATGCAGGTGCAATTTCATGGTGCACACAGTCAACAGGGACGACGGCAAGCAAGCGGGAAAGCTGTATATCCCAACGATAGAGGACATCATGAATCGTAAAGCATTGAATGGGGGTCTATCCAAAGTAAAACTCCCCCTGGACCAACATCACACTTGATTCCGATTTTTGATGATTTTATTTGACGTGTTTCAGAGTTTATAGTTTACGTTATGGAGACGCGTAGTTGGGCTAGTTTTAGCGTACCACATGTTAGCGCGAAATTAACGGATACCACCGTAGAAAGCATTCAGACTTCCACAGCCATACACACTCGCAACAATACATCAAAGATTTCGGAACCCCTGTGATAGTATGACCTTGTGATACAAATACAGCAACACCGCCAACATGGGATATCTAGATCCAAGGGAGTTGAACGATCTCATCGCGCTGGCGGAAAGAGGAGGCATAGGCAAAGGTGTAGCGTGGGTCATTGCAATCTCTTCTAAGCCTCACATTCATCCACAATGAAGCTGATTGCCATGAATTCTATAGTATGACCGACTGCGTTGCTGAGAAGCCCGATCAGCTCATGTACATCTCGGGAGACGAACTGATCTTACTTCGAGATCTGGGCGATGTCTTATTAGCTAGTTGCGAAGGTATCATAGGCTGGGTAGAAAGGAAGAACGTCCGCTTCAGCTCATTGGCCAGTGGGAGCACATCACCTTCACCATCAAGTACACCAATACAAAAACCTGCAGCGCTGCCTGCTACCATTCTGACAGCTCCCTCTCCACCTCGTCCTACCTCCTCCCATGCGCATAGACATTCCTACCAATACGAGGAGGACGAAGAGGGCACACAACTTGGCCAGACCAAAGGCGATCTTAAGAGGATATCGGGACCATTCGAGTTAGATAGCCCTCAGCCATCGCCAAGTCTAGTGGAGACACAAGGAGAGAAGGGTTATTTCGAGACGCAACGAGTAACTCAGGATGAAGGTCAAAATGGGCATCATAGAGATTCGATCAATTCAAGCACGAGCAGTGAGGCTTTCAGAGGAATCGGTGGATTCATGATGGGCGGAAATGAGAGTGAAGATGATCATAGACTTAGTATCGATGAAACGGTGGAAGAATTGAAAGGTGCGTTGGCATTGCATTTATCATGCTGATGCTGAAAAATCGGTTTGCGACCTTGTGCTGATCAGACTGATATCTGTGCAGATGACTCGCCCTCAAATACAGCTATAATCACACCTCACCATCATGCTGATACATCTTCCACCAATGCCGTGTCTCCGACTCCAAAGTCTCAACCGTTCTCGCATTCGATATCCCAAGATACGCTCGAATCCGGGGAAGGGGATGATGGGGATTTTGAGGAAGAAGATAGTGAATGGGATATCTATGATGATTATGCTCGAGAAAGCATGTACGGTCCCGCAAAACGCATGTCCCTCGCTATACAACAGAAACGACTTAGTAGAGCAGCCAAAGCGAATAGTAAGATACCTTCGCCACTACGGGAGGCGCCTGATAGGCCTAAAGGAGAGGAGGGTGAACATGATCCAAGCGGTCTCACCACTACCAGAGCAGCAATGGAAGGTAGACATAGACATATTCCTAGTCCGGAAACGGATACATTCAGACTCCCATCCGCCGACAAAGTCAAACGACAACGACAAAATGGATCGCTATCGCCCTTAATGAACAACGAGAATCGGGTAGAGGAGAATGAGGAGAATCAAGAGAAGGAACAGCTTACACCTAGATTAGAAGTCTCTACACCGACTACACCTAATCAGACTACCTTTACGAAAATCGACATGCCTTCTCGAGACGGTCGATCTGTGGCCACGGAGCTGAGACTCAGAATTATGCGAGAAAGAGAAGAATCTGAGAAAGGGTCTGCGGGTGAACATGCAAAGTCGGTTGAAGATGGGTCCATCGGTTACATCCAGGAGAACCTGATTACGCCGACGGACAATGAGCACGGGTATTCCACTGATCCTGAAGCAGCGTCTCACAACGTTCCAACCGCTAGCGATGCAAACGCAAATAATACAGGCAACATCTCGTCGAAAAGCGAAGGAAGCGATTTGACACCCGAACATCAGGACGACCGGTCGACACAATTCGAACACAGCGCTTCCGAGCAAACCCCTGCATCTTCCCTCGACATGTCGAAGAGCACGAGTAGTCAATCCCTCCTCGCCTCACCTCTCCCAATCGATGAAGTCATCACAGACACTGCTGTTGAAGTTAAAGTCGATGTGACGGATAATGGAATAATCACTGCCCCTTCACTAGTCCCACCACCTCCGCACACAAGCTCCCCCAATTTGTCGCCGCACATCAATCAAGGACCATGGACACCTGGATCTCCATCTTCGCCTCATAGCATATCGGCTACTCGGCAAGCTGTTGATGCAGCTCGATCAGCGTCGGACGGCAAGAGGCCAAGAGGCCTGACCTTGGTAGGCAGGATGGACGCTGATCTACTAGCCTCCAAAGGTCCAGTACCTATTACGTTTCTCGTCGATGGTCCTGGAATTCCAGTTCCTCCTCCTATTCCCACTCACGAGCCTATAGGTCTGGGTCTTCCTTCTAGCCGAAGTCGGGCGTCTTCACCCCATTCTCACGAGCATCAGCCAATCCGAAGGGCGACTTCCCCGCTAGCTTCACCTATCTTACCCGATACATCCAACCAGGCTTCGCCTTTCCCTCCTCATCCTCATACTCATCCGCAGCCGCCCCATCCTGTACGCAGTGCAACATCTCCCGTGCCTCCATCAATGCCGGTCACACCAGCCACCTCGACAAATGGTCTGCACAAACCCACTACTCCCTTTTCTGGCCGTCCACGAGCGAGAAGCTTCTCTGCTACAGTAGCCAAAACCTTGGGAGTAGGCAAGAAGGAATCAACCCCTCCTCCACCGGCACTATCTATCAAAATCAATCAAACACCTCCTGTTCCATCAATCAATTCTCCTGCACCATCAGTAGCTTCGAAGAAGTCATTCTTCGGCGGTCGAAAAACCTCTTTAGCGACTACGACTCCTGCCAACGCGAATTTACCGATTCCCTCAACACCCCTTACTGGGACTCATCACGAAAATCATTCTACACCTTCGGTATCTCTCTCTTTGCCCGGTACTCATCCACCCAACTCAGGGAGATCATCGTCGTTCTCGTTCAACTCGGTGAATGTGAATGGAAAAACGCCGAAGAAGACATCGACGGGTCCATCGAAATTAGCAAGTCCGATCAGTCATAAGGATTTCATGGATAATGATAGTACTGTAAAAGCGGAAGGACTAGACTTCGAGCTGATTCAACCGACCTCTACCCTATTGTCTCCTATAGAGGATAATTCGCCAATTTCAGATACAGGTAGACCGCCTCTGAACAGACAATCAACAATGACTAGTACAGCCTCAGTCACTTCGCTTAGGCCTCTGCCAGAGACAGATGAGTGGGGTTTCTTGAAAGATAGAAGTCCTGTGCCGGAGATCTTTGCGAGCAGGAGGGATGGCGGTGATCATCGAGTCATCGAGCAGAAATGGGTAAGTCGGGCTTTTTGCAACAGATAGACCAAGGATCATTCGAGAGCGTGAGAAACACTCTTGCTGATTGAATTTCCGCACACTGTTGTAGCTCTCGATCATAACGAGTCCCCTTCCGCCCAATACTCAACCACCTAAGAAAGTCCGTAAATTGGTATTGGATGCAGGTGTACCATCTTCACTCCGAGGGAAAGTCTGGGCATGGTTCATGGCTGGAACGCTCAGTGCCAGAACCTCGGGACTGTATCAGGAATTGATTGAGCATGATAATGGTTTGGAGAATGAGCGGATCAATAAGGATGTTGCTGCGTGAGTGAAGTGACTCCCCTTTTTGCTTTCGCTGTTCGCTTCATATGGTATGCCCTTCCAAAGGTAGACGAAAGATGGTAGCTGATTTGATCTGGTTCTGACATTTTTCTGTACTATGGGAACCAGTGCATATCCGAATCACTCCATATTCTCCTCTTCTAATTCGGCAGGTCAATCGGACCTTCGACTGATCTTAAGAGCGTACTCGAATTTCGCACCTTCGGGCTACACATCTGAGATGGCGCTTATAGGCGGGGCTCTCTTGATTCATTGTGTGGCTGAAGATAGTTTCTGGCTTTTATCGGGATTGATCAATTCGGTCTTGAAAGATTATCATACGAATTCGAAAGAGCGTCTGGGTCTCAGAATTGACTCGGCGGTATTTATGGGTCTGCTGGCGAAAGAGGAGCCTAAGCTTGGGAGATTGTTGAAAGAGGTCGGGATTCATCGTGAGTCGCTACCCCGCTCTTGAGGTGACGGTCGCTGTCAGCCTAGCCGAATTTGCTCCACATACATGGACGTTTCAGGAGATTGGGGTTTAGCATGACTGACCTTGGATATATCTTTTTTTCTCTTTCGTAGCCATCTCATTCCTTGATGAATGGTTCAATCAATTGTTCATACGGTGTCTACCCTGGCCAACGACTTTGAGAGTTATAGATGCTGTCGTGTCGGAAGGTGAGTGACGGAATGACTCCCTTCATAACTTCGGTAGCGAGGAAAAGGGAGGTGATTGTTCCCGTTCTTGATGTTGACGTTGATGCCGGGTCTTGATAGGACCTCGATTTTTGTTAATTGCTTCATTGGCAATTCTGACCCTATCGAAGGATAGATTATTATCCCTTCAAAAGAACCCGACCACAATTTTGAACTATCTGCAGAATTTACCGCAGGATAGCCTGCTCTTACCGGATAATTTCATGAAGACGTGCGAGAGTATCAGGTTCGATGAGAAGGATTATAAGCGATTGAGAAGTGGTGTAGAGAAGGAGATCATGGGGTGATTGATATGGATGACTTGGTATGCTATTCAGAATTGGCACGATATGTAATTACGTAGCAATACGCTACTTGACTTTGCTTTAATTTTGATTTACAGCGGTATAATCTAGATCATCGACTGTAGATGTAAACTAGTTGCTTATAATGAAGGTCATGTTCTCATATCCCCATATCCTTGTGTACTCGTGGACTTGTGTGCGAATGCGATAGCAGAAGAAGGTGCAGACACGATAAGGATGAATCGATCCGCGACTAATGACCAAGATCTAACCGAAGTCATCTCGGCAAAGCTCAGTCTATCCGGCATCTAGGTATCGGACCTAGCCAGCGATCGATAAGTTTAGTTTAGCCTCGGATTTGACCGATGACCATCGAGAAAAAAGTTAATCACGCCTGCAGCTGCTTTGCATCGATGGTGTCTTCGATGTGAGATATGCAGTCCGCCTTTCGTTGCTCCTTGATTCTTGCTCTTGCTCACCAGCCTTGTGTACTTTCCATTGCTTACTCTTCGTCTCGACTTGCGTCCAACATCTGCCGCGTGCACGACAGCTCTACTTCCGAGAAGAAGTGGGCTCCTACTCGTTCTTTCACTGGGTTGCATTGCTCTGATCTTAATATAAATCATTATCCTCAATCGATTGACTTGCTCGTCCTCTGTCTCTTTCTGATTCAACAAGCATTCAAAGCCGTTGATTGGCCTGCCTCACATCGTGTATCTGGCCTGATATCCGCATTTGCTGAATCGTAAATCCGATTCGATACGATTTGAGTCGATACACCTTATCCCACCGCCAAAATGCCTCTGCCCGGAGCTGAGACGCCATTATCGTACTCGTCAACTTCGACTTTGTCAGTACATGAGCAAGAACCAATGTCCCACCCATCATTCATCGAACCTCACACTCCGCTGAAAGATGAAGAAACAGCAAGTGAAGAAGGGAAACAATCACCTACTTCGACTTCGTCCAAATACTCCAGCTCCAAATCCAAACTCGAAGCAGCATCATCCGATAACTCTCGAGGCTTGACGAGGGTACTCACTAAGCCCCTTCCTACGCAAGATTCTATCTTACCGCCGTCTTCGTACCACCCAGAAGCTCGACCCCAGGCTTCAAACCCCAAGACCAATGGACTCTCTTTCCTGAATCGCCTTACTCAACGACAGAATTTTGCAACGCAATACGAGTACAGTGGATCAGGAACATTGGCAGATCCATATATAGTCGATTTCGGTCCTGAGGATGATGCGACGAACCCGTATAACTGGAAAAAGAATTACAGGTGGCTCTTGACTATGGTGATTGGGATAACGGCCCTTTGCCCGCCGTTTGCGAGTGTGAGCTATAGCTCGACTGTAGTGGAGATTGGGCCGGTGTATGGTATGAGTCGGGAGTTGAGTACTGCGGGAATCAGTTTGTTCATCCTTGGTGAGTCTATTTTCCATCGCGAGCCAGAGTGAAATATGCGTTAGAGTCATTCGATCCATTCAATCGAAGCAGATGTCGAATAAAGGGTGAGCTGATATGACATGTTATGATAATACTTTGATCAGGCTTCGCAATCGGTAAGCCCAGTCATGCATGATCCACTTTCACTTCACCAGTTGTGTGCAGCTAAAGCCAATCTGCTCCTAGGACCTCTAATTTGGGCACCAGTCTCGGAAATCTGGGGAAGGAATTTCGCCTTTTACGCCTCGTTTCCTGCTTTCGCCCTGTTCAATCTTGGAACTGCCCTGTCGCATGATAAAGCGACCCTACTGGTTATGCGCTTCTTAGCGGGTTTTGGGGGTAGTAGTACGTTGACGAATGCAGGTGGACAGATTGGAGATATGTGGGCTGCGTGAGTTGTTTTATGGACAAACGCCATATCTCAGACAATAAGCTGACATGGCTGTTCTGACAATGCCGGGTATACCGTAGACACGAGAGAGCAATGGCTACGAGTGTTTTCTCCCTGGCGCCATTCCTCGGTCCAGTATTAGGTCCAATAGTGGGTGAGTCATCGTATCCTTTTGCAAGTTATCGGAATCCGTGCTTATAACAATGGATTAGGCGGGTATGTCACTCAGACTTGTGGATATAGATGGGTGTATTGGATACAATTCATCTACGCCTCGTAAGTCCACATATGTCCTGACATCGTACACTTAGATCGATGGCCTTAGCTATGGACAATGGCTGATTGATGTATGATTACATGTAGGGTCGTCACGGTAGCCTCGATTGTGTTGATCCCGGAAACATATGCGCCGACCATCCTACGCCGTAAAGCAGCTCAGTTGAACAGAATTTCGGGGAAAGAAGGCAAGGGCCAAGTGTATATAGCGAAATATGATCAAGTGAGGAAGACGAAATCAGAGATCATCAAGATCGGTCTTCTCAGACCATTTGAACTGTTATTTACGGAAGTCATTGTCGGATGTTTGGCTATTTATGGTATGTCCCTTGTGACTTGCTTATCGCGGGCTGTAAGCTGACCTAGGGATTTGATTGGCAGGTGCTATAATATACGGAATGTGAGTGTCGTTGCGGCAAGGAACGCGTCTTAGTTGGAGAAGCTGACGGAGGGCTCGGGTTCAGCTTGTACTTATTCTTTGCTTGCTTCCCACTGATTTATCAAGAAGTCAGAGGATGGAGTGGTGCGTCTTTGCCCTGTCTCTGCAAGGTCAGCTGATGTGTTAGCTGATCTCCGGGTGTACTGCAGTGGGCCAAGGAGGACTAGCGTTCCTAGGCATGGGTTTCGGTCTGATCCTGGGAAACATATTGAACCCCTTGGGGAATTACTGGTATCGAAAAGCCACTGTTCCGGGGATACCGACACCGCCTGAATCCAGATTACCTTTAGCATGTATATCGGCGATCCTCTTCCCCGTCGGACTGATGTGGTTTGCCTGGACATCTGCGCCGCCCGTGCATTGGATATGGTCGATCCTCGCTTGTATCCCGTTCGGAATAGGTTTCCTGTGGATGTTCAACTCGGTAGTCAATTACATCATCGACTCCTACACTCTCTATGCGGCCAGCGCTTTAGCGTCTCTGGCTGTGCTCCGATGCTTGTTTGGCGCTGCGTTCCCCCTGTTTGCGGTGAACATGTATAGGAATTTAGGGCTGCATATTGCCGGAACGAGTGAGTGATATATATCTCTCTCTTTTGTCTTACATCGTATCGATTGAGCTGGAGATCCCCATTCAAGCGGTATTTTGATATAGCGAGATGAGGCGGAAAGGTCGCATCGCTGATATTGGGCAATTTTCTCAGTCGTGGCTGTGTTAGCTATCCTGTGTGCACCACTCCCATTCTTGTTTTACCGGTATGGGCCGTACCTGAGAAGGAAATCTCGGTATGCACCTTCGCGACCTCAAAAGACAGATGAAGAACAGCCTGAGACTGTAGAACAGAGGATTGAAGAGGCAAAAGATGAATTGAGAAAAGTGAAGACTAGATCCGAGGAAGCGCTTGAACCTGAATGGGCTGCTGATGCGGGGGAAAATGCGAAAGGGGGCGGCGAGGGCGTGAGGGACGTTGAGAAAGAGAAAAGTCATGAGCTGGACGATGCAGTACGGACATAGGGACGGTTCATGTACAACTTCGGAACGAGTATCACGATCATGCATTTGCTATGGGTCCATCGAGGAGCAGACAAAGTCAGAGCCACCAGGCCACACTCACCGCGCTCGGACACTCAATGGACAGCTGGGGACGGGATCAAAAAGTTGAAATGACGGAGTGGAGGAGGATCGTTGAGTGCTTGTAGATGACAGTGTGTCTTGTGCTATTCTTCAGCGATGACTTGCATATATCGTGTAAAATCAATTAAGCAAGGGGATCAAGTGGAGAACAGAAGCATACATGCTTCAGAATCACCCGCTCTGGAACATGTCGATTCCGCCATTGGTATTGCACGCGACCCCGCCTTTGGGCGACTTACCAGCTTCCGACTCCGAATCTCTATACCTAGCTGCCTATTTCCAATTGGCGTGCCCTGGACGATGGGCTATCTCTACTTCTCAGTGGGGAGATAATGGCGGTAAGTGACTGGATACTGCTCCCTTCAGCTTGAGCTTGCTTGTACCCGCACGAGGGAAAGATAAGATGAAAGCTGATATGGAAGTTGTTGGAACTCGTACAGGTAAATTACCATTCATTACCCATCTGGGACATCATATTCGACGATCGCATTTGAACAATTTACCGCTGATACAAGATCCGGATGAAAGCTTGTCGAGGGAAGAGAAAGTAGATGCGGACTGTTGGAGAGCTTATATCGAGCAAAACCTCGTTGATTTAGTCGTGAGTGCAGAGTTTCTCTCTGTCCGATAAATCATAAGCGATCATTGATAAGTGATGATTGGTCTGAGACCGAAGTCGAGTTGAGCTGACATATGCATGATTGCAATGAAGAACCATACATACTATTCCCTCCCGCCTAATTATCCAGACTTACTAGCGAAAGAACAATTCAAACATCTGAAGTTCCCGGAAAGTCAGTATATACCGCAGAGGGTGCGAAGTATAGTCAGGTCGAGGTTGCAGCATGTCGGATTATGGGGTCTGGGCGGATTGAACTCTGGTAAGTGTTCAATCTGGCTGGGAAGTCTTTTGAGTAAAATACTGTAATATGTCAATTTGTGCTAATTTGCACTGGATATTGGACAGGCGACGCGGCGGACGAGGATCGACAGAGATTAGACGAAGCTTTCGTCGTCGGTCCGGCGGGTACACTGGCCCCTCGAGCATGGTCCGGATGGACAGCTGGGAGGGATATGGAAGAAAGAAGAAAGAAATGGGGCGAACAAGAGGTGCGTCATCTAGCAGCCTATTGAGTGTGATCCGTAATTACTCCTAATGACTATGTGGCTGATGATGGGTGCATGTCTTCTCGAATCGCTGTCCTTTAGCTCGAGAAGAAAATAAAAGGTGTTCTTGATCCGATAGTCAGGCGGCTGGGTGACAAATTATATTTCTTCGGCGATAGGTCCGTCCTGTCACCTCACTGCTTGTCCTGAGACCCACGAACTGATATTAAGTCTGGCGAAGACCAACCACCCTAGATGTAGCACTTTTCGCTCAACTAACATTCGTGCTCACGCCCACCTTACCGAATCCTCTGTTACCGAACCTGATTCGAACAGCTTATCCAAGCCTTTTATCGCATCATGATCGCCTTTTATCCCTCTTATTCTCGGACTCATGGAGTAGCGCGCCCCGGACGACCGCCCCACCTCGTTCAGAGCAGTCATATCTGGAATCGATCACATCATTCATATCTTCTCCATTCTCGTCCTCGAGCCCACCGAAAACTGGTAATGGTCAGAAGAAAGAGAAGAAGAGTGATCAGGAAAAACGATTCGAAAGAGGTAGATGGTTATGGTTCACCGGTGCTACAGTAGCTATGATAGGATATCTAATAACTAGCGGGATGATCAAGATAGAATTTGGATCAGGCGACGATGAGGAAGACAGCGATACGATTGATGAAGAGGTGGCCACGGCGGGGGAGGAAGAAGTGATTTTCGTAGAGGAGGAAGTGGGGAACACTGAGTAAACCAGAATAAGCATTTCGCGTTATGCATACTTGACAATTATGGCATCCATTGCGGACATCGAGCTTGATGCTGTTGAGCATGTTGCCAGCTCAATGTGCAGTTTGGACTAACGCTATGAGACCGAGTTGTTGATATGGTTTACCCCACTCTGGCCCCCATTTTTCACCCACGTTTAAACCTCCACTCCAATGTCCCTATGTCATCGGCATCCACTGGAATTAGCTGGCCTGTATTGCTCTTTCATTTTATCAATGCATGTGCCAAGTACGATCCACATTCTCAGAGGAATTGCTAGGCAGCGCTATCCTACTACGTCCGATGACATCGATTGCGACTCGACAATCCCGTTGATTGTAAAATAGTATCTCAATGGAGCTATGGACTAGTGGGGAGGAAGCCCGGTCGAAGGACGTCATTGCAATCAAGTACAAAGGAGGCCGGAAGCCTCGAGGTAGAGAGAGAGAAGAGATAAAGACAAAGACGACTCGAATACTACACTGATCAACCCCGGCATATTGTTATATAAGTCAGAATCCTTCGATCTGGCTTCACTTGAAGATCCCAACAGCCGTCATTTGGAAAAATCGCCCACTCCTAAGGACGATCAACCAAGATGAGTTCGACTCAGACTCCCTCCGAGACGGATACGCTCCTACCATCCCAAACCCTCTCACCCGAGATAGAACCAGAAGCCGATGATGATGGACTGAGAGATCGAGATAGACCCGTGTTGCTCGATCAATTCCTACGGAATGTCAGGATTGGCAAGGCATTGCTTGCACCTGGATTGATCGGTTCATTGGCTTTGGAAATCACTCATCTTATCATGGCTTCCAAAGAGGGTAGAACGGGGCACAATGACTTGGGCGATAAGACAAAGAACGCAGCTTGGGCTTTGGACATCTTTGGGGCGATATCTTTGGTAAGTCAGCGTCATCTTTTGGTCATCTCATCTCCTGTCTCCTCTCTCTCGTCCTGTTTCTGTTCCGTATTCATATGTCCGATTCAAAGCCGGGTATTGACATCACATATCTATCGCAGAGTCTCTTGTTCCTCTTATACACATTCACGATACTCAAGCCTATCAAAATCCGAACAATCACCTTGTCCCCTTTACCCGAAATCAGCAATCTCCGAATTCACAGATTTTTATGCGTATCGAACTTCTTGATACTTCTCCTTCTCAACATCGTGCACCCTCTGCCCGGGATATGGTACACCATCAAGACTCACAATTCACCACCGAAACTATCCATACGCGACTCCACCATTGTATATTACCTACGGACGGGATTCTTATGCTGGACTTTCCTTATCGGAGGTATGTTGAGGAGAGGACCGAAGCTATACTTCAAACCACCCAAATTGGGGACAGGCTTCGGAGTGAATGAATCGAAACACGATCAACAGAGCGACAGCGGAGTGAGGATCAAATTGATACCTGCTCCAGAAGAGGAGGAGACGCATGTCCCGCTAAGTGGGATTACGATTGATAGTACGGAGAATGATTATAGTAGTAGTGGATTTTCGAATGGCGAGGAGGAAAGCAATGTGTTGGACTACGATAACTCCTCAATGCTAAGTTTCATCTTCCTTGGATATGTGGGTGATCTTCCTTGTGTCAGATGTCAGAGCCAGGGAAATTGTGCTTAAAACTGTTGATCTGGCATGATAGATTGGAAATCTTGCATATCGATCTATGCAAGTTGAAAGTCTAGCTCAATCGGATTTACCCCTGCTAGAAGAGAAAACGAGGAACAGCGGTATACGAGAGACTGTCTTCTCATCCGATAACAAAGATGTAGAGATCGTACACTCAAATACGGTCACAGGATGGGCATTGGTGAAATCGATGTGGCGTGGAAAGGGGAGAGCGGTACTCATCAGTGAGTGTCGGCTTTCAACAAGACACCCGTCAATGAGCTGCAAAGTCGATGAGCTGATGATCATCATCGACTAGCCTTTGTTCTGGAGGCTATCAGGAATCTCATAAGTTTTATTCAGATTGCGGCCGTACATGAGATCATCGAGTCGTTCAAAGAACCAGAAGGTTCGGACAAGAGCTATGCCTATCTGATGTGTTGGGGTCTGTTTGCTGGTCAGGCCTTCGAAGGTGAGGGACCCTGCATATACGCTCTAAGCTGATAAGATGCTAACCTTTGTCGCTGCTCCAGTGCTGCTTGCTGCTTATTTGTGGTAGGTGAAGAATCTGGTTGTACCTGCTGAGAATGGCTAATGCGGTCCATAGTGTCCGAGAGAACTACCTGCTGCACATTCCAATCAGAATGAATCTCAGCTCAATGGTGAGGCGAACGCTCAAAGTACCATGCATATAAAAGCTTACGTGACATCCACTCATTCGCTCATGTGAATAGCTACTGGCCAAGATTCTGCGCACAACGGATGCCAAGGCTCTAGAGGCTCACAACGTGAAAGATGGCGACAAAGCAGATCTTAACAAAGGTCGAAGTCAAGTCATGAATCTCATGACGATCGATACCGGCACTATCGCCTCCATGGCAACGCATCTGTGGAATTTTGCCAACGGGATGGTCACATGTGAGTGAGACAGACACGCATCTCCTGTCAGTGAATAACAGAGCTGAAATTCATCATTCGCCTTTTCAGTGGTCATCGGTGTTGGCATGTTATATGGGATGCTCGGTATCAGTGCCTTGGTCGGTATAGCCTGTATACCTCTAAGCACCCCGCTGTCCTATCTGGTTTCGAAGCTTATCTATCGTGAGTCATGTTGTGCGACGGTCGCGGATATTTTGCTTTGAGAGTCTGATTGGGCTTGGGTCTTCAGGCTGCGACAAAGAATGGGCACGAGCGAGGGATGCTAGAACAGGGGCTATGAAAGAGTTTCTGATGGGAATCAAGGTAATCAAGGTAAGTCAAAAAAGGCTTCGTCTCCCGCCAATGGGAGATCCTTTTTGCATGCTGACTTATCTTGCAGCTTAATGCATTCGAACCTTACTTTATCAGCAAAGTCAGAAGATTGCGAGAACATGAAGTCAGGTGAGTCTCAGCGACTTGTAATTCTCCAATGATATTCATTCGTATTGATCCTTCCTGCAATACAGCTGGCAACGATGGCGATATCATCTGGGCACCAGCTTCAATATTCTTGCAGAGCAATTGCCGGTCGTGGCTTTGTTGGTCATGTTCTGGTTCCACACCAAAGTTCTGCACCGTCCTCTGGACCCCGCGACTGCCTTCGTAGCCTTGAACTTGTAAGTGCCTCCCTCCGATCATCATGCGCGTTTTCGCCTCGCTGATGTATCATTCTTATGCATAGGTTCTATCGGGTCAAAGGTGAGGATAGCTCATCGACCACGCGCATCGTATAGGTGACTGACCTCGCGACACAGATGGTATTAGCACTTTCCCGGGCATTATTCAAGCCTTCTTGTCCGCTAAAGTATCGGTCGATCGTATATGCCGCTTTCTAAGCCAGCCAGAAACCGATCAATATCGATGGGACAACGCTTCGCACCAAATCATCTGCAATCGTGCTACTGTCACTTGGCCTTCTGCTGATGTGGAGGCTGAAGATGCCGGAGAGGTTGAGCGATTTAGTCTGCATGATTTGCACTTCGATATTCCAATTGGAGGATTGACTCTCTTGTGTGGACCGCTTGGATCGGGAAAAACCCTCATGGTAAGTCCGCAGAATTGAACGCTTACCCTCGCTTGCTGCCGATCACTAATTCTCCTCGCTCGCGTTGTAGCTCAGAGCATTCTTGGGTGAAGCGACCGTCAAGCAGGGCTCTGTCGTGGCGCCACGGTCTTTGCCTGACTCTACACCTGTCTACCCCAAAAGTCGAAGGTTCACGATCAATGAGTGGCTGACGGACTCTATCGCCTATGCACCTCAGCAGAGCTTTATCAGACACGGGTCCGTACGAGATAACATCTTGTTCGGCCAACCTATGTGGAAAGAACGCTACCGAGAAGCATTAAGACAGGCAGCTCTGCTGCCTGATCTAGCAATGTTTGACGAGAGCGATATGACCGAAGTTGGGGAACATGGCGTCACATTGGTGGGTGCCTTTATAATCCTCGCGCATCGATGACCACTGATGATCATCAATTCCAGAGCGGCGGCCAGAAAGCTCGAGTCAACCTCGCGAGGTGTTTATACTCCCCGGCCAAGACTGTCTACCTTGACGATATCCTCTCAGCTGTCGACGCTCACACCGCCCAATATATCTGCAACGAGTGTCTCGGCGGAAGCCTCTTGAGAGATAGAACGGTTGTCCTAGTCAGTCATCACGTATCGCTCGTCTTACCGACCGCGCACTATGTCATTTCTTTGAACAAGGATGGGCGAGTGGATCAAGCTTGTCTAGCCCGAGATTTCTCTTACACTGATCTCGCGGAAGTCGATCCCGTCGACTCGTCAATCAACGAGTCATCTGTTGATGAGTCCGGAGTGACGAGAGCCACTACCCGGAGCCGGCGAAAATCCGTAAAATACGAAGAGAGGGAGGAATCGAATATCGTCACTCGACAGCTGTATCGAGAGGAGCACAAATCTGTTGGAAGGGTGTCATCAAGTCATTATTGGCTAGTATTCAGCTCTGCAGGAGGCGTATGGTACTGGGCTTCTCTCTTGCTGTTATACGGTATCCACCGTGCGGTCACGATAGAAAGGACATTCTGGCTTGAGAAGTGGACGTCGGATCCGGACGAATCCAACATAAATCATTACCTGGTAACATATGCTTTCCTATCGGTTGGCGCTATACTCCTTGGATCCTTCAAATGGGTTTGGCTATATGGTTTGGGTAATTTAGGATTCTACAATCGAGGAAGCAAGAAGATACACGAAATGATCCTCACTAAAGTATTCCAAGCCCCTTTGCAATTCTTCGAAACTACTCCTCAAGGACGATTGTTGAATATCTTTGGTCAGGATATGTATAGACTTGATTGTCAATCTGCGGACGGGTTCGGACGTGAGTCCTGCCTTTTTGGTTTTGTCCCATTGAAGCGCAACGCATCGCTCGCAAGCTGACTATTATATGCATAGGCACCTTCAATGACGGTAATTTTCGATGGATCCGCTCTTTGAAATAAGGGACCCGAGCTGACCTGTATATCTGCAGGACTTGGGCTGATCACCGCCGCTGTGGTAGTGTTCATCAAAACACCTGTCAGTCTCATAGCTGGATCTCCAGAAGGCTCTTGCTGATGCTGCTATGGTCGAGCAGGTAATCTCCTTAGTGGCTCTCGTGTGGGGCGTGCCTTTCTACTGGATAAGCAACCAGTAAGTATTGCCGGCAACACCCGTGCAATCCCAAGCTTACGGATGGTATTTGAAGGCTTAACAAATTACGAGCGGACATAAGGCGACTTACCGCGTCAGCGTCTTCCCCTCTTTACTCGCTGTACAATGATGCTATCGATGGTGTAGTGATGGTTCGAGCGTGAGTTCCCATGTCCTGGGTGGTACCAAAGGAGAAAACTCGTACTGAAAAAGGGATCTGCAGCTTCGGTCAAAACAAGTTGATGATGCACGCTATGAAAGTCATAAACAATAGGGAAAGAGTGACCTGGTTCGCGGCTTGGGCGGGTAAGCGTTTTAGATGCTGAACAGAACTTCAACTCGTCAGCTAAATATCCGATATAGTGTACAATTGGGTCCGAGCTGTCATCCGGTCCTTCGCGAGTGTTGTGGTCGCGGCTACTGGTTTCGCATTGATTCAGCAAGATCTGACGGCGGCTCAAGCCGGTCTGATCCTCAACTTTGCTCTCGTGGTCTCCACAGGTATGTCTCCTCGATCTGAGGTGCCAACGGTGGGCCCGACTAACGCCAAATTGATATAGGTTTATTCAGCTGGATCGAGCAGTACAGGTAAGCCTTCCAGTAAACCAACTTCCTGAAGTAAAAGGCTGATCAATGTGTTCACTGCAGTAATTTGGAGGAAACTTTCGTTAGCGCCGAGCGAATCAATCATTGTCAGTGTCTACTTTTCCCCTCTCGAGTTGCATCCACTCATTTGAGCCTTCCACAGATATCACCATGCCCGATGCAGAACCGGAAGAAGGTATCACACCGGACAGATCTTGGCCTGCTCAAGGCGAGATCAGAGTTCACGATCTCAAAGTTAGATATGCACCTGATTTACCGGAAGTGCTGAAAGGCGTATCCTTCCATGTCAAAGTAAGAGAATCTCTTTGCCATCGATTGGACCCATAGGAGACCCTGAGGAGCTGACCAGACAACCCAGCCTGGTCGAAGGGTCGGACTTGTCGGTGCGACTGGATCTGGGAAGTCTACTCTGGCCTTGAGCTTATTCAGAGCGATTGAGCCACATGGAGGAAGCATCACCATTGACGGCATTGGTGAGCTCACGATCGACCGCTATGCATAACAGAGTGCGCCCAAACTGAATTTTGATATGATAGATATCGGCACGATTGCTCTCCCTGAACTACGAAAGCGCTTGAATATGGTAGCTCAAGATGGTATGCTCTGCTCGGGAACGCTCAGAGATGCCTTGGACGTCACTGGATTGAGAGGTTTGTGCTGTTGTTGAATTACCGCTCGACGATCACAGGCTGACTCAATGGAATTCTTGCTATAGACGATTACGAGATCTATGAAGCGCTTCGACGGGTTCATCTACTCTCAGATAGTTTGACGAAAGATGAGATGGAGAGTAACCCTTTTGCGGACCTGGAGACTTTCGTCGCGATCGGTACGTCTCACCCCATCCGTATGCACCTGAGGATTCATCACTAAAGAGACGTGTATGGATAGAGGGGGCGAATTTCAGTCAAGGTCAAAGACAGCTTTTGTGTCTTGCTCGAGCTTTGTTGAAGAGGTCCAAGATTCTAGTGATGGATGAGGGTAAGCTCAAACAGTTCATAGGCTTTTTTGCGCTATCTGGGAATGACGAAGCTGAGCTCTCTGCAATCTATGATAGCCACCTCTTCAGTAGACTTCGAGTAAGCCAAATTTTGTCGAAACCCAACGAGCTAGTCTGATTGGAAGCTGATTCTTGCACGTAGGATGGACGCTAAGATCACTGCTACAATCAAGGAATGTTTCTCCGATACGACTATGCTGGTGATCGCTCATCGACTCGCTACAATCATGCAATAGTGAGTGGAGGCTCCATCGTTAGCCTCCTCGACGGGGCCAATAGCTGACGGACCCCTCTGCAGTGATGCGGTCTTAGTGCTGGATCAAGGTCAGATCGTTGAGTCTGGTAAGTCGTTGTGACGCACATCTGGCAGAAAGAGATGTTGAGCTGACGCTTGAGTTCAGGTGAGCCACTGAAGCTCATGGAGGATCCGACCACAATGTTCCATGGTATGTGCATGGCTCAGGGAGAAGAGGAGTTCAACCACCTCCTCTCCATCGCCCGATCTTGATCTCATCGCATTTATGGGCGTATTCTTGTAAAATAGAAGAAAGAGAGATTTGTCCGATGAGTTTGGAACGTATGTAAATATGCCGCTAATCGATGTAAGGGACATTGCCTGTAGTCAGAGATGAATTGCGCTATATTGTGTACTTGTCTGCGACTGGAGTCGTTGAAATATTTCTGATCAGATGCCTCATTACTGTTCATTGTCTCGTCTAGATGCTCTCTTGGTGCATCTTGATTGTATCTCTACTAATTTTGTCACTCCAAGCATCGTTCATCGAGCTCTCAAGATTATCGCGACTGTATACTTCTACCACGGTCCTCTGCCGAAAGAAAGAGGTCAACACAGTAGCAGGTCGTCTCCAAAATCTACTCAGCATGCTTGCAGTCTGCAAGTAGCCTAAATCCAAATCCAGACTTCGAAATAAAAAGGCAAGTAACGAGCGCCTGGACTCGTTCCCATTCGTGGGAGGAGCATGGAGCGCGATCGGCATTGCCTCGTCAGCTAGGCAGAGCGATGCAGTGTGATATCATTCGAAACAAATGCTCTTCTCGGAATACACGTCCTTGGAATCATGTACTTCCGTACAAAAGAAGCATGGGAATGACATAAACCTCGCCGAAGTTTGCCCGTGATAACCTTTCACCTATCGCTCCACTATGATAAGCCGAGACGCCGCGATGAGGTATTTGAGCTTGATTGTTGTGTTTCTTGATGTATATGTCATACCTAGGCAAATTTGTTTCTCCCCTTCCCCAGTGCTATGACAATACATGCCACTTGCCTGACGAAGCACGTATAATACCTGGATGCTTCGCTAACTAAGGGGAACTTCTTTTTTTCGTTCTCCATCCGAGTCGTCAGACAGCGTCATTGATGACAACGAGCAATCCTTTCTGACTACAGCGCGTCGAATTATCTCGACACAGCATGACGTACAAGCTTGGCCAAGTGCGATAAGAAACGTTTGTGGCGATTGACCGAACTTCCTCTGGGCATTACCTATAAATAAGCTCCAAGTGAGTCGCACATCTGAGGTATTTTGTCAACACAACTCACTTCACAACTTATCACACACACATTTTTGAAGCTTAATTCACCTCACCAGCCCCATAATATCGAATATTATCAACATGTCTGCCACTACCAACACTGCTGTTTCCGCAGAGACCATTGACCAACAGCTTACTACACTCGGAGAGCAAATTGCCCAGAGAGCCGAATATGAGAACACTCAACGAGAGCCGGGAATATTCGAGCGTATCCGAGGCGGCGATGTGACCCGACTGGACGACCCCGGTCACAGACGAGCTATCGAAAATGATCTATGGCATAAAGCCTCCCTCGGCCCTTTCCTTGCGATGACTGGAATATCCGCCTCTCCTGCTTCTCATGGCACTTGTCGTACTGTAAACTCTGTCGATGTCCACTGGCCCAAAGTACAGAAGACGTTATACAAGAATTCGAACATGAATGAGGCTGAGCAGATCCAAGATTTTGTGACCAATCTCACGGGTCATATGAATCCTCTGGAAAGAAAGCTCATCCTTACTTACAACTCCTTTCAGGGAAGTGAAGCACTTCTCCCCGGAGACACCTTCTCGGACCGAGTCACCTCTCATATTGTGAATAGAGCCGGGCAGAACACCAAAGAATCTTACGCTGCGAAACGATCTGCGTGGGACCGAAAGATTGGTAGCAGAGATATCCATTCCCTTGAAGAACTTTTCGTACAAAAGCTTACTCGAGGCTCAAGGCAAGAATTTGTACCTGATGAAAAACGACACAAGCGAATGGATTTTGGCGATCTGAACAACAAGTTCGATTTCTCAATCGATTCAGCATTCATCGACAAGCATATTGGCGAAGTGGAATCTGCCGTCGCTACTGAGAGAGAGAAGAGCGAACAGAGGCGTATTAGTGGCGTTTCCAAGGCGTCATTGGCAAAGTGGAACGAGGTAAACCAAATTAGACAGGCAAGACTTGATGAATTCAAGTCCTCCAGACTCAGTAATCTGGAGCAATGGAGTGCTTCGCAAAGCGGTGATCTATCCACTGCCGACATCACTCCAGCTTTGATGGGTACACCTACTGAACCCGGGAATTACATTGATACCGACAACGCACCAACAATCATGCTTTGGAGAGATGCCGATCCGAACACAACGGTCCTGGAAATTGGATTCCCATCCGTCGAACAACTGGAATCCGAGCTCTCCCAGACCAGTAAGTAGATGTAGGCGCTTGGGTCAAGCCCACGGGCCGAGTCTAAGGAGACTTTGATTCCCACCTTTCCGTTGACGTTGTTTCAAGCAATAAGCGATTAGCTCTTAATGTGATCTGTGTGAATCGGGTGGAGGGATTCGTAGTCTGATGATGAAGGAGGTAGGTGTACTGGGGACGAGGCATTTTATCAGAACCAGTCAAGTAATAATACTGTGAATTTTCCATTCTGATCACGACATTCACCCTCTTCAACATGCCCACGACAATCGTTCTACCTAAGCCTCACTATTTTACTGGTAGTAATACCCGGTACCCATATGCACATCGTACTGTGTATATGAAGCGCACGCTCGCTTTGCGGGCGATACAGCGAGTATGGGTAGTAGTACGCTAGTTAGGAGTGGGAGATTGTTTGTTCTCTCTCCCACAGGTTGACCTCTGTTGGATTTTGAACGCTCAGCTAACACAGTCCAAGTAGTCCGACTAAGTGATGTGTACGATAAGCATATGACATGGTACGGATATGTTCTACAGTGAAAGATGCAAAGCTAAATTTACAAGGAATATCGGTATATTTGAGAAGTCTGAAGGCTACATGATGCTGCTTCAAAAGCTCGATGCCCTAAAGCTACCTCTTCATTTTTCATTTTTTACCGATATGCGCCCGAGATTCGTATTGTCTACTTACGCTCTACCAGGTACTGCTCATAGTCCGGTAATGTTTTCTGCTCTTGCGAAGGGAAAAGTCGATTCCAGATTTTCGTTATGATCGGTCCGATCGCTTGAACAAATCTTGATCCAACGACGAAACCTACTGCCGACATGATATTCAAGAACACCTTATTTCCCCATTCGGTCTCCTGAAACATGATATGCGGTATACCAGGAGCGATCTTCTGAGCTTCCGTGACTGTCGGTCTCCAGTTCTCCTCATATCCTCGTGCGGCGGCTTTGGGATCATCCATGTGTTTCGCCATTTCTCCAGATAGTATATAAGCTCCAGCAACCGACAACGAGCATCCCATCCCGATCATGGGAGTTCCACACCATGCTGCATCTCCCACTAAGTGTACCCTTCCACTAGAACTACTCCATTTTGGGGCGTGCACTTGACCCAAGTATTCGAAATACAGATCATCGCTCTGATCGAGGTATTTGATCATCCTATCGGCGTTTTCCCCTCCGTCGGCATACAATTCGGCGATCTTGGCTTTTTGTTCTTGCTGAGAGAGTTTCTCGTACCCCTTTGATTCGTTGCTGATGAACATCACTCCTGCTCGCTGGGTGTTGGCTTTGAAGTCTGGTCGGTAGTAGATGCATCGTTTGCGAGGGAGGGCGACGACGTGCCATTGGTCTTTGAATGGAGTGGATTCTTCGAAGGGAATACTGAAGTATGCGATATCTACAACCATCATCTCATCAGATGTTGTTATTTGACCAGGTAGACGATGGAAGTATGAGGACACTTGAAGTGAATCAGCGGAAGCTTCGATATAGACTCACAACATCCAATAGGTCTATATTCTACACCTTGATCTAAAGAAGCTGCTTTTCTCCCCCAACTCCTGGCTCCTTCGGCAATGATCAAATAATCGTAGGTATCCTTCTTCCCACTGTTAAATCCAACCTCGACCTTCCCAGCAGCTTCTTGTTCGTTCACACTGGTTACATAATCCCCAAATACCCATTCTGTGTCGTTCTTGGTTTCTTGGTATAACATATCGGCGAAATCACCTCTGAGGATCTCAGTCTCGTTTGTCGGTCCTTGGCCAACGGGAAGGTTCATATAGACTTTGTTGTTCTTGTCGGTGAACGTCGTTCCCGTTTCGCCCGTAAATCGGTCTTTTAGTGCTTGACCCAAACCCATCTTTATGATGGCTTCCATCTGACGACACAAATGAAGCGATCAGCACATCACCATTTGACGCTGGGATACAATGCTGGGCGAAATCATAAAAATGGACTCACCCCGTAATGCTGAACATCTACACTCTGTCCACCAGGCCGAAGCTCAGGCCATCTTTCCACAATTGTAGTCTTGAAGCCATATCGATTCAGCCAGAAGGCAGTAGCTGGTCCAGCTATACTTCCACCTGAGATGAGAACGGTCTTCTTGGCTGCAGTGGATAATGACATTGTGTGATATCGATAAGGCGATTGATTGAGCCGAGCTGAATATCAGCGTGTTTGAGAGTGATGAGTTGCTTGCTGATAAGCTTCCTATGGGTATTGTGGACGCCTGACGACTATATATATGAGATTCACATCAGTTCGGCACCTATCAAGCCGGGACGGTTCTGACGTTTAATCGTCGTATTGGGAGTGACAAGTTGGCTCGGCATGGATCTGTGTGTCAGGTTGTCCGTATTTATTTTTAGAGCAAGTTACTCGTGTAGATCGGAGTGTCAACCAAGCCGATCGGATGACAGGTGCAAATACTCAGGCACGGCAGCCCCGTACGTCAGCAATCAAGCTTAAACGCACAAGCACACCACGCGCAAGTGATATGAAGCCGAGAAAAAGCTACTGTATTTGTGCGTAGATAAGACCGATGCGATGCATGGGCACGGAATAGACCAGTCTGCATGATAGGATGATATGTAATACGAGTGACATTCATGCCCCATGGCAAGAGCTTCAGAGCTACAAGGAGTCATAAACTACCCTGCCCTAGATGGCCGCCATCTCAGGCCCCCATCAAATGGGTGTTTCCAGCTCGAATGACTTGATGGCCTTGGGTCGTTGGTACAGTATATCCCAGCGCGAAGTTGAACGAATCATTCGTGAAGCACATACCGGTCAGCCTCGTCATACCTTTTTGAGGAACTTGGGAGGCCTGTATACAAGAACGAAGCGGAGCTCATGCTGATCCTGCATATTGAGGTTAACGAGGTATCCCAACGGCATATTCGGGTGCTTTCTGACACCAATTTGATAAGCAGCCCGTCATAGCGGCTTTAATCTGCTGGGCGACCGCTTATGCAGTCCGTTCAATTTGACTGGAATAGCCGTCGACTCTGTCCAGGTGTTTTCCGCGGGCACCATCATCGGAAAACCAACTGCAAGTCATCAGATCCCGGACTCGGATGCGTAAGTGATAGGCGGATGATAGACGAATTGGGCGTAGTTCATCTGTAAGGTCGCGTCAGTAGACGAGATGGCTCTACTTTGGAGAGCCAGGCCCGATTTACAGGTGACATTCCCGGCCCCGCACAGGCTGCTGGACCGGGTCCGCCGGCGAAGCGAACATGCTGGAAGTTAGCATTGATGGAATCGCCGTCGCAATTGAGAAGCTGGACTGGAGTTTTCACAATCCGCTATCGGCGGTCAACGTATCATATCGGGAGAAGTTAGACATGTCAGCTTCCTTCGGTGTGCATACCGTCTTGTGAAGAGCCCAGCTTGTGAAGGGATTTGGAGGGCACGTGCGTAACATAGACACGGAAGTGAACAAGCGTTACGTAAATGATGGTCGTAAACAGATCTAAGCTAGAATTAATTGGGTCTATTCATAGCACCCTGCGTTTTTCACTTCTTTCTTGCCTATTTCTTTCACTCTCTATCGTTAACATCATCAAACATCAGCGACACTCACCCCTTCAAGACCAGCTAGATCATCCGCCGGTGCATACATCGCCAATCACAGGACCGTTTCTGAGACTGCGTGTTGAAGATCGTGGGAACATCGCAAATATCACTCCTTTATCCGACGTGAATCACGCCTTTCTTGCCTCCCTTCCCCACCGACTGCATTTTGCCCCCAGCCGAATGGACAAATCCGTGGTATCTGGCGGCCCAAAAGGCGACTCATCTTTTCGTGTCTACCCATGACTCCCTCCCTAGAGACTCTCCAGCATGTCAAGTTCATCTCCTCGGCCTAAATTCTCTCTAGGGGAAGTCCCTGTTCCAAAACCCAAACCCCACCCCCCTCAAGCTGGACAGCAACAGCATGACACGTCTCCTAACATAGAAGCTAGATCAAGACCGAGTCCCAGACTCTCTCCTATCATCGCTCGAGATACGATCACGTCCCCCGTCGGCCCAATTCAACCTCAATTTGCGGAACTGTTGACACCCCTCAAGTTTCGCAGAAAGCGGAACCGTCCACCGGTAGACCAGCAGCCTACTTCCATTCCGCCTGTAGCTGGACCGTCCCGATTAGGGTATTACACCTTAGAGGGGGACTTGTACCGAGGAGCAGTCCGAGATCCGACTATACCTGACCAGGTCTTGCTGGATGAGGATGCGCTTTCTGTTGGCGGGAGTAGCACGTCGAGCGCAAGTTCAACGTGGTCCGAGAATTTAGAAAGGGTCAGAGACGTGATAGGGCGGTTCGGAGAGGCGTTGGGTGTCAGGAGAGGCAGTCATTCGTCAAACTCGAGCAGCAGCGATTCTTCCGATACGGAGTCGCATGGACGCTCATCGGTCTCAATCAAGACGCGAAAAAGGAGGAAGCGAAGGGGATCCAAGCTGAGCAGAGTGGAGACTGCTTTAAGTCGACAGACTTCAGGTAGTCCACATCCGCCTAAGCGGCAACATATACCGAAAAGAAGAGAATTCACACTATTACTACCACCTCGATTACAAGACGCGGACATCGGGGTTGTGAGCTCTGTAGCGTCCTCGGAAAAGGAACAATCGACATTAGTGGAAGGCGGTGGTAGCCCTTCGTCCTTCGGTCAAAGTCATAAATCATATCCGCCGGAACGAGTCGTAGTCACACCCTCATTACCCGTGATTATAGAACACATAAATTCACTCAGACTGGCGAATGGCTATTTGCCTACGGAATCTACGCCCTTACCTACACCAATACCAACACCTAATGTCCCGCTCCGGAAAAGCGGTTCTGCCCCTGGTCGTTCACGTACAGCTAAAGGCCCTGCAACTTTCACTGTTCCACGTCCACTAGCGTCCCGAACTCAGTCTCGCTTACATGTACTCAGGGGAGACATGGGCAACGCGGATCCTATCAGACCGAAATCAGTCTCTGACTTGCTAGGTCTGGCTAGACCCGACTCAACGGGAAGTTTGACGTCTCTCAAAGCCGAATATCAACCACCAACGGGCTTGGGTACTCCAACGGTTGCCAAAGAAGGATTTGATTTTACGAAAAAAGGGAAAGCAGAGGAGACTTGGTGGTTGGACGTATCTTGTCCAGGTTGGGAAGATTTACGAGATCTGGGCGAGGTGAGCAGACCTGGCATTGTCATTGTGCCTTCACAGCTACAAACTAACAAGATTGTCATTTTATAGCTGCTCGGGCTACATCCGCTCACACTGGAAGATGTTCTTCAGCAGGATCCTCGAGAAAAGCTAGACCATTTCGATAAATTAGGATACTATTTTCTGGTGGTCCGAGCGTTAGACGAAAGCTATTTCAAGTATACTCCAGGATCAGCCAGCTCCTCTGGTCTCACCCTTGCGAAACCCCCTACCCTGCGAAGTGCGGATACGGCGCCGGAAATTTACGAGATGCAGGAACCAGACAATCGGGACAACGAAAAGAAGGAAGGTAGGAGACGTGGATGGGGAATGGGTCGAGCAACAGGAAAGAACGCTGCGAAACAAGGAGAAAAGGTCGAAATTGTCGAAGACAATCCGGGCAAGGAAGGTTTAGAAGGTGTAGGGGTGGGTGCCGTCAACGTCTATCTGGTTGTTTTCTCAGATGGCATCGTAAGCGTGAGTTATAAGTTCCCTGTTCGCCCGGTCGATATCCTGCTGATGGGCAAAGCAGTTTCACTTCGAGGATATATCAAAACACACTCGAAGAGTCATCGAGCGTGCTCTAAACTTCCCCAATCCCGATCACAATTCCGACTGGATAGCACACGGTATAATCGATTCTATCGTGGATGCTTTCTTCCCGCTCATCCGATATGTGGATGGAGAAGTAGACGACATAGATTCGCTCACCATCGATCCTACCACTGACCCGAAGAAGACCACAGCTGTGCTAGAAAGTGAACCTATTCCTGTACAAGAAAGCGATTCCGCGCGGAACGACTTAGATCTCAACGAGAAGAGTGCTCATTCGAGGGCAAGGGAGAAACCAAGCTTATTGCCCCAAATGTGGAATCAACCTGACGATCCTAGACATGCCTCGAGATACAATGTCCGTAAAACCCTGAAACAGAAGTTACGGATACCCTCCTTACATATCAGCACCCCTCTTGCATTGGTATATTTCCGCCTGTTCTTCTTGCCCACCTCTTCGGCTGTCAGGCGTAAACACGAGCATGTCGATGAAGCTGTATTTGATCGATCAACGATGTTGAAAAGGATCACCGATATGAGGAGGCTAGTCACTGGCTTGACGAGGCTACTGGGTGCCAAAGGAGCTGTCATTGGACGGTTGAGGAAGCGAGCGAGGGAAGATGGGACTACGATGGAAGCGTATATCGGGGATGTAGAGGGTGAGTCCGTTCCTCATCCTGAGATACTGTATATGCCGTCATCGCTGACTCTCGTTGTACGATCTCAATAGATCACATTCTGCTGCTCCAGACTTCTCTATATCACTACGAATACATCTTATCGCATTGTCAGCCAGCCTATCTATCTCACTTGAACGTGTCCTTCTCCTTTGCGAAAGGAGGTACCGATAAAGCTATCTTGGCTCTGTCCACCGTGACCATCTCCATCTTACCGATGCAACTTATCTTAGGTGAGTCTGCGCCCCATTGATGCGGAGACAGTCCCCCTTCCTTCTGCAAGGTGTGTACCGAATCTCATTTTTGGGTTTTAATTACAGGGCTATTCTCGATGAACGCCAATGTCCCTCATAATGGAGATGCCGATATGGACGGACATGCACATACGGACGGTACCCCTTCACCATTAGGTTATTTCGCTGGAATCGTAGTGGGGATTTTCCTAGTCGCTTGCGTGATGCTCACGATCATCCGATATTGGAGATGGCTAGCAAGGAAGAAATGGTCGAATCTGCGAGGGGCTGAAGTACCTGAATTCTGGGAAGGGTTTTGGGGATGGCGATGACCACGACCATCACCACAACAACGATTCGGCTTCGATATATCAAGATAAACGGATGGCCATTATTCTTTTTTTTTTTTGGTCGTCTCAAACATACTCGCATCATCGGCATACACTCAACGCCCCTCTTTCTCCCATTCACAGCAGACCAGGAAATTTACCTCCTCCCATACTCGCTGCCTGCCCATCTTCATGATATCTTTCAATCTACCAAGTCATTCAGGATTCGCACATACCAAGCATCACTTATAATCAGATATACCTCTTCTCGTCCACAACGAAGTTTTCTAATTTTTACCGGACCAAATGATCCCTATCATGACAATATAACGAAATGCAAAGGAATGAACCGAACAGGACATTCGCAGGTGTACCGTCGTAGAGAAACGAATGATGGAGGCTCAATGAATCGAAGAATGATGCATTCCGATGCAATTATGATAGAAACACGGATCATGCTCTAAAGATACATATAAGTGGCCTGTCCAATTTGGCCTTTCGGAACTACCACGCTACCTTGTGGAGTCTGCAAACGAGACCCGAGAACCCTATACGCTACGAGCCATGATCATCCTTGCGCTGCAGTATACGCTTGCACAAATCGTCAAGCTCGATTGATATCCCCTGATCACTCGCATCCCCCTTTTTATTCATGAGCAGAGTGGTCGTCCCGCCCGCATCGACACTTATCGGGATACGGCTGAGACTCGTTACTTCCGCTGGATGGTTGTGCGTGTACATCATATTGGTGTTGTTATCTTTGTCGTCTTCTCGATCGATGTCTTTCGGTGCAGAGGACGATAAAAGGGTGATATCGATCATTGGCTCGACGATAACGCTACTTCCTAATTCGGGAACGACTATGCCGTCCTCCTATTTCAGAGTAATAGTGATATAGATGAGTCATGATTTATCGCTCCGGTCAAATTGTCCACGCATCACCTTGAGGTAGAATCTCAGATGAGAGAGGTGAGAAACTTACAAGTATGATTGTCGGTTGGAAACTACCTTCAAAAGCGTTATTGGTGTGAGCATCATCGCTATTTCTGATATGCACTCCCGGCGGTTTAGGTATGAAATTGTTCTCCTATCCAGCGACCGGTGTGTCAGTTTCACCGCGAATATATTCGTGATCCCATGGACGAGATGGATTTATGAGCTAACCTTGACTGAAGGTCCATTTAACTCCTTTCTCAGCCTATTGCGCGAGTTCAAGACTGTCAACAGTCCGACAATATGCACTTTCGGGTGGAATAGTCTAGATCGTGTAGGGTATTGAATCAGCTGCGTATCTAGGAGGACACCAAGATTGAGATTTGAGTGGCTGGTTTGATTTCCGACTCACTCGAAAAACAAGTTCATAGCTGATCCAGGCTTGATAGCGTAACAGATCATGAATGCCAAAGCGATTATCAAGGAGGGTAATTGAGTTTCGACCGATATTCTACATAGGCCAGAAAGTCAACATAATGGGCTATCAGCCTTTACTGCTATTTCAGTTGCGACGCGAGTTTACACATTTGAGCGTGACATTAAAAGGAAGACCTGGACGACTCACGTTATCAGCTTGTTGATCATTAGATCCGTCTCTGACCAGCCAGTCTTCGATCTGACGAGGTCCCATAGTATAATTGAGGTAATCAAGATATCGGCGACTAAGGATGCTCCGAGCCAAGTGTAGAATGAAGGGTATGTGATCTATCCGGACATACAATTGTCAGCGTCGACTGAGGGTGATTACGAAACCGACCAGGGCAATGAGTGCGAGTGGACCGAATCATTGAGCAACGGTCTTGTGGTCCTGCTGGGACCTAAGAGAAAATAGTAAAACAAGGGACACGGGATACTCACTCTTAGGTCGTATGCGTCGGGTATCTTCGACGAAGTAATAGTCGAGCCTATAGCTCCGCTTAGAGCAGCCAGACTGAAAAGGTTCAGCTGTCAGCAATGTCCGATTTCCGGACCAGTGTACAGTATGCAAAGCCTCAAAGGCACGCCGAGGATCGTGGAACCAGGAGATGGAGGTAATCACTTACATAAAAGGAAGAACTACCAGGGGAACCCATTTCGCTCTGTTGTGTAATCTATACGCTCTTTCAAGGTAAAATATCTGGATCAAATGGTGTTTCTCAGCCGTTGGATTTTTGGTAGATCTGTTGGCGTGATGGCTCACCTGTACCACAGTAACGGTTATACTATCTAAAATGGGGTACCATCTTATCCCTGCGGTGGCTCGATCAGCTCCCTCCTCACGACGTCCTTCGTATCGTGCTCACAGACGGCAGAGGGTAAAGACGAAAGACTTACAATCTAATTGCACGAGCCTGTACCAATTCCCAAACCCACTAGCGAAACAATGGAACAAGTACGCGTCGTTGTACATCGTATTCGCAATTGCCAGAACGACGCTCGTGAATAGGATAAATTGGTTGAATCTCCGGTCGAAAGGACACCAGATCAAGTTCCATATCAGTTGTTGGATTATACAGCCTAATAACATGGAGTCGAAGGCGAAGCTGCAGGTCGTACACATAGATACAAGTTGTCAGTGTCACGACAAGCGATGAAGATGAAGATGGAGATGGAGATGGAAATGGAAATGGGAATGGAGATGATTCACTCACCCTAGTAAAGCTGGAGCAATGTATAAACCCAGATGTTCGCTTATCCCTAATTTAGCCAGTTCATTCAGTTGTTCATCGGTGAACCCCACTCGATGAACCATGTTGTTCCTGATCTTCTGCTTGATATAAATGTAGATGTAGCGTGAGGCGACCTTTGATTTCTGCGTGTACCTCGTTCGACTTGATTCTGGTCTCGATCAATCATGAGGCCCCGGTCCGAGCTCAAAGTCCAAATCGGAAGTCCACCGCACGATGGCCCCAGAGGAGATCAAGATAGATTACTGCGGCCTGGGCAAAAGGATGAGCTAGTATGTATTTAGACCAGGATAGAAGCGGATAAGCTGGGACAGGCGAGGATACAGGAAGTGTGATTTTTGGTATTGTCGTTCCCTCTTCGAAGATGGCCGTTGTCGAGTCGTCGAGTTGTCGTATTGTCGTGCGTTCGCCCGGCAAAGGAGATCCGATGAATGACAATGTGCAATGCGAGCCAGTCGATGGGTCGAACTATAGCATCGAAGGATAATGAATGATCGTGATGGACTATCTATCTGATTGGAAACTGGGAAATCGTGATTGTAATATCCATAATTGTAATATGTATAAAGTTGACGGACAACAAACAAAGAGATGCACGAAGACAAAAAATAGATTCCGAAGCCGTCAACGTCATTAGGTTTTGAGTTCAAGTCCAGAAGGCATGTGAACGGATGGATCGCTTCGGCCAAACCCCCAAGTTGCAGGAGAACATGAGTGTCAGGGGACGCTGAAGTCTAAAGGCTATAAGATATCATCAGCATCACACGAAAGCAGTAAACAAAATATACTTCGACAGGACAGGACAGGACAGATTCGAAATGACTAATTGCGGTAAAAATACAAAGGGTGACTAGACCATGCCCTGAAAATCAGTTCCTGATCGACTGAATCAGACTAAAATCAGTCATTTATCCGTGCGTCCGTGAGTCGGGCCGGGACATCATCAGCTGTTCATGTTCATCTGTCTGCACCTCTTACACGGCAGTCATCCATCTTTGGATAACGTTGTGTGTCCAAGGTAAGTTTCCATCGTACAACATTGACTATGACTATGATCGTGTATTGAATTGTCCCAGAGATCAGAAGCATGGTTTGTTACCTTTGCTCGGGTGTATTTCCATTTTCCCGAAATCACGAGCTCTAACAGTACTGGCGAGACACCTCATTGAGTCGATAAGCTGGTGAAACCGCTTGGGGCCACGATATCTGAAACCTGTCGTCCGATGCCCGGTATCCTATTGAGCATTCCCTCCATGTTGATTTCGTTTTCCATTATTCCTGTTGCAATTCATCCTGCTTTCATGGGTCAGGCGTAAGGACGATGAGATAAGAAATCTGTCATATGTTACAGAGCTAGGAAAAGGCATACTTCATTAGCTTACCACCTTAAGCTTCATAGTCAAGAAAGTGAGAAACGGAAAAAGACCCACCAATCCTATCTGCTCGTTTAGTCTCAATAAATTGCACTCCCAGCTGACCTTGCTCCTCCAGCTCTTTCAGCTCAGCCATGATTATTTGCCTAGCTGTTTTCCCCGTCGGATGGGGAACAAGTGCATCCTTGATATGGATTATAAATACTTTCAACCCTGCCAGCGGGCGTTGGCGACTACCTCGAGGTCATCCGGTCAGCTGATTTGAAATTCATCTCAATCTTGCTCTTGCCCTTGCTCTAGCTCTTACTCACGTTCCATTTTCACCCTTGTTCAACTTCACAAGATTCGCAAGAGAGCTCAACTCGTGGTAGACTCCCGGCGGACTCAGATGACCGAACATCAAATGAGCAGGTCTGGAAGAATCGTAAGAGCATTCAATCTGAAACGTGTCGCATGTTCTGTCAGCATCACGTATTTGTATGCTTAAACCACCCACAGCTTTATAGAGGTGAAAGCAGTCCGGACTCACAAAGATACCACATAATCTACCCTCATTCCAACTCTTCGCAGCTTCTTTCCAGACTTGCCCATTCATCTCTTCGGCCTCCTTCCCCCTTTCTATGTCAACATGCTCCTCTCCTTGTTTCCTATATGACGATTCCACATCACCGAAGAACAAGAATTCTCTGCCCTTCTTAGGTGTGCTTGATCCTGAGCGGGTTGTGAAGCCAGAACCATTCGCAAGTGATCGCGAAGATGAAGGTGGAGTACGAGTAACGGCTGTCGGGTCGTACCGTATGAACATTGCCGATGACTCGTAAGTGTGTTTCGAGGTGCATCCGTGCGCTACAGGATATGTGAGTAATGAGATGGGAAGTGTGGGATGTAGAGGTCGATGTACGCGTTCTGTACTCAGACTACAACAAGGTCATATTTGGATTCACTGGTTAGTTTACTGCGGTTGCTGGCGTGGCAATCCTCATCAATCCAAGCTGGACGATAGTAGGAGAACTGAAGGAAGATTTTAGGTGACTCACGGACTGAACAGTAGACAGGAATTATAATTCTCCTCGGTCCCTTCGACTGCGCCATGAGGTCCATTCACAAGTTTACCCTCTTCCAACCCCATACTAAGCCGGTTTCTATGGCTTGGACTCTGTTCGCTTTTATCTAGCTTTCGTCTTTTCGTCCGTCCTTCACCGGACCCTGCTCCGGACCTAGCTCCAGATTCATTATTGTTCTGATGACTAGTCGAGCTTTGCAGACTTTCATGAGCCGCGTCTCCTTCACGATCAGGTACCCAGCTTCCCAGCTCAGGCCATAATCCACCTTGATACGCCTGACTGAGCTGTTCGAGTGTCTTGCGTGTCCCGTATACATGCGGTCTAGGATGAGGTACTTTCTTCTTCTCTGGGTCCGCATGACCTGCTGCGGCAGAGGTAGATGCCGTGGAAGGAGTCGGAAGAGCAGTCGTGGGTGGTTGAGTATGTTCAGAGTGTTTTGGCGGTACTGAGCCGGATAACATGATTAGGGATCCTACGTGGTCGAGATGTGCGTGCGTGATGAGGTAGCAGCTGAAAACGAGACACAGGGGTTGCATTGGAAATTAGTATCAGTGCGGGTCATAAGGATAAGGCGAGTGGGTGGTGGGGTACAGCCGCACTTGGACCGTAAAGGACTCACGCAAGAAAGGAGAACACGTGAGCAGCCTGGAGTACAGGGGTGTTATATGCCGGTGGGAACGTGAGGCCTGGAAATAACGTTGATGGTGGTGTGTTGGAGAGTATCGAAGCTAGAGCACCTAGACCGGATCCTGCCGGATGGTGAAGAGACAATTTAGCTGAGTTTGGAAGTAGACGAGACGGAATTCGGAGCGGGCTTGGATTCACGAGAGGGATGTGTGGGAGGAGCAGTGTCAATGAGGGGATCCGCGTGTAAAGTCATGACTTACCTCCTTCTAGAGCTAGTACACCGTCCTCCCAGGAACTCCGAGCAGCCTTGACGAGGTATCTATCGGCGACATAGGATGTCATATGATATCATATCAGAATTCAAATCCATGTCCATCCAGTTTCGCACATTCTCACTGAGACCCGGACTCCTTTCTCGCGCAAGTCCAAGGAAGTCAAACGATTCTCTCGTCGTTATGGGCGAAATGACAACTCACCCCGAACAATCAGTCTCAAGCGGTCCACCCCCACTTCCAAGAACGACAATCTCAAACGTAGGTTCCTCGATGTCCTGATATTCAGCCGGACCATCGTCTCCCGGTTTATGGCTTTGGTTATTTATCAAAGCCGAGTTCTTCTCTTCGACTTCTGCACTGTTCGACTTCGACTTTGATTTTGACTTTGACTTTGAAACCGAATTCGATCGCTTGCTCCTCCCTTGCTTTATCATGCTGGTCGAACGAGAGCGCGATTGGGAGTCGGGTTTGCTCGTCTCGCCTGACCTTGTTGATCTCTTGCGTATCTGTTCTTTGCTTCCGATATCCCTTGTCCCTGTTTCTGTCGTTGTAGAGGTCGAGGCTTCTTCGGTCATTGTCAATTCGGATGAAGCGGAGAGATGATGAGGGTCGGGCCGAAAGTTAAATGTCGAATGTCGAATGTTGTCTTCCAAATGGGATTGATTATCTTTATCTTGTGTTATAGGAGTGTAGGAGTATAATCAGATTGTCTTGGGGTTTTTACAGTAACAGTAACAGTCACCAACGAGTCTTATGTCCGGTGTTTAATTGGCGTTCGACTGAACGAGGACGACCAAGAGGATGGGTGGGAATCAGAGTATTCTGCTCCTGGTCAAGGTCAAGAGATGATTCGTGGGAGAGACTGTAAGTGGGATATACGACTTGATGATCGTTGAATTATGCAACACGATTGAAAGCGAGACAGAAAGCAAGATAGACTGAAAGACTGAAAGATACTCCGCATGCTGTCATGTTTTGCCGAATATACAGTATATGGATTGGATGGATGATATTTGATGACGTTACGGTCAGTTACCGTAAAGGGATCCATGAATAATCCTCCCGACCCTGAAGTGGGGAGGTTCAATTATGATCAGATCGAATCATATTAAATCGAATCTTACTCAGATCTCTCTCTGTATAGCTTTATAGCTTAATAGCTTAATAGCTTAAGAGCTTAATAGCTGTTGAAAGCGAGAGGTATGTATACATGTATGTATCGCTATAGCCGCTGAAGATGGTTCGTCTGCGCGGGACTGCACTCAAGCATCGAAACTAGAGATTGAGAACGATGTAATCCTTCCGCCGTGGGTGGGTGGGTGGATGGGATTGGATTGGATAAGTCCGTAGGTCCGCACGGGTTAGTACTAGTACTAGTGTACTAGTGCACTAGTGCTGTACCTGAAGAAAAGAAATAAGGTTAACTTGACCCCATCTCCTCCGATCTTTAGTACTAATTTCCCACGAGTTTTACGAGTAAGTTACTTACTTGTAGAGGTTTGGCTAAGCGCCAAGGCTTTGATTAGCTTTTCATCTTTTCATGTGGCTTAGGTTATCCGGTCTTATTGGCTGATCTCTGATCTCTGAGCTCTGATCTTGTTGATCGTTTTCATCCTCAACCTCATCCTCAACCTCATCCAATGGACGTGTGCTTGTAAGCATGATATTGCAGATTGAAGATGAACACGCCTCACCCTCACGCCTTTGTATTTGGTCCGATGAAGACGAAATTGATAAGTCAGATTAGACTGATCGCTTCGTGTCGATCAGTGTGTTGTGTCCAATGAGCTATGAGTCGACAAGCGCCCGGGTAATAGATCAATCAATGCACCGCCAATGAGATGATTTGCATGTATGCATCCAACTTCTATATGCTATTCCATTTTCCTCATTCATACCTCCATACTCCTCATCTTCATCCTCAATCCTTCGTCTGACCCCACTTCATCGACAGCCATGCAAGAGAACTGTTCACATTTTTATGCAAGCAACAATGAACTCAAAGTAGCTTCCGTAGCGACGATCTATTGAACCATGATCTCATAATCAGCAACTGCTATTGTTCTTTTGCTTTTGCTTCCGCCATCGACGGCAGATGAATGTCACTTCACATGTCAAGTCAAAAGAAAGTCTGACTCACCTCTAAAGCCTGTTGCACCTCCAGTTTCCTTCTAGCCTCTCTCAACCAATCGCCCGCCAATTTGCCCGGCCATCCTTTCAACGAATTCACCTCTCTTGCCGCACCATCCAAATCCTTCTCGGCAAGACACCATTCCGCTCTAGCCAATACCGCGCCCACATTATGTCCTTCTACTTTACCCGCTGACGGTCTGAAAAGCAATTTCGATAATCCCGCAGAAGCCAAATGCGACAAGACCGAAGCTTCTTCAGGTTGCGGGACAAGCGAAGACGAATGTATCTTATTGGATACTCCGCCATTACCGCTAAACCACGAACTCAACGACCCGAAGGATTTCACTCCTGTAGCAGGGATTCCGGTTTTCTCTAATTGTTCCAAAGTGATTCCAATTACACCTTTCTGCTCCTCTTCCCCCTCTGTGGCAGACAGGGATTTGAGAGCTTTCAATTCTTCCTCGAAGTTAACGTCGCCAGCTTCGACTTTCGATTGGACGGCTCGGAGGGCGGACCAGATTTTGTGTAATCTGACGTTATCGTCCAGCTGGGCTGAGTTGTCGATGGTGACTCTTTCCAATTGTTTCAAGGAGGTGGTCAAATTGTCGAGCTTGGCTAGTCGACCACCACGTTCAGTCTCGACTTGGGTTTTGATAGATCTCAACCATCTTCTCTGTAGCTCAATACCTTGCGAGACAACCTCGTCACGAAGTCTAAAACATACATTCATACCATCAGCATGTTCTCCTTCTGGCTCGCTTATGCAAATGTGGGACAAAAATAAGCTATTCAACTCAACTCACCTCTGCTCGATACCTTGTCGTTGCGATTCCAACTCGCCCTCCAACTCTCCTCTCCATTTCTCCACCAAAGTCTCTCGTTCTTTCGCCCAAGACTCCTTCAATCCTTGCTCAGACTTGGTCCAATCCGCTTCTTTGCCTTTCAACAGACTCTCAAATTCCGCCGTCTTCTCTCCCACCGTCTTCTCCAATCTCTCCTTCTCGGCGGCCTTCACATCATGTAACCTCTTATTGAGCGCCGTCAAATCATCTTGCGCCTTGCTCAGGATACCAGTCGCGTCCGTCGAGGGGAGGCCAGTCGACGAAGCGTTCGAGAGGGAAGAAGTCAAAGAATCAATCGTAGAGGCAAGTTGCGAGATGATCGGTTCCTCTGAAGCAAACTCTTTCACTTTAGGTACTAATAACGGTAAAGTCTGTTTGATCTTCTCCACTTTTTCCTCTACGACCGCCTTGACGGGTTTAGCCGGCGGAGGGATATAGTATCCGGGCGGAGGTTCGTGGCCTAGTGGAAGAGGAGGTCCATCGTATACCCTCTTACCCTCGAATGTGGGTTGTTGAGGCTGTACACCCGTAGGGTTGAGTTCTCGAGTGCGTTGTTGGTATGGCGAGACTGCCTTCTCGTATGCGGTAGCGTGAGGCTTGATAGCTTCCTTTGCATCGTGAGCGGCATCTTCGACTTTCCTTTCCGCGTTGGACAAGGTGTTCTCGGCGGAACGGAGTGCTTTCTTGGAGGATGACTCGGCTGATCCGAGGGCCTTTTCAGCTTCTCGAACAATACCTTCCACACCGTCGGAGAAGTTGAAAGGGACGTCCTTGGTGACTTCATCTACTTTCTCCTTGGCATCATGAGCCAGGTGCTTGATCCTGTCCTCTGCCTTGTGCGTAGCGGCTATAGCCCTATCTTTCAGGTCGGAGGCAGTATGTTGGATCTTCTGCGTCGTAGTCTCTTTTCCAGTGATAGCATCTTTCGCTTCCACACCCTTTGCTTTGACTTTCTCAGCAGCACCGATAACGTCTTTCTTAGCTTCGGCAGCCTTCTTTTCTATCTTTTGAGTAGTAGTAGTCGGTTCAGTGCCCGTGGCAGATTTATAAGATTGAACAGCTTTCTTAGTGATTGAGCCGAAGCCGAAGGATTCCCATCCGTGGTCGTCGGCGAAATCAGCGATAGCTTCAGCACCTGGGAAAGTGCCGACGAAGAAATCCCGGTACCCCTCTGACTTTGTCGAGACGAATCCTGAGAGACCGTAGAAGGTGACTGCCCCGAGAGTGGTGTAGATGATGAATCGCCTGAAGAACTTTCGGGGTTTTCTAGGCGGAGGGACGGACGAAGGGGGAGGTAAGGGTTTAACGGGTGCAGCGAGGGTGGATGATCCGGGAGTAGGAGTTGTAGGAGGCACCGTAACGGGACGAGTGGGGACGCTGTTCAGTGTCGTAGGTGGATTGGGAGGGAGAGTGGTGCCGCCAGGAGGAGTGGAAGGGGGTGTAGCGAGACACTAGGAGTGATGTGATACAATTATGGTCAGTCGGTATAGCCCGGAATTGCGATGTAATAGGACAGGATAGGAAAGGGTAGAAAGGACGACTCACCCGTCGTTGGGGCAACGAGCGGACAGCTCTTGAACGAGCTACACGAAGTTGACCGTACATCTCCTTTGCGCTGTGCCAGAGGGAGTACCGGATCTTTTGGAGGATTTTTGATGGCTTACTTGCAATCTATGTGAGTTTATGTGAACATTGACGTCTTTCACCTAGGTCGGATCAACCGGAGTAACAGCATCAAGCAACAGCTCAGACGGAGTTATTTCAAATTCCCGACTCACCATACGTCACCTGTGATTCAAGTGGCACCCGATAGGAAACACCGTGGGAAACCTCGACTCGGTTGTTTCCAGCTGAGTTGAAACCATCAATAAATTGTTCGCAGATCCCTCAATATTTGTCTGATTCATGAACAAATCACCAATAGGCCATCAATCCAGTCTGCGAACGAGAGTACGAGAAGAGTAGCAACAGGATCTACTTTGACAACAGACACAGGTCAACATGTCCACCTCCGATGATATCATAACGACCTCCAACGGACTGGGGTATACATCTTCTTCAGCTGTTCATCCGGAACAACTGGTCAAACCCCCTGCCGCACCGAGTGCGAGGGAAGATACGATAGAGATCAAGATCGATTTCGGGTGGGTCTGCAATCCCTCCATTATCTTTGATCTCTCCACAGGCCCCTTGTGCGAGATTCTTACAGATAGCTGACATTGCACTGGATATGCGCAGTGGCGGATTACACCTCTTGTTCTCATCTCAGCCAAGCCACAAAATACGCATACCGCGGAATATACCGGCTGAGGATGGGTCGACACAAGCGCAACCTGTAAATATGAGGTATTTGGTCAAGTGGATGAAAAGTAATCTGCTGAGTGAGCGCGAAGAGATGTTTGGGGATGGGGATGGAGTGTAAGTCTTTCTCCCTTTTCTCCATTTAAGGTTATAATTATAGGTTGTGGGACTGCTTGGAAGGATTCAGCGAATGAGATATTGATCAGCGAAACGGCTGTGTGGTTGTGCGTATAGTCGACCAGGTATATTGGTCCTCATAAACGATGCGGACTGGGAATTGGAGGGAGAATTGGAGTACGAGTTGAGGGATAGGGACGAGGTCGTTTTTATCTCTACCTTGCACGGAGGATAGGTGAGTTAGTATGATATGATATCGACACCGATGATACAACGCTTGAGCGTGCTTGCTGACCGACTGACTTTGCGCTCTGATCAGCCTACACTTCAAGCTCAAGCATCTTATCACTTTCAGTATACCCCAGCATTATATACCCTTCCTTCTAACAACAAAAGGTACGATACAAAATACCATACACTTGATGATGTGAGATGTAAATGGACGGAACCAGACGATCCTTTGACGATACACTGACAAGGACGAAGGACCGACTACTCTACTCTATACTATGTACTGACAAAGGACAAACGCGTATAAGGTTTGACCTGCTTGACTCGAAGATGTCACCCACGACCAACCACTCCAGTACTGATGATTTGCTAACATCCACGCTCAAATATTCAAGACCTGCCCGGACCTTGCTTTATATTGACTCTCTTGTTCTTCAATGACTGCCCATTATTGATAATTGGGTCTCTTGAGTCAGAGCCAATCTTGGTACAGCCTACAATGTACGCCGACGAGACCTTCGAGGAATATCGGAGAAGGAATCAATACATCCCATCACGGTATTTTCCTCATAATTGCGCAAGTGATAATCCTTACGATGGACCATCTTCTCGACCTTCTCGACCTTCTCGACCGACAGGAACCACCCAACCTCCGCATCACAATGTCAATGTCAATACAATCTCCAATATCCATGCCAACCCGACCATTTCCTCCGGGAACAACCCCAGTACACGGTATGGCACAAGCAATCTCTATTCTCCCTACGCCGCTCTAGGCTCATCCGCCCCTTCTACCGGATCGAGGATGTCAACGAATCATCCATCAGGTCCCCCTCCTCCTTATTCTTCTGAAATACCTACCACCCCTTCGAGTCCAATACGACCGTCACCATCTCTGATAACTCAGCCACACTCGCAGATCCCTTCACCCAGGTTCGCCAATAGCAATCACGACCATAGTAAGCTCCAAAGTATATACTCAGATATGAATTACGTCCCAAACTCGCATGATCCCTCAGCCTTCTCCAACTCGAGGCTGGCGACATACCGAACACCCTCAGGCGCAATCCCAAGAGGATTCATCATGACCTGTTCTCATCGACATAGTTTCTTCACCTGGAAAATCTGGAGAGCGGGCGCACCTAGGGTGGATATCGATACCCGGCTCAATCCGTACTATTCTCCAACTTCGAATGAGTTATCGCAATTACAATCGCAATCACGATCATCTAACGGGATACCACAGCCAACCTCGAAGTCGCACTCCCAATTCCAGTTTCGATCAGGGAGGAGGCGTGCATCCACGACCAATCATACAAAGCTTCCCTCCTCGAAATGGCATTCGCCGAGCGATTCAGAGCGTCCCGATTCAGCAAGACTACATGGTACGATGAAGATTTTCAAACGAGCCGTAAGACCATGGAAGAGAACGACGCGTCCCTGCAATCAGCGTGGGGGGATATGCAGAGTGGAAGGTTCTCGGGTATTTCAGAGGGGTTTGTACATGTCCCATATACGAACAAGGAAGATTGGAAGAGGGACAAAGAGTTACTCCTCGCTCCGCAGCTTAGTCGAGAAGATAAAGCTAGAGCAGTGGAAGAGGCGAAAGAGTGGACGAATGATACGTGTCATCTGTCGGATCTGCAGATTAATAATTGGCGACGGGCGGACTTTGGGTTATCACCTAGACCATATTGATTAATCATGGAGCATTCGAGTGTCCGATCATTCGATTGTGCGATTGAGCGATTGCCCATTTTAACGAGGCATTGCACCGAGGTCAACACCGAAACTGAGATTGAGATCATCACTCTTGGTTGATTTCATCACAGACTCTTGCACGTAAGGAACATTCAGTTCAATCTATGAATACTTATTACTACACACATGCATCTCTACTACTTGGCAACTTTGCTATTTCATGACAACATCTTTGTTCGCGGCACCCTCTTGCCCTGATTCCAATCCTGCCATCACACTTCTCGTCATTTCAACATGTCTCTCTGTATGATGTATGATAAGTGGAATGGACCTCAGCTGGCCATCAACACCGCTGAAGGAGTCAATCCATTCTCCTTCAGTGTCTTCTTCATCTCATCCCGAGAGAAAGTTTTACTATGGGACATACTATCAGCTAAAATGTTTCAGAGACTGAGACGTAGCCAGCTGACAAATCACGTACCGAGGGAAAGTCGAGGCGAAAGTGACTGTATCCACGTTATAGTTCAAGTTCTCCGATGCGACCCATTCAGCAACGTCTACCAATGCTGTGGTGATGAAGCATGAGTCAGCTCTGAGTACCTCGATACTCACTTAGCGTCACGGAGCTGATCGGGAAGGTTGACCCACTGTTATCGCTTGGGAAGGCCTTGGTCAACGGCTGACCCCCGACACTCAGTCGCACCTGTCCAAAGCATATCAGCGATCGCTGGTCGAATAGCTGTAATGATCCGGGGCGCTGACCTGTAACCTAGTCTGAGGGTTGTCCGAGCTGCTCACGCCCGCTGCTGGCTTAGCGACGTTCACGGGCGCAGGGGGAGTTTGGGTTGTCGACGATGAGCCTTCTCGGATCGCTTTTTCTCGAGCGGCTTTTTCGGCTCGTTCGCGCTTGTCGGCCTTTAGATTGTTACGATTAGCTTAAATGGCCTCACTTCAGACCTCATGGTTTGAGGAAGACGCATTCATGCTACAAGATGGGATTGAGGACACTTGTCGCTCCGTCTGTGTGATTTTGACTCACCTCGATCTGCGCTTTGATCGCCGCTTTGGCTTTAGCGTCTTCCAATTTCTCTGAACTCCACTCGGGTCAGCTACTGTTCAGATAAAAACATGGATCGAATAGCTGACCTACCCCTTCGTTTTTGCTCGGCTTGCTTTTGCAACTCCTTAGCCTGCATATCCTCTTTGATCTTCCCACTATCTTGTCCGGCTTTCCTCCTCAGCGCCTGCAATGTCAGATGAAGGTAGAATGACGAGCATGTCAGCTATCTAGAAGACACACGCGCCCGAAATCCCTAGCTGACACTCACTTCGTTGGCCTTGTTATCCTTCGCATCGACTTTAGCCTGAGCAGCACGCTTGATAGCTAATTTCTCTCTTAACTCAGCAAGTTTCGCCTTCTTCTCTTCCTCCGTCAGCGGTTTGATCTGACCGTTTCATATCTTCACGTCAGCTAGCTGCACAGGGCTTCTTCTCATGCCCAAGTTACTTAGCTGATGGAATTGACTCACTTCATCAGTGGATTCCTCGAATTGGTCATGCCCCGATTTCTCAGCGTGGAACTCCGCATTAGCCGTTGATCGGAAGACCTTCCCACATTCACTACATTTGATCGACTGCGAAAACAAAAACAATAAGCTTGACCCGTCAAAAGCACGCGGAATGACCAGCTTACTTTGGCTACTAAGTCTGAATCATCTACATTCCCACTTTCAATCTTCTTGATATTTGCTTTGACTGATTCTTCATCCTCGTCTTCTTCCTCTTCAGCTGTCGGAATTGGTTTTTCGGAATTTGCCAGGAGATGGTCCATTGCGGGCTGCATCGAGACGAGGAGAGGAGGTACGAGCTCAGACTATCCACTGTGCGTCATGTAGAATGAAGTAGAAGGAGAGCTCACCTGTAAGCCTGAGTTCTTGGTAGCCTTCAATGCCCCTTTATTTCGTTCGTAAATCACGTCAGCTGAAGTGATCATCTACATGAAAGGTACGGCTGACTCACGGTCTATACGAGCCGGATCAAAGCCCATCGACAGCAAAGTCTCCCTGTCAGACATCTTGTGTGTCAATACTTGATGCGTGTGCTAATATAGATCAGATGGGCAGTGAAACAAAAAGAAGCAGGAGGAAGAAAGAGCAAGGATGATTGATAGGTGATCGTTCGTTCGAGCGCTCGTTCAACTTATTGCGCTGACGACATGGCATCTTTGACAGCCGGTCCACGTGGCGAGCGAGCGCTTGGATCGTCAGACGCCTTCTCGTTCTCGGGTGATATTGGTAAACTTCGCATGAATGCATGCAGTCCGGATAATTCCCTTCATTTGTGTGATTGTCAGTATTGCTCGAAGGAGATGAAAGATAAGGGCAACGAAGGCGACAGAGGTGGGAATATAAGCGGGCCATAAGCAATTGCTCTCGGAGAAAGGGAGAACCAAGGCTGGTTTCTTCATCTCGATTGAAAATGGCATACAAGTGATTTATATGACAGGGATCCTTCGTTCACAATGTGAGCTAAATGCATGCTCACTGCGGGAATGAGCTCCAAATCCTCACTATCTCCCACTGGGGACTCAATGGCTCTCAGTCATCATATTGTCACAGTGCTATGCGCAGTGGCGAGATGATCATGAGGGAGGCGGTCTGTGCGTTTGATGGGGGATCATTCAACATGACTGTCGCTCAGATGAGTTTCACACATGACACAGGAGAGAGTAACAACTTTCTCTGTTTTCTTATTTCCATTCTCATTTATTCCACCTTTTGATTCGAAACTCGTACATTCCCCTCCTTATCTACTCACCCTCCCACCTGCCTCTTTGTGTATAATCAACATCGCCTCTGATATCTCATCAGCCCAAGAAAAAGGCCTCTTCGATCGGACCACGCTGTGTATAAGCCTTTCCATTCTCTCGTCAGCTCAGCTGTTCCTGCCGGACATCCTCTTGCAAACACGGCACTCGTGCACATTAGTCAACCTATGCGCCGCTTGACTCCAACAAAAGGTCAACGCAAAGTCAACTTGAACCCTTCTGAGACTCCAGTCAAACAGGGGGATATTCTTGGTTTCTTAACACCATATCTCCCGACTCTCAATACTTCCTTGTTGTCCAGCCACTGTTCGGGCTGTCTACGTACAGTAGACCAAATCAACAACGACCTCAGAAACCGACCGTGCTCGAATAGATACTCAAGACGCTTGATACCGTGCGGAAGGTGCCAGGTCCATCGGTATTGCAGTCTGGCAAGTTATCTTCGCATATCACCACAAAATCGGTTAAAAGACTGAACGGATGTAATCTTATTGCAGAAATGTTATGCCAATTCCGCTGAAATGCACTACCACGAATGTCGACGACTCACGGAAAATCCCCTTTGGACACCCAGCACCCTCCCTCGATTGATTGCCAAAGTATTGCTTACCATCAAAGCGGACAGGAGGACAGGACGGACTGTAAGTGATACTGCCTTGCAAGATATTTCAGTCAGCAATCAAGCAAAGCTGACACAGTAATGACTATCTTCATAGCTTGATGACCTGATGCCATCCTATTCGAGTAAGCTCCGGTCATAACGCACCCAAACACTTGAGAACGCCACTCACATGGTGAACAGCCTCTAGTACATTGCCATTATCCTTTGACGAGATTGCTCTCGCTCAAGATGTCTTTCGTCTGCTCGGAACATACGAGAAGATCGACAAAGACCGCGATCGGTATACACTCGACTTGGTTGATTATGGTATGTGGGAGGAAGAGGACTTCTTCATTCTGGTTCGCAAGGTAAGTTGATTTCCAGACCCACTTCATAATGCGAATCTGAAAGACTGTGTATCGAATGGCAGATTCTATCATGCACTGTAACTCTATATGATGCGTCTGCGAATCCTGTGGGAGTCGGAGTATCACCCGGTCTATCGAGAATACGCCACTCTTGTAAGCCGAATTGTCAGGTGATCTTCCCGCTCAGTCCGGTGGGCAAGAATGCTATGAGGCTGGTAGCGACAAGTTCGATTCAGCCCGGAGAAGAGGTGAGCCAGTCTAAGCTATCAGAGGATGCGTTATCTTGACTAAACCTGATATAACGTTGGTAGATCACGTTATCTTATGTCGATTTATGCTTGCCGATACACCTCCGTCACGAAGCTCTGGAAGTATTCGCTTTCGATCACAGCACTTGTTCCACCTGTTCGAACATCCCTGTCGATCCTCGCTGGACGGCTCTTCATGCGAGTTGCCTGAAGGGAGGCCATATACCGCTATCGAGTCGTCAAAGGTCGGTCGAAGTGAAAGACGGTCGACTCGTCGAATACGAAACCTGTTTAAAATGCTTGAAAAGGGTTTCTATCCGACGGCTGATTCGCACTTATGACCATTTCACGGAGAATGCCAAGACTATATGGGACAAAGAGAGGGGTGGCGTGCTTGCACACTCACTTCGTCCAACCGAATCATGTGAGTCAAATCGAATGATGTAACAGATTGAGCTGATACATGAGATCATCTCTTCTACAGCGATCACAAAGGAAATCAGAACGTTGAAGTCGCTTATCACCACGATCCTGGAGACTCACCCCGCCGAGACTTATCCTATACCTCATCTTCAAGTACGCCTAGGCCGCTTATGCCGGATGTTACCCATGAATATGGACAGACTACTGGACGCGCTCGGGCAGTTCAAAGAGGCGTATCAATCCATCCACCGGCTAAACGACGAAATACCAAATCCTACAACTTGTCAATTGGGCATCGAGCTATCGGGTATATATCTCGACATGGTGAAGATGTTCAAGACCGATTATCAGGACACACTGCGTGTGCCTGTCGACGAGCATCACTGTGAGGAAGATGAGTCAGATGAACCTCCGTGTGACGATGAGCCCTCCAGTGACGAGCAAGTCGAGAACTTGATCCAGGTTCTTGGGGATGATCCCGATACCGATCCAAATCAAAATGGCAAAACCCCTCCTCTTGGAACAGAGCCCCCAAATGGTCCAGTCCGGGAACAGTGGCCTCCAGATGATGAAGAGGATGTTGATGACGAGCTCGAAGAATTTAGAGAGTTTGTCGATAGTTGGGTCTTTGAGTTCGAAAATACTCATATGCATCAGGAAGATCGTCAACATGAATCAACGGGCCGATTGGACAACATCGTGGAAAATCAAGATGTGGTTAAAAAATACTTAACGGAAGGATGCAAGGACAGCGGTACAATGCTCAAGCAGGGCCATAGTCATCCCATGAAGCCCATGAAGCCGGGAAACGGGAACGGAATCGCATCTCGACCATTGCGTGGCAATCGGTTGATAACGGCGAAGCCGGGCGAATGCACAAGGGATCAATGGATGGAGGATAACCATAAGCGTGTTCTTTCGTTCTCGAGACAAGGCAGAATATGGATCGAGCGATCAAGAGGCCACCTGAAAGCGCTGGGGTACGAAGATGATCATCCGAGTTTCCGGCTTTTGGAGTCTAGGGAAAGGGAAGTTGACGAATTGGAAATTTGGTTCGAATACGAAGTATGATGTGCTTGTGGCTTGTGATCCGATGTAGCCGCGTCAATCAGATTGTACGCTGGGTCCTCCAAGGCTAATAGTGGACGATACTGTACCTGTCCCCGTAATTATGGCTCATGCTTAATCGCATCTTGGTAACTTTGGACGATTCAGTCCAGATTGATGTATCCCGTAGTTGCCTGCGTCGGAAAGCTTGTGATGGGAGTTCCCCACGGGGTAACGTCTCAAATCGTTCGAAGATGGAGGAGGTGTTCAAAGAAGAGGACAAAGAGACTTTGACTGTTCTATCGACTTGCATAATCGCATTGCACATCATCGAATCAAGCTTGGATCCAGTATAAGCTAAGGTGGCTTCTTTCTGCGCTGATCGGTAGTCAAAGATGTTCAAGAAACCGCTTTCGCACCAATCGAACGCAACGCCCCTTCGATCATCCGCGAGACGTCAATTGTTAAATGCGATATTCGAGCAATATCCTTCGTTGTTAGGGAAAAAGCAAAACGAGACCCCGGTGAACCCTACTACGACACATCAACCGAGTGGGGCGGGATCCGAGAATATCGAGACTACTGATGAGAAAGTGACGTCGACTTCGGCGCCAGGTCAAGAGAGCGAGGGGTTGTCAGAGAAAGAACTGGGTAAATTGATATTACCTGATGGAGTCAGGATATCGAATTTTGAGACTTCTGCTGAGGTCCAAGGTGTACGTATTGTCTTCTTCTCCTCACTATGTCCCCGCCGGCCTCCTCCATCCACCTCCCTGCGGACTTTTGTATCTGAATTCATGAACGGATATACTCAATTGACGATGATCAAGTAGACTTTCTGGCTCTCCCCGGACGGTGATCCACTATGGATGACTTTCGGGCGAAATTCCAAAGAATACATTCCTACTTGTGAGTCATTTTCCCTTTACCATCTTTTTGGCATATATCTACAGCGAATAAAAAAGCAAACACAGTGATTTTGTGTCAACTCAGACATACTCAGTCTGATCATCTTTGGCTGACTCGGTCCAACAGTATCCCTCCTCTCACAGCCTTTACCTAACCCTCCACTGCCCATATTACAGCTACACAACCCACTCCCTCCGCCAATACTGACCGGCGCACCACTATTCATACCTGCCGTCCGGAACCTGTCTACTCCATGGCTTATACCGGACATACAAGAGGGTCAATTGGTCGCTTTCGTCTCTTCCGCTTCTAACGGCACGGCGAATGTGCAATACATTGGGGTCGGTCGGGTAGTCGCTAAGGGCGGTATGAGGAGTGCGTTGGAACGACGTATAGATAATTTACGGAATGAGGGCGGAGAGAAAGAGGAAGGGAAGTTTGCGGATATCTTATGTATAATTGATGATCAGTGAGTTGAACTCCATCATCAGCATCAATCCCTTTGTTTGTCCTTGGTTTGCAAATACCTTGGAAGAGGATCAGAGTGATGAAAGAGTATACGAACTGATAGAATGGTATACGCTTAGCCTGTGGGAGATGGGTAATAAACCCCCATTAACACCTTTCGAACTTCCCATCCCGCCAAAAGCACTTGCTCCGCCTCCATCTTCGAATCAAGCTGGTCCTTCCTCATCCCCGCGCTCATCATCATCGTCCTCTTCTCCAACAGCCAGGATGAACACTCTGAACATCGACGACGATCGAGACGAAGTCAAGCCCAACTCCGAGAGTGCTTCTGACTCGACATCTGCAATATCCTCCGCACCGCTGACCTCATCGGAAATATCGACTCTTCTATCGATCTCATTACTCCAAGCTCTCACCACACTACAACCTTCTTTGTTTCCGCTTCCCGCATCGTTGCTGTATTCCGCACACGTACTGCCTAATCGACCGGCATATATCCCGAAGGACAAGAGGGACGAAGTTGTGATAGCGAAGAGCGAGTGGAAAAAGCTTACCAAATGGATGAAAGAGGTCAGCAAGGAGGGTTTGTTAAAGATTAAGGAAAGTAAAGGAGAAGTCATCGTGCAGAGGTGAGTTGACGTGCTCGCACCATCGCCTACGGTATAGTGATATTTTGATGTTTCGATTGGATGAGAATGCGAGCTGATGGAGGCAACTTGACCATGATTGACAGTTTCGATCCTCAACATCCGTCTTTGCAGAACCACAATGAGTTCACGACTGTATCCCAGGAAGAAGCTAAGGCAGCAAAGAAGGCTGCTCGGGAGTCGCAATCTGCCCCTGCGTCTACCGCACAGAATGGAACGTTGAGCGCGGCTAAATCAGCTGGTACTGGTGTACCTGCCTCGGCAAAGGGTAAAGAGAAAGATCTCTTGGTAATTGAGGAATTATGGAAGCCTACTGGAGCGGCTAGCTCTTTTTGGGAAGCTGCTGGAGTGGAGTAAGTGGTCATCTCATTATCATCACTCCAGTTGCTTCATCGCCGCCCAATAATGGCGATCCCAGTCATGGTGTTACCGTACTAATGAAACGGAGTCAACCATTGATGCTGTCTTGAACGGGGTGCAGTAAATCCGCCTTACACCCTCCGTCAGAAATGAAAGTCGCCCTAGATTCATATCTCGCCAAAAACAACCTTGTTCTTCCGAATGATCATCGATACATCTTGCTAGACGACGAGCTGGGTAGGGCAGTGGGACTGAAGAAGCCTGAGCCGGGACAGAAGATGGCTAGGGACGAAATTATGAAGAAATTGAAGAGTGGTGTTAGTTGGAATGTCAGTCTAGGAGGAGTCATCAAGTGAGTTGAGTTCGGGTGACTTTCACAGTATATCATCCATCATCATCTTGCCCCCTCACCTCATTGACATGTAAAGATCCGGCAAAACTCGAGACGTGACCGGATAGTGGTGTTGAAGGGGCTGAGGACTCAGATGACTGACGCCTAAAATTGGTTTTCGTAGGAAAGGAACTCTTCAGCCTATCACGATGTCAGTGAAAACTCGCCAAGGACGAAAGACAGTAACCCACGTTTGGGGATTAGAGACCTTCGATATTGATATTGATGCTTTTGCTGAGGAATTGCGGAAGAAATGTGCCGGGAGTGCTTCGGGTGAGTGCGAGCTCTGTTGTTGCAAGCGTCAACCGGAACCCGAAAGGGGGAAGGGGGTGGGGGAGGAGGGGGTGTGTGTGGGGGGGGACGGGGAGGGATTGGGCATTTCGAGTACGAGTGCCGGCCATGGTCATCTTCGTTGTTTCTGCGAATGATAGCTGACTATGATTATGGGCTTTCGATCTATTGATTCCAGTCGGCTTATTACCTGGTTCATCGCCCAAGCTGAACCTACAAGAAATCCAAGTCCAAGGATCGCAAGTGAAGTTGATAACCGAGAGTCTGGCAAATAAGGGGATACCAAAGAAATGGATCAAGGAAGCTGAAGATTCGAAGAAGAAGAAGTAAAACCTCGACTTGTTATGAACGCGAGCATCTATCTACACTGTATTGCATTGTACTGCTTCGCACTGCACTGCACTGCACTGTGTGCTCGATCAGGCTATGCCCTGTGTTTTGCAGAAAGGACATGTCGGATGTGGGATGTTGGGTTCTGTATGTATGGACATTGCGGCAGCTTTTCAATGGACACGGCAGCGTCAATCTTGTTTTTTGAATACGGGCAATTTAATTAATGAAAAGCCTCGCCGTATCATGCATCACATCGCAGACGGCAATGTCTCGTGATATCAAGATACGAGCATCAGTCAAACGCCTGACACACCTATCTGCCAAGTGACGGATTTCTCTACGTGGATTTCACAAACACAAGCCAGCTTAATACTGTACCTACGAATCACTTATAACACATCCGTCTCTGCTTTCGTATCGGTTTTACCACTCTTCTTCTTGAGCCCTGCAAACCAACTCGCAATGACACCTTTCCCTTTCCCTTTCCCTTTCCCCTTGGTCTTACGTTCCTTCTGACCTCTTACCGCTTTATTCTTGTCCGCTAGAGGCAATGACGACGAAGCTGACTTTCGATTGAGATCCGTATATCTATTTATACTTGACTGGTCAAGTGTTCGTATTCGCCCTTCTTCATTCTGCATCCCCGCCATTTCCTCCGTTCCGATATGCGATTGACTATTCGGAGGATCAGTGCCATCTCCATGTTCTTCGGCTTCGCCTTCGGGATCATCTAAATCCGTCCAAATATCTCTTTCCTCTCCATCCTGTCGTTTCGGTGATTGTCCATCTTGTTTTTGCGATTGTTTCTCTAACTTCTTCACCTCTCTGGCTGCTTTGACAGCTTGACTCGCTTTGTTACGTTCGTTCGAATTGGAGAAGAACGAAGCTAGTCCTACCCAGATACTCAGGCCGTGCATCCCGGTCGAATGGGAAGAATCTAATCTATCAGCCATCAAAGCCAATTGACGTGCTTCGGACTGCGAGTAGACGAGACAAGAGGAAAATTTCAGCTTCGGTATCCATAAGCTCCAAAATGGCGCCACGTCTGAAAGTATTTTTGGACAGAAAACGTGAAATATCAATCTGTGAGACAAAGGGCCAACTCACAAAGTCCCGCCTGGAAACGATCGCACTAGGCGGTGGAGATTCCCCATTCAGAGCCCATGTCCAACTTTCACTCCAATCGATCTGATCATCTTTATCCATACCAGAGACCTTATCCTTGGTGTCGTCACCCTTTTCTGCGGAGGTGATCACCGTACTCTCATTGTCATCTATTCCTTGCTTTGATTGCTGCTTCTCGCTGTCATTTAGAAGTCTCTTCCGCTCTATATTATGAATCCATTGATGTCCGATCTTGCCGCCTTCCTTCTGAGCAATCTTCAAATTCTTCTCTCTTCTTCGCTTGACTCCCTTGGCAGCTCGATGATATTTCTTATCCCACAAAGCCTGTCCGTTTATATACCTCATCGCCGGCCCTTCTTTGATCGTGCCTACTTCATCAAGGGGCATTTGCATCGCCTGTAATTCCTCAGCAGGTTCAAGAGGTCGCAATTCGCCTATAGTCGATACTCTCTCGCGGATCATGTGGTTCGTGAAGGGCTATGTGATCAGCGCGAATCAGTCCCGATAATCGACTTTGTAATTTCACCTTCAGTGCACAGAACACGAAGGATAGCGCTTGGCTGATTAGATTGTATACTGTGGACTTCACTCACGTTGTCGCCCGAGTATATGCCAGCCCAGCCAGCTTCTCCCTCTTTCGCCTTCCAATCGTTCGTGTACTGCTCGCCATCCTCGAATCTAGGCCCGGAATCATCTCCACTAGGCTGACTATTGCCTCGATGTTTGGGCTTCCCGGCATCGATGTGGGAGCCGCTACCATTCCGCGGGTCAGGCGAAGGCGGTAAGATGGACTCCTTCCTCTGCCTATCTCTTTCGGTCGATCCGACGGAGGAATTGTAAGAGGATGCAAAGGATACATTCCTACTTGGAGTCTTAAGATTGAGTTGATCTCGCGAGTCCTCATGTTGCGGCGTGTTGGCCTCGGGTAAGGTCAAATCTGCTTCGTCGGTCAACGGTGCGGTAATGACTTTGTCCAGCTGATCGCCTAAACCAAGATCCAATATTGGGGGTTTCTTGCTGGACATAGTGGACTGTTTAGGCGATAATGCAGCAGGAGTGTCAGTCAAAACACCCTCTATGATCTTTTGATCATTTGTGATTGGCGTGGAGGGCACGCCTGCGGAATTGTCCGTAGATAACGAATGCAATGTGCCGCGATTTGAGGGATTTGAAGTCGATCCTCTAGGTGTCCCATCTTTCGAGCCTTTAGGTGTGGCCGGGAACGATCTGGAGATATATCGAGATCCAGGTGCTGAGGGAGTGACGTATCTTGCGAAAGATGCTATCGCTCTGAAAGCTCCTCGTGACGGTCGGGTCATCGACAACAAAGGCAAGTCGTGACATACGCCTGCGATCGGTCGTACGTATTTGCGCTTGTCAGCAGTGATATCTTGATTATGAAAGCAGATCTTTGGACTCACCGTCATAGACTTGTAAATGGACGTTAGTCGAACTATGTTTCTCCTCGATACCATGTAAAGAGGGCAGTAGCGCTTTCACGTCGTCCCGAATAGGGTACGCATCAGGGTTGGCAGCTTTGTGTGCACTATCTCCACCGCGATCAATCAGCTCATCATTCACGTAGATTCTGGATTCTGGAGCTTACAGGAAGATGATCTCATCTCGTAAGACTTCCTTATCTCCACACATAACAAACAGAGGTGGAAGACCCCCAAGATAGCCCAGGACAGGAGATACCCATGGATGACATAGCTGCGCGTTGGTAGCATACAGCTGGATCTGGGTATCAATCAGGATCTCTTCGGACTTCACGGTCAGTTTCAGCGGTATATCACATTGAGCCAAAGTGTTTGCACCAGTAGCGTGAGCTGTACTTGCTTGTGATTTTGGTGATAATTTTGAGAAGAGTTGTGCAGGATTCGCTCGCGAAGGATTGCCGGAAGGTTCATTTCGAGGTTCAGGATGTTGATTTTCCGATTTATCAGCTAAAGGGTGCAAGTCTTCCTCATCCTGCTCGTTGGATTTCTCTAGTCCACCGGATGGATCTGAGGTTTTGAGCTTGTCAGGTACAGTAGTAGGTCTGCCGATCGTTGAGATACTTTGTTCTTCGAGAGTCGTCTTCTCGAGCTCTTTGTGCAGTTCCGCGGCTTTGTGGGGGTGATGATGTAGTTTATTGACTGCTTCTCTGACTCGCGTTCTTAGCGTACTTTGCACTTCCTCGGTCAGAGTTGGTGGAGGAGGTGGCCAAAGCGAAGACGGTTTCTGCGATAGGTCGCGATCAGTTAGCGATGACATCGCGACAGATTTTGACCTCTCAGATAGCTGACTCACATGTATGAATCCATATGGCGGAACGATGTCCTAAACCCGGGTGTTTAGTCTCGAGACACTTCGATTTGCTCGTAGACTTACCGTAGCAGTATTCTGGAGGATACTTGGGAAACTATGAGTCAAGTCGGACCACTTTAACAAATCTGTCAGCTCAGAGAATCGTACCCCAACTTCTCGATAGCTTACTGGGCTGATCAGCACTGCTCCTGCAGGTAGTTCTAGTCCAGGTGTATCCCTCAAGATCTGAAGCAAGGCTAAACAAAGCCCTCCTCCAGCACTATCTCCAGCTAATATGATGCTTTTGGGATCCACAGGGCGGTGTTGTGAGCCCGGAGGAGGGTTGGTGAGGTATATGTACGCTGCTAGGCAGTCTTGAATCGCACATGGAAATGGGTATTGTGGCGTTTCTGTCGAAAAATCACGGTTTATTTATGTTAGGCGACTGCCTGAGTGACCAGTCCAGACAAGATGATCTTACTTCTGTAGTTCACGGCAAAGCACCTTCCATGCATCTTTCGAGCGTATCGCCAAATCGTGTATCGATGGGTATTGATGGACCCCCAATAATAGCTAAGCATCTCAATTAGTGAGTCGGTCCACCAACGATAATTCAGATATGGGCGGCTTACGCTCCTCCATGTACTGTCGAATAGTCATAGTCAGCTACTACGATCCACACAAGGATGGTGATTTATGTGACTCACTGTATAGCATACACCGCAGCCTGTCCATCTCTGGTCGAACTACATCACAGATCAGTCCCACATCAACAACTAATCATTTATATCGGGATATGCAACAAATTGGTGCTAGTCGGTGCACCTACATTCTCCATCATCATCTTCTGTCTCGCCATCTTTTTCCCTTCGTTCCCTCTCTCTCCTCTCTTCCTCGACTGCACCCCTCCAGTCCTTCTTCATGACTATCCATTCGCCTTCGACCCCTTGTCCAGCTCTGACCTGCCACCACTTTGTACCGCCCGCTATCTTGTACGCCATCTCCTCCCCGCCAAATCCATCAATCATGTACATCGCAGCGTCATTGAGGGATGTTCGAGGGATCGTTACTCGGTGTACACCCACCCAAGGTGGAGAGGGGGTCCGCACCTGTCCGAATCGCTGCAGAGCTGCAACGGGGTATCTGACGGACCGCATCAGCTCAAAGTATGCCCGAAGTCTATGCTTGAAACATTGAAGATGAAGATTGATGCTCACTTTGTTGCGATTTCCAGAAAGGTCTGTCGTACCGAGACCAGGAGCAAGTCAGTCACACAGCGCTATGAATGGAATGAAGGACATAGTATGACGCTCACCTTCATCAGCACGAAGGCTATAGTGAGAGCAGTCGTCAGCTGGAGACAGGAATGTCACTTTTCCAGCTAAGACTCACCCTCATCATACATCAAATCTTCTCTCGCTTTGCCCTTATCAGCGGACGGTCTGGGACCTATGAAGTGCTTGAACAGCGTTTCGAGCACCAATGGCCCCGCTGAATTAACCATTTCGACGTATCAGCCTGAGTAGGTAATCATTGAACAACATCTGAAGTGAGAGAACTGGTCGCATGCATATCAAGATAGACTCACCGGCAGCAAGGGCCTGTGGGGTCAAGAGATCTGGCATTTCGAGTCTGGTCGATGATGTAGGTCAGGTCCTGATAAGAGGCGCGAGCGTTTCACAATGCGTCAACGTATTCGCTTTAAGGCATTGCGATCGGATTTACTGTCTCATACGAGTTGTTGCAGGTATTCCAGCGTCGATTTCGCACTTTGTCGAGAAGATTTTGGCCCCCAGTTTGTGGATATGCTTAGGTATGACTTATGACATGAACCTTGAATGTCAGTTTGACATATGTAGGGAGACGTCTTCCTATCTTCCTGCAGTGAACCAAACAAACGTTGGAGTCACCGCTTTCCGCCGGAGCTATCTCGTCTAATCTGATTCCGTCTTCGTGCTCCGGTGATCGCCGTCTTGGAGCTCGCTATGACATCGCTGACGAAGTACCAGTAAAGTACTCCATCTTAACGACTCTGAAGTATACTTGCCAGAAGCAATAAACCAGCCAAACCAAAAGACAGCAAAATGTCAACTTCGCCTTACCAGCTAGCATTTGCCCTTCACGGCCACGCAGCTGACGTGCGAAATCTGTGCTCCCCTTCGCCCGATATTCCTTTGCTATTATCGGCAAGTAGGGACGGATCAGCCATCGTATGGGGTCCATCGAGTAAATCGAAAGAATGGGATGTCAAGCTCAGAGTGGAAGGTCCGGAGAAGAGGTTCGTTAGTTGCGTAGGCTTGACACGGTGGAATGGTCAAGGTGAGTGAGCGACCGACGATAGCCGCTCAAGCTTCCGCTGCTACATGGTCTGATTGATTGTTCGGTGTTCAGCTTTCCTTTTGCTCGGATCTCAGTCTGGGATATTATCTTCCTACACCCTCCCTTCGCCTGATAGTCCGCCTCCTGCAGATGATGCGCCTCTGGAAGAGCCGTATCATACCTTGGTGGAACATCGTCAGAATTTGTGTTGTCTCGATACGAGTAAAGGCGGATTGATAGCTACAGGAAGTTGGGATAAGTGAGTGCTTTATCTCAAAGAACATACAAAATCACATCCTCGCAAAGCGCGGTACTTAGCTCATTTTGTTTCCTGTAGGACTGTGATAGTGTGGAAGGATTTCAAGAAGGCTCTGGCAATAGAAGGGCACGAACAAGCGATTTGGGCGGTGAAATTTGTAGGTGAAGATAGATTATTGACAGGTAAGTGTTTTGTTCTTGTCAGTCTAGGTAATCCCACAGCTGATGAAACATCCCAGCATCTGCCGATAAGCAGATAATTCTACACTCGCTCGACGTCTCATCCGGCAGGTCGACACCCCTGCAAACGTATACTGGTCACACCGAACCGGTAAGAGGATTAAGCTTGAAACCCGATGGGACAGGTTTCTGGTCATGCGCAAATGATGGGTGAGCTTCTTCCCCCCTCTTGCGAGAAATTGACATATTGCTAACATTTTTCGATCATCAGAAATATCAACATTTACTCCTTCGACCGACCTGCTCCTATCAGAACCTTGGCAGGGCACACATCTTTCGTGTACTCGATCAGCGCTTTCCCTGATGGTTCGGGCGCTATAAGTACAGGAGAAGATGGCACATTACGTGTGTGGTCGGGTAAGTGGACCCGCCCATGTGGTCTCTCCAAATTCTCTGTCTCTCACCCGCTATCCAGGAATGACTTCGCCTGGTGTTCTCTTCTGCGAGTCCTGCTGACTTCAAGTGCACTGGACCAGAGACGGAACTCGTACAAACGATTCCGCATACCTCGAACTCTCTTTGGTCATGTGCCATCGTGCCTTCCGGCCTTGCTTCACCTTACATAGCTTCGTCATCGTCCGATTCGAATATACGGTTCTTCACCAAGGAGGAACGGTTGACGGCCAGCGCCGAGGAACGGGCTGAATGGGATAAAGAAGTCAGCGGAAGACAACTGGACAAGTGAGTAGACCTGTTGACGGCTCAGCTCAACGAGATGCTAACACATCTACTGGAAGATCCCAAGTCGGTGACGTGAAACAATCTGACTTACCAGGTATCGAAGCCCTCGGTCGAGAGGGTAAGCTACTAACGCGCCCATTTCTGGCAGCCAGATAGCTGACACCTACACCACAGGCAAGAAGGACGGACAAGTGCTCATGATCAAGAACAACGGAGTCGTGGAAGCCTATCAGGTGAGCTATCTGACTACCGGCGGCCTGTCGTTCAAACAGCTGACAACGGCGTGTTAGTGGTCACAACCGTCATCCACGTGGCAGCAGATCGGGCAAGTCGTCGATGCCATTGGACAAGGTAGAAAACAGCTGTACGAGGGGCAAGAGTACGATTACGTCTTTGACGTGGATGTCAGCGAGGGGATGCCTCCCCTCAAGTTACCATACAACGTTTCAGGTATGTTCAATATTCCGTAGCGAGCTGTCGTCTTCGTAGCTGACGAAAGCACTGCTCTGTCGTAGAAAATCCATGGATCGCTGCACAGAAATTCTTAAACAAATACGAACTGCCATCCTCGTACTGCGAACAAGTCGTGGAATTCATACAGAAGAACACAAACGGTGTGACCCTAGGCCAAGGTGGTGGTGGCAATGAATATGTGGACCCATTCACTGGTGGATCCAGGTACACCGGAGCGACTTCTGCGAATGCTGGACCAAGCTATGGCGGAGGTGATCCGTATACTGGTGCGTTCTCATCGTGTCCTTCTTCTGCCTTTGCACCACTGCGCTGCTCGATTGCGTCGTGGTGAAGGGTGACAGTGCTGATGGGCGATTTGTGACAGGTTCTGGAGCATATTCATCAACGCCCGCTCCACCTGCGCAACGACCAAACGGGATCTTACCTGTGAAAACCTACTTGTCATTCAAGCAGATGAATGTCAATGCGGCAAAAGGAAAAATCACCCAGCTGAACGACGAGATCAAGTCGTCGAACGTGAGCTATCCTGACCCTACCAGACGTTTGAAAGCTGACCTAATAATCATTCTCAGCCTGAACTGGCAATCACAGACGAAGAAGAGAAGACCCTCAATGAGATATACGCATTACTATCCTCACCTGCAGTTTCATTGCCTAGTCCAGAGACGAAAGATTCGAAAGAGCGATACGACCCTGCTGTTTTCTTGGGATTAGTCAGCAAGTGGCCTGAAGACAAACGATTCCCTCGTAAGACCTCTCCAGTCCCTTTCTGTCTTATTCTGAAACATTCGCCTTTCAGAGGAATTGGCGTTACTGATTTCTGCCGCGTCTTGCGCTGCGTGATGTAGTGATCGATCTCGCCCGATGTCTTGCAGCCATCTCACCGCTGTTCGGATCCACCCCTTCCGTTCCGCAAGTATTGATAGAAGCTTGTGGTTTGAATACACCTTGGCAATCTAGTAAAAGCAGAGAAACCAATACTCTGCTGTCATTACGAGGTCTAGCCAACTTGTTCTCCACTGCCAATGGCAGGTCAACTATATCCAATTCGGAGAATGCCCAGAGTGTGCTGGGTGTATTGAGCGGGTTTGAATGGGCCGACTGGGGGAATAGGAAGGTTGTGGTATCTACTATCGCACTCAAGTGAGTAAATTCTCATCGTATCTCATCAGTGGCGGACTCGTGAACAAAGATGGGTAAAACCGGCCACATGGGGCAGAAAAGGAACATAAAGGTCTCGAAGCTGACCTGGTTGTTCTGCATTGCACTTGGTAGTTACTCCATCGTAGCTCTTTCGTCTGGTTTCCCATTCAGAGTCGCTGGTGATCTCTTGAACCTCATCGTCAAAGTAAGTTCAGCTAGTCCTATCGTCTTGTATTCGAACGAGAACAAGAGTTTGCAACGCGATTGTACAAAAGAGGAGAGCTGACCTGTCTTGATCCTCGTTCGACTTGATAGATCCTGCAAAATGAGAAGGACGACGTGGAGACTATTTACAGAGCTTCAGTGGCATTGGGTAATCTTGTGCGTCTACTTTCACTTTCACTTTCACTTTCATTCTTTGTTTTCATCTTGGGCATCGGCCTCGTTATCGTGATGAATCTGAAAGTGGAGTCTTTGTAAGTAAAAAGAAAGATCAGGCTAATCAACGATGATCCATGTACAGCTCGTCTCGCCCCTGGCTGGGAATCTACAAGTTGGTCTAATACAAGAAGCGAAGACCAGTATCATTTCTTTCGCATCTGCGAAAGGGGAGAAGAGGTTGAAAGATCTGGCCAAGGAGATTGAGGGTCTGGGGGTTTGAGGCTATGATTCGAACTTTGATTCAGTTTAGTCTAGCATTTACGTCGAAAAATGAACAATGAGCGTACGATCGAGAAACGAGCGAGGAGTCGCGTTGGGCGTCGACCAGTGATGAACTAGGTCACATGTCGACTCATGGACGGTACATGGTTTGATAGTAGATCATAGTCGATCATCAATTGAGAAATGCATTGAAAGTGAAGTGAAGTGTCTAAATAGGTATGCGAATGGATGATGCGGGGTATATACAACTCAGGTGACTTATCTACACTGGTTACGCTGACCTGTTGAGCTGATGCTGATGCTTTACAGATCTACTAACACAGGGCCCGTTTTGCTCTCCACCTCCATTCCCGTTCATCTGGCATCTGGAAGCAGATACGATGCGAGGATGAGAGAAGGTGATAATCCAACACTTGGGACTAAGCACTAACGCTGGCACTGCTCATAGCCGCCACGGCAGCATGAGCGGACCTTTCCATACCTGTCGAGTTGACTTTATCGTGCGAGGCGGAAGCAGTGAGTGAATCGAGTGGGTTGAATTGATCTGTGGAGTTTTCGTACTATATTTTATCCAAGATCATGTCAGCCCTCGAACTTTTTTACGTTTCTTAGACCAAGCTTTTCAGCATCCATCTCTGTGTCGGCGAGAATGGTGAGAGGGACGCTTCAATTCGTTAGATGGGCTTCGGGGTGATCGGCGGCTGAAGAAGAACGAAAGAAAGAAAGAAAGGTCGAAAGAGAAGAAGAAAAAATGGGACCCACCTCCCACATATCAATGGCGACCTGACAACTCTCTCGAACTACTATCGGAGCATCTTGCTTAACTGCCCATTCTCTCAAGACTGCTAATACTCCGCCTTCAGGTAATTGTTGATCTGTTGGTAATTTAGATTGATCCTCTCCCTGTGACACAAAGGGGAATTATAACATCAATCAGTTTCTCACATTTTCCGTGATTCATTTTTATCTTTGGAGGACCTGGTGAATTGTACAAGAAGGGAGAGGTGATGGCGCGTGTATCTCGCGTACCCACCTCAACTCCATCAGAAGCTATACCGCCCAAAGCCTCAGCAGCCTCATGTCGAACCATATCGTCCTCCTTCGGATCACGTAGTCTGCTCAGCAGTGAAGGGATCGAGTAAGGGGATGATAATTGGCCGAAAATGTATGCGACTTCGTGTCTACCAATTGGTGAGAGACAAACATATCCCGTCAGCTGATTAGCCCTTGAGATGAGATTCATTCGATCGATCACACCACCTCACACAAAATGAAATCAGGAACACCTGATTGACTTAGACTCACCTAAACAAAGCTGATCCGTCTCCGAACCCATCCGCCAAAGCCTCCACAGCCTCTTTACTATTCGCGCCGAAATCCCTCAGGGCGAACATTGCGCGGTATCGCTCGAAGAGCGGTAAAGACGTGTTGAGCAGGTCAGTCCTAAGTGAGGGGATGGAAACGTCTCCTATGGGCGTAGCGGAGGGGGCCGGGTCGATAGTTGGGAAGTCGGGGCTGTAGCGAATTGAGATCAGGAAATGGGAAGAACGTTGATCAGTATGGTCATCTGCCTGATGTTCGGACGATAATGAGGAGGGTACCGAGCATGACAGACCAGTGAAGGGAATTAGATGATAGGAAAGACAAAGAGCGGAGACGCGAGCAGATTTTACTCACTTGAGTTGCCTAGCTTTGCCTTCTGGGGAATTATCGAACTCGATCTTCTTGACTGCGATCTCACACGTCTCTCTTACTTCCCTAGACGGGTCATCCAGATATTTGCTGAGGGTAGGTATACTTTCCAACTGAGATAATGCTCCGAGAGCTTCGGCGGCTTCGTGTCGAACCATCGAACAGTGTTGTCCGTCTGAGTTGTCTAATACTGCATTAAGAACGGGCAGTGCTCGGAGGTTGGACAGTTGGCCAAGGACGTAGGCTAGCTCGTGTTTGAGAAGTGGGGAAGGGTCCTTGAAACCTACATCAACCAATAATAACGAAGATGTAAAATACGGATCAGCATAAGCTAGAGAGACGGAGACGAAGGACAACAATACCGAAGTGCAATAGTCGCATCTTGAGTGCGGCGATCACAGATGAACTATACAGGAGGGACCGACTCACCCTCAGCGATGATATCCACAACCTCATCCCCACCAACAGCTTTAAGCATGAACAGACTCCTGAATCGCTCATGTAACGGTGTTTGACCTGATGTGTTGAGTAAAGTAGCTTTCAAGACGGAGAGCTGTTCAGGGGTGACTTGGACAGACGACATCGTGATGGATTTGCCGGTCGATTTCTATTGGATGAGCTGGGAGAGTGGTCTTGAGCCTCGGGGTCAATAAGAGTATATCAGGACGACAGTGGTTGTTGATTTGCGATTAATCAGCTGTGAGCTGTGATGGTGATAAATTTTGTTTTTGTTTGGATAAGATTAATCTGATAAGATTTCGTTTCTTCTTGCTTCAAATTCAACTTTTTCCAGACCATCCAAAAATAAAATATCATCTACGGCCGAGATCGCTTAAGCTTGGGCGGAATCAATTTTATCATACCTTAGGTAAAAGGTCACATCAGGCACCAAAGCGATATTTTATGAAATTCAACAGTTCACCAGCAATCAGCATCATTAGCAACATCGCTAATTCATCGTGCTGTTTTATCCGTGTTCTCCGAGATGTTTCGCTTCTTGGACGTCATCATGAGTCATGTAGACAAGCGGATACAGGCTTGCCTCCACATCCAAGCTTCTTGAAAGACACACATAATTGATAAGCGGGTATGGTAAGCAAGTAGAGGTCGACGCTTCTCATTATGTGATAGTGGTGGAGGGAGTGCGCCTTCATTAACCTCACAGACGAGTATATAAGGCATCTATCTGTAAGGGCCTGATCACACACACGATGATATCCTCTTCAACTTGATCTCAGTCTCCTCAGTATTAAACAACCAACCTATTTGCAACGCATTCGATCCCAACGAACAGGAGAGTAAAAAACAGTACAGAACAGGATAGTATCGTTTAACATGGCGAACGCGAACACGAACACCGCGCTCGTGATTCAGTATGATTCGGACAATTCACCGTCTTTAGTGAAACAAGATATCCCTATCCAGACCCCGGGCAAACGACAGGTCTTGGTCAAGATCTCTCATGTAGCTCAGAATCCCACCGATAGTAAGTGTATCCCTGATGTTACACTTTGTACTGCCGTGATATAGCTCGTGTTGGCGCCTTGATATGGTTGAGTTGTGACTCATGGTGTGCGTGAACACAGTCCAGTCTTTGGACGGTAGAGCTTTCCCCGCTGGCGGTGTTCTAGGTTGCGATTTCGTCGGAGAAGTGGTCGAACTCGGCCAGGGAGTAAGCAAATTCAAGAAAGGGGATCTCATCTCGGCTCTGGTATGGGGTGGTGAGTCCAATCCTGCCCAAGCTGACTCTTGTCCACGCCAAATAAGCGCTTTCGCAGATACACAGCTGAGGATGGGGGGAATGGTCACAGGTGAAATCGAGGGTAAAGGTGGATACAGTCAATATTGTCTAGCCGAAGAGGACATCGCTTTTATTGTTCCTCGATTCATCTCTCGCGAATCCGCGAGTACCGTCCCATTGGCCTTGACTACAGCTTGGCTCGCCTTGTTCTCTTCGAACAGCCTCGGAATCCCCAAGAAGGTTGATTCCGAGAGATCGATCCTTGTGTGGGGTGGCTCCTGTGAGTCTGTCTTTTGACACTATCAGAGTCTTTCCATCGAATCTCTCTTTCTAGCAATCAGGCTATGGCCCATATCAGGCCGTGCCCCCTACTGGTGATTCATCTGCTTCTTACACTGTCTTTGCTTCTATCTCGCGGCGACAGCAGTCATACTCGTGCTTTCGTAATTGCCGGAAGCTGAAACAAATTACAATCCCGTAGCAAGCGTAGGGTTATACACCATCCAGCTTGCCAAGCTGTTCGGATTCCAAATATTCACGACGTGCAGTCCGAAACACCACGACTTGGTAAAATCCTACGGAGCCAACCATGTCTTTGACTACAAAGAAGCCAATGTCGTCGACCAGATCAGATCAGCTGCTGTACACTCCGACTTGGTATACACCTTCGACACCATCGGAACTGTGCAGTCCTCTAAGCAAGCTTCGGAGTGTCTCGAGGCTGGAAAGGGAAACCTATGCACTGTTAGACCTGGCCCGGCGAACACAGAGGGGGTTGTTGGAGGCACAAAGATTTCGGACGTGTTAGTTTGGACTGCTTTCTTGAAGGACCATCAGTACAAAGATTTCAAATACCCCGTAAGTCAATTGTTGCATATTTTATGTAGAATTTATTGGTGGAACATGTCTACGTCCAGTCGAACATGTCGACTGACGATATGTTTTCGGTTTGAATGACAATTAGGCATGCCAAGAAGACCACGATCTCGCGAAAGAGCTGAACACGAAGATACCCCGATGGTTGGAGGAAGGCTCGATCACGCCATCCAATACCAAGCTGTACAATGGATTGGATTGTGTTGAGAAGGGTTTCCAGGAGTACAGGGATGGGCATATTTCAGCTTACAAGATTGTGTATCAAGTAGCGTAGAGTGTAGTGGTTTCTGATGCATCCGACTCCGACGACATGATGTGGCATTTTAAGACGCCGAGGAATTGATCGGGGCCCCTCATTTCGCCACCCTTCCTCCGTCATCCGTCATCGATGTTGTTACCAAACTGGACTTTTATGCGATGGCATGCCGCTTCAAATCTATCGATGAGCCCTCTGGGTATTCACATTTCGCTTATCATCATTTGCATCGTCTATATTCTACCGCCCAGAGTCCTCTCTCAAACCTCGGCGGTCTCTTTGACATCACACTCATGCGCTTCACCTTGCCCAAAATGTCATCCCAAAAACTCCCCATTCACAGACTACCTCTCCCGCCCTCCACTCTGCACCACACCCTCTCTCAATTGCCCCTCGAAGACAAGCCATCCGCCCAGAGACGAGCCACAACCTTCAAAACTAGTACTGACGGTATATGGGCGCGGGTCAATCCCCTGTGGGCTTCTTGGCCATTGCGCATAACCAAAGAAGAGGCTCTATCGATGGGAGTAGACGTAGATAAGGGGGAACAAATCAGCGTTGAAGACGTCTTAGCTCGGTGGAATCCAACCAAAGTCGAACATACCGGTATACCGCACGATGCGGACGAGGGACGGCCGAATGATCTGAATACGTATAGCTCGGAGCATCGAATGAAGTTGAATCCAATCTTACTGGGCATATCCACTTCGACGTTAAAAGACGCCTTGCCTCATTTAACAGTGGGCGATGCGCCGACGATATGTAATCGAGGGGCATCTCCTTCTCCTGATGCTACGCCTGCTGCGCTTGTGCGTAATGCCTTGGTAGACATATTGTCGGGAAGGAAAGTTTTACAGTCTGAAAATACGGAAAGCGGACAACCGGATAAACCAGAAGGGTCCGGAGGGTACGGTGGATACGGGCCCTGGTCAACTAGGTATTGCGGACATCAGTTTGGTTCTTGGGCGGGTCAGCTAGGTGATGGGAGAGCGATATCGATCCTTGAGACGCAGAGTGAAGAAGGCGGATGACAGGAATTGCAGTTGAAGGGTGCTGGGCGAACACCCTTCTCCAGGACTGCAGATGGGTTAGCAGTTTTGCGTAGTGGTGTTAGGGAGTTCTTGGGCTGTGAAGGTGCGCAACTATCTCTCTCAGGGAGACTCATTCCTCCTTTCTCACCAATGTCATATCCATGCCTTGGGTATGAACGATCTGTGGGGAAGCTTACACTAACCATCGATGCAGCCATAGCAGCATTAGACATACCGACAACCCGGTCCCTGGCGCTGCTGACAACGCCTTTTCCTGAATTGCCTGTGATCCGAGAGAACGGACCAGAACCATCCTCATTATTGTGCAGAGTCAGCCCGAGCTTCATCAGGATAGGCCACTTCCAGGCTCTGAATCCGTCAAAGGCGGATCAAGGCGCGCGGCAGATCTTCTTAGGTGGAAGAGGGTGGTTAGATGACCAATCCGACGGCTCAGAGAACGAAGAAGGGAATTTAGAGGGTTTATTGAAATTGACAAATTGGATGAAAGATGATATAATGGGAATGCAGAGTAATCCAATCAAGGAATGGTTGGAAGAGGTCATCAAGAAGAATGCGGAGACTGTAGCCAAGTGGCAGGTGAGTCAGGATTCCCTTTGCACTGACCCTTCGAACGCCTTTACCGATAGGCTGGCGCTGATCGATACTGGGATCAGGTATACGGCTGGATGCACGGTGTGCTCAATACAGATAATATCTCCCTGACGGGAGTCACCATTGATTATGGGCCGTATGCGTTCATGGATGTATATGACGATAAGCATATATGCAGTAAGTCCCAATTTCATCCGGCTACACCTGCACAAGGTCCTGTGAGACGATACCGTAGATACCGTGTAAGCTGATCCTGTTGATGTGAAATCCTAGACCACTCTGATCCCTCAGGATTGTATAATTATCGGAGCCAGCCTTCTCGGGTCCTCTTCGCCTTGGACAAGCTGGTCAACTGTCTTTCACCCATCCTAGGGTACGAGGCCATACATTCCAAATTGCCTTCTGTAGGGTACAGCGAGGGACTCAGCCCAGAAAACAGGAAAGAATGGGAAGCGAAGGGCAAACAGGTGATGGAAGGGTTCGAAGACCGGTTCTGGGATGTTGAGCGAGAAGTAGAGAAGAATGGCTGGATGAAGGTATGTTCTGAGCGCGAAGCTCCTCCTGTCTGATTTAACTGCCGGCCTCCTTCTTCTGAGTTGACTGAAATACCTGTGATAGCGATTCGGCTTAAAGACATATCGAGATTCCGACGACCGAGATATCTTTATCGATTACTTGAAACTACTCCAAACACATAAAATCGACTTTCACACTTCTTTCAGGCTCCTCTCATCCTTCAGCCCTTCCAAGTCATCCGATACAGAGTATTTGGATACATTCGTCTCGGATTTCCCAGATCAGACTACGACTTCTAAATCGGATGATCTCCTCAATAGAGCGGAAGAAGATTTTAAAGCTTGGTTCAAGGTTTACGCAGAGCGAGCATCCGTCACTGAGGAACAATCAGCCTACGCCGCCGGCTCTGAGGGATCGGCGAATTGGGAAGTTACAAGGGAAAAAGTGATGAAAGCGGTGAATCCGAGATTCGTACTCCGTCAATGGGTTTTGGAGGAGACAATCGATAAGATGGAAAAAGCCTTGACGGGGCCATGGGTGAATGCGAAAGAAGGGACAGAGCCAGAAGAGTGGGAGATTAATCTGGGAGTCAGAGAAGCTAGGAAAGTCTTAGCTAAGATTCTAGATGTGAGTTAATACTTTACTTGCATCGTTCCCGCATATCACCTGATTTGTACTTGATACATCGGGCTAGTTCAAGTGAGGGGGAAGCAGATTTGCTGATCTTCTGCGTCTGTCCTTCACAGATGTCGACTAGACCTTTCGAGCCTTATGGTGAAGGCCCAGGTAAAGGCTCGGAGTTCGAGGAAGATAAGCGATTATGTGGATTGGGTAGGAAAGATATGTTGGGATTCCAATGTAGTTGTTCAAGTTGATCGGCTTGCGGATGCAATCGATGAAGGAAAAGATTCAGACGAATGTCTGCTGCGTCTGCAATCCCAAGTCGATGGGATTACTGCGGATGCAACAGACGGAAGCGACCTTAGACGGACACGGATAGATAGGTAAACAGATTGATGATCTGAAATTGATGTAGCGAATAGATTGCCGTGTCGTGACATATCGACATATCACATACATATGAATCATGCTGATATGTAAGAAACGCTTCGTTACATGATGCCTAACAGCATTGGAACTCCACGTCCATTCCCAGTTTCGTCCTCATCTCCATCTCCACCATCTCCGTTGTCAATGATCCCCAGCGTCCTCGACTAGTCCCCAACTGACTACCAACATTTTTGTGATTCAATTCAGAGAACTCGTCTTTTGCTTGGCGACCTTGATCTCTCGTACTTTCTCTCCCTATGACTACTCTCTCCGTCCCTTTCTCTATACCTATCCCTCTCACGCCTGTCGCTGTGTCTATCTCTGTCTCTATCCCTGTCTCGATCCCTTTCTCGATCATCATACCTGCTACTCCTATATATGATACACAGGGATCACCTCTACGATCAGCATGACTCGACTGATAACATGGCATTATGAATGAGCTCACCTCTCCCTGTCATATTTATCATCCCTATCTCTATCTCTGTCCCTATGACTTCTCTCCCTCTCTCTGTCTCTGTCTCTATCGCCTGATCGATGAGACTCATCCCTGCTCCCTCGTCGTTCCTTCAAGTCATCTTCCAGCTCGCCCGCCTCTCGCTTCACTTTATCTCCATGGCCCACGACCGGGATCTCGTCCGCCGGTGGAATCTTAGAATGATTCGGCGTATGTGGCGCATCATCTCCTGGTGGGGGCGGAGGGGCTAACGTTGAGTGTCGAGGACCTGAAGGTGCCGAAGGAACCGAAGTCGAAGGTGGTATTGGCGAATAATTCGACGCTATACCTGAAGTTGGTGGTTCAGGAATAGGTTCTGGATCCTCATCATCTCCATTCGCACCGTTGTTGTCCCCCGGAAGAGCGATTGCTGGTTTTTCAGATGTGGGAGGGATGATCGGCCATGGTCGACCTGTCATTCGAGCCTCTGCGAACATTCCCAATAATTTACGTAGTTCATGATATCCCAAATGCAACTATACGAGGGCGATATCAGGCCAGGCCAGGTCAGGTCAGCCCGTGATAAGATCCACTTTCGCATATCAAAAAAGCGGGAATTTCGTGAGAGCTGCGGGTACGATTGAACTCACTTTACCACCGAAATGATCGGCTAACCTCTTATCAGAATCCAAAACCGACAACATCGCACCACAAGTCTCGCAGACCCTCAATTTCTGATGTCCACTAGCACCGGCATTCTCGTTCAGGTGTTGTAAATCTCTTTCTTTATCCGCTTTGAGCTGTTTGAGCGCATCGACAGCTGAGAGCTTTTCCATGGATTCTTCGACTTTTCCAGCTTCTCCCAAAGCTTCTATTTCCTCGGTTCCTCCCTGAATCGATAATTCGATCTCACCAATCTCTCTCATCTACAAGAAATGGCATCAATCAGTTCAGAGTGCCTTCTGAATTAATACACCAGTTATTCGGCACAGTGAACGGGATACGATGAGACTGGTACACGGGGATTGTGAGATAATACATACCAAATCGATAGTTTTCCTATTTTCCTCTGGGGTCTTTTCTAATTTCCTCTGACTCGCCCTGATTCTCCTGTCTACATCATCCACAAAACCGTAAAGCTTGTTCTCGTGCTCTTGTCTAAAGGCGTTGACTCTAGGATCGGCAGGATGTCCCATCGCGTGTTCTTGGAATTGCTTGAGGATCCGGTCAGAATGTATCTTTGGGCATGGCCCGAGATCCATTTTCTATGTAAAGCGACAAGGACGATCGTGAGGCGAATTTGTCAGCCCTTTTTTTCCCATGCCATAGCAGCCGATGAAGTCTGAATTGTAAAAGGGAGACACTGAGGCGAGAGATGATTGGACAACTCACCGTGTTACCGAATATGATATGCGGACAAGTGCCAAATAAGAAATTTCGACAGACTTTCTCAGACCACCAATCTACGTTGATAGGTTGGATACCCATCGCTTCGGGGCCCATCATTTGCTGCTCGATTGATCAGGTAGCAAGAGATCCGATCGATAGCCAGCGGAGGATTAGTCATATGATACAGATGGGACGTTTAGCAGGAGAGGGGGAGGGGCAAAGAAACAATTGTCAGTGAGCCATGCAAAGCTGCCTGAATCCCGAGGGGACCCACCTCAAGCAGCCTTCGCTGCGCCTCAGCCATTCGACCCATCTTGGTTGCTTCGGCGTGAGAGTCGTCCACTGAGCAAGGTAAGATGTGAGATTCGTTGTTGCAAAGCAATTTGTTAATGATCAACTGGCTGAAATATCGTGAATGACGGGAGATAGAATAGAGGCTTAAGTGAGATACCCAGATGAAGTGTTTTTCCCACATTAGATGTGGCATCATATATGACCTTAAGAGAGAAAAGCAGTCAGTGGCACTGTGATGGAGTTGGTTACCATATCTGTCTAACAGCCCAATTTGGGATAGGTTCACAGAAGGTCGCCAGTTCGAGCCTGGCCGGAGTCATGCTTTTTGTCTCATCTATGTTTCACGCCTTGCACGTCTGCAACGGGATGAACAATGTGCATCTAGACACTATGAGAGGCAGATCTTGGCATCAATGACTGTTGGGCCATCGCAGACAACACATAGGGGAAGGCGAAAAAGAGGGCGGTGTAAAGGATTCGGCTCAGAATGCAGCATTTACAGTCTGACCGGTTCGAGTGAAATTGTCCTCTCGCGCAACCGCATGCAGAGAATCATCCAACTTCTCGACGCCCAGTGTGTCCTTGAACCACTCTCTCCCTTCCAAAACAAGCCCGACATCGATCCCGACTGGACTAGCTTTTTCCGCTGCGTCTGAGTACGCGGAGAATGTAGCAGTCTCGAAGTCACAAGCTGATATGAAATCGTTATCCTGACCGTTGCCGGAATATTCCCTTAACTCCCGCTTTAGGGCTTCAGAGTTGTTCCTAATCCAGTTGGAAGTGTTCCTCGTCACATCGAGATTGATGGGCGCGACGGCGCGAGGACCACCGCTTGGTGTGGTCAGCATCGAGAGCCTGTTGAATGTCCTTGAAGGGGGGTTCTGCTGACCTGTAACCCACATGGTGGTAATAACATGCGTGTCGTGACAGTGAGTTTTTTTCCAAGGACGAGCGGTGGGTGCAATACCACTTCGGTCCCTCGATGTCTCAGGTCTGCCATGATCTTCCGGCCTGTACCTCACGTAGTACTGGTGATTAAAGCTCGATTGAGCGTGCGTCGCCGATGGGCCTCGACCGAGTGTAACGGTGTCGTAGATGATAAGGGACATATTGATAGGATACTGTATCAATTACTGTAAAAGTCTTGCTGGTGCAAAGATGAAATGTTGGGCTAGTGCAGGGCTCTCGAAGGGGAAGGGGGGTGACTGTGGATGACGAATTTATGATAGCAGGACTCGCCACTGATGGCCCTTATGTATGTTTTCGATCATCCGGGTCGTCGACTGCTCTCCGCGGTTGAGGCTGCGGAGCTAAGCAGCCTCTTTTGCGAGCGCAATCTCGAAAGGAGGCGATGAGAAAGGTTCATTCAGTCAAGGCCCTCGAGATCGAGTCGAGACCCTCCAGACCATGTTGATTCAGCTTGATTCTGTCACCGACTGATTTCCTTCGTGGCATCCATTGTGACAATTGCGGTAGGATCAGGTCGGACTTTGTCTTAGAGACGGCGAAGCGCGCACCTCACATAACGTCGACTCAAACCTACCCGAGGAAGTCGCGAAGGCGGCCCATCAAAATCTCTCGCAAACTCCCTTTGATTCCAGACCGGTGAAAGGAGGCCACAACAGTGGGCAGACTTTTCTCATTGGGGCTCTCGTGCAATGCGCCCGGGAGTCAATCATGCGCATTTGGCCAGAACTCTGCATATCCATTCGAGAACCATTCCTTCTTTGAAAGCAGCGGTTGTTGAAAACACTACCCTTCCTTTCTGGCTTGCGCAGCAACGAAGCATGGATGGCGACAAGCGAAAAGACCCATGACGTTTTGGCAAACATAAGGTAGTCCCTTGTTCTGCTATTTCCAAGAGAGAAGCGTTTGCTCCGCTATTTGCAAATCGTTTTTACCTTTCGACTCGATTACGAGCCATGCATTCACCCGTGGAGTTGTATGTGATTCCAGTACATATAAGGGAGACGTATACGTCGTCTATTTAGCTTTGCATACAGTAAGTCCAGTCCACAACTCACGAACAAGCTCGATCATTATTTGCATTGCTCTGGAACTCCAGCCAGACCACCTAGAATTACATCATTGATCTTACATTGTTTGACCCACTCGATAATGTCTCGACTTCTTTACACTACTCTGGAACTTAACGGTCCCGAAACATCGCCAGACACCCGACAAGTGTACAATGTGTCGAGTTATTTCACTTTGCACCCAGAGTTCATGTGGCGATCTGAAGATGGACGAGAAGCTCCCGAGGGAAGCATCGTCAGTTGCGGTTGGACCACCAACGAGCCTGAGTCAAAGATGCTCCATCGACTGGCAGTTCACGTCGGACCCACCCAGAGCAGGAGTACGACTGAGACGGACCGTCGGTTCTCGAGGATCGCCGAGACCCTCTCAAAGAAGGATTCCAAAGCTGAGCTAGTAAGATTGTTAGCGTTACCTGGAGGCGATCCTGAGCTTCTCTCGACTGTTCGTGTAAACAACGAATATGCTCAGAGAGGATACAGATCCCAGAAAGATCGGCCCGAGCATCTGCAGATTGTCTCCGATCAAGATCTGACTCGAGCTATCGGCCTGGTCCCGTGCAAAGAGTGGCACGGGATCTCAATTGGAGTCGCATACGTAGCGAGCGAGACCAACGACCAAGGCACGAACACGCAATACGTGTTGACTCGCGTCTAACGATAAAGTATCTCATCGTGGAACTATTTGACGGATAAGGCCTTATCCAGCATCGAGCTCATCTATTGCTGCAGAGAGCCTGTGCTCCGGCCACTTCGCATATTCTTGCCTTGTTAGTGCTTTGGTCAGTAGCTCGTATGATTATTTTTCCGCAGTCTATGTCACATTGGGACTCAAGCCCGTCTTCTTTCCTTACTGCATGTTCATGACACGTTTGGGCCATATCAGATAGACTGTCTCTGAGTTCACCACCGTTCGTCCGTTAAGAACATCAGGCTTGATCTTCTACTGTCATTCGTTCGATGCAAGACTTTCGCACGTCACGAACTATAACGTTGTGGGAGCTCTTGCAGCTCCACCAGGTCTCACTGAATTGTCAGTGGCGGCAGATCCCACATTCATGGGGCTATTTCCAGCGAGCATGGAAGACCACCACGTCCTGTCGATGTTCTTGCATGTTTGACCTCATAAGTGATGTCCGATCTTGTACCCGAACGCTGCATATAGTGGGATAGGACGCCTGAATAGTACTGTGGATGTCCCAATTGTTTGATTCGATTCACAAACAAGAGCGGAGAAAACATTGAGCTACATGGGAAAGGAAGCTATCGAATACCAACACATAGCGAAAAAATTCATCATCAGGTTATAGATCATCACAAGATCAAAGTCAATTCCGCCAACCGGCTCAAAGCCCCATCCCTATTTTTCACCCGAACCACCATCCTCCCTTCCCATCCATGCACCAGCTCTTCCTCGGCATTCTTTAGTAGCCCAATCCACCCTTTCAGGTTTACAGTACCCAGAGCATAGCCTTGACCTCTCGACAACGAGAAATTCCCCGTCGAGGTGTATCCCAACAGATCTTCCTCTTTCGGTAATCTCTCGCCAAGCTGATTATCATCCAAACCCAGGTCAATTGTCGCTCTGACCTGCTGATGAAGTACGATGCAAATGCTAACTCACCTTATGCAGATCGCTCAATTCCCCAGACAGAGCTTTATCGCCCTTCTCATACGTCTCTATCCATTTTCTTCTTTCCCCAATTGGGATTTTAGATAAGATAGCCATATCCCCCGGAGATCCCCTGCCGAGGACATTGACTTGGACATGAATTAAAGCAGTGTCGAATAGCTTTTGACTTCTTTCCGGAGGAATGACTCTCATAGACCGTTGTAATCGGAAAGCGTTGAGCATCCTGAGAAGACTTGAGGGATCAAGGGAAGACTTTAAATGAGAGGTGAATGGCGCAGGTAGTAGCCACGGCTTGCTCTTGGTATATGAACTTGAAGGACCGTTCAACATTGATTCTTCTGTCGACTCGCCATCAAGGGAAAAGTCCCAATTCGGTATCCAAGGATATTTTGTGCCTATCAGCCCATATTCTACCCTCTTGCCAGGCGGTTTCCTATCATATGTTTCTTTCTCTTTATCGCCCTTCCGTCTCTCCCACTCCGATCCAGCTTTACACGTCTGACCATAGTGTTCCGGGAAACATGGAGCTCCAGCTTCATGATGCTGAATCATCCTTTCCCTGATACCACCGAATAGTACTCCCGAATAGACCAAGGACGATAGAAGGTACTGCGTCCATGTTCCGGCTGGTAAGAGGATTGTGAAGCCGTAATATCCTTCGGAGGGATTTGTAGACGATGAGATGGAGCGCTGGTATAGTATGGATGGCAGTCGATCGTCTTTTGAGGTGGGCCGAAGCTTTGTTCCTGGTAGTCCAAGCTATAATCCCATTGTATCAGTGGCAAGGATACAAAACATGGGAAGAACGACTTACGCGATGTCGTCGTGCGTCTAATTGGTATTTCGTATAAGCCGCTTTGGACAGATCCTCTCGAATATCGGCATCCCATAGACTACTCCGAGCAAGACTGCAGGTAGGCAGTAATTGGGCAGATCGCAGGATTTCCTCCTCGACCAGCTCATCATCCCGCGTTGATAGACGAGGTGGAGGAAAGCTACGATGTGATCGTCAGCGTGTCACCTATGGGGGTTTCTGACATATACGTACTTGAGACGAGGATCATGAACCTTCAAGCCGACAAGCATCCCTTCAGTCAATTCGCGTGGATCATCAAGATCGCGCAGATTCTCGAAGAACTTCACAGGAAATGTATAAGCTATGATCGAGCGAGGTCAAATTAAGACCCACTTGTTTCTTGGAACCCTTTTGATCATTGCATAATCTCAGTACCCTGCGCAACACTCTCCCCGATCTCGGCCCTATCAGATCGATCGAATTGATCTCTCCCCTCAAGTCTCGGACCTGCAGCTCGTTCAAGCCTGACTGCCCACTTTGCCGCAAAGAGGAAATAGCCAACTTGACGGCATCCCAAACTTCACTGAAGATCGAAGGGTTTAGTCTGAGCCATACTCTTCGGCCCTCAATATCTGCCGAGGGAGGCTCCCAGATGATCTCTGCTTCGCCTATTAGGTGGATCGGGAAAGCGTCAAAATGGTACAGCAGAATTCTCGCTACACAAGAACCATCTTCATACCTGCCGTTTCACTTAGCTCGCTGGCTCTCAATTCCGAGACCAAGAGAAACATAGTGGCTCACTTCGATCCAGCGAATTTCCCTCCGCTCATTCTACCTATCAGCGCTATGATATCCTCTTTCTGACCTTCCAGTTCTATGATTCCGAAATAGCTCGTATCGAAACCGATCACTTTTCTCCGTCCTGCCCTGTACGCAGGTCTAAACGATTTCAAAGTCGGAGTGATGGGTATTCGAAATCCCCATATATTCGTCATATGATATCGTTTGGCATGCCACAGATGCGTCGGGAGCCATGTTTTGTTTTTCTGCCGGAGAGCAAATTGAGCTGTTCGGGATAGATGATCTCGTAGAGTGCCTTTCGCTCGGAGTCTTGCTATTTTTTGATGTTTCTTAGCTATTGTATCCCCCGGATCAATCTACGCTATACTGCATAAGCTAAAGATCCCGCACTTCCAGGGCAAGGGGAGAGGAGGAGTAAAGCTTACCTCTGCAGCTGCCTTGGACCTGAGACGTCTGGGTACTCGACGGGGATTATGACTTGCTGCTCTCCGTCTCAGATGACGGGGCAGAGACTGGAATGCTCGAGTACTCCCTTGCGCGCTGCTCGACAAGAGGATATAAGCTAGCTTTCCCCGACATGAGTAAGAAACACAGCTTACGCAGCTACCTTGATGGCATTTTGAAACGCGTGTATCTCCAATGCTCGAGCCTGTTCAATCGCTCATCAGCCCTTGAGCATATCGGATAAGAGCCCGTTATCACTGACCTCGGCAAACTTTTCGACCTGTATCAAACCGGGTAGTCGTTTAACGTCTAAATAAAGGCAACACACCACTCAGTCATGGGTCACCGGCGATGAGCCATTCAGGGATGAAAGCCCATGAGGAAAATCTGTTGGCTCACCATCAAAGAGGTTGACCACACCATCCCCCAAGATCTCCCGCTCTTTGCCTTTGCCTTTCCTCTTGGCCCCCTCGTTCTTCTTGAGCAAATCTATCGTCTTATTGATCGGTTTCAGCGGTCTACTATTCCCATTGGATTTCGATGGTCCAGCTTGTGCCGAAGGTGCTTTTGCCATATTGTCTTTCCTTCTGTGCTAGCCATTCGCTTGTCTCATCAAGCTCTCGCCGCATTGAAGGCAGGAAGAAGAGTAAAAACAAACAAAATATCGCAATGTGATGGGTGAGATGAGGGGTCTCCGCATCCTCTTCGCACAACCAGGAAATTTTGGATTAACCGGGTCACACAAATACATTTTGTCCTCAGCAGCATACTTTCATTCGTCTTTCTTCCTTGCCTGCATCTTCAGATCTCGAGTACTCTATTCCCATCCTAGACTACCTTGACCCAGTACTGATTCCAAACCGGTCTCCCTCATCGGCCTAACAGTGACAAAGACAACAACAACGCTCACGATGGTCCGACCTCCTCTCTCCGTGCGGATGCTGCATACCTCCCTCCCGCACAGAGCACCTTCAGCCAGAGACTCCATCGCTTCGGCTCTCTCTTCGTCTTCCTCTTCATCCGGCTCCACGTCAACCGCAGATGCAGCCCGGAAGATGCTCGATTCGTTGACTAGCAGAGTCAGGACTGAGGCAGACGAGAAACGACGACCTTTCCGAGCCAATTCTGTGAGTCTAATCAATCTCCCCTCCTCTCCATCCAGTCTCCTGCTTCAAGCCTATGCTTCGAGCTGTCTGATCCTCTGTTCCCAATTGGCTTTGCATTGTCAAGCACACTCAAAGGAAGCTGACTCTTCCATTTCATCTTATTTCAATTTAGTACGCGCCACCTCACTCTTTCACGCAAACTTCATTATACCCAGAACCCCGTCCATACGCCCGAGCACCCCTCCTCGGCCCGCCTAAGAAAATAGCCAGCAAGATCGACCCGTTCTTCAGCAGCAAGACCTCGCCGATGGACCATGATCTGAACCCGCTCTTCGCGCTGAGCTTCGTCAATCCCATGGGCAAGATCAAGAGCCGGGCAGATACGGGCTTGACCTGGAAATCGCAGAAGAAAGTGGGCAAGTTGGTCAGGCGAGCAAGGAGTATGGGGTTGATAAGTCGTTGGTCGAATCAGACGGTTGCGGGCGGTTTGGCGACTGGTATGGGTAGGATCGGGGGTCGGTATTAGCTGAGCTGTGAACACTATAGACCGAGGGAATTAGTAGGAACTAGGAGGAAGGCGGACAGTGCTTTGCAATAAGACGGTGTGGATGCTCCGGATCATAGATTCCCTTAAAATCACTAAGACCATTGGGTGTTCTTACATTGTAGACCTCGATGCAACGATGGGCATGATCTCATTCTGAATGGAGAAGTTGGCATGAGCAATCCATATCGTATCATCTGCACATTCTCCATGATGAGCGCATCGCTATGTATGCAACGCCAAATCATCTATCTACATCCATCCATATTATACTGATTCCTTTGTCGTCTCACCTAATTGATCGCTTATATCTCCTCCACCCGCCTGCTCACCCAGAACTTTAGTTTCTCCCCAGCTGACCGATCTCTTTTTCTTGATCTTCGGCTTTTTCACCGCCTCTCCTGCTCCTGCTCCCTCTGCCTCTACCATCGCACTCTGTCCAACATTGGTATTTATGTTCAATTTTCCCGGGAACCCATTGTTCGCCTTTGAACTCCCACTTTCAATCTTCGACTCCTCATCTCTACCACCTGCGACATCATCATCTTCAGGGAGACCCTCATTCTCTTCCAGCTTCCTGATCTCCTCATCTAAATCCAGATTAAAATCCTTATTAGTCCTATGTGGCCCTCCTTGAGAGATCATCTCGTAACCACTAGACCCCTCATTCCTATCCCAGTTGATCTGATCTACATCCTTGAATCCCAGCGGCATCGTCAAGTAAAACACCAACACACTGAGGCAAGCGCCAGCGGTGACGTCGATCAAGTAATGATGCGACAAGTACATCGTCGCCCACCATAACACACCCACGTAAGCCCAGTAGAACGGTTTGTACGCCGGGAAGAAGTGCGAGAGGAACAGAGCTTCCATCACCGCACACCCGGAATGCAAGGATGGAACGGCCCCGAATACTAGTGGTGCATTACCGAAGGTGTTGGTGTACCCTGAAGAGTGGAAGACCCGGTCGATTCGAAGGAGACCCCCTGGAGAGCCGGGCATCGAGTAGTCCGCTGGTGTGAGGCCGTGGATGATCTCGTACCCTGTTGCAAATGACGATCAGCACAAATCCGCGTCGATTGCTAGCTCAGTATGAGGATGATGATGATGATGAGTAAGAGCGAAGACATGGTTCGTGTACACGTAGCATGAGGTCGATAGTCAGGTCAGATTGTGTGGTTAATGATGATTTAGAGAGAAAGATTAATCATTGAGTTTGAAGTGACAGACTCGACTCACAAGGCGCCGCTGCAGGGAAGACCAACTGTGTGAAAACCCCAAGCAAGTTCATCCATCCAAATGCCAATCCCCAATACTGCACCGCTCCTCTCGGACCAAACATCCACAGGAACAGCGCTACCACAAAGGGCACTATAAAATGCAGCACTCCGTACGGCAACCAGGCTATAACATCCAACACCGCATTCGTGTACCTCGTCTGCAGGTCCGAGATATTCGCTCCGTAAAGCACACTTTCCAGAGCAGGGAGAAGGGCGACGTGGATCGTAGGTCGGCTTCCGGAGGGTATGAATCGCGCGCAGAAAAACATCAATAACCACGCGAAAATCGGTGTTGCCGGCCAGACGAATTGGCTTGTTATAGGCAATAACACCGCCAGACCGTATGCGGAGGGTATGATGAGCTTGAGGATGGAGAAGGTGGGTATCTGCATGATCCACAGAGAGTAAAGCGAGGTGATAGACATGAATACCAAAGGAAGGATGTTAGAGAGCGTGAAACGGTGTTGCGAGAGTTTGTGTAGCGTTTTCCGCGGATCGCGCGAGAGGTCGAGACGCTGTAAAGATGCGATGAGGGCGAGGTAGAACTGAGTGAAGAATGAGGAAGGTGTAGTGGAGTTGGGGACGGAGCCTGAGACGGGCACGGACAGGCGGAGGAGTCGGAGGATGGGGGCGAGCAGCATCCTGGGCAGAGAGGAGGGCATGGTGAGTTGGGGTTGGGGGAAGGGGGAAAGGGGATACCCGAGAGCTGATCAAGGCAATATGAATGCTAGATCAATCTCTATCAGTATGCTTTTTGTGGTCGGCAATACCCAAGTCAGAGACATTTGACTCACGAAGCCGTTCCCTTACTATCAGTCGCCTATGTCCTTCGCTGCTATGGATCTATGATTTGGGAATACCGTAAAGCAGTCGTTGCGAATCCGCAAGCGAGTGTAGAAGCTCTCGAGAGAGAAGAGCAGCCCAATCGCGCCAAAGTGGTCTCGGGTAGTCTTTATCTGAGCGCTCGAGTAGCAGACCGTGATGCTAGGGTTATATTGATGCTGAGGAAGCTGATGATTGTCGATGCTTGAACCTTGAACACGAACAATTTCGGACAGAGCAAACATGTGCGCGCACGAGCCCACAAAACCACGAGCCAAACGCGTGCCTCGGTATATCTCATTCGGCATGGTGCAGTGGCATTCCTCCTCTATTTCGTTGTCTGATCCTCAGACTATGCGTAACCTACTCAGCCACAAGCACACTATCCGAAGTTATCGGGATACATACCAGACAAAGAACCGTCGTAGGTCCTTCCATATAATGTACGACCTTTGTGCGGGACAGAAGACCCGTTCTTCTCGGATTGTCCACAAAGAAAGGAAGGGGTCTTCTTTGCTTGGAGAGGAAGTCGAAGTGCTCAATCCTCCTTCGCATATCCGATATGACGTGCGTCGATGGGACTCATGAAGCTCGCTCTGAGACTGCATGGCGCCCTACAATACCTGGGACAGAAATTCAACCAGTCGCATATATTTCCGCAGCTCGCCGTGAGCTTCGCCTAATCCTCTTAAACATTTCTATCAACCCATCCACGCACTCCCTCACTCGCTGCAGGTCGTCGTCTATACCTGTTCACTCCACTATACTTGACCAGATTCACTTTATTGACTATAACCAGAAAAATGTCTAGATCTCAGCTTACATTCCAACACTTCCTTTTCCACCCTTCTTCTCCTTCTGCTGTTCGCCCTTCCCCCTCTTCCTCATCCCTATCCCCTCTTACTCGTGTTTGCAGAAGAGGAAGTATCATTCTACCTTCTGCAATCACCATCCCGCTCCAGGATTTGAACCACAAATCATCAGATCCCTCCCAAAGTGAAGGACAGTTGCCAAGTGCAATATGCTCTACTTACATATACGATACCCACTCAAGGTCATTCAACAGGTACAGCGTCAGCGTCACCGCCACGACCCTTCCCAACCCCACTAACTGTAACTGTAATGAAAACGCCGACAAAGCTCTTGATCGTGCTAATCAGATCGAAGGAAGTATCGCTCAACGATTATCTGAATACCCCGAATGGCTCCGCGAGTCCGATCAGAGCGCCAGATACGGCCTGGATAAGTATTCACACCAAGAGAGACGGATATTTGAAGAAGCGAGAACGACATTGGATCGTCAACCAGGGGAATCTGATGTCGAACTTATCCAACTTGACCCCGTCGCATGGTGCAGAATGACCGGTCTCCAGATTCCGCAAGCGCAAGGACAGATATTTTCTCACGATCTCGATCTCCATCGAGACGGTCAAGAACAGAAACAGAAACACGATCGAGATCAAGAATCGAATCAAGGGTGCGCCACTGATAACATTGGATACAAGGTACATTCGTCATGCTCGGAGAAACAACCTTTGCTGCCTTTCAACCCCGACCCCGACACCGACACCAGTACCTCGTCATCAAAGCTAATTTCCTCCTCAACCTCGATTCCATCCCCATCCTCGTCCTCGTCCACCGCCTCGTGTGATGATATCGACGCCACTTCCCCCGGCCGTGAAACTCGAACAAAGCCAAAGCTCAGGAAGCGTATCAGTCAAATATTCAATAATATCAATTGTTGTTACAGAGACAGAGATCTAAGCTGGGAATGTTCTTCTGAGGATATGGTCCGATCGCACTCGCAGAATCTGTTCGACTGAATCGAATTCATGATACCCGAATACGGTACTGTACTGTATTGTACTTAGTTCCAAGCTCGCACCCGTGTAAGCTTACCAAGTATGTGTTTTTTATATTGTACTGTATTGCATCGCCTGCACACATAATTCGATACAGTGAATGATCTTGGTGCAGTATACGAGTAGTCCATGGTGGATCGCGTACCATGTTGTACAGTATTACTTTGTTACTTGTTTCTCTGCATGCAGATTTGGTTGATTATAAATACATATACTGTGTGTTCCATTTCTCATCTTAATTTTCGTCCCCAGGTAATTTATTGTCTTTCAGCCGCAATTACTTAAGCAGGCATACTACCCCCTCCCAACGCTCTATCCAAGTTGAACGCAGCCGAAATGAGCGTGACATGCGAGAAAGCTTGTGGGGTGTTCTGGAACCATATCGTATTAGCTTCGCGTCAATGTCAAAGTCCTTCATCGTTCCTCACAGAAAGAACATGAAAGATATGAAAGCATAGAAATAATCTCTCACGCCTAATCCCTCACCGCCCGGACTGATCTCTTCAGAGTACAACTCAACGTGATTCCCGTACCCCAGGAAATCCATGAACATGTTGACCCTGTATGCCAATGGCGCATCAGAATCAGCATAGATACTCTTTCTGCCCGGATCCACCTCGGCCCGCACGGTAGCGGTCCACGCCCCAACCTCGGGCAAGGAAAATCAGTATGGGATCAGCAGCTCACGCCTTGTCCAAATACGGTTTATGGTAAACCCCAGCTCTCGTCAGAGCCTCTACACACCAGAGAGTACATAACGAGAATGCACCTTCTTCGCCACCTACACCGTCATCCGAGAGGGCAGCGTTGTATCGATATACCGAATTATTGGCTGTCAGACCTCCTTTCTCCGGTCTATTCACGAAATCGATCAATCCAGTAGTTAGTCTCATGTAGGGGTCGGGCAAGATACCAGAAAGGCTCACGTCTTCAAGATGTTATCCAGTGTTCTGGTGAATCTAGGATCCGCAGCAGACATGAAGAAGACCTGCATCATAGGCACGCGTGAGCTCGTTATGGGCCCATCGAAGTGTCAAAGCGGTGAGGTCGAAAATGCTTACGAGGGGCATGATTACTGGTGGTGGTCAGGCGAAAGTCAGATTGTAGCGCTATTAGGTCATAGCAGAGAAGAGGGGGTCAGACTCACAAACAGCAGAATCGAGCGCTTCTTTATCTTCGTAACTCTGACTGAAGAACCCTTTCTCCTCACTACAGTCACGATCCCCAGTCAACTTCCTGGCTGAGCCGACAATGCGCGCAGGACAAGAGGACTCACTTCCATCCCATTGTCTGCACCTCTTCATAGATCTTATCTCTAGCTTCAATCCACTTGTATCGATTGGGACAGGGCAAACACCTTTTCTCGGCCAATCGCAAACCTCTATCGATCGCCACCCTGTTCCGACCCAAATGACAACATTAGACATCGTACCGCATAAATGCTGCAGCAGCGGCGACGACTTACCATAACATGACTTTCGAATAGAGGAAATGTTTCGTCTTTCCCCTTACCTCCCTATAAACCAGTGTGAGCCATTCGACCGTGTTTACTGAATTGCAGTCAGAGGAGTGCGAAACACCTACCAGATGGAGAGATCTTGCACATCGACTTGAGTGCACACGTAGTCGACGACTTGACGAATAGCAATCCAAGAGTCCCAGCTCTGGACGCGATCAACATCATGTCAGTTCAAGCAATATGCCCTACAGCAGAGAGGCACGCACCAATGGTTTACTATACTTCTGAGCCAGGTATATACAATCCATCAATTCACCGTAGATGTCCTGTGTATACCGTGTCAGCCAAAAAACTCTTCTACTGAGCTCGAGAACAGCTCACCAATTGCAAATGATCGGCTGCTCCATTACCTATTCTGACTGGCTTAGATCCCTTATGACCGTCTAGATGGTCCAGCTCGATTTCCTCCAGATCCTATATGCCGGAGTCAGCAAAGTGATGAGGGACCGGGTCGACCTAAGACTCACTTTACCACCATGAATGGTGTACACACTTTGTCAGACGGTCAGCGTGATATTCTATAGAGCTAGTACACGCCCTTAACGTACATCTGCAGCGAGCCATCAGAGTTCCTATCACGCAATCTTGACAGGATGAAGTCGACATAAGCGTTTGCTCTATCGGCCGAGCAATGCTATCAGCTTTCATTCAGACAATGTTCGAGGGGAAGATATCACGTACTCTTCCGTAAATCCCAGTCGGATCAAAGCGTATAGGGTGAACGAAGTATCTCTAACCCATGTGAATCGGTAATCCCTGTCGACGCATCGTTAGAACGGGTGACCAATAAATGTCCAACGATACCTACCAATTCCTTTGACCACCTAAGAATTCAGGCAAAGAGAAAGTCGGAGCAGCTACGATAGCTCCCGTCTCCTCAAATACCAGCATTTTTCTGATTTAAGCGATTGCAATTCAATTTGTCAGCATCACCTCCTCGGAATCGTACTTCAGACTCGATTAAGCTCACAGGACCAGTGCTGATCGATGTACGGCTTCTCTCCATCTACCTTTATATTTGCTCTTGTTGATCCATCCTTGCCAATATGCCTGAGTATCTCGGATCAAGGCTTTCAAAAGAGCCTGTGTAAACCCCAACGTCAGCTTACAATTTTCTCACCGCTTGGGAGAATTTAGTCACAAGAGAGTCGCTTACATGAGTCAACATGGGGTTTTCCTTTGGTCGCAATTTGCTAGCAGCCGATAACATAGTTTCGAGGGGTATACCGACTGATTGCGCTCGTTGTGGGTTCGGGTTGGCGATTCTCTCATGCTCAGCATTCGAGTAGCTGAAATCACCACATTCCCTCAGGACGAAATACACGCATTGACCCTCTTCCAGCTCAAACTCCGAAGTGATGGATGGTCCAAGTAATTCTCGATCTTTCAGCTCTTCCACCTTGAGTTCGATTTTGGGGTCCGAAACGCAGTGATCCGTGGAGTATGTCAAGTAACGTAAATCCAGAGTGAGAGATGGGGAGGTGAAAAGACCTTTGTTTATGTGATCTGTCTCTGAGGTGACTGAGTCATCATCTACGAGCTAATCAATCACGGCATGAGCGTTTTACCCTCCCACGTCAGTGAGAGCCGTTTTGATGGGGCAATTAACCGCAATGGTCGAATACAGCCATGAGTGTCTGAGGTGTAAGCCGACTTACGTCGGTAGTGTGTTTATCCCTGCAATAGTTGAAAGCAGGCGCACATTCCATCCTGAAGGGAACTTTTCCTCTGATACTCTCGACTTTCCTGATCAACCACGGTAAGAACGCTCTGCTCTGCGATCCTGTCCTGTTGGCTCCTTTGGGTACCAGTAAGTCGGTCATCACTCCCACACCCTCTTCCGAGAGGAACTTGGTCACCAAAACATTTGAGTTTGGAGCATAAGCTTGTTTGCTGCGAATGATATCAGCGTGCGTCTGAGCCTTGTCGTTAGGATATTTCGGAAGCGACCTACGGCTTGAAAGACCAGGTGCTGTCGTTGTGAAAGGTCACATCGATCAGCGTCGTCCTTGGATGCAGTAGGTACCTTTTCTGTGACACTTACGGAGTGATGGAGAAGTGACCACCCTTGTTGGCATCTACCAGTCTTGCAAAGACACTATAGCAAGATTCAGATCAACATTGAAACGAGTCTCCCTGCCGCAGGTATTGTCGAAACGAGTGAGCGTACCTTGGCGAATCGAAATATGGCATACACATAGACTCGATGGATCCATCAAGACTAACTACCGCGGCGGTCTGAAAACGCACGACAAAAACCATAAGCTACAGGGATGTAAGAGCCCCGGGACGTGTACTCACTCTCAGATTCCCAATCAACGCATGGTCCTGGCCGGCACCTCATCATCAGCTATGAAATTTTTGCCATGGCATGACGGAAGGAATGTGTGTGCATATATGTGCTCACCTGGATACCCCTGATGGGCGCACCGGCTTTATCGTATTCTTCTTTAGGATGATCCATAGCTTCGCACTGACGATCTTCGCTGTCGTTTTCTTGAGCTTGTTTCGAAGGATAAGTAGGAGGCATAATAAACAGACTTGAAGTCGGGAATGAAGAATCTCAAGCAAGACCGTCCGACGAGAAACTTGATACTGTGAGAGGACGTTGTGGTCAGTAGTGACGGTGACGATGACGGTGAATGAGGACGTCAATACTTTACGTGAAAATGTCAGGTTTAGTTGTCGTATGCTAGGACAAGAAAAAGAGTATCTGACGTCATGAGATCGAGGTATGATTGATGATTGATTCCGGCTCATCGGCTAAAAGCTTAAAACACCTAGATGGCCCTGAAACCACATGGCCTGGTTCCTGATAGCGGTTAGAGTGTCAAGCACAGGCATTTATTGTTGCTGACCATGATGACATGATGTTGTTACCTCACTAGATTATGGTATATCCCTCTTCAATTTAGTCACTCAGTCGATAGGACTAGCAGCATAGGCAACAATGCCCAACGATCCGCGAAGACAACTGACTGTACCCATACAACCCACATACCGCACATCCTCACCTTCCCCCAACTCAGCTCCGCCAATCGCTAATGGACCTCAACGGAGTCGATCTTCCATAGATGGGAATACTACCGCCTCAAGCTTTCAGCCTAGGTTTTTACCGCCTGTAAGGAAACGGAGTTTGCCTTTAGCATCTCGGAGCACTCAGTGAGCTTTTCTTGGGAACTTATACGTCTCGCAATGTATCTAATTCGCGCATAGCCCGCTACAACTTGAAATTGATCGTTTGACTGCTGTTTGCGAGGAACATGAACGGGTTATCAGATCCAGCTTGGTACGTGTGCTGCCTTCATCACATCACTTCACAACTTCAAGCGCACGCGTCGTTATTGTTGTTCAGTATCAAATGCTTATGCGCGTGCTCTGAACTTCCGCAGTCAACGATCAAACATCATGTGATGACGAACATGCCAGAAGTGTTCGAGCTAGTCAACAAGATAGACGACGATGCAGAGGTGTGTGACTTCCCCCCTGCATCCTGTCTCTCGTCCGGATTGTGCCTCTGACATCTTGATAGGCGATAACAGCATCAGTCCAACAGTCACTCTCCACACACATTCCTCCATTCCAATCTCACTTGCATCGTATCGTATCTGATAGAACATCAGACGTAGAACTGATGAAGCACCGTACAACACCTTGGAAAGACGTCGTATCAGAAGTTAAGGCTGCAAAGTCACCTTCTAAGGCAGATCACGAGGGGCTGGAACCTAGGAGTAGTATTGGCACTGGACGAATCAAGCGGATTGCCGAGGTTGATGGGGAAGGAGACGCATTGACTAGGATAGAGATGTGGGCGGATGAAGTGGTAGGTTTCGTCGTCTCTACGGCCACTCATCAGTGTCTCCCCACATCGCGTTACGCTTTTAACGATTGCATCCAATCAAGATAATTAACTAATTCGTTCTCGTGACTTTAACAGGACATGTACCTCTCAACCGAGATAGTAAGGGTGAAAGAGAGATTGGCAAGTAAGACTAGTAAACGGCAATTTCTCATCCGGGTGATATTCTGTAAGTCGTGATGTGCTGTACTGTACTGTACCAAGCATTGATAGCGGTGCAGTATGGTATGTATGGTTATCGGTCCGTTTGACTAAATACTGATCTCTCGCTTCCTTGCGAATAGTCCTCGTGTATCTTTCAACAGCGGTCGGCCTTACAGTCTTCCTGGTCATGCTGGTACAAAGGGCATATCATCATTTCAAGTATTCCGATCCCGACATCATGCTTAACCTCCTTAAGAATTCCAAGCTCCTCCTGGAAAATATCTGGCCTTGAGCAATGGCCTTTGACACCGTAGCACTTAGAACGACTATCCGGGCTATAGTTTACAGGCGATCAGTTTAGCGTCCCACGCTTCCACACTTTGATGCAAAGAAGCTTAGAATGGGACGCGACCAGCAATTGCAAACATATGGAGGTCAACGATACATGTTCCGCGAGTTTCCTCGTTCTTTTCCCTTCGCTCCAATCGTACTTGTTCGATTAGTTGCCTACATGCAAAATGAGCACGTTCATCGATGATCGTCAATCATTCCATGCGCTGTAGATGGCAATTGGGAGCAGAAGAGGATGTCCGTATTTGTCGGTTTTCGCAAATGCGAGTACGAATACCAAGTGTGATACAGCGATCTAGCTGCATCATTCGTATGTATGTACTTCGTCGTTGTTCCATGCTGACATGTTCGAGTGAATGGATGCACGTTCTCGATCATCAAGCATAATAAACGAAAAAATTGAGGCGTACAGTACTCGTATGACATTTTCCAGGAATTAACAATGTGTCTGCTTGGCGTTTGTCTTGGCACTGGTTGATAATGATAAACGTTCTTATCTCTCGACCATTCATCTTCAGGTAATTGAAGTATACTGTGAAACGTTCATTCACGCCGACTACAATGTGCATGAGAAGATGAGAGAAGTTGGATACATATAGGTGAAGTATGAAAGGAAGATCGACATTGTTCAGATATTCACGCATTGATCTGTCAGGTATGAAGTGTTGCTTGGCATTAACATTCAGTTTCTCGACTTCTCTGACAGGAGGGCATGATGTCTCACTTGTAATGTACTGATTATGGGTGGAGATGCAATACTCACCTGCTCCGACCCTGCTCTCCTACTCTCCGATTGGAGCGAATCCTGGCTCGATTTACGAACGGTCGTGGAGCTCAAGAGTCGCACGAACGAGAACACTGGAATGAAAGAAAGAAAGAACGATACGACTGAGATTCCTTTTTTCTTGCTTTGGCTACAAGATATATAATATATTATATATTATATAACCATCCTTCAGCTCGAGGGTTTTGTCTTCTTGTCTGTTCGTCTAACCACCGCTGACAAGGATAAAAGGTCAAGGCGTTCAGTCTTCGTAAAACCTGGCTTGAAACAGTCTACCGACTGTCCACTTAAGAAAACAGAAGACAGAAGACGCAAGAAAGAAAGAAAGAAAAAAAGAATTGTTCAAGATGCCGTACATGCATCAGTACGATTACATCTTCGCCATCAGTGTCTTATGTGAGCTGTACCCTCGTTCCCTGTTGTGCTCTACCCTATCGACTCTCTGGCTGACCTCGTCGTGCGTTTGTTTTGTCTAACTACAGTCGCTGCTCTGGATGCGTTCAACATCGGTGCCAATGAGTAAGTTTCTCTTTGCCATCTCAACCCAGCCCAGCTCTCTCTTGATCCGACTCAATTTAAGCCGAATCATTTCGTCTCAAATTGCCTCATTCGATCTCATGTCACCTTACACACTGACACCATCGCTCACTCTTGCTCTTCCCACACCCCACTCAGCGTCGCCAACTCATTCGCCACCTCGGTCTCCTCGCGCTCCCTTACCTTGCGTCAAGCATGTCTCGCCGCCGCTCTTATGGAGTTCCTCGGGGCCGTACTCGTAGGCGCCAAAGTCGCAGGAACCATCAAGAACGGTATCATCTCCCTGTCCGCTTTCCAGGGTAATGCAGGCGTCGAGATGCTCGGTTTCGCCTGTGCTCTCGCAGCTTCCGCAACTTGGTTGATGATCGCTACTCGGAACTCTTGGCCCGTCTCTACCACTTACTCGATCGTCTCTGCCCTCGCGGGTGTCGGGGTGGCTATACAAGGTGCGGACGCCGTCAAGTGGGGTTGGAACGATTCAAAGGGAATCGCAGCTATCTTTGCTGGATTCATTATTGCCCCAGGAATTTCGGCGGGTTTCGCGATTGTGGTTTACTTGATCACTAAGTACGCTGTCTTGGAAAGGAAGAACTCGATCAAGGCGGGGTTGATGTTTGCCCCGTTGTATTTCTTCACGGTTACTGCTGTTTTGACTATGTCAATTGGTGAGTTTGGGTCCGGCTCACTCTCTTCCATCCAATCGCTCGATCATTTTCTCTTGGAATCCGCTAGTCTTCCCCTTCCTTCGTTCTTTCCATACGTAATCACTTGATCCGCTGCTCAGGCTTACATTTACTTTAATCATACGCTCAGTCTACAAGGGCGCCCCCTCTTTGAAACTCAACAAACTCTCCCAAACCACCATCGCCCTCGCAATCGTCTTGACCTCCTTGGTCGTCGCTATCTTATCCATCTTGTTCTGGCTCCCATACGTGCATGCCAAAGTAGTCAAGAAAGACTACACTATCCGATGGTATCATTTCTTCTACGGACCCTTATTATGGAAGCGACCTGCTCCCGTTGAATCGCTCGAGCACGCCCATCAGCACGTGCCAGATTACAGAGTCCTCGGTCGGGATGACGAGCAACAGCAACATCAGGATCAAGTCAACGAGAAGAGAGGTAGCGCCTCCAACTCCGAAGATGGTATGAACCCATCTACCCATCCTTCGACATTACCCATTGAAGGGCAAGATAACTCGCCCAACAGCCACAAAAATAAGAATCTGGAACTTGAACGAGACGTCGAAGCTGAGCCTGCTCAAACCCAAACTCGACAACGCGTACCGTTGGAAGAAGTTGAAGTCGATCCGAAAACGCAAATTGAGGGTCTGTGGATCTTACCGAGAAACCTCTGGATTATCGTCAGATACAAGATCCCTAAGATCCTTACTCATGGTTCATCTGGTGAGTGAGGCTCAATGCTGAAGAATTTCCGCTTTCTCGAACATCAATTCGATCTATGTTCTATGTTACTGGCGCCAAACAGGATAAGATTGCTGATGCCCAACTTGCACTTATCACAGTCGACATCCACGCTATGCAAGCTGGTAACGGCAGTAAACAAGCTAATAGGATTCACGAGATGCACGAGCGAGCCAGTCAATATCCCAATGAGGTAAGGTTGGGTCCCTGGTCCTTGTTCTTGGCTTCTGCCTCGAACGCCATCTCATCCTCATCCTATCGTGATCCACTCTTTCATTTTCGATTCTCAAAGCCGCGCATATCCTACCCAATCATCATGACCTCAAGCAGGGGACGATAGCTGACCTGGTCCTCTGACTGCACTATCTGCACACCAGACCGAACACATGTACTCCTTCCTCCAGGTCTTGACAGCATGCACCAACTCGTTCGCGCACGGATCCAACGACGTCGCCAACGCTGTCGGTCCCTTTGCTGCTATTTACTACATCTGGTCCAACGGCGAAGTCACCCCCAAAGACACACCTACACCCACCTGGATCCTAGCTTTCGGGGGTGCGATGATCGTCATTGGTCTAGCGACTTACGGATATAACATCATGGCTGTGTTAGGTAACAAGCTTACGATGCATTCGCCTTCGAGAGGGTTCTCAATGGAGTTCGGAGCTTCGATTACTGTTTTACTTGCTTCTCAATGTGAGTGTAATGTCTTGTCTTGTCTTGTCTTGTCTTCTCCCTGCTTCTGATCCGATAGTTGATCTTTGAGAAGGCAATGGCTAACTGGACTCGTATATGACCTGCGTTAGACGGTATCCCGGTATCAACTACTATGTGTATCACAGGAGCTACTACAGGTGTCGGAGTTCTTTCTTCGGGATGTAAGTGGTCCATCTATTCCCATTTCTCCTTGCCCTGTGTGCTGACCCCACTTGGTTGAACTCGTAGGGAAAGGTGTCAACTGGCGAGCACTCGGATGGATCTTCATGGGTTGGGTTCTCACTGTTCCCGTGAGCTTACCAGACTTCTTAACTTGATCCAGGTCATAAGCTGACGAGGACGCTCGCTTAGGTCGCTGGTATCGCTGGAGGTTGTTTGATGGGTATCATCCTCAACGCTCCTCATTTCTAGGTGTTTTGCCTGACTGAGCGGAAGCTTGTCCAAAACCCATTCATCCATTCGTTTAATCCATTCGTCCATCCTTTCACTAATTAGTTATCTTTTCAGTCCCCTTTCGAGAATGATAGATCCCTCCACTTACTCTCGTGCACACATTTCAGGATTCAATAGATAGAGGTATCGCGGTGATATAATCGATGATCATGCATGAAATGATCTTGGATTTTACGTTCTCTGACACGATGTAATGCGATGGGAGGGTTGTTTGGTTTTTGGGACAATTCAGCTTGACTTTCTTGAATCCTTGAATCGAGCTTGGTAGGGTGACGGTGAAACGTCGGGGACTCGCTCCGATCTTACCGTAACCGGCCTTCAGGTTGACTACAAAGGGTCTCCGGCTGAATTCGTCATCATCGTAGGTCTTGGCTTTACATGGCTTCGCTTGTCATCGTTACATTGGTACCCTTTATGCATGAGTGCTTTACAGATGAAAAGACCAGCTAACTGACTGACTGGCGTCAGCCGGATGCATGAGTCAAAATGATATGAGTTGTGCGAGTAGAGGGGGTCAGATGGCAGTGACCGCGGAAAAAGGTAAAATGGTTTAAACACTCGGTCAGGTACAGCACCAGCACCACACAGCCTCGTATCTCCGCATTGGACGATTACTTCTCTAAAGGTCTTGGCTATTTTCAGACACAGACAGACATGGACAAATACATCAACGTCACCACCATACATTATTTCTCTCATTATATCAGCATAGCATCGTATAGAGCAGTATACCATACTCACAATTGGGGCACTATCGTCGTTATATACATGAGCAATAAGCATACATTGACAGGGGATCATTGATAGCATCAACAATAACATCAACTTCACATTTTGTCATAGTCACCGCTTTGACCTACGTAGCGTTGGAGGAGGCAAAGTAGAGCAGCATGTCTAATCAACATGTCGCATCAAATCCAATACCCAACCATGCAGAAGAACAGGTAAACGCACCTCAGGTGATTGAGCAAGATCACGCTGTCCCTCCGAAGACTCAAGCCGTCGAGAAACATGGACGAGCCGAAGCTGTCCCAATACAACCTCACCCGGGAGATGGACCTCTTTCGGACGATACTCGTATTCCATCTTCTCCTATAACGCCTCAACCTCCATCAGCCTATGCCCAACCCTCTTTGAATCCACCGTCAAGTCAAAACCATATAGATGACAATGGTAACGGTAATTCGACCTCTGGAAAGAAAGACAAGCGCACAACACAAACAGCTTCATCATCTTCGGCACCGACTTCGGCTTCCGGCTCGAAGCTGATATCAACGTACTTGCAGAAACATCCAACTCATTCAGCAGGAAAAGCAATATATACTACGTTCCCACAACGAAATCCATTAGTCAGATTGATCAGGCGTTTCAAAGTGAAACACTCGGTGATCAATGGTTTGACGGAGGAAGAATTGAATAAATGGCAAGCCCAGGGCGAAGGTCTGCGAAGGAAGGCAGGATGGAAATTTGAGGGTGAAGATGGGGACGGTGCTGTAGTAGGAGATTTGTTTTGGAAGGCGAGTCAAATCATCTGACTCTACAACATCGTTGAACTCCTATCTCTTCCATCCCGTCGTATTGTACAACCGCCAACAATCATGGAAGTCACGAAAATGAAGTACACTTTATTTGGTTTGCAAACTGACACTTCGCACTTGATAACAGATGTACATGTCGTTATTACCTACGCTCGAACGAGATCCTCTATCCGGCTTAGTACCGCCCGACTTACTGGGTTCAACAACGACGATGCCATTGACCATCATCTCTCTGATCCCTGATATTATGCAACATTATCGCGACGTTATCATCCGAGCAGAGAAGGAAGTCTTCCTAGCTACGAATTACTGGCAGTGAGTAGCGTGCTGAGCCATTCGCATGGCATTCTGTCAACCTGTATATTTGTGAGCTTGAGCTGATACCCAATCTATTCGCACCCGCACAGACCGTCAAACTCGGTAAACACCATTTCCGGCGCTTTGAGGGATCTGTCAGCTCGAACACTCAAAGCTGGAAAAGAGAAAGTGATAGTCAAGATCATGTATGATAGAGGGTCGTGGGAGCAGCTTTGGAATGCACATGCTCCTGTCAATCCCAATGAGTGGGCTCCGCTAGATCTACCGACCAAAGAAGAGGTACAGGGACTGGATATGGAAGTCATCGTTAGTCTAATCTGACACCTCTAAGTACCGCTAGCATGACGTTCATTGATCATTATGTTTTCGCGCAGAACTTCCACCGAGTACTGCTGGGTACTTTCCATGCCAAATTCTTGATTGTCGACAGGAAAGTAGCATTGATCAACAGTAACAATATCCAAGGTAAGCTCGCTCGCTCCTCACTGGCATCGCACATGTTGCTTGACGACCCTGACCATTCTTGTCCCACTGATAGATCGACCGAATCTGGAAATGATGACTCACCTCGAAGGACCCGTAGTGGACTCACTCTATGAAGTAGCCCTCCATTCCTGGTGGAACAAACTCGCACCTCCTCTCCCATGCATGTCGACCCCCTATCAACCTCCCCTGGATCCAGTCACGGGTCAACCGCATTACCTGTTCCAGGACCATAACCCGTATTTCGATGATATCGAAATCCTGAAAGCTGCAAAAGCTGCCCGGATACTACTCAGAAGACAGACAAGGGATATAGACGAGGAAAAAGCGAATCAGTCGCATGATTTGAATGCACCAGGCGCTACTGAGCGACTGCGAGAAGCGGTCAGACGTGTGATTGATGAGCAAGGACAGAGGTTTAACGAGTGGAAACCTGGTGAAGAGCTTGAAGCGAGGGCGCATACGGCTATGAAAGAATTGAGAGAATTTAGAGAAAGATGGGGCTTGGGCAGTACGTCTCGAGCCCCAAGTAGAGGACCTAGTAGAGGGCCTAGTCGGAGGGCCAGTCAGGATGTTGGGCTGTTGAGAGCTGCCAGTGAGTATCCCTCAAATCCTTACGCTTTTGTCTTCAAGGACTACATAAAATCTCAGCGATCAAAGGCTGATACGTAATGATCGGTCATTTAGACAAAGCGGATGAGGAGAAAGCAACGATAACATCGACTGCCTATGGATCAGAAGCTCCCTCTTCCCCCACGGTGACCAATGATATTCCCCTCAAATCGAAGACTTATCCTGTGCCCTCTGAACCGCCTATGGACGCGCAATGGGATTCTTCGCATATCCCTTCTTCAGAACGTCAAAGTGAAACCCCGCATTTTGGAAACAGTATACCGACTACACCGATTTCGAAGAATCGGAAAAGTCTCGAGATTAGTCGCCCGAATTCGATCAAAGAGAAGAAGCATGTCGGTTTCGCTCCTCTCCGTACAGATTTCGATGGGTCAGGTACCTTCTTGACAGCAAACAATGGGGATAGGATCTTGACAAATTCGCCAATCGAATCGATAAAAGGTTTACCGAGGTTGCATAACGACGCTCCCTTCGTCGCGTCTCCTACTACCTCTGTACTTCGTCTGCCGCAAGACAAACAGAACTCTACATCTTCACAACCGCATTCACAGACACAACCCGATATTCTGGGTATAGCGCCCCTCGGTGCAGAATTACCTACTGCTCCGAAAAATTCACGCGGAGAGGAATTGCCTCTCACAGCGACTCACTCTGAAGAGGTGAACGACCTGTACATCAAAGCGAAGAAGCACGTCGAGTTGACTTTACCGACAGAGGGGAAAGCAGGGAGTCAAGACGGGGAGATCCAACCCGAGGGCACTGGAAGTAAACGGATGTTTGCTCTTTCGAAGAAATTCAATGCAGGCGCACTATCGGATGCATGGGCGACGGTGGAAGATTCGGATGAGTTGGACGAATTCAAGCCGCACGTCGTACACAAACCTCATGCGCCCTTCCCCATCGCTATGACATGTAGGAAACCGCATGGGTTCCCGGGGCATCACGATATCCGAAATCCTCAAAACGCAGCTTGGCTAGCCGGATTCCGATACGCCCAAAAACGAGTATTCGTCCAGACTCCCACCTTGAACGCCAGACCGATAGTCCGAGCTGTGAAACAAGCTTGTCGGCGGGGCGTTGACGTAGTTTTGCTGTTGGATCTAGGGTTCAATGATAAAGGTGAATCTATCCCTTTTCAAGGAGGTACGAACGAGGAAGTGGTCGATAGGCTATACAAGATCCTGAGGAAGGAGAAGAAAGAGGGTTTCTTGAAAGTGTATTGGTATACTGGTAAAGATCAAGTGAGACCTTTGAACGCGGTGAAGAAACAACGGAATTGTCATATCAAATTTGCGGCCTACGATGATCAAGTGGCGATCTTCGGCAATGGGAACCAAGATTCTCAGTCGTGGTTCCACTCTCAAGAGATCAACGTGATGATTGATTCGAAGGTGGTTGTGAGTGAGATGATGGAGACGTTGTTGTCGAATCAGAATACCTTGAAATACGGCTTAGTCGATCCGGATGGGATCTGGAGGGACGATCAGGGACATACGTTGGAACATTATGGAGCGACTGCTAAGGGGGCTTTCAGAGGGTTGAGCGGGTTTATAGCGTTTGCCAAGACTATATAAGGAGGAGTCTTGCTTTTGACCGCAAACCTGCATTCCTCTGGCATTCTCCTCATACTCTACGTGGTTGTCTGGTCTGAACATTTTGTCATTTTGTCACTGTAATATCATGTCACTCATATACGTTGCTTGGTCGGTCAATCGATCAATACCTCAACGTTGCTCCGTTCTTTCCACTTTGTACATAGATATATCATTTCCGTATAATTGTTATTTGTCACTTATCACCCATCCATCATGGCTTTAGCATTGAATCGTAATACATGCATTCACGCATTGATGGTCGCATACAAGCATTCATCGTAGTACGAGCAGTGGTGAGGGTGGTGATTTCCAATAATAGGATTATTATCGGTCCGAAATGCAGCTAATTTAGGCTCCGGTGATGGTGTAGGTGGAGGTTTATGGTACTCGAATAGCCGTCATCGTTGTAGCAGGATTGGAAATACCCACCGTACGAGTACCGTCCACCACGGGTCTACTCACAATCAACTACTTCACCCACCCTCAATACATATATCTCCCTCGTTCCCCAACTCAGTTAATCCTCCTGCGATATATCAATGACTCAAGTTGTATCCAGACATACAACTAGATCACTAAGCCTCAGAAACACATACACACCCAAAATCTCCTCTGTAATCGCTCCATCCAGATTCATCAGACCATTCAGTCAAACCATCAACAAGATGTCCGAATTCAAACAAGCCGAACACAAGTTACTCCTGTGAGTGTCTTTCCCTCGCATCAAGATCATCTTCTCCTGCTTTTACCTGTATCTCTGTGCATTCGGGCATATGCTTCAGGCGTATGGGTGCTTGGGTGCTTGGGTGCTTGTGGGGCAACGCTAAAATGATTCTGTGACAATGATAGTATCCCCGGTCCCATCGAGTTCTCCGATCCTGTCCTCCTTGCCAATGCAACTCCAGGAACAGCCCACACTTCACCAGCCTTCATCCCTGTCTTCGGAGAATCTATCAAACTCCTGAGAAAGGTCTTGCTTTCCACCGAGGAGAGCGGCAGTCAGCCGATCCTCATTGCTGGCTCGGGTACCCTCGGATGGGATGCCGTAGGTGTTAACCTCGTAGAACGGGGAGATGAGGTCGTGGTGCTCAACACTGGGTATTTCGGAGATAGTTTTGCTGAATGGTGAGTCTCTTCTTTCACTTTTTTCGGATCTACTTTGTTCTGCCCCGCCCCGCTCCAAGCTGCAGATGTCGGTGCGAGACTTGCTAGGGATTACATGTTTGCGCAGTAAGGACAGAAGGAGCGATAGATCCTGCCGAACTTCGAAGGAGGAAGTCGAGTCTGTTTTAGGAGGAAGTGGAGTTGCGCGGAGCAATGTCGCTAACTTGACATGAATCCCACTGAATGCAGCCTCGAGATCTACGGCGCAAAGGTCAATCAGGTCAAAGCTGAAGTCGGAAACATCCCTACGTGAGTACCGCATCAAAAAAACAGGGCCATAGCCTCTGAGGTCCTGTGCTATAATATGAGAGTATATCTGACCAAGGGAGCTGACTTGAATGGATCGGACGATCATCATAGCGACGACGCAATTATCCAAGCCCTCGCATCGAAACCCAAAATCATCACTATAACCCACGTTGACACTTCGACCGGTGTCCTCTCGCCAGCTCAGCACATCTCTTCTTTGGTCAAGAAACACTCTCCCGAGACCTTGATCGTGCTCGACGCTGTATGCTCGGTCGCCTCGGAGGAGATCAAGTTCGATGAATGGGGATTGGACGTCATCATCTCCGCGACTCAGAAGGGATTGGGGGTTCCTCCTGGATTGAGTGTGGTCTTAGCCTCCAAGCGAGCTGTAGAGGTGAGCCGTCTTTTCATATTGAGCCTTGGGCGTCCTTCATACTGGATCCTCACCCCATACGTTCCGTCACCAATCTGATTATTGTGCCTTGTTTGACAAACGCAATCAGGCCTCTGAGAACAGGAAGACTCCTCAGCAAGGATACTACATCTCCTGGAAGAAGTGGATCCCAATTATGAAGAACTACGAGGCTGGTAAACCCTCATACTTCGCTACTCGTAAGCTGCTTCTTCTTCCAATCTCTCAATCGCTCCGGCTGACGCTGACGTATTCTGCCATTTCCTCCGACAGCTCCCGTCCAGCTCATATATGCCCTTCACACCGCCTTGGAATCAATCACCGCCAAGCCCATCTCTGAACGGATCGATGCCCACAAAGCGGCCTCCAAATACGTCAAAGACGAATTGACCGCTCTGGGCCTCGACTTCGTGCCTAAGAGCAGAGATATCGCCGCGAACGGTATGACGGCTGTTCGATTTCCCTCAGGTCTCAAGGCTCCCGACGTCTTACCTAAACTTGCCGAGTAAGTGTGCTTCATTCCGATCGCTACCGCTGGCACTCAGACGCGATATGGCTGGCAGAAGTCAAGCAAGGCTGACGATGATTGAATGGTTGATTAGACGGGACATCGTCGTGGCTGCGGGTTTACACAAAGCGATCGTCACTGAATACTTCAGAATCGGTCATATGGGTGTCACCGCTGTGGACAGACAACGAGGGGATCTTGAGAAGGTCATCAACGGTATCAAGGAAGTTCTGGGTAAGAAGTAATCTACATAGACCTCTGTTCTAGGTTCGACTTTTAGCAGTAAAATCCAGAAGTGGCAAGTTGTAAGGACAAATGCGGTTGACTCATGCACGGTTGCTCTATAATGTCAAACCCGCTCCGATGTTACACGAGCCTGTGGACACCTAGGTCGTATAGGTTGAAATCATCAAGTCTGCATGTTCCATATCCAGTGTGCTAAATTACATGATCATCTTCACATATCAGGGCTGAACCGTCTATCCTCCTTCTCGCCTTTCAAGTCTCCTCACGAGGACTGACTTGTTCTCATCCTCATTCTCGCGTGATGTTCAAACATCCTTGCCGCATCGTCTTCGCCTAATCATAAAGTCAGCTGAATGTCTAAAACATTTCCAATGATTGTGCAGCAAACTTACCTACATCATGAGATGCCCGCAGCAGCTGAGGCTCTGCTCCGTTCCATTTCGCCTAAGCGATGATTCGTTGGTACCAGGGTCTCGCGGCAATCCCCGAGGCTCTCCTCTCCTCCTCAGCCTGTTCATGTTGTCTCTCAAATTCGGCTACTCCACTACTAAGGTCCATCTCTGAGGCTCGGACGAACTTGGTCTTTCTGAAAATCTTGAAGAATGCGAAGAAGCAAACAAAGAGGAATATCGGTAGGTAATTTCCGAAGAACGTAGCAGTATCCCAATTATCCTTCTTGAAGACCGTCCAACCACTAAACAGTAATACACAGCTGATTACTCCTATGATCCACCATGCAGCTGCTAATCCCAGGTGACTTGTGTATGGCAACGATTTCGGCGAAATCCCTTGGGCTCTCAGTCCTGCTCGGAATCGAAGGAAGGATACGCCGATACATAACCAAGTGATTATCCCAGACAAGGCAGTGAGGTTGACCAAGAAATCAAAGACAGAGCTCGAACTTTGCTTGACACCGAGATAAGCGAGGAGACCGAATAGCCAAGTGGTGAACGTGGCGATGTACGGTGATCCCCATGAAGTCGTCTTTCCGAAGAATTTGGGAGCGGTACCGTTGCCTGCCATTGAATGGAGTGCTCTGACTGCAGTATAACAGTCTCCTATACCGGCAGACATGGCTGAAGTGAGAATAGCGGCATTGATGATACTGGGTAACACCTTGATCCCAGCATCTGTGATGGCGATGACGTACGGACTTGCAGCTGCGGTAGACCCGCTGCCCAATCGAGGTTCGTTGGAAGGTACGACCAAGCTGACGATGAAGGCTCCGCAGAAGTAAAACAGGATGATCCGGATCCAAGTAGCCTTCAACGCTGTCGGGATAAGTCTTCGTGGATTGGTTGTCTCTGCAGCTGCGATACAGAGCATCTCAGCTCCAATAGAGGAGAAGGCAGCTCCTGTTAGTCCAGAGAAGAACCCGAGGAATTTCCCTGTGGATCCTTTGATACCTTGATACTCGATGAAGGGTCCGGGATTGCGCCAATATTGGAATCCAATAGGTTTTTTGTTGGGTCCGCCGCCAGCATCGATGATTATACCGAGGATGACGAGTCCGACGATGGTGATGACTTTGATTGTGGCCATGTAAAATTCGATCTCGGCGTATATCCTCGGACCACACAAGTTTCCAGCTAAGATAATCAACAATGCAATAGAAATCCACACTGCCGAAGGGACTTTCTCCGTCCAGTAGGTCACGAGGACGGCGACGGCGGAAACTTCAGCAGCGACGATGATGGACCAGCAGTACCAGTAGTTCCAGGCCATCGCAGCGGATATGGCGGGGTCGATGAACCTTCCTGATAATCGGATATGCGCCCCGACGACGGGGAGGAAGGTGACCATTTCTCCGATGCATTCCATGACGCAGACCACAACGGAACACATGATCACATAAGCCGAGACCAGACCAACGGGTCCGGCGTTCTTCAATGTTGAGCCAACACCAAGGAAAATACCTATTACAATACACAGAGCATATGGTCAGTCGTCTGTCGACTTTGGTGAACTGACATTGACGCACCTGTTCCGATGACTGAGCCGAGGGAGATGAAAGTCAGATGTCGGGCATTGAGCTTCTGGTGCAGACCTTCATGACTTGCGGCGGCTGCATCATGGCTTTGAGGTTGACCGTTCTCGACTGCCTGGACGTCGTTGGTGGTGTATCCTAATTTGTCCTCATCGTTCTGGCTGTAGTTAGGGGATATGTCACCGCCGCCAGTCTTCCCATTTGAAGGTGGGAATGGGTGGAGTTTTCAAAGAGTCATTGACGCTCATAGCGAAGTATGCAAGTACAAGGCTGGAAGCAGTCCAGATCGATGGAATAACTGAAAGCAGAGCTCTGGTCGAGTCGTATTATATAGCTTGACCTATGCACATACGCTGTCCCCTTGGTCCATTGCCGCCACTTTTACAATACCCCATCTCCAGATCTCAGGGATTGATCCTCATATTACGTATTTAGCCAATCTCGGAGTGACCGAAGCTCGGAGGATCTCAATTTCGGACCTAACTTAGCCAGTACCATTCCTCGTTGCGATCATGTATATATAACAGGCATTGCATCTATGAAGCGGCATTGCCGCGTCCCCAGCTGTGCACCGCGTCTCATCTCATCAAGCATCATCTGATACCTCGATAGGTGATTGCTCGTGAGCAATTAACGAGCTCAAATCGCGAGAACCGGTCCCATTTTCACTGCCTTGGTTTACCGAACTAGATAACCGATTGATTGGTATAAGATAAGGGGGATTATTCAAGTTAAATCCGGCTGGATCTCTGAGTAGAGACTTTCAGTGGATGAGCACACGCCCAGCTACCTCAGTATCAGTAATAGAATCAATCCCAGTACCAAGATCTCCGATCATGACGACACACATCTCAAATAGCAAGCAGTCTCCGTATTGGGTTTCAAGCGAGGATTGGCATACAGCCGGCGAACCATTCAGGATCGTCTCCGAGTTGCCTCCACATGCTTCTACCACCGGTTCAACTGTCCGAGAACGTAGACTCAACATCGTCAACACTCCTCATCATCCGCTGGACATACTCCGTCAAGCACTATGCCAAGAACCTCGTGGGCATGCAGACATGTACGGTGGATTCATCACTCCCCCGGATGACGAGGGAGCGCATTTCGGTGTTTTGTTCTGGCACAAAGACGGCTTTTCCACCGCTTGCGGGCACGGTACGATCGCACTAGGTTATTGGGCTATCAATAACGGAATCGTCAAACCTCAATCACAGGACGGTATTACTGAAGTAATTATCGATGTCCCCTCGGGTAGAGTCACCGCTTCCTTGACGCTTGAGAAAGGAGAGATTGTTTTCGCCGATTTCGTCAATGTACCTTCGTATCAGCTCGCCCAGAATGTCTCTATCACCTTACCGTCGACTGGCATATCTATAAAACTAGACTTGTCATGGGGCGGAGCAGTGTACGCATATGTGGATGCGAGTCAATTTGGCTTGAAAGTCGATGAAAAGGGACACGATGATTTCGTGAAATTAGGAAGGGAGATCAAAGCTACTCTGGGAGAGAAAGGACATCATAAAGGATTAGAGCTGTATGGAGTGTGCTTCTATACCGATGGAGAAGATACGAAGGAGATGTTCACCTCGAGAAACGTAGTAGTGTTTGCGGATGGACAGATCGATCGATCGCCCTGTGGGTCAGGCACCGCAGCACGAGCGGCTTTGCTTCATGCTCAAGGTAAATTGCCTCAGGGGAAGGTATTGCAACACTATTCAATCATCAACACCCTTTTCAAGGCTCAAGTTCTCGCCAAGAGCGACGAATCGCCAACGGAATTTGGGGCTGTGATACCGCAAGTTAGGGGATTGGCGAATTTGATGGGTCGGAATAGCTTTTATATCGATCAGGCGGATCCTACCTTCCCTGGGTTTGTCTTCCGTTAGAAGAAAAACCATTGCACTTGGCAATCGGTAGAGTCATACTGCAAATAGTCGAATGTCGTACATAGCTATCCTGTTCTCATGGCATTTACTGCGATTTGGCCTATGTGCAAGCGTGAACCCATGAGTGTTTTCGGCTCTATATCACATGAATGCTAGCACATGCTCTTCCGCCTGACGGCATTGCCGCTGACTATGTCGCCTCTCTCAAGCCCAATTGGCATGTGATAGGTGGTCCTCGTCTGCTATCTTATGCTCTACCCTCCACAGACCTGCTTATGTGGCGGGAAGACTTAAGCTTAGATATCGTCGCAAAATGAGTCCGGTCAAACAGTCTGAGCCTCGCCTTTTGCGTATCTCGGTTTCTCGTTGTATCATAGCATAATTCACATCAAGCCAACAAAACGGAGCTGCGACAGCACATCATGGCTACTCAAGGAGACTTCGCAGAGGCAAGCTCGAGCGTCTTGAGCAGAGTTCGCTATTTCCGAGCTTGCGACAGGTGCAGGTGAGCACGACCAGGAAAAATTCGATCATCCGGGATCGGCGACTCCGAGAAACGAGTTATGGAGTTTGCTGACATCGCATGTCTTATCGCACCTTACACCAGATCGCGGAAAGTAAAAGTAAGCCATTGACCCCCATCCCTATGGTCCTCGAGTGGTGGACAACCTGATGTGTCCATCTACCAGTGCGATAATGCTATGCCATGCAATCGATGCAAATCTGAAGGCCGAGAATGCACCTTCTCGCAAGGCGTGTCCAAGCGACTCCTGAATTCCGAGTCTGAGCAAGATCAGATCGTTCGGAAACGTACCAGGAAAAGGAAATCCCCTTCCCCCGTGGTGGAAAACCAGAATCAGAATGAGGTGACAGGTCATGCGTCACATCGAGATCGACAGGGCAGAAGAAGACGTAAGTATCTCTCATGCGTGTCTCAGGCGAGCTGTTAACTGCCAGTCCTGACCTGCCCGCCTGCTGCAATGTAGTGCGTTCAGATTCGCTAGTTCTGCTAGCGGACAAGACAACGCATTGGTTTTCGTCAAGCGAAGGGGCACCTCGGTTTGCAGGCTCGACATCAGGCATGCCATTGTTGTGCGTCGCGCATTTCCCTTTGCGGTGTCTGCGTGGTTGCTCTGAAGTTGCCCTAACTTCTGTTGCAGGGAGACAACTCGATTGCAACGTAGAGCGAAGGCCAAACATCCCACGGAATCCGCATGGAACTACTTGGCGCTCTTACTCCAAGTCAACAACGACTCCACACAAGGCTTAGAGACGGCCTTGCTCGAACCAGAGGATCGAGATGATGAGGAGGTAGAGGAAGAGTTCTTTCCTGGACGCACGATCGAGCTGAGGAATGAAAGCTCAGGCTCTGAAGCGTATATGACCGTGATTGAAATCAGTGCGTCCTCATCGGACCCCCATTTGATCTACAGGATCTTCACTGAGGCATCGACGTGTGGGCAGTCCCGGTAGACTTACTTGTTTCGCTCGTAACAATTTTCGTAAGACGGCTTTTGGAACCGATCGAAAAGGAAAGCCGCTGATAGAGTTGCCAACAGTTTGATGTCGTCCATCCAACTTGGCCTATACTTCACCAGAGTACTATTTACACAGTGAGTGTTCGCGTCCCTCCTTAGTCAAGCACAGTCCAGCTGAGAAAACGCGCAGTGGTTGACAGGGTGGAGGGATGCGACATTCGGAGCACTGGTCGTCTCCATGTGCATGCTGGCTTCCCGCTACTCCTCCGATCCTAGAGTATTAGCCGAGCCATGTAAGTTATCGACGATCGATCACGCCTGTGAACGAGAACAGACAACAGCTAAATGAGTTACTGCTTCATCCAGTCAATGCAGCATCTGCGGGGATGCATTATCATCCTCTATTCAAGAAGCTGCTTGATGTTGACCATCACAACGATGTCTACGAGATCGTCGCACTATTCTATGCGTCCCAATTTTTCTGCATGGACAACATACCTCAGCCATTGGGACTCTCCTACTTTGGTATGGCTTTCGCTTTTTGCGTTGATTCCGGATTCCACAGGTGCGTCTTCGGGGGTCACGGCTGCAGTCTATTGCTCAGGAGTGACATTGACGTCCGAGATCAGAGATCTACCTAGAAATTGCCGAGTAGGTCCCATCGTCAGGGAACTGCGAAATGTGGGTGATATACCTTGATTTACCTTGATAGGAATTTTGCGAGCACTCCGAGCTGACCAAGAACCCAGAGGATTGCCTGGGCTATCTACTGGTCAATAGCTGTAACATCCAATGCACCATCATGAAGGCCGCTGAGAGAAATCGGGTAACACAGTTGGGACAAGCTTTTAGGAACGATATGCGGACGACCAGCATGGATACCCCTCGAAGATATCGATTGCGAGCTTCCTCACCCATATCCGTTCTCCGACCCGCTCAATTCCGGCGATCCACTCCCACTAGCTGTGCACGAAGCTGATATCCAATACGTTGAAACGTTTACGGCGTTCATCGGAGTCTCAGCAGTACTCAATTTCACTCTGCGAGCAGTCCATCATCGACCTCTTTATCCGAGCTCAGCGTTCCTGAATAGACTGGCTATGAGAATGGTCAGACAGAATACGGACGAGGAAGCACTACAAGAAGCTGCGGACCATTTGGAGGACTGGAGATCGTGAATAGCGCGATCTCGTATCTTACAACCAAGATCTCGCTGATCATCCCACTTTCACTTTAGGCAGATACCCCAAGGAGTCAAAGCAAGTATGCATCCCCCGGATAACGCGGCCTGGCATTCTGTTGCTGTCACAGAAGTTTCTAGTACCGAGGCTTTGGTTCGATTGTTGATCGCTGCGAGAAGATTACAACTTTGTCAAGCGGAAGATTCTCCTGGAGTACACAACGCGCGAGCACCGGTAATCGGTATCGCCAAGGATATGATAGCCATGTATGTTCAGGTGGGATCCAATAATCAATTACATCGTTGTACATCAGGTAAGCTCTTTTTCAGAGGGACTATCATCCGATGGTGAGGAACACTAACGTGGTATCTCAGTCACTGCATACAAGATACTTCTCGCCGCACGATTATTGATTGCATGTCATATCGGCGCATCGGCTGTGGACGACCAAGTCATGATGAACGATTGTCAAAGGGCGGTCCAAGCCTCTTCGGTTCTCCTGCGTATTCTGTCAAATGCGTTGCCGATCACTTTCGGAGCATCGGAGGTGCTCGATGAGACCAGTCGGAGTGAGTGAATATTCCTGCGCTTACCGTTCGGAATCCCATTTACCTAGGTTCTACATGTGACACTCAGTCTGTGGCGTCGAGGTCTCCCCAATGGATGGAGTGGAGAACCCCCGTGGACCGATGAGGCAAAAAGCGTGGTACCGAAGTTTCAAGCAGAATGCGAACGCTCTTCCAGATCCAGCGTTCACTCCATCTGATCCAATGGGAGGATCTGGACAGATGGCATGGCCATTCACTAGGTATGATATATCTTCCCCTCCTTTTCTTGATGCAGGATGCTTACGGTTTACTCCTCAACAGCCCCAGTGATGTTGCGTATGGATCAAGCGAGGTACCATTTAACCACGCGAGTGTCGCGTTGCAGTCTGCTGCAGACGATCCGCCCATGGCAGGTGCTCAAAATGAGGCTTGGGATCCGCTCCAAATGGCGGACTTCGATTGGCTTTTCCCTAGCAGTCAGATGTGAAAAATGGATATGTAATGATCGCCTCATCAAGGTAATACCTAATTGTAAAGTTGACCATCTCCCTCCAAGAACAAGGCCTACACAACCAATTGGAGCCCTTGATGCGGTTAGAAGGTGAGGACTACAAGTGAAAGTGGCAAGGGTCAGGGGTCTGAACGACACCAAGACATCGACATGTGCCTTGAATGAGGGCACCATGAGAGAATACACCCGATCCTGATCGGCCTGGATACTGAACGTTGATAGCGAATGTCAGGCTAGGACCTTGGTCAGGCTGCAAGACCATTGTCCGCATCATGCTGGGAGCTCATCGGGACGAGGCATTTCATATACTGTATTCGATTCGAATTGACTAAAAAGCCGATGCAATGTTGAGGATTTCTGGTGCACAAACGTCAATGACGAGTTCTGTTCCGTATAATCTCAGTATTAGCCACCTTACAGGTCGAATGTCATGGATGCACGTGCATCACGGTTTTAGCTGATACGGTGCTGGACAGACATGTACGCACGGGCTACTGGAACCCCTGAGATCAAGCATATCATCAAATATTTCTGCATTAAAGTCCGTGATTTACAAAGTCAACCAGCCCGGAAATAATAAGGATATGCAGCTATAACGAGTGAATTGAGGTGAAATTGGACGAAAGATACGCTTAGAACCGTGCACTTAGAGGCCACTAATCATCGAATGGAGGGTGAGCATCGTCAGCTCATTGTCCACGTTCAGGAGATCATCCAGGACTATCCATCGCAGATGATCATCAGTAAATGTCAATTGACATCAGGGAAAGTCGTCGAACAATGGTATTTTCGGTCAACCGCGGATAAGAGAAGGGATGATCGACCATGACGGTATGTCTAAAGGAGATCATGTGGACTCACGAAGCTCGAGGTAAGAGATCTATGCAGATCGCTTAGCGGCTACTCGGAAGGATAATTGGTCGGACATCGCTGCCACTAGGCGAAGTACGCAGGGGAGAGGTACTCACGATGAGGAGCCGTAGCATCATACAATCTACCTGGAGCTCTAGGAGGGAGACCTCGTGCGATCCGTTGAGCGTTGGTGAGTCGATCGTTCCTGGTAACTCTGGTGTTGGTTCTAGTAGCAGCAATGGGTTTGGCTTGGACCAAGGCGAGGCATAGCGCGAAGACCGCAAGGAAAACAAAGATCTTGGACATCATTTTGATTACGCCGTTCACCTGATACTTCGATGTCAGGTGATGGTTTTATTGAGAGGATGATCTTTCAAAAGAATGTGGATCTGTGACCAGACTGCTTTATGGTATTATACGGAGTTTGAGAAAGAGAAAGGTGGGGGCAGAAGGGGTGAGACATCATTGTCGTGTGTTGACTCTACTTATGTATGAGTCTTGTATCCTGGATCTACATGCGATCTCCCGGTGATCTGCGACTCTGTCTGTCTTTCACACTAATTCTGATAGAGTAAACAGATGCGAGTAAGCAGTGAAATTGAGATACGTGATTTTCGCTCGCCATTTTCACACCAAAAATAGCTCTTGCGAAGATATGTCGTAAGCCGCTTATCACGTCGGACGGTCCTGTTTATCTGTGCCTGAGCTAATTGCTAATTGAGTGTTTGCAAGTCACCTCAAAGTGTACCTGGTGATTAGCAGGCGTGTCACCGACAGGAACAGGATCGTCCCATCCGCAAGGAAACCGATCTGCTCCCTCTGTCTCTAACATGCTTCCTCCTTTCGCCAGCAACAAGACGATTCAAGGGAGAATGCGAAGGCAACAAAAAAATCGAGAAACAAGGCGGACGCGTCCAGATGGGTCACTTGTCTGGGAAATCATGTCTCGGTCCAGCCCCACCATTACCCGCAGATCCACCCAATCTGTATGTCTAGACGATACTAGTGCAGATTATCTGCCTCATCGACTCGCACACTCGTTCTTGATCGCATGAATTCTAGGTGACACCTTTGTTGTAATGTGCCGAATGTGACCCGATGCGCCCCTGCAAAGCCAATCATTCAGAAACGCGCCCCTGTAGTCGCAACCACTGGATGATCCCTCTGAAATCCTCGTTAACGTCTGCCGACAACGATAGAGGGAGCTTCGCAGATGCACCGCACCACATATCGTCCGTCCAAATGCTATGAATCGTCTCTTTCTGTGCCAAGCTAAAGTGGGACCCGATTTGGCACTCAGATACGAACAAGGTTAAATGTGCGATTTGTTAGGATTCGCGGGTGACCCTGAAATCTGTTATCACGGACAAGCCGATGTGAACCGTACATCTTCCCATACTGAACCAATTTCTGCCATATTCGCGGACATGGGTCAGATCGAGATCGATCCACGTCTTATCTCTTCTAGCGTCTGCGTTGCCTCAAACAGGTTATCAAAAGAGGGAAACTCCGTACTGACCCCTATCAAAGTCATGTCCAGCCTTTGTGTGTCAATCATGTGAGACGAACACTCACTATGCTTCACATTGCCAGAGCTAGAACATGGATTCCCTCAGTCTGGCATGAAGGTAATATCAACATTGACTGGAAGCTTATCCGCATCTTCCCGGGTCCGCTCCCTCTTGTCTTGTTTCGGCACGAACTCTTTCATTCTGATGACACGTATGTCCCGTGCTAGCACAGGCTTATGACGTTGGTCGACTCGCGCAGCAAAGCATGAGCTGGCGGCGTTACGTGCTGATCTCTACCGACAGCAGCCAGTGCAGACAGGTGTGCAGGACTTCATGCTAGCAAAGCTCCCGGTAGATACGGCCATTCAAGTGGTCGGATGGTAGTGGGGCCCGTCTGACAGTACGGAAACTTTAGTCGGGTTGCATCTCCAGGTGCGTGCATTAAAGCAATTCTGTTTGGAAGTATGAATATATTGGTCGTTAAATACTTGATTGTCACTTGTATCTATTGTGATTTGGGAGAAAGTGTCAGAAGAAGTAAAATGGTATATATGGTACAAAATACTGTGAGCGCAGTCACTAGAAAAGTCTATGTCTATGTCTGCGTCTGGTCTACGTCTTGTCTATTTCTAGGTAAATGGTGAGGGAGTCCGCACAGCCTTATCGCCCTATATGAGAATGATGTGATCAGTTTTTGCCTCTGATCCGAATGTGAAGGAGAGGGACTTACTCCAAAAACCTCGAGCTATAGGCCATCTCTCCTCTTATTCACTTCAGACGGTGCGGGCGCACGAGCACCCACTATTTCATGGAGAAGAAAGAATCGTTAGCTTGACGGATCGAAATGCACTCCGCATTTGAAGAGTGCTCAGACTCACACCGAGCATCAAACATATGACCAGGCTTCCGCAGAGGTAGATTCCTCTTCATCCGTTGTGCATTCGACATGTTATTCAATATCTCCCTTCTGCTCAATTGCTGCCCTGTTGCCTGAGCTGCGAGGTCCACGCCATCTAATCTCGAGTCTTGCTCGTAGTCTATCGTTTCTGCCGGGAGGAATGGGAAAGCTTGGGCTACGGTGATGAGTAGTAGGATTGTTGTTAGGAATATGGTGAAAAGCTGAGGGAAACGCATCTTCCCTTCCTCTTTCTTTACACAAGTCGTGTATGTGGTTTTTGGTCCGATTTGTCGTCTTGACTGTATGCGGTGGGGTCCTCGAAAGAGTGCTTGAATGTATTGCAGAGGTGCTCCTGCTTCTTCTGAGTCCAGCTCTAGTGCTATCGTGGGTCCTGCCCTGCTATCTATGTCGATAATGGTTTTCTCCTCCTTTGATAAATGAGTGACTGGATCGTAAGTTGAGTTGGGTATATGTTTCTGTCCAGATGTGCTCAACCGTTTGCTGGCTTGATATGAATTTATGAAGAGAGATGATAATTTCATCCACCCATCGAAAAACTGCTGTCAGTACTATCTATCCATCTCACAGATCCCATCTTTAACTCGCTTCACTGGATTGTACGATTGTACAGTACAGTGCATTCCCCAAATCTTCAAGCATTTACAGTTTCCCGTACCTCAAAAGCTGGTTCCAGCAAAAAAAGACGTCAGATTTACGACAATCTTCCCCCCTCTTACGCTGTTATGCTGTTATACCGATATGACTTGGAAATAACCTATAAGCCTTCCAACGCCCAAAAACGTCCAAACGTCCAAGAAAAAATGAAAGATTCAGGTTAGATGCGTTGATCAGGTACGTAAAACCTTAAAAAGACTGTTCAGGATACAGGGTGAGTTACCAAAGTTTAAGCCACCAAAGAGTAAACTTCCGGTCGTGGCTTTGGCGAATTACCATTTTCGGCTCTGATGCCGAAAATTCCACGCCCAATCGTGTGGTCTTTTCGTCTCAACTTATTCGATGTTCTGGTTGCTGCAGCCTAGTAAGATCATGGAATACAACTACTACTACTGTACTCGTATATTGAATAAGCTCTTCGCTTCTGTCCATTCTACAGCCGCGGACTCAGGGCAACCATACTGACAGACACCGTGGTACGATTCTACCTTGAGCCGCAAGTGATTCCAGACAAACCGCTGCCCCTCAGAATACCCTGTATGTCTACTGTTTTCGGTGCTTCAGACCTTCAAAATATTCTCGACAAAAGTCCCGCTCGGGATCTGATCTGATCAATGTCTGGATGCACGCCTTCGGAGCTGCTGAAGACCTGAAGAAAGGTGACACTGTGGCCATGACATACACTGCGGATTTGGGGTGGCTTTCACGTGGGAAACACTCGACGCCTCCACAGAATGCTAGCGTTCCAAAATAGGTGTTTGGGGTCTTCGCTAGCAAGATGAACATACTGGTATTCAGGCAACAACGCTTGATGCTGTAAGACCAGTCGCGCCGCATGTGGCGTGCTCGTTGACATGTGGACAAGAAACGTAACGATAACAAATGATTCCCTCGAAGATCTCGTCATCATCCACATCAGGCGATACAGAACCTGTCGCAGGGCTAAGAGGTTTGCCTCAGTGCACATGCACACCATATGTTAGTCGACCTCGATATCCAAAGATGGACCCAACGACAAGGCCAGACATTCATCTACGGTCATAGAATCCAGAAAACACCGGGTCTCGTCCGCTCCCCGCAGTTTAAGTTGGTTATCGCTTGGCCAGTACCAAGGTGGGGACCACTTGGGAATCCTAAGTACTGTAGTTTTTGCTACTCTGCCCACGATGGTAGCTCACACATGCCCGGGAAGCAAGTACAAGTTCCGTTTCTCATCGATTGCTTCAGGCTCATCATATCCTCCAGGCTCAGTGTATCTACGCTCTTACTTGAATATCCGCCTCATGAAGAGCAGTCAAAAAAGCAGAATAGAACCATGCTCCGATGTGTGCTTGATGCCCAAAGAAATCATGCTTCGATGCGTGATCGATACCGACATCGACCATAGTTACTGTTTTCATTATTCATTCATTGATTGAAACTATAAATACCCCTTATATACAGAATGAAATGTCCCAAGGTACATGAGTTATCTATTCCAGAAATCAAAATGCGAGAAACAATGTTTGGCTATACTACTCTATGTGACTATGCTATTTCAATGCGATCTAAATCAAGAGTCCGATCCTAGTCCATCTCCTCCACTTCTATATCCATACTATCATCGTCATCCTCACTATCGTCAGGCTGGGAGACATCCGGCTCATGATTCGGTATAACCACCAGCCTGTTCTTTCTGACATCCGCCGTCACATGCGCCGTCTCGCCATCCCGAATTCTAGCTTGGAGCAACAACTTCGACAGCGGGTTCAAGATTTCTGTCTGGATGAGTCGCGCCATCGGTCTAGCACCGTACGAGGGTGAATATCCAGCTTGTCCTAACCATTCACAAGCACTTTCGTCGACCGCCAATTTGATCTTCTTGTTATTATCCTTCAACCTCTGTTGGATCTCTTTCAGTCGGACGTCCACTACCTTTCTGATGTCTGATCTAGAGAGCGACCGATACAGGATGATATCGTCTATACGATTGATAAATTCCGGCGGGAACGTTTGACTAATAGCGCCATTTACTTTGGCCCGGATTTCAGGGGCGACCGGACCTTCCGAGGGATTCTCGTTGAGGTATGCGGACCCGACGTTGGAAGTCATCATGATGATTGTGTTTCTAAAATCGACGACTCTTCCCTTTCCGTCAGTCAGTCGTCCGTCATCAAGGACTTGAAGGAATAATTGGTGGAATTCCCGAGCGGCTTTTTCGATTTCGTCAATCAGAATAAGGGAGTAAGGTTTTCTTCGAACAGCTTCGGTGAGTTGTCCCCCGGATTCATGGCCGATGTAGCCCGGACCAGCACCGATGAGTCTTGAGATGGAATGTTTCTCGGAGTATTCAGAAGCGTCGATACGGACCATAGCTTCTTCACTGTTGAACATGACTCCGGCGAGTGTCTTGGCGAGAAGAGTCTTACCGGTACCTGAGGGACCAACGAGAAGGAAGGATGCAATGGGTCGATTTTGGTTGGAAAGACCGGATCGGTTTAGTCGTATGGCATTGGCTACAGCTTTGACAGCCTCGGGTTGACCAATGACTTTCTTGGCGATGAGCTTTTCCAGTCGCAATAATTTAGTCTTTTCGGTTTCGACCAATCGCGAAACGGGTACACCGGTCCAACGAGCGACCACCTCGGCGATCATCTCGGGCGTAACTTGCTGACCTGTCCCTCGTTCAGCCTCTCGTTCCTCGAGCTCTTTGAGCTTTTGTTCCCGCTGAGGGATGGAATGGTATCGGATATCGGCGGCAGTAGCGAGATCATACCTAAACAGCGTATCAGCGGTGTTTCAATTTTCGTGAAGGAGTAAAGTATTGTAACTTACCTTCTCTCCGCCTCGTCGGCTTTCGCTCTGAGCTCATCTATCTTTTTTCTCAGATCGTGTATTTCATCACCGAGGTGCTTTTCATTCTCGTATTGTCTTTTGAGTGGACCGAGACTATCCTCCACCTCGGCAATAGCTTTCTTGGCGATCTCCAATCTCTCCTTCGAAGCATCGTCCTTCTCTCGTTCCAGTGCATGGACTTCGACTTCTAATCCCAATTTCTTCCTTTCGAGCTCATCGATAGCTTCAGGTCGAGTCTCTCTGGCGACTTTGACTGCACTTGCAGCCTCGTCGAGCAGATCGATAGCCGAGTCCGGCATTCGTCTAGCGGTGAGGTACTGCTTGGCAAGCTGGGCAGCTAAGACTAAGGCTGAATCCATAATTCGCACACCGTGATGTGTTTCGTATTTCTCCCGGATACCTCGCATAATGGCTACTGTGTCAGGGACCGAGGGTTCATCCACTATGACTTGAGCGAATCGTCTTTCGAATGCGGAATCCTTCTCGATGTATTCTCGATATTCGTTGAGTGTTGTCGCTCCAATTACCTTGAGCTTACCCCTTGCGAGCATGGGTTTGAGCAGATTCGCCGCATCCATACCTCCACTTGAGTCCTTACCCGCCATTATGAGGTGAATTTCATCGATGAAAAGTATGATTTGATGTCCTTCATCCCCCGACTTTTCGACTTCCGACAAAACAGCTTTGACTCTTTCTTCGTATTCTCCTTTATACTTCGCGCCTGCCATCAAGGCACCCATGTCTAGTGCTAGTAGCCTACTGAGAAGACTGGCTGGTACATCTCTATCCACTATACGCTGTGCTAAGCCTTCCGCAATCGCTGTTTTACCGACACCCGGTTCACCAATGAGGACAGGGTTACCTTTTGTTCGTCTGGAGAGGATTCGTATGACTCGTCGGATTTCGTTATCTCGGCCAATCACCGGATCTAATTTCCCTTGTTCAGCAAGAGCTGTGAGGTCGGTACAGTCTATAGATCACATCAAGTCAGTATACCCGGCCAGATTAGTATCATACAAATCTTGAATACTCACATTTGTTCAAAGCATCAAATTGTCCTTCCGCAGATTTGCTATCTACCTTTCTACCACCTCGCTTCCTCCTGACCTCAGCTTCTAGCGCTTTCGGTTCAGCACCAGTTCCTTTAAGTATTTCTTTTAGGTCCGCATTATCCACTTTCAACAGAGCCAACAAGAGGTGATCTATAGCTACAAATTGGTCGTTCTGCTCTTTTTGCAGCTTTTGGGCTTCTCGAAGTACAGCGTGGAAAGGTTGTGTCGCTGGTAGAGGGGGTGCGGGAGCTGGGTCGACGACAGGAAGATTGTTGAGCTTTCTCATCAACGCTCTGTTGAACACGGTCGCATTACCGCCTACATGTTCTAGAGCTGCCTTAAGCAATGTAGGTTGATCAGGTTGGGAGGAGGTCCCTTCGGATGGTTCTTCCCATAAAACAGAGATGAGATGTACGGGGTACACTGTAGTGACAATATTTCACTTTAGCATCAGCGTCGTTTGCGGGTCATCATGGGATGGTCGAACATACCTTGGGAATTGGCCATCTCCTCTGCCTTGTCGAAGGCAGCTTTCAACACTTGAGCTGATTTATCTGTGAAGTTGTCCATTCTGATTGTGATACGATATCGGGGTCTGGTATCTCGTCAAGAGAGGGAGGGTAATTATGTTCAAGATGGATGAATGAGAAGTTGTCGGAATAAGAAGAGGGATGGGATGCGTATATATCTCTTGTTGAGGGATGAATTTGGAGTGAGAATGGCCCAAAGTAAGGGATAGGATGGGAATAGTTGAGCGAATGCTACAGTGTTATTGCGGGTTCCCCATGATTCATGACGTTTCCGGAATGAACCACATCATACTCGTACCTGAAAGAAAACGCTAGAATCGCGTGGATTCTATATTTGGTTCCCGTTGTTTTACGGAGACTGCCCTCAACTCCTTCGACCGTTCCATGCGCGAAATCTCGGACGTTGTGTTGTTATCCTATTCTTCTGACTCAGCTTCAATCGACCAGCAAACAGCCTCGGACTGGTACGGACCAGGTCTAAATCATCTTCCGTCGTTCTCATACATTAGCTCAGGAGCCCAAGAGCCAAGGTCATCAGAACGTCTCTCGGCACCATACGCGTATTCAATTCAAATATTCACAGTCACCCGATATGAATGCCGTTGCCGGTCCTTCCCGACTACCCCGTAAATCGGCGAAACCGTTCGTCTCATCCGATAATCGACCTTCCGAGTCAGAGCCAGACGGTATTTTTCGAGTCGTGTTGATCACCAGTGGTAGTGTGGCCAGTATCAAAGCTCCTGATATCGCTGCTGCTTTATCCCAAGTGAGTTGAGAGGCCAGTCCAACATACATGCATAGTGATATCATGTCTAATGTTGAAAATGCATGCTGAATAAGCGGACTGTCCGTACAACCTACCTCGCAGTCCGGCGATGTAGATCTGCAGATCGTATCTACGAACTCAGCTACGCATTTCTGCAACCAGGCTATAGTCGATGAGGCCGTACGCAAAGCTTACGAAGGCAAAGGTAAAACGAGCGAACTATTGCCTGATGATCTTGGTGTGAGGGTATGGACGGATGAAGATGAGTGGTCTGTCAGTGCTTTTCGACGCGAATTCTGATGTAGGTATCCATGTATCACTGACTTGTGAAGCTATTGGTAGGACTGGAAAAAAGTGGGGGAGCCAATACTGCATATTGAGGTGTGCCCAGCCCACAATGCCATAGTACTTCCATCGCATACACTGACAAATTTGCGTATCAGCTGCGCCGCTGGGCAGACTTGGTAGTCGTAGCCCCATGTTCAGCCAACACACTCGCGAAGATCGCCGGAGGGCTATGCGATAATCTGGCTGTAAGTCTTCACAAGCACAATGATTTCCCCGCTTTCAATGCATGATACTGACTTTCATGGTCATTCAGACATCACTACTACGCGCTCTATCGCCCCAGACACCCGTAATCATCTGTCCAGCTATGAACACGCACATGTATCAGCACAAATTCACCGCCAAGCATCTACGTATAATCCAAGAGGAATTGGAGTACTTCGTACTCGGTCCACAGGGTGGAGGGGTGCTCGCCTGTGGGGACGAAGGTGCGTCTATTGAGCTACACTCAATTTCGACTACGGTCTCCGGGTGCTAACGAGTATAATGACGGTTTGTAGGGCCGGGAAAGATGACCGACTGGCGCGAGATAGTATACACCATCGAGAACTTCGCTGCAATGCACAAAATTAAGCTTGAAGAGTGTAAACAACAACAAGCACAACAAGGAACTACACGTGCTTCGAGCACCGCTGGAGCAGACCCAACATCTCGCTCCCGAGCCGAGGATCCAGCCCGACCACCTACGCCGCCTACACCCAATCGATTCGATAAAGATCTACCGACAATCAACCAGCTGCAGATTGATGGACCGGTGTATAAGAATGGGAAACTCGCGTCTAGTCCTGCGTCTGGGTCTGCGACTGGATCCCGCCAATTGAAGGATCTGGACGCGAAGACGGCTTCGATGGAGCATTGGAAAGATATGCAAGGCGAGAAATATTGGAAAGCTAGATGGTGGGCTGGTGTTTGAGTCCAAGATCTAAAACGTGCATTACCCGCGGTCCGATAATTCACATGAATGTATTGGATGGCGTTGCGACTGCTTTTCCATGTCTCATGCATGGCCTCATATGCTTCGTGCTTTGGCACATGCTTTGCACGCTCTCAAATTGTATATGCGCATGCGCATCGCACGTGGACTGACAATCGAATCTCGGCCTTGCATCCATCGGCCATCGCCCCGGCCGCCCTTGATGGATTTAGCGTAATCTCCAGTTCGGTCTCGTTGACCGCGCCAAAATGAAGATATGGAGATTCGATTTTCACTCCATCCCCCTGTCCACCGTCCTCCACATTTTCTCCACATTCCTTTTTTCTTTTTTAGAGTCTTGCCGGTCGGCACCGAAGGCGATTGCGAGACCCAGATTGTTTTGGTGCTTGGAATTGACCCTCGGCCTTGTCCTGGCCTTTGGTCAACTGGCCGTCCAACTCTTGGAATTTCGTCTTGGTCTTGGAACTTTGGACTCGACGTACCGAATTGCTTGGCTGGTCGAGAGTCGCAGTACGACTCAAGCAAGCGATGCGTGCTATCACACCCTTTGATTCGAAGGCCCGTGCCCGCAAGGAAGGGCCGTGATCATATGTATGCATCCACGTTCCCATGCATGTTCCATCTTCATGCACATGCACATCTATCGAACTGAACACTGAAAATGCACGATCTGTGGATTATATAATCGGATCTCACCTCCTTATGTCGCTTATCAATCCCTTAATCAGCAGAAATGCACTCTCAGATCTAGAATCGGCAGTTAGTCGAGTAGTCGTTAGTTTGTAGACACGTCGTGTACCTTCGGTCAAGCGGTCTTCGTTCTTCTCTATCTCTAGATGGGAAGTGCCTATTGACTTACGTGATACTAGAGATTCAAAATGCGGTTGTCCATGCCCATCTTCTTACGTGTACCAGTAAAGGCATGGAGCATGGAATCGGGCGGCCGAGCGAATTCGAAAGCGAGACCGCACCCGCACCCGCGTCTTCTTTAGTCCTCAGGCACAGTCATACAGTCATACGCTAATCCTTGTGGAGGGTTTTACATAGAACGGTAATCTCCGAGCTCAGATCAGTACGGTGATACGGTGACCGACCTCATTCTGTGCTTACGCAGCACAAGCCAAGAAAAAACCAAAAACGATTCACAGCCGATCCTCTGAGTAATCCACTAATCTGCGGTCTACGGTCAACGGGCATGGAATGAATTTTATTATCAATCTTCGGGCGTGGGTTACTAAGACAATTGATTAGCTTAGTTATCGGTTCTCATCTCGGTGACGGGGATGAGTCGACGATGATAAATGCATGCATATGGTTTTGGATGCATGTAAGATATATAAAGTGCTTGGATTTCGCCTGAATATCTGTATCCCTTTCCTCATCAGAACAGAACAGAAAAGATAACAACGATAACAATAAAGTAAGATCAAAAGAAGCAAAGATCAAAATAATCTAATCGTTATCAAAACACAACCAAGCAATAAACAGTCGAGCACAGCGATAATACAAGTAAAACTATAACTACAATGTCTTCCCCAAGCTCAAGCTCTCGACCATTAACACCCTTCCCGCACACCCACACACTCACGCACGGGTCAAGCGGATCATATTTCCACCATATGCAATTCGAAGTTCAGCCTCATGCTTACGAGTACACTTCTCAACCTATACATTTCGGTATGAAGAAACCTCTTTCAACCCCTACTCCTCCTTCGATCCTTCGAAGGGGCTCATCCCAAAAGCAAAATCGAGTGACTACTTCTCCCTCACTACAAGCTATCTCACCCTCAATGGAACTTTACCACCCCACTCCACGAAGAATCTCAAGCTCCAGTAGTTCTTCTTCATCATCTTCAAGATCAATCGCTTCCCCGCCTATGCCCGTAACTCCTATCTTGGAATCTCCTACGGCTCCTCCACCGACTCCATTGGCCTTACCACCTCCAATCACCTTCGTCAAACCATTCACATCCGCCTCCACCGAGACCCAAAGTGAAGCTGCGTACTCGTACAACACATCGTTCAACTACGACCCATACTCCATCTCCCTTTCCACCGGAGAAGAAATCGCCTTTGCTTCCTCAACGAATGGATACGTACCTCAACGACCGAAATTCAAGCGACGGGATACACCCATCCCAAAGACGAGTACCCTCTCTTCACTGAAGATGCATACGACGCAAGATGAGTATGGGAGGAAGATACTACGAAGCGTGATCGACGGTGGGAACTGGGTGATAGTGGACTAATCGATCAAACCAAACCAAAATTTTTTCGGGGGAAACGTTGTACAATAGTAATAAGATAGTTATATATCATTTTAATAATTTGGGAAGTGGAAGTTGATGTTTTAACGATCAGTATGAAGTATCGACGAAGAAAGGTAGTCTTCCGTCAATTTAGTTGTACAAAATATATAGATAAAGCTTTGATGAACTGCTTCACATACAGTACTTATCATGAACGAAATGCAATAACCATAAAAAACATTTCACTCTACTCTCTCTCTCTTCACTCTTCACTTCACTGATGCACAAACCATCCAACAACGCACGAAAAGGAAAGAGCATGTCAACAGACGGCATATCCAACGAGTCGATATTGCCTTTCTCGCGAGCGAGGTTTTGGGATATTCATTCATTGGAGCAGTGAATGCATTGAGTTCGGATTGTACTGTGACCTCCTTTCTATGCATTTACATGATACGATGGACGCAGCACCATCTTCCGTCTAGCATGAAACTGGCAGTACGCAATATGCAGTACATACCATGTATGACGCGCGCATGCAGTCGAATTATTGCTCGACGAATCCCCGAACTTGGTCTAACCAAGATACGTAGTCCTATATTCACAATTGCCCAAAATTAGCATTTCACGTACATACGTACACTCAAATGGTTCTTCATCTCATTCGCCGCGGCCGTTCCGGGAAGATAGGCTCACGCCGCGGAGCCGTCCGTCCTTGTAGCAAAGGAGGACAGAAAGGATAGAAAGACGACATACCTTTTGTTCTTTGTGTTCGCAGTATGACAAGACGAAGTCGGCTGTGGCAGTTGAAGGTTGCATGGGTCAGGTCTTCCTCACTCTCACCCGCTGAACTTGGACGAAGGTGACTTGGACTTACCCAATGCCTCATCGACCCCTCTCTCAGCCAAGTAAGCGCCGAAAGCCTCTTGGACAGCTTGGTCGAGATGATCAAATTCTGCGAATTCGCGTCAACACAATGTTAGCGTGATCAATCGGTATCCTCAGGCAAGTCTGCCTGCCTCGTCTCGTCTTGTGACGAGGGACGCATATGATCTATGATCTATGATCTATGGTTGTTGCTGTATTGGTACACCGTTGCGGGTATACCGGTATCTGTCTACCCATCATTCGCGAAAATCCGCTCTCTTATGGACGGGAACGAATACCAAGATGAACATTTTATACTCACGGGGTCCCATATATTTACTTCGTCTCTCCCAATCACCCTCAGCGCCCTTCCTTTCAGCTAGGGCTTTCTCGTACACCGCAATATTGGTAATCTCGAACCCTTCGTCGCAAGTTTCAAGATCTACCATGAGGGATCCTGGAGTAGCTGATTTGGTGATGACGAGCGAACATGCTATCGAAGTGGGTCCAGCGGGTTCAGCTTCCTCGACAGCGCCTTCTTCGATTATAGGTGGCTCGAAGGAGTCAAGGTCGGATATTTGGAAAGTGAGCTTGAGGCTACGAATAGAGGCTCAATTAGCCTTGAAATACTCTTGTGCGTGTGTATGTGTGTAATGGAGATCGGCAATAAATGGTACAATAGGGGAGACCCGGAGAGTCTTGTGTAGGATGAGTAGTCGACAGTGAAAGACACATAGTGATAGAAACGCGATCACGATGATTCAGTGCGTCGATGGCTTTATATACACTCACGTCTCATTCCCGAATTTCCTGGTCAAGGTAACATCGTCCTCCCCTGGAATATCTTGTACTTCCCAGATTCCCTGAGTCTTGAGATTCTCCACGAACGCAGGGACTTCTGGTAATTGGCCGGCATTTTCAAGTTCGAACTTGTGTTCGGCTGCTAAGGCTGATGCGAGAGTCGAGTCGGCTATTTGAAGTTTGCAAAGTATAGGTTGATCAGCGTTAAAGATGGTATCTTCTTCAAGCAGAGGCGCGCTCGAGACCGTTTCACTGATCACGACCCTTGCAGACTCCCTTTCGCAGTGCCCCTTGAGTTCTCCGTTTGCAATCCACAATGAGGATGGGACGTTACTCACTCTCCCCACTTCCCATTCGCCTAGCAGACAAGCTGAAAGGCCTAGCAGCCAAAGGTCGGACGGCTACCGCAGGCGCTCGGGCAGCTCGTCGAGCAACGAGATTGGAAGAAGCTCGAAGAACAGGTTTGAGGGCTCTGAATGACATTGTGCTGAATGATGTCTTGATCATATGCTACGTGACTGAGATTGGTTAATCGAGAAGAAGTTTGATTTTAACTTGAACTTGATGTTCAGACTTTTAGGGGAGACTTCTTGATGACAACTTTCCCACGGTCGTTCACGCTGTGACGTACGGCATCACGGAACCCAACAAGCGATCCTGAGCAAGCATTGCATCACATTTGGCTAGAGGTGAATCGAACGAGGTATTGTATACCCCAAGCGAAGCCATGCGAGGGCTACGAAGCAGGCTGACAGTCACTTAGATCACCCATGAGATGAGTACAAATCTCCAAGATTGGGTCGAGGTGAGCACAAATCCCAACGATTCGTTCGCAAACACGTGCTATTGTGCATTTACTGAACTCAACTTTGGCCAATAGCTCTTGAACGCCGAACAGCATGTCCAGGTGGATAAGCTGAGGGAACATGCGAGACATGGTGTAGCAGCTAGAGTCCGGGGTGTGAGCATCTCTACATTACATCTCATACCGCTTCGGATCACCTCAGCCTTGGTTCGTAGGGACATGCGCAGGAAAGGAAGTTCGCAAGCTGAAATGACGAATATCGAACTAGGAAGTATGGCTATACCTTTTAGAGGTACTATCGGAGGACAAAACAGCGGAAATCACTTCGCTCTTATCTTTAAATACGACATATCAAGCCCTCCCTTCTGAAATGCCCTCAGACCTGACCGCAAGTCTACTGAAGACTGCTCTGGGTCATCATACGAAACGATTTCGGAATGAGACTTATGCGGGCTTGATCACTTCTTTGACCTCGCAAAATCAGATTCAAAACCAACATTTGAAGGGACGAGAGAGGGATAAATACTCCTCAGGATCAAGACAAAACACCCTCGGGAGTAGTAGTAATGGACATCCTTCGCCCTTGATCCACTCTTCCGAGAAACAAGCTCCACCGAATTTATCTTTAGCCCTCTCGTCGTCTTTATCTGGTATTGGCTCGGATTATGGGGATGATGATACGCATCATCATCATGATGACGAATTGAATACTATCCGATCCCAATTATCCAGGATTCTACCTCCCCCGCCGAGCTCGCCGCCGTCAAGACACCATTATCTCTCGATCCTGGAAGAAGTCCTCGGTAAATACTATAATGTAGAATACACATTGACGAAACCTGCAGCTACGAATGGTGAGGAGATGGAAGATATGGGTATGATGGGTAACTCGAAGAACGATTGGATATACTTGGTCACTCCGTTCGTATGTGTGTTGAGCAGGCCGGTGGGGATTTTCTTGGGATTTCAGAAGTTGACGAATCGCTTGAGTGAGTTCTCGTGATATCACAAGCAAGCACCTACTCGGAAATGTCGCGGTTTTCCCTTTTCATTCATAATTCACCATTCAACTTAATCCGCGTCTGCATATGCTGATGCGCAATGTGTGACATGACATGACAGAATCGTTCCCCTCAATACCTTCGCGCTTAGCATCCTTCTTGACGCTTTTTCGTATCGCCCTGCCGGAGCTGCACTCGTATTGCGAAGACGAGCAAGTGCCTTACGTTCAAGTGGCCATGAGCTGGATGACTACGCTTCTAGCCAAGGAAATGTGGCTGGGCGACATCCTCAGATTATGGGGTAAGTGACACGATCATCACTCTGTTTAAAATAGCACGAGGCAAACTTGGATCCAGTGTATCTCATGTCTACAAGTATCCCCAGCTGACATTCATTGATCATAATGGTAGACGCATACTTGGCATCGGACGATATGTTTGCTTTGCATTGTTACGTGTGTGTCGCGATACTTGCTACGTGTAAAGAGTGAGTAGAATCACGCTTAAGCCTGACCCAACGGCTTTTGGTATTTCACTTTTGCATCCTTGATTCAAGCTGACTGCTAGGTTGATTTGCACGGTACAGAACGCTTGAAGAATTGGATGGGTCAGAAGCCAAGTTGATGTTATTGGATTTACCTCCACTCGATGTCGATAGGGTATGTTCACCTGAATTCCAACTGGTGTTTTAAACTAACAGCTCCGCTGATCATTCATTCGTTGCGCAAATGTAGCTGCTGCAAGATGCCGCCAATTTGAGAGTATCATTTCCTTTGCCTCGTCCGGTGGACGGCGAGGTGTAAGCTGCCGGTTCCGAGCTGGTTTGAATCGCGGATTCCCAAAATTCCGTCAGTCGCAGCCGCCATGATCAAATAGCCTGGCCGTCATCACATTGCCTCTGCTTCTGCTTCTGCTTCTCATAGTACTGCATTGACTGCTTGCCTCCATCATCTTGTTGTACTCTAGTGTGCTCGAGTTCTGCTGTATGCATCGAGGAAACCGTGTTTCACCAGTCCTTATTTTCAAGAGTGATTGCCACATGGGCCGGGATTAAGTAATCGAGAGTGGAGGTGGACGGCGGGATCAAAAAAGTTGAAAGAAGTTGGTAAATGACGCTGGGTTCTATTGCTAACTTGTATATCTCTATGCAATTCTCTCTCTGTCTCTCTCTCCTCTCTGACAGCTATCTCCCGACTATTCTCGTTTGCTATATTCACACATTAATAGACGTCGAGAGCAGCATCGACACACAGTATCTGTATAGACATAGAGATTTGGTAAGTCAACGATTACCCAAGCTCAATCGTCAGAAAGCCCTTCCCCGTCTCACCGATCTCTTTTATGATGTTCAATGTAATTTGCGTTTGAGCTCTTTAGTACTCAAAGAAAGTAGCCTTGAAACCACTATTAGCCTAATGTGTCTGATCCCTCATCCGTCCCTCTCACGTTTGATTTGTTCTAGATCCCGTCTGGACAGTTGAGCTGATTCATTCTTCTCATGCCTGTCATCGGCATCAATACAGCCCGCGGAAACCACATACCTCTCGCTACTATGTCATCCGCTCCCACACCGAACGGAACCGGAGAAGAGAAGCAGAACTTCTTCCCTACGCTAGGAGATGTGGCTGATAGGACGGACGCCTTGACAGGTGAAGATGGAGAAACGGATGAGAGGGAGATGCAAGAGATTGAGAGTCTGTGTATGAGGTGTCATGAGAACGTCAGTCATCTTCCTCTGATCCTTCACAAATGAAACGAAAGAACGGTCTCAGCTGATGTTTGGGATGCATTCGTCGAAATAGGGTACTACTCGATTGCTGTTGACTACTATACCGTATTTCAAGGAGATCGTGGTTTCGAGTTTCAGGTGCGAGCATTGCGGTCATCGAGATACCGAAATTCAGAGTGCCGGTGAAATACAGCGTGAGCTGCGGTTTCCGCTTAGTCTGGACCCAGAAAACGCAGCTGACTGTATGGTCCAAATTCTTAACACTCACAGCCAAGGGAGTTGTATACACTGTCCACTTGCTCACTCGGGAAGATCTTAATCGACAACTAGTCAAATCGAACTTCGCTACACTCTCTATACCCGATCTGCAATTAACTATTCCTCCCGGACGAGGGCAGATCAACACTGTGGAAGGTATAATCCGAGATACGGTCCGAGACTTGAACATCTCTCAGCCGGTACGAAGGGTCATGGACCCCGAGACGGGTAAGAAGATTGACGAGATGTTAGAGAAATTACGAGATCTGATAAATATGGAAATCGAAGACGAAGATGATGGAGGAGTTGGTGTCGATGACGAAGACGTCAAAAAGCCTTCGGAAGCGCCAACGCAGCAACACGAGGAAAAGCCATTTGTACCTTTCTCCATGGTCTTGGACGATCCTTCAGGAAACTCGTTCTTCTCTTTCAAAGATTCCCCCTCGGACGCGCAGTGGAATATGCGGGCATTCAACAGGACGTTCGACCAGAATGTCCAGCTTGGTCTAGTGGCGAAACCTGACGAGGGCGAGCTTCAAGAAGGTGGAGAAGTGCCGTTAGATGAACAACACAAGCTCAGCAGTCTAGAGGAGTTCGAGGCTAAGCGTGCGAAAGAGGGCGAAATGGTTCCTGAAGAAGTGTTCAGTTTCCCCTCGACGTGTTCGAGCTGTGGGCACCAGCTGGAAACTAGGATGCAACAGGTCAACATACCCTATTTCAAGGTGAGTTGCACATATTCTCAATTAGCTGGAATGCTTGATCATCTGTTGATGGTGTACCTTGCTTGACGTAGGATATCATCATCATGGCTGCGAACTGCTTTGCATGTGGTTATAGGGATAACGAAGTCAAGTCGGGTGGGTCGATCGCCGATAAAGGGAAGAGAATCTCGTTGAAGGTGGAGGATGAGGAAGATCTCAGTCGAGATTTGCTGAAGGTGGGTTTATCCTCCTTGTCTGATCCCTCATCACCGAGTATACTACACCGATGGCTGACTGGTACATTTGAATGATGAATTTGAATAGTCCGACACAGCAGGACTCGAGATTCCCGAGATAGATCTCCATCTACAGCCCGGAACACTCGGTGGACGATTCACGACCCTCGAGGGACTCCTCAACGAAATATATACCGAATTATCTACGAAGGTATTCCGCACGGGCGACTCGCTCACCTCCGGTATTGGCCAAATCAATAACGAGGGACAACAAGGCGAAAGGAAATTCGAGACTTTCTTGAAAGGCTTGAAAGATTGTATATCGGCTACGAGACCGTTCACGTTGATCATTGATGATCCGGTATCCAACTCGTATTTGCAGAACCTGTATGCGCCTGATGCGGACCCAAACATGACGATCGAAGAGTACGAGAGGACGTTTGAGCAGAACGAGGATCTGGGGATCAATGATATGGTCTTAGAAGGTTATAATAAGGAAGCGGAGGGGACTGCTTAGGTCTACGGTATGAGTTGCAGGGTACAGAGCGATGATCGAGTCGGAGGATGTGGTTGTTTGAAGGGTGGTCATGGTCGGTCGGCCCTCTGTGGAAGCGGATGTTGTTGTAGAAGTAGATTGCAGGTATAGATGTAGAAGTAGATGGCTAGAGTCAATTGTAGACGCAGACAAAGCCTTGAGGTATATTTTATTATACGATTCACCCGCGGCTCACGGGACCATACGGATCATGTTGAATGTAACAACCCAATCTGCATCGTTGTACTGTGAATTCAAGCACAATATCCTACAAAGACATTGCAATCGTACTCGCTGATTTCCATCTTTCCACCGTGCGAAGTCTACCATGCTTTCTTTTTGATGGAGACCAACGAGTCTAATCCAATCAGATATCCTCTTGTTCATTTGCTTCCCATTCCATTACATTGCAGTGTAGTACATCATCTGATCTAAGCGCTTTCACCCACAGAGTACCCTGCAACAGTCAACAAGCCCGCCAGGGTGACTTTAGCGATCGAGACAACCTGTTCGAAATCGTACCCATCCCTCTGGCTGAGGTCTCCGGAGTTATGGTAATACGGATCGGCGATCCAGCCGTTCCTCTCGAACACCTGCGTGGCGGGGAAACCGTACGAGATGAAGGATTGATGGTCTGAGCAACAGGCTGCCGTTTTGCCTACTACTAATTCCGGAGAATAGATTTGGGATAGGTTGCCTATCAGGTACGAAGCTTCGGGAAGATGGATCCTGCAATTTCATGAATGGTCATCAGCTCGAGTTTCACCTTAGCCTTGGAGAAAAGGAACGCTTTTTGGCGATCACTTCGATTCGTTGAATTGTGGCGTGGCACAGCTTGAGGGGCACGAGCAGGATATGTAAGATGATACTTACGACTCAGGTAACCCGATCTGAAGGGGTTCGCCGGGCTTCAAGAAGATGATACGTCAGCCAGCCGAATCTGAAAGCTCGTTAGAATTATCAGGATGTTACTCACAGCGTGGTAGGCCAGCATATCAGCTTGGACTTGTAGTAAGATAGTAGTGCTTGTCTTGTGTAAGTTTTCTGTATCGAACAACATCATTCAATCTCAGTCTCGATCTCAATCTCGGATTTTCCTTGAACCGACAAGGAAGAGAAGATGAGTACGAGATGAACTGACCAGCATAAGCATGACTACCCAGTAGACCCTGTTCTTCGCCCGCGAAGAACGCCAGGACTACTTGTTTGTCGAATCGTACACCCTGAGTACCAATCGCATGGGCTACGCCGAGGAGATGACCTGTTCCAGATCCATCGTCATCCCCACCTGGAGCTCTAGTCGACCCGAACGATCCCCTCGAGTCGTAGTGCGCGGACAAGATGACGTGCTCGGTCGAGTTGAGCGAGGATGGGTAATGGCAGATAACGTTTGGTGAGAAACCTTCGAGGAATGGTCGAAGGGTACAGTTGGCTCCTGTCGCTTCTACTTTCTCTGCGATTCAAAGGATATCGGAATCAGATGCCGCATACATCCTGCGTATATTCACAAGCGGGAGAATGTGGATCGTGAAGGCAGACAGTGTTAGGGGATATGATTGAATGACTCACCCTTGATCCAATGAGCAGCCTTGATGGCTCCGGGGGTGAAGCTGTGTCTTGATTCGATCCCGCTCGGGGCTTCTCCCGTCAAGTACCTGACATCCCGTCTGATCTGATTGAGCTCGATGCCGTCCGACACGATCTTATCGATCTGCGGGCTGAATCTAAGATGTTGAGTGATGTTCGCTAGGTGTTTGGCGGACTGGGCTGGGACAGGCTCCCACCCGGCCGCCAATGACATGGCTGGTAGAGGCTCAGAAGGGAGAGCGACGGGCACCAGGTGGGATGGTAGGAACGTATCGATTGTAGGCAGGTAAGCGTGCGGTACGTGAAGAAGAAGCGACGTGGGGTTCTGGTGGAGTAGCTGAATCGCCTCCTGAGCTTTCGGTCTAGGGGAACTTGATAGGATCTTCTGAGAGTCAGAATCGAATAAAATGGATAGGGATTCTTGCGATTTGCTTGAGATACTTTCCCAGGTATCTTGAAGCGACTCGACGGATAGAGATGGATCGATACCGGCTTGTCCGACCCATACTATTCTGCCGTCATTTGTGTCGACGTTGAGCGGGACAAGAGAGCCAGCTGTGAGTCCTTCTAGAGCTGATTCACCCGACAAGCATTCTTCCGAGGGTAAATAGATGTGTTCTTGAGAGGCAGACGAGCCGCCATAAGTGCCGTAGTATGACGATTTGAGACACTCTGCAAGATCCGCAGATGGAGCTGAGGCAGACAAGAGAAGGGTGTTGAGCGGAGCGGAAGGGATGGAGGCGGCGGTAGCAGTGCCCAGGATAGCTAGCAGCCCGAAGAGCGACGACATCGTGCACTGATCGGAACGCATTGGCAAAGATGAGGAGACGAGGATGCACAATGGTGGATAGGGAGATAAGCAAGTAGGATCAGTGAATCACGACATATGCCTACTCGAGCAGAGCAAGCATCCGCACAGACCCGGGACGCGTCGGTTCGGTTATCGGTGAACGCCGATCAAATCATTCACTCTCCACACGTTTCATGAAACAACACTAAAAATGTCAATGCACACACGCTACACACTCACACAGCGTCCCTGATCCCGCCGTCCTTTGGCTAGGTGACTATCCCAAGAATCCAAAAGAAAAATCGATGGAGATCAGAAGATGCCAATATCTTCTTCGTGTCTATCTATCGATGCAAAGCAGACGCAAAAACCAAAAACTACAGCACCCGGGATTCCCAAGTGGTCCCCCACCTTGGTACTAACCGAGCGATATCCAACTTAACTGCGGGGAGCAGACGGGACCCGGTGCTTTCTGGATTCTATGGCCGTAGATGAAAGAAGGAGGGATTGTGCGTTTATATATTAAGGCATTTTTTTTTGGATTTATTGAGAAAGGAGACGATCTGAGCTCAGGAAGCACCGGGTCCCGTCTGCTCCCCGCAGCAGTCATAGAGAATTGGACGCGCGAGGGAAGGAACTTCATCAACAGAGGAGACAGAGACATATGTTCAAACATTGCTGTTGTCCTGTCCAGGAGAAGCGTTGCCAAGCTATGAACACTAACACCAAAGCAAACTTCCTGCAGGGTATTCACCTCAAATGCAATAACTTATTTGACCGTTTCCGAGCCAGCAGAGCAGCGGCTCGTCTTTTGGTTCGACTCTGTTCCAGCAAAGATGGAGTCTAGTCTTGCCTGTCCGTGATTTGAGTACATGTCATACTCGTGAGCTTCGGCATGACTGAAGGGGTCGGTGACTGACTGGAAAACTCGACTGGTTGTGGAGACCCCTTGTTACAAGTTGTCACGGAGATCGGACTGAAACAAACCCAGCAAATGTTATTTTGTATTTCCTGTTTTTGGATTCAACCGCGGCTCGAAGGCCAAGCACAGGGGAAGGGGAAACAGGGCGACGTCATTCCGCAATAAAGTAATAAGCTTACCCTGGAAATCTTAACTTTTCAAACTACGACCTGTGTTTCGACCGACCGGATTTTGACTGTGCATTTGAACATATGAGCGTATGAGCACAGCTTTGGATGATGTTGTCTTGTCCATATGCTTGCGAGAGGTCTGATCAACAACAAAACTGAAGAGACGTAACCTATCGTATAAAATATAAGTTGATCGCGTCGCAACGACTTCTCCGATCTACTTACACTTACGATCACATCTTTGTTCGTCAATCTTGAGGTATAACACAATCCCGCCACCTCTGTGACCACCACCGAAAATGCACGCTCGATCCGCTTTGATTGCTGTCGTCGCCTCGACCTCCTATGCTGCTGCGTGAGTCTGATGACAATGGTCTATCGTCCGCATACATCAATTGAGATCCCGATGAAGATTCGCTGATCCTTCGCCTCTTTTAGATTGTCATCGTAAGCTCCAGGACTATCAGCCTCTGCCAACGTTTTCAAAATCGAAATTGACGATTTGTTTTGCTTCCAATCCAGAGGATGTACGACTCAACTCGCCTCTTTAGCGTTAGGTGATCTTGGATCATGTCTCCAATTGACCAGTCTACTTCCAGTCTTGAGCGGAGGAGTGAGTCCGAGTCTTACCTGCTCACGTCATTGACAGCAGTAGATATTGACTGCACATGCCGTACACTTACATGAATCCATTATTGTTCGATCTTAGACAAACGACTCAATCACATCGACCATAAATACATACCTCACCTCTCTATGCTCCTCTTCTACTCCAACATGCTCAAATTCGACCCTCTCTTCCGCACAATCATCAGTCAACAGCGCCTGTCAATCTGATTTCTCCGCCGGTGGGACCGACGCCGTTGAGATACAAGGATTAGTAGGCCTATTGGGTAATTACGATGAGATTTACGCTGCGGGTTGTTCAAAGAATTCTACGTGAGTACCTGAGTTCTTCTATCTCGTGCCGATCGACATCTACCTTCACCTGCACCTGCTCATGCTCGTGCCCAAACCGAATCAAACCAAATTATCTGCCAACCTCAACGCACAATAACACTTTGTGCTGATGCATCCGCCCGACGCTTATCCGATTTTCTTTCGCACAGGACAAGCGATTTCTGCGTGGTCGACGCTCTGAATACCGTCTCCAACGCCACGGGCCAAAGCATCACCGTCAGCTATCTCACCTCGATCCTTTCTGGCGATTCGTCCGTCTTGAGTGGTCTTGAAAGTGTCTATTCATCGGGAGCGCTCTGTACGGGATGTGTATCAGGGTGAGTTCCCGGATCTTCCTGTCCCTGAATTATTGATTTCGATCTGATCGATGCTAATGTACACGCCCGAACGTGCTTAGTATCTACTACGAAGCCAAACAAGCCAACTCTTCAATCGGTACTTCATCTTTCGGCCAAGCATTGAACCAACAATGCGGTGCTGATTTCGGCTGTGAGTTCGTTTTCCGTTTGCAGCTCAACAGCTACTACAGATGAACAGTTCTTTAGCTGACTGACTGATTATTTCCTTTTCATGGACATTATAGCTACCGCACCGAATAGTACCAACACCACTTCGTCTACTTCGCAATCTTCCCCTGCAGCCAGTGGCGGTTCATCAGCAGGCGAACTGACGGTGCCGTACGCTACGTTCGGCGTAATGGGGGGTATGTTGAGCGCCTTGATTGTCGGCGCCGCTACTGTCTTGTAAAGCACAACGTCTCGATTGCAGTCGGATTTATGTGGCTTAGAACGATATAGTATCTTATGGTGCGCATAATAAGGAAAGGAGGAAAGGAGATACCATATAAACGGACAATCAGATAAGTAGTCATATTAAATTCTCACCCACATTCACGGTTTGGCATCAGCTTTGTTTCCATTAGATCTATCAATACAGTATCAGTACATCGGATGTATCGTCCTCCATTCGAGCTACAATACTCACGATGTTGAGTGATACGACGCTCTGAAAGATCCTAGTTTATACTGACATTCGTTTGGGAAGATCCTTTGTTCTGCCGAAGGACCCCTTTATACTATACTAACAATTCACTACTCCCCATTGACCGATCTAGCCTACTCACCATACAGCATTTAGGTCGTACAACCCTAGAAAGCTGTGCCACTCACATCGATCGGTGGTCCTAGACTGCCAGAGAGAGATATGATATCCTTTGAACATTGACCCCTTCCCATTATACTAATCTCCCTCTTCAAATTGTAGAATTCCTTTGATCTATACTTGCTAAGGTTGTTTGAAGTGGACAACCCGGCAAGTACTGGACTGTATCGTTGTAGGTACAGTTATCGATATGTTCACATTAGCGTCGCAACCGTTCCAAGTTCCCATGATGAGGAAGTCGAGTCAACCGTTGTTCTCGCCTCGCTAATCGTTCGACCGAACTCACCACTAACGACATTCATCTTCTGCGTCATTCTTCATTCTTTATTCTGCATTCATTTATCATCATAATTCCTGCAGAAACTTCCTAGGCGTGTTGGAGTCGAACCACAGGTTACGAGAGGGAGACTGCTCGGAGCGAACTCATTTTTAAGAGTAGGGGAAATAGATTTATCACAGAAGGTAGGAGAGGACAGGATAGGATAGAATAGGGTACCCGATTCGACATGACTTTCAAACTTCAGCCAAGTGAGTGTTTTGAGCCTTCTTCTTCTTGAGCTGGTCACATGCACGTAAGCATATTTGCGTCGATGCAGAAGCTGACGCTCAATGCCCTTGCCCTGCGGCGAATGGCAGTCGAAATCACAGCTATCTCCCTAGCTTCAATCGCCGTCCTCCTAATCATCTCTTATGCAATATACAAGCTCTCTTCTTCCTGTGGTTGCGGCTGTGGGTGTCGTACATCTTCTTCCGCATCAACTACACCAATACACGAATCCCGCGAGGCAGGCCATACCCTAGGTGGAGGGTATGGTGGAAATGGTGGATATGGTGGGTATGGAGGATATGGACATGATCCGAATAACCCATATATGAATTACGATTATACCAGTACCCTCGATCCTTATTTCGCCAGTGCAAGTGCAAGTGCAAGTGCGAGTACACCGTCCTCGAAAGCTCGGCACATCCATACCCACATGCGCGGAAATACTCCAATCCAGTCTTCTCCATCTACAGGCCAGACATCGTTAGTCACACCCTCGACATCGGGTGGGAGTGTTCGATATCAACATCAACATCAATATCAGCATAAGTTGAAGAAGGGTGGTCTGGCAATTAGTAGTCCATGGCAACGAGATCGAGACCTGTCAAATTCAAATGACAAGGAGAAAGAGAAGGAAAGAGAGGGTGGAGTGAATGATGAGTTGGTAGTCGTCACATACGAAGATGGATTGAGGAAATTAGGTATACAGCCAATAAGAGAAGCACCTTACCATCAGCAGCAACAGCAACATCAATATCAAGTCGATCAACGAGGCGATAACGGAGGATCGTACGGTCGATATGTACCGCCTATAAATACGAATGTCTCGGCTATAGCTCCGTCCAGGCCGGAGTTGGTGGAGAGGAAAAGTTCAAGGAGGACGTATCATAGTACCGCAGGACGAGGGCATGATCAAGGCGGGGGAGGAAGAAGAGCGTATGCGACGAATACGATGGGTACGACGGGTAGTAATCTGTTGCCTAGTTATTATGTTGAGACCAACCCTGGGGACGAGTAGGTATATATGTGGGGCGGGAAGATTGGGAAAGTCGTCTGGGCTGGAGAGAGTGATCTGCCTGAATGATATTGCTATTTGACACGAGTTGTGATTGATTGATAAATGATAGATGAATGTATTGTATGTGTTTCCTCGATAATGAGATAGGACATCCGGTCTTGGGCTTGCCTCAGATATTTTATGTTTCGCTGGTGCATGCTATTTTTACGATACAGACATAGATCGATGTGATATGACAATTGTGGTGATAATGCCGATGATGCTGATGGTGATGCTGAATATGCTGCTGATGGTGGTGTTGATGGCGATGCTGAAGCTTTTGAGAAGAGCACGTGATAGACGTTGTCGTCAAATGCTACAAGAATAGACAATGATCAGGTCAGCTGGGTGCCTCAGAAGGATTAGATGAGGATCGTCCGTGTCATGGTGATCCCATCTAATACTCCAGTGATCAAGTGATTCAGAGAGATAAGATGACTTACTCGTGCTCCCTCCTCCCCATAATCTAATTCAATGCTCTCCCTCCATCCCCCGTCATTACTCCAACTCCAACTCCATCCGCACCAACTCCATCACTCCCGCCATCGCTACCAATTCCCAGCTCTTGCTCCATCTTCAGCCTCTTCTCATCCTCTTTCCGACTCTTGACAGGCTGTAACAGATACTTATCCAGTAAGGTATATTCGAAATACGCTCCGATAGCTACCAGTCCGCCGAAGATCATCTTTTGATTAGGCGAGAGAGCTATACAAGTGTAGGAGTATGAGTATATGTCGAATTCAGCGCCTTTGTCAGCTTAGCTTAGCCGAACAATCAAACGAACGAAGTGAAATGAGATGAGATGACATGACATGACATGACATGACATGAGATCGATCAGGCGAAATCGTACAAGATCGACTCTTCTCTCCTTGTGCGGCGCAGATGATATGGGACGAATCACGAATCACGAATCACTCACCGTTCCATGCTGATACCATTGTCCGTCTATTGAACATCTCACTCATGTTCTGGTTCCCACTCCCGCGACCGTTTGGCTGAGTTGCGTGACTCCGTATCGAGCGACCGTTGACATTTCTGGACCGCAAGAGTATATGGGTTGAGCTTGGCTTGAGCCTCGTTAGGAATACGGACCTTGAAGTTGCAGGTGACATGGTGAGCTGGGGGCTTTCTCGATGTATTTCCTGCTCAGTTTGATAACGGGAATCAATCAAGTTGATCAGATGAAGTCAGTTGCGAGCAGTTTCTGAAAAGTGATCGGTTCGGTTAATTCGCTAATTAATCTATAATCTTATCGCGCTCAACTCCATTGGGCTTTTTGGCTTGCCTTGCTTGATGGGTCGATACTTACACATCTCATTGCTGTACTCGTACCCATCTTGACTGACTATCAGAGCAAAGAGGAGAAGCGCATCCACGATAACATCCGATATATTGTTTCATCTCAATTCATGGTCATGGTCATGACTGTATACTCGGGTACCTCGCAAAACACGTAGTAACTTAAGAAAGCCTATAGAATTGTATATACAAAAGGTAAAGATAATTATGCTAGAACAGAACAAAACAAAACAAAACAATAACAATGTACTCAAGATGAACTATCCATCCTTATCCTTCCACCACGTACTCCTCTGATTCACAATTGGGTATGCCCACATGTCCACTACTTTGCACAAGGACGTCTGACGAAATGGTCCTTTAAGAATCGAAAGCAATCCATCGTAAGGGGTATATTTTGGGGGATTAAGTACCGAGCTTGGACCCGGACCTGCGCTTGACTAGAGCACGACACAACCCGCGCAACAGCCTTTATCCACTTGATCGTCCTTCGCATCTGCTCGTCCACCTACTCCGCCAGTCGCTGATTTCCCGGGTGTTCCGACCGCTTGGGGAGGACCAGATTCCTATATGGAATTGCGTGATCAGCTGTCGATGTCCTTTCATTGAACATGAAGGAGCAAAAAGGACAGCTGATGAGTCAAAAATAGGAGACTCACCTTTTGATACCTCCTGATAGCTCTGACCACAGCGATGAACGCCTCATCGACATTGACACGTTGCTTGGCCGAAGTCTCTATGCATTGGGCGTTGAATCGCTTGGCAAGATCTCGTCCCTCTGTCCGTGATCCGGATATGTCAGCTTTGATACCATTTCGAGTAAGCGGCAACTGACCATGCGGTTGTACTTGTCTCTCGTACTCCAAATCACACTTGTTGGCTACCACTACGACTGGGAAATAATCCTTGTCTTTCACCTAAATGCCCTGACGGTCAGCTTGTTGCGCTCTTCTCTGAGCCTATAACTCAGCTGACTTACTCTCAAGATTTGTTGATGGAAGGTCGATACTTCTTCGAACGAGCTCCGCGAAGTGATAGAGTAAACCAGCAGAAATCCCTCCCCTATGTGCGGATAAGCGTATTAGCTAACGCTATGATGTCGGAAAAAATCAGCTCAGCTAAGACCTCACCGGTTCTCATATACTGTTCTCGCATAGCTCCATATTCCTCTTGTCCAGCCGTATCCAGCACATCAAGCAAAGCTACCTCTTCATCGATTATGCATTGTTTCCTGTACGAGTCCTCTACATCGTAAATGTCAGCTTATTTCGCTCATGACGCGACAATTCTCGAAGCAGCTGACCAATTGTAGGATCATATCTTCGCGCCGTAATAGTCTAAAATCAGCACAAGCCTCATGACGCCACGGCACGCTTCTAGTTCAACACTTCACTCACTCGTCAACGAACTATCGAACAAAATGGGAAATGGTCAGCTTGCGCTCTCAAAAGACTACAGAAATGCACGCTTACATGCGATTGGATGAATTGAATCGTCAATGCTGATTTACCGACACCTGCAAGAATCATGCCATGTCAGCTATCTGGGTGAAAAATGGGGACCGTGCGCGGTTCATTGGGAAATCATGAGAGTGAACGTTTGCGTATTCGTGTGGATGTTCAATCCAGTGCTGTCGTCGTTACTGTTCTCTGGGAGGCGTACAGGGGCTGACAGAGTGATGTAAGGTCCAAGGAGAGTGATTCGGTGGTACCATCCCCATTTAAAGGCATCTCACACGCACAGACCGGTAGTCCGAGATGCAAAGGCGAAAACAGACAGACTTACCACCACCGCCAACAACTACCAGCTTATACTCGCGTAAGAACTGAGCCTGAGATAGGAGAGGAGACACTCAGCTGTAAGACTACTACACTAGTGTCGAGTAGCTGCAACGCGTCCTACTCACTTTCGACATGACTGAAACCTGATCAGCGGTTTACAGGGCCAGGGGTATTCTAAGGATGATTGACCGTTCGTTGACTTATGTGTAGTGGGTTCGGGATGGGTATCTTCCAGAGATACAGAAATGACAGTGGTTGTATCTTTCCGGTGTTGAGAAGTACAGATTAACGTGACGAGGATGATGAGATGAGATAGAAAGTATGGTAATGTATGATAAAGTAATGTTGATGAATTGATGTCTGAGTGATTGATTGATTGACTAACTGATTGACTTTCGTGATGTCTTTGTCTTAACTCTTAACATCACTAAATGGTTAACTCGCTTAAAGTTATCTGATTCTGCTGGTTTTGTCACGTGATTCAGGCAGATGTCCCCGGGTTTAGGTTACGGCATTCAGCTTGGGGTTGTGGCATATGAGTGTGAGCGGGGATGATTATCCGTTTATCCTGTGGGATTAAGCTTAAGATGTGATGAGGGAGAATTAAAGGTGATTTGTCGGATGATGATGAATGATATCTCTCACCATAGACAAAAGACCGAACATGTCCCGCTAAAATTGACACCACACAGTACCACCATGGTACTGTGTGATCGTGTCTCGACTATTATCGATAAGAAGTGAGATGCGGGGTATATAAAGGCACATTCGCTTGGGAAGGATGATGTGATCTTTCAATATCGATCTCAGATCATCGAAATCCAAAATACACAACTCATTTGATTCGAAACCCCGCTCCATAATACCAAATTACCATCGCCATCAGCACCGACCACTACAACCACCATGTCAGGTAGATTCAACGTCTTACTTCTTGGTGCAGGCCCGATCAACTTTGGTGAGTTCTTCCCATTATATCCCTTTGTCCGTGGGGCTGTGACACGTGTCTAACAATGTCGTATTTTGTACCACAGGTACCACCGAAGGGCCATGGAACCATGTTGGTCATTTACCTATATGTATACATATACCTAGGCCTTGTATAGCTAATCCGATATTTGCTTATGTAGTCTAGAAGGCTCGAGCAGTATGTCAACCTCACCTGATCCTGATTTATGCCATGATGTATGTGCGGCGAGTGCTGACAATGACCGGACAGGAAATTAGGCAAACGACTCAACGTGGTCGGTCTGATCGACATGAACGCCGAAAGAGCCAACAACGTCTTGACTATCAAGCGGGCCGACGCGAATGTAAAGAGCGGGTACGAAAACACACGAGTGTTCACAAGTATCAAGGAGGCCGGTGAGGGTCTTCAAGGGGATGATACCCCTCAGTGAGTCTGCGTAAATCCCTTCGTCATGTAACGTAGATATGTACGACATCTTACTGACGAAACTATTGAATTATACCTTTGACCACCTGCTATCCCCTCCGCTCCCTCGCACTGCCTGAATCCCGTTGTCCGAATCCAGTCTTGCAGTCTTGGGATTCCAAGCGAACTCGCGAGGCTCCACCAAGTCAGGACATGATAACGAGCTTGAAATCATCAAGTATTTCCCGAAGATAGGGCTGTCCATCGAAAAGCCGATTAGCGATGTCGAGGATTTCAACGATGTCGAAGCTGTAGGCAAAAAGCTGAAGGAGAATGGCAATGTTACAAGTGTAGGATACATGTTGAGATATCTCAAGGGTATGTTGAAGTCGCTGTCCCTCCCCGACTCTGTGCATCTGGGTAAGAATGCCAAGGCGAAATAAACTGACGTCCATCCTTTATTTGTGCAGCTGCCAGAGAGATCAAGTGAGTTTCCAGACAAGCGAAACAAAGTAGGAGAGTATCTCAGCTGATGCAAGCGGATGTAGACGCTTGATTGAGGAGAACAACTTGACGATTATGCATACTCAGGCGTCGTATTTATTCGCTTAGTGAGTATAGTCTAGTGCAACGCCCTCAATAGACAAGGCTGCAGCTGATTGATAATGGTTTGTAGTGACTTCGCAGCTAAGGATTTCTATGGATACTGGAGCAAATCCCGCGAACCAGGACGTGAGTCATCCCATAACACCTCAACAAGCTGCTTCTCCTATCCTCCCAGCTAAGCTAATATACGTACGGTCTCATAGCGATTGTCACTCAAGCTACGCACATCTGTGAGTTGTTTCTGCTTCACCTCACCCTAGCATCGTGTATCCTCTGGATATCATCCCACCCAAAGCCTCCTGTATTGCTGTCATCTCCAAAAGCGTACTCATCACTCACTCATGAATCGCTTTGAACCATCAGGCGACTTGACCAGATTCCTCACGCCTCCAATCATCTTAGACTCCGTGCATACCAACACAGTAGAACACACCGACAAAGCCGGAGAATTATCCATTTTCCGCTTCGACGAGAAGGGTCTAGTCAAGCCCGAGGACAGGATACCCAGGGTGACGTCGGCTTCGTGGAGATACGAGGGCGGGGCTACCGGCAGCTTGTTACATGCTGTCTGTCTTCATGGTGAGTGGCTGATCCTACTTCTGCTCAGTCCTCTCGTCACTCTGCCGACGGACGAAATCGTCATAATCGGGATCGAGCTGATGCACATTTTTTTCAATTGGCGTTTTCATGTATACAGAGGGAGACTACGATTGCGAATTGATGGTTATTGCCGATGGTTGGAAATTCAGATTAGTAGATCCTTATGGCGTCTCACCTAGATTATACGTACGAAAGCCCGGGGATCTGGAAGAAGGTGAGTTCAGCTTTCTAAAACGTGTGATGGAGACCTCAATAGCGGGATACATAGCTTACGACCCATGATATATGTACATATACTCTAGTCCGAACGATGTTCACCAATGTAAGTTTTTCTTCTTCCCGCCCAGCTCACTACCATTTTCAAATACAATTTCCAGTCTATCTCGGGTCGAAGTCTAATACACGGAACAGACACTGATCCATTCAATTCTATCACGCTTCTGGTGATCAGGACGACTGCTATTACTCGGAATTCGAAGCTATCATCGACGTCATCGACGGTAAATCCGACGCCTCGGTGATTCTTTCGCCATATGAAGATTCAATCAAGACATATGAATTTGTAAGTGTAGAATTTCCTACTGTTACTTCCACTTCTACTTCTCTTACAACCCGCGTCCCATTTCTACAAGGCGTGAGACTTACTCTTACTTACGAATGTTATTCGGTCAATAGACATGGGCAATAAGATTGGCAGGAGAGAAGAATTATCAGGCCAGAGCAGGTCTCAATGGGACGCAGTAAGATCAGAGGATGAGAAGCAAAGTCCCAGGGCCCGGTGCGAGACATTGTTTCCGTGTTTTCGATTGAGGGACCGAAGATCGATGAATCAGTTTTAGTAGACTGATAGGAGCAAGAGGTGTAAATGCGATTGATATGTATTTCCTAGCTATATTGCAGCAGTCCTTCTCCTAATGAGGACCGAGATCTGCATAATGGAGACGCAAGCTTTGAGATTAGTGCACTGTAATCCAGATAGCTAGACATAAGACATGATACATGGTATGATACATACGATGACATGTGTTTGGTTTGTATATACTTCTTTTCCTTTCACTACATCCCTTGGTCCTGAGTCTGCCTGTCGACCTCTTCATTGTGCAAGACCCAGACCAAGATGCGCCATTCTAGTCCGCTTCAAAACCTTCGGAATTCCTAATCAATTTATAGAAGAACCTCGTAGCGTTCAAATGGCCTTCAAGACTGATTCGCTACCAGATTTAACAAAGCAAGATCAACATCGGAACCGAGAGATTGGTTGATCTGATATACAACAAGAAAGGGGCAGCGGGGCAGCGGACAAAGCTCACCTCATCTACAGTATGTTGATTAAGATTCTCAGTGATCAACGTAGGTGTGAACCGATATATGTCAGTCGTGAGGTTCCAGAATGACTTGGTATCCGTGTTGGCTGAAATACGCGAATATACGCATTTGAGCATCTCAGTATTGTAATCCTCATCTTATCAATATTGATGCTAACCCTCGACTCACCAAACATTCCCGAAGGAGCAGCGATGGTATCATTACCAAACACAGCTTTTGCCGTTCCACCAAGTAAAGCGAACGATTTCGTCCTATCCGAAGTGATGGGAGCGGGTTCTAACCCTTTCCCACCTGGCACTTTCAACGTGATGTGCGAGGTCGAATTACCGTGGTTCTCCCCAAAGGCTGAAATGGAGTATCCCAATTTCTTGGCTAAGGGCTTGAGGACGTGCGCAACGTGTTCGATAGTTTCGTTGACGGAAGAAGTGAATGCGATCCTATAATTGACGGTGGCTTTTCACAGAGCGTACAATCAGGTCAGATGGTACGAGTATGTGTACACGATGTGGGAGGAAAGCTTACCATCAACGACTTCAGGTAGAGCGTTGACTTTGACTCCGCCGTTGATCAGGTCGATAGCTTGCGTTGTGGCTAGGAAACTGTTGATCACCCTATCTTTGGAAGCGAGCTCCACAGCGAGCTTATCCCATTTTCGAGGGTCTTTGATATCGTGTTTGACTGATTTGGGGAATTCTGGAGCGTAGTCTGCCAAGCAGTTGAGATTCTTCAAGAAAGGTGCTTTGGGCGATAAAGAAGGTTTGAATGGATGTGCTTCCAGCTCGGCAAGGAGAAGAGAGATGATTCCGACTAAAACGTACAACGTTTGAGTCAAAATCTTGCGTGCTCGATGGGATTGAGGGGGATGACTTACTAGCTGTATGAGGAGGGGGTACACTCGAATGGCCACCGAGCGTCTCTACCTTGACATTGACATTGACGGACCCCTTCTCAGCCATTCCGAAGGAAGCGATTGTAGCGCCGTACTCGTGCGAAATACCGGTGAAGCCCTCATCCACCAGGAATGAGATACTGTTCTTGCCGTATCGTTTCTCCAGGAGCTCAGCGATGGAGCCTGCACCTCGGATACCACCAATCTGCGTTCAATGACCGATAACGTCAGCTCATCACTATCACCATCAACGGGTTTCTGACAGCTCACCTCTTCATCGAACCCGTTGGCCACGATTATAGTTCTCTCAGGTTCATAACCCTCCGTGACCAGTCGTTCTAATGCTCCGTAAATACCTAAGAGTGTGTTCTTACAATCACTCACTCCTCGACCCCAGATCCAAGTGCCAGGGGTGGAAGGTGTAGCATCATGAGTGACTTTACCTTCGAAGGGCGGGTAAGTCCATTGATCGAGAGTAGCGGGTAAAACGGGTACAGTATCGGTATGAGCCATCAATAAGATGGGTTTGAGGTTCTTGTTCTTCCCTTCCCATGTGAAGAGGTGCCCATGGGCATTGACGGTTTCGTACTTGATCGGATCCTTGAACAATTTGGAGTACTCGTACGAAAGATAATGCGCGAACTGGTAATGTTTATCGAAGATAGGATCAGAAGCGTTCAGAGGGAGATCATCGAATGATTCGGTGTTGATTTGTACGGCTCGCTGAAGACGTTTGGTAGCTAGTTCGGCGTATTCGTGATCGTTGTTGATATCCCAGTCATGACCGATATTAAGGGTTGCGGGCTGAGGTGGACATTTTGCTGCTTGCCGGTCTGTCAATTCACCTTGAGAGTAAGGCCTGATAGAGTTGAGAGAGAGTGGAGAGATGAACGAGTAATATAGAATAACGAGTGAGATGGGCACAAGGTACTTGAGCGCGGTTCGGTGTCGGCTCTTAGGTTTGGGAGGGTTGTGTGCGGGCAGATGAGAGACGAGAGGGAGTTGTTCTCCCTTCTCGGAGACGGACGCGGACATGGTGAGCTTTGGAGGTATGTGATCGATGTGAGGAAGAAGATGCGAGGTCAGTCAGAGGGGAGGTCCGAATTGAGCAGAATGTTGAAGTTTGATTGCGACTGCGGTGTCTTCAGATGTTATAAACTCGTATGAGGTATGGGCATCTATTGCGCAATAGGCGGTTACTACTTTATCTCTCATCATCACCAACCATCACGGATATAACCGAGAGCGGTACCCACCGATGCACGTGGCAAGATGACAGTCGGCGTGTCCACCAGGTGCCACAGCGCTAGAGAGTCGGCGTTTTATACTTCTTCGCCTCGCGAGGTGAGGTTGAGCAGTTGGAGACTTTTGTTCATTGTTCTTGTGGGCGCATAATTCATGCCTTGTCGGGTTATCATAGCTAAAGATCCTTGCTCGCCCATTCAAAAAGGTCATCGTATCGACCGCCCCGCATCGCTGTCATCGTCCTTGCGAACTGAAAAACCATACTTTCGTCCTGAAGCAACGAAAAATTCCGCAAAAATGGCCGATCCAACAGCTTTCTACGAACCAGCCGAAGACGAATTATTATCGTCTTTAGCTGTTCCCGTCCAATCGTATAACCCCGATTCCGATGCCGACGAATACAGGAGATTACAGGAGCTGGAGCAACATGCATATGCTCAGCAACAACTGATGGTTGCAGAGCAAGAACAGGAGCAGCTGCAGGCTTTGGAGCAGGTTCCGGAGGATGTCAAGAGAGTGAGTAAGAATATTCAGCTGTACTTTTAGGTTGAGTGCGTGAAGGGGCACACGACCGGATGTCGCAGAGATTGGAGGAATTCTATATTCATGTGTATAGAATATATGGAGGCTAAGACGTGAAAGGTCGCATCCAAGCGGGATCGAGTTATAGCTAAATCCTGGTGAATCTCGCTTCGCAGTTCCTTGTCCTCTTTCACCAAGCAATCCTCGAGAATGACTTGCCAACAATCACCAATATGTACGAGAGTGGATGGAACAAGCTCACTCAAGCTCATTACTCGCAAAATGAGTGGCCCGAAGCTGAATTGATCGGCCCTTTGGTCGGCAATGGTGAGTAATTGTGTGCTGTTCTACAAGAAGAGTGTGCTTTAGCTAATCTTGACCTCTAATGTGCAGATCAAGTATTCTTGACTCTTTACCGAGAAGTGAGCGGATCATGTAGAACAACTAATCAAAAGGCGATTTAGCTGACTTTATGCGTTTGCAGCTCTACTTCCGACACGTCTACGCCAAACTTCAACCTACCATCGACGACCGATTCCAATCTTACGAAAACATCTGTGAACTCTTCAACTACCTCCTGAGTGCGTTGGAATTCATCTTTCCCCAAAATCAGAAAGGGTGAAGCACTGACGCAAGGATTTGTGGTGTAGATTCCGAAGGTCCGGTCCCCCTCGATCTGCCTATTCAATGGTTATGGGACATGTTAGATGAATTTGTCTACCAATTTTCCTCATTTGCCACATGGCGTGCGAACCCCAAGAACAAGAACGAGGAGGAGCTGGAAGCTCTGGCAGAAGCTCAACATATCTGGTCGTGTTACTCTGTTCTCAACGTCTTGTACTCCCTAGTACAAAAATCGCAAATCAACGAACAACTCAAGGCTGAGAAGGAAGGGAAATCGCCCGAGGAAGTCGCTGAGATCGCTGGAGATTACGGAAGTAAACCCCTTTACAGGAATTTGGGTTACTTCTCTTTGATCTGTCTGTTGAGAGTACATGTTCTTTTGGGTGATCCAACTTGTGAGTATTCCTTCCTCTCCCCAATTTTTGGGAATTTCCCCCTTGCGATCTTGGACCTGAGAATCAACTTCAATTCGACACCCAACATATATCGGGTAGATGAACATGGATGCTGACAAATGTTTATCTTTACCTTACCAACTGTAGTGGCCCTCCAAACCATGGAGCACGTCGATCTTTCCGGAGGCGCCTTCTTGACCCGAATCACTGCTTGTCACGTCACCACCTACTACCATGTCGGATGTGCCTATATGGCATTGGGACGATGGCCGGACGCTATCAAGACTTTCATCTCGGTGTTGATTTTCTTCATCAGGATGAAGCAGTACCACACCAGGTCATATCAATATGGTTCCGTGAGTTGGCTTACCAATCGTCCTACTGCTGAGACCCGCAAACTGACAATTTTCATTATGCACAGATCGCCAAGCAATGTGAGAGGATGTACGCTCTCCTTGCTATCTGCACGACGCTCTCTCCCGGTCCTTCCGATGAGAGTATCATGAGTATCGTCAAGGAGCACTACGCCGACCAATTATCAATCTTACAACGAGGAGGGTGAGTCCGCCTTCATTGCGCCAAGGCGTCAATACTATGAGAAACTATACATTGCATTTTGGCTGATCAACGTAACTCGTGACAGTGATGAAGCCATCGAAACATTCAAAGATCTATTCCTTTCCGCCTCACCGAAATACCTGAACGTCAACCCACCGCCATACGAAGACCCCTCTGCGCTCGAAGCGTACCTCGCCAACCCACCTATAGACGCTACACAGCGATTCTTGGACCTGTTCATCTCTGATGTCGTCGCCGTCAAGGGTGTCTCGAACGTCAGGCAACTATTGAAATTGTACACTTCCATCGACGCTTCGAAATTAGTCACCTTCTCGCAAGATGAAGGCGACGAAGAGGAAGTTCTGCAGCAACTCATGGTACTTAAAGCTGCGTCGAGGACGTATGCTAAGGGACAGGCTCAGGATAAGTTGTTAGATGGAGAGAGGATCGTGACGAATAACCTCGATTTCACGATTGATGGGGTGAGCGAGCTTTGTGCGATTGATCTGTTTAGTTGAGCATTGAACGCTGATTCCTCCATTTATTGCTCAGTCGATGGTCCATGTCGAGGAGACTACTTCGCACAGGCGTTTCGCAGGATTCTTTATAAGGTAAGCTTCCTCGACAAAGACAAGTCTTCTTGGTGATAACAGCTGACCGTGCCTTCCTTCACGCTCGCAGAAATGCCGAACACGCTCAAAGAGTATTCAACACTATCAAAGCGTCCCCTCTACCTATCCAACGTAAACCCACCACAGGCCCAACAACGGGAGCAGGAGCACCGCAAGATAAGAATGAACTTAAGAAGGGAGGAGCTTGGCAACCCAAGCGAGCGCGAGTCGTCACTGCTGCGCAATAGAGAGGTGGTGGATCGAATTGCAAGGGAAGAGGAGAGGAGAGGCGATGTAGTGTACCAGGTAGAGGGTATACAGGTACACAGGTATACAGGCATCATAGATCATGCTTCTCATGCTCCACATGCATCACAATTAGCATTTCTCCGAAGATATACACGTATCCGTTCTCTCAAATCCCTCAGGAGGCATCGGTCGTGCGGCCTTTGAGGAGATGGGCATGGACAGTGAAGTATGGTGCAAGTAATGCATAATTTCTTTTTCCTACAGTACATTACGCTATGCGAGACAATTCCCTCAATATGCGGGAAGGCGGGGATGGGATCTCTGTAGTGCCGAACGAGAACGAAGGACGAAGCGCGGAACTGTATCATGAAGGCAATGAGATATATCAGCTTCCGATTGACATGATACGTTGAACACAAAAACAAATAGGAGATTTAGGATGGGATCAGAGACAGGGTTATCACTCACGAGGCAAATCCCCGTCGTTCCACTCGATTATGTTTCTTAGCTGACGAGGCGTTGGTCTGGGTCCGTTGTCCTCGCACGGGATATCCTGCTGCGTGTCTGAACGGTTGTTCGAATGCGAGTCAGCTCTCTATCTATCTCAATTTAGCATCGATACTAAATCGAATCCGAAGTTGTGGTTCTACGTTTACACCTGATCATATGATCATATCCTCCTCATATGACAACCACATTACCCGCCCACGCCCAAAATGGTCTGAGCAGCGCTTCAACTCGCACAATCACCATGACCATCGCCATGACCATCGCCATGACCATCGCCGCCACTCAAGTCGTTGTCCGATATCACTTTCGCACTTTCGCACTTTCGCCATCACCATCGCCATCGCCCAACAGTACTTTCGCACTTTCGCCATCCCAACGACCCCTCGTGTCCGACTTCCACTCTGTTTCAATTCAAACTCGCCCACTCGCTCGATTGCTCACTCGCTGACTTGCTCAATTATTCACCGACTCACCTTTTCCCACGATACGTCCCGACCATCCTCAGATGCGCAATATCAGCCTGCATGCTCCTCCTCGCTTCCGTCTCAAGCAATAGCTCATTTAACGAATCTTCTTGATTTTGATTTTGAGTTTGAACTTTTCCTTTTCCTTTTTGTGCGCCTGAGGGGAAGATCACTTTGTTACCTGGAGGTGACAAGTCTTTACCACCAGGCGGCGAGAGTGTGTAAGTCGAGGGTCTAGCTGTGGTCGAGGGAGAAGAGAGGTAGGCTGATAAAGAGGTTAATTGGGGTTCCGTCAGATCCGAGACTAAGGCTTCGGAGTGGATGGATAGTCGGGCGAGGAGACGGGATGCGAGAGGGTGAGAGAGGCCGTAGAATGTCAGGAGGGCGATCTGGGTTTCAGAGCATAGATGGATTCAGCTCAAGTCGTCCCATCGTTGACTGATTATGACAGGAGTGTTTGATACGATACTTGGATGAAATTGACGTGGGGATAGAGTGCGGACTCACCTTGAGAGGTTTGTGGTCTGGGAGATTGTGGCCTAGTAAGTGCATTTTGGCTGAACGTCTTTATTTTGTTTTCTTCGAATGGGTGTCGAGCGCGTGTACAGGTATGTTGGATAGTTCGCTGCCCGAAGAGTGCTGTCGAGACTGTTGTATGTATGTATGTTTTCTTGAGGCCAAAGACGACAGAACAGATGACAGGTACAATTCATTCGAAAAGTCAAAGAAGCTGAAGCTGAATCTGAGATCGAAATTCAAGCGCCACATCCAACGGTGAATTCACGGAATTACTTTTTCCCACCATACCGCACAGCTCATTGCTTCGCATCGACCAGACCAGAAATCAAAAGTTGGAGATCATACTGTGTACATCTTGAATTTCTGAATTTCCATCTAACCCATAGGCACACTTGACACAATCTTTCACCTTGACTCTCATCGCGCGCACGATGTCCCTTCCCGCCTCATCACCTCTACCAAAAGCTTTCCGCCTAGTCCGCGAGATCCTGCAAGCCGCCCCCCCTGGCGGACTATCAACCAAGGAAATAGTCAAAGAGGCCATACGTCTATATCAAGTCGATAATCCATCTTACGACCCCTCCTCGTCTCAAGCGTCGACTTCCTCGTCTTCTACCTCAACTTCGGCTACTACAACGACAGCGGAGAGTAGTACGATTGCGAGTTCGAAAGGGAAAGGGAAAGGCAGAGCAAGTGGTAGTAGTGGTAGTAACACACGAAAGGCAAAGGGGGTCAATGTGATTCCCCCAGATCATCCATTTGTATCTACCTCGTGAGTCCGAAATCCAGTCGGAGTCGGAGTTTACACGCACTCATCTCAAGCCAGAGACTTCCTTTCTATGTATCATGACCAAGCAGATCCACAGGACTGAGACACAGACTGATCACTTGACTTGACCTCATTTGTAGATATCTGAAATCCCGCGTACTGGCGACTCTTCAATCTCAAGCTCTCTTATCTAAAACAGCGCAACCCTCCTCTGCCGCATCTTCATCCGGAAGCGGTAGTGGATCTTCAAGCTCAAGATCCAACTCAGGCTCAAGCTCAGGCGCAGGGAAACAATCCTTCGCATGGCGCCTTTCCGAAGCTAGACAATCCAACCTCTCCACCCCAAAATGGGATTTCCCATCGCACTGGCAACGACTCATCGACGGCGTTTCCCCCGGCCAACTCCACGCAGAATACACAGCGAACAAGGCTGCACGACAGGAAGAAGAGAGACAGAGGGGATTCGAAAGTGGGAAAGTCCTCAGAACGGAGAGAGATATTTGGGAATGGGCAGAAAGAAGGCCCGTGTTGAGCACTAATCTGGAGAGGTTGCATTTGAATAAAAGACGAGCGGAGAAGAGACCTAAGAAGGAGAGAACCAGGTTAGCTCTGTTCGAGAGTTATCCAGGACCGTCTGAACTCGGACTTGGTTCTGAAGCGCAAAACGTATAAATCACCACGGCGATTCATACACGTCACTCTCACTCAATTCAGTACTCAACCTTGCATCGAGAGTCACCATTTTGACATGATATGCATATTGATGATCTTCATTATCGTGATCGTCGTCATCATGGGACGCTCCTTGCGATTGCAAGGACTCCCTCGTCATTCTGTTCGTCATTTCAGTTGATTCACCGTAGTATGTGCAAACAAGCAACCAATCCCAACTGTCCATCACTTCACCCCTAACAGCTCCTTCATCTCCTCGAACCTCGCTTCCTTCTTGGTCATCTTACTCTCCTTACCTGACTTCTCGAATGCCTGTATAGTTGACAATTTGGTTTCGATCAGCAGTGAAGCTAATTCGATTCAATCCAAGAGATAGATATGACTGACCTTCGCAACAAGAGCGTCTTTCCTTTTCTCTGCGCCAACAAATCGGAAGTACAACAATCAGCATCAGCATCAGCATCCGCAAGTATCCGTGACAGCACACCAATCAAATTCAAGTAAAAGATGACTGGAATTGGCCTGCGGCAACTCACGTATATCAAGAACAGCCGATTCGACCGTATCTTCAGCAATCAATTGAAAGACTCTAACTTCCTTCCTTTGGCCCATCTACCATTGCGCGAATAATAAGCTACATTGATCATCCCATCATGGGCTGGTATCGTTGTCTCAGCCGGACTCACCCTATGTACTCTGTCGATAGCCTGCGCTTCGATAGCACTCTGCCACCAAGGATCGCACTTCAGACAATATACCTGTCAGCTACACCCTTTTTCCCGCGGACAAGACAGGATAGCTCACCAAGAAGACATTCGACGCAGCAGTCAAGTTCAAGCCCACGGCACCCGATTTCAAAGAGATCAACATCACTCTTGGTGCTGTTTTAGAAGTTTTCTCCGTCAGAGGTCGTTGGAAATTGCTGATGACTTGTTGTCGCTGCAGCAAGCGTCAAGTTCTCAAATTAGCTCAGGATTAGGGACCCAGCATATCCTGTAAAAGCTGACGGGCGACTCACCTTGGCGGCATTCATCCTTCCGTCAAATCTAGTCCAAGCCAAGCCCTCATCTTTCAGTCTCAACGGCACCTGGTCTAGGAAACTAGTAAATTGACTAAACACCAGTGTCTTCTCGTCCGCTGGGAAAACTTTCAGGTATTTTACCAGTTCATCGATCTTAGCTGATTTTACAGGTAAGAGTGATTTCGCCTGAGACGAATCTAACGGATCGACGTATTCTTGAGTCGGTTGATCCGGCGGTAATTCCAGAATTGAGGGAAGTCCGATAGGATGTCGGTCCATCGGGCAAAGGGGCGCCGTAAGGAGAACGCGCTCGATACAGGGGTAACAGACTATAGTAATGGTCATACCTTCAATCGACAAGCTTTTTGTCAGGCGCCAGGTTGGGGGACGGGCGCACTCACAAGCATGCCCACAATCCGTGATACATGGTCTTTTCACGAATTCAGCTTCGTCGTAGCACACACCACACTCTGTATCTTCTTCGACGTATTGGCGGAGCTTGGCAATGAGTTCAGTCTTTTTCTCCGGGGTCAACGATGAGATGGATATCGCTGGACCAGTCGGTACTTTCGGTATGGGTCGACGGAGATCGTCGAGGAACGATTGTGGAACAAGTTGAGCTGATAGGCAGAGCTGTCGCACTGAGTCACATTCGTATCAGTCGTTTTAAACACATCACCTGCCTTCGCTGGGACTTACTTCTTGTCAACATGCTCAACACGTTCGCAGTACCCTGTGTATATCAAATTAGCGAAATCTCACGGCGATATCAGATCATTGAAGCCCACTTGGCCCGTCTCCATGGCTTCCCTGAATCTCTGTCTGCTGCCCTCAAGGATCTCATCGTACACCTTTCTCGTCTCTTCATCCAGCTTGACTCCCACTCGGAAGTACTCGATGCTTGGCAACTCTATGAGTTTCTTTCCGTTGGCATCTTTCGAGTCTTTCGTTCGGCGCAATAATACCTCCCCCACTAATGCCTGGAGCAATCTTCCAGCTGTAGGATCTCCTCTTTTCAGCGGTCTCAAAAGGAGAGTCTTGAAGTAATCAGGCTTGTCCAGAGGTTTGCAGATTTGCAAGCAAGTTAAGAGAGAGCCAAGATCGCCTGAACCACACGGTCAACCTATCTTCTTACAGTATGAGATTGAAGTGGCCTTACTTGGAGAATTAACGATCGGTGTACCTGTACGAGTAAGCAAAAGTTAGCAAGGAAGATAAGTGCAGCACGTTCGTGAAGCTCGTAAAGCTTTCTGCTCACCAGTACAGATCCATCGCCTATCAGCTTGCAAAGCTGCAAATCCTTGCGTCACTACGTTTTCATATCTCCATTAGCCCTTGATGACAAGTTATTTGGCTCGTGCGCCTCTCACTCACTCTTCGCTTTGGGATTCCTCAAGACATGCCCTTCATCCGCCACGATCCTCTTCCAAATCACTCCAAACAGGGGCCCGGCTCCCGAACCGGTGACTTTAGCCTTTTTCGCTTTCTGCGGACTTCGATGATTCTTTGACGGATCTATCGGCGCTTCCGCAGCGACCGCATTGTAAGTAGTGATAATTACCTAGATGCAAAGGTATCAGCTCGGTGGACATCCATCGATCGCGAACCGCTCACATCGTATTGCTCCAAAGTCTTCGCAGTCACATCTTTGGATGCGCCATGATAAGTATAGAAAGTCAATTGGCCATGTGCAACGTGATCGCCGATCTGCTTCTCCCAATTACTCAGAACCGAGAGGGGGCATACTATGATTACCGTTGGTCAATCAACGTACCGTATCAATACCACTCGGAAGTGTGAGTGAAGACTCACCGATCAACGTAGCTTTACTGGATTTGGCGTCCACTTTATCTTTCGTTGTAGCCAGTACCAAAGATAACATCGAAAGGGTTTTACCTGTAAGAGGTGAATGCAAGGCCTGTCAACTCCGTGTGCGCGAGGTAAAGGTTGACCAGCTTACCCAGTCCCATACCGTCAGCTATGATTCCGCCTTTACCTAAGACAGGCTCGTCGTACTGGGGTGTCTTCGTCGCTACATTCAGGTAATAATCTTTATGGTCACCCTTTTGCTTGATCCAAAATTGCACCGCCTTGTCCTTGGGGGTTGCAGGGAGTTTAGGATTCTCCCGATCGATCATCCACTACAGACACGAATCGGAAAAAGAGGTCAACCTCCATAATGATCGTTTGCGAAGGACAACGCAAACTCACTTTCAGAGCTTGAGATTGATGAGGCAGTATATCGGTATTTAGCTGACCATTAGCGATACCCGGTGGATTCGCATGCAGTGGTAGTTTCGAGACATCGATATCCGATGTTAACGAGTCCTACAGCAGGCATAAACTGGTAAATTACAGTGCGCACATCACCTGACGATGTGACGATGATGGGGACACAATTTGGGACTAACCATGACGGTATCAGCGGATCTCTGATCCTCTCCGACCTGTTTCAAGCCCTCCAACAGTTTTTTCATTGTTGGATCTTCAGGTGCAGGTAACGTTGATCCGGAATTACCTTGTCCCCTGAAACCCGAGGCCGAGACCGCCTGGGAGGCTGTAGGAGGTGGTTGTTGGACTCGAGTCTCGGTCTTCGTCCAAGATAATTCCGTTTCCAGCACCTCTTTTAGTGACGGTCTAGCATAAATAGATAGATCCCTATCGTGACAGTGGGATGGAATGATTTCGGATGAGAATGAGCTTGCGCTGTATCACCAGGAGTCGTCTTTCAGGCGCTCACATTCCCATTTTATAGTGTCTCGCTCCATCCAGGTTCTGGCCTACCATCCTACCTTCGACTGAAATTAGGGAATGATCCATCAGTTCCGCTAGTCGAGCTGCGACGCCTCGAGGGATGTGCCCGACCTGCGTTCCGGACGCATTGATCACCTATGCATAATCATGAATGAGCTGGTACGACTTTAGGGCTTCCGGTCGGACTCAACGCAGCTCACCTGGACCGCATTTGGATCGTATTGGTTCTCGGGCTGTCTTCGAAGCATCACGTACTCGCCTCGTCCTACTAGACCTCGGTAGTATTGGACCCCCACGACGTCCGTGCGGAAAGTGCTGAAGTGCTTGAAAAGCAGACACGGTGTCAGCTCTGAACGTTTTGTTCTAGAGACAAGGCTTACCTCATCAAGCTCGGGGGGTGGCGAGGCATCATCTACCTCCTCCTTGACCACGACATCATCCTCTCTTGGTCTCTTGGTTTTGGTAGGAGAAGAACTGATGGGGATTGGCCTGCTTGATGGTCCAGCTTGGGTCGATCGGCCCGTCGAAGAGCCTTGCGACATCAGACTCTCCCTTTTAAATCGAGTCTATAAGCCTCTTTTTGGGTTCCCCGATTACTGACCGAGGTAAGAACGGAGTTTCGTTGGCGTTTGGCGTTTTGAACTCTTGATTTGACGATTCAAGATTTCAAGCGTCTGGTTTCGGCCAATGAGCCGGATGAGAATCCTACAGGGATATTTTTCCTTTCCGGCAACTCAGCAGACCGAACTCCTCAGAGGCAGGATTTGCTAGGCTCGCTGCTGCTGTTGTCAGAGGCAATCAATTGCGTCCCGTATCGATGAGGAGCAATTGATTGAATCAATCTGCGTGACTAGACTAGGAGAGGATACGGACTGAACTGAGCAATTTATTGTTGATTAGTTACTGACAGCTGACGCGGGGTACCTCGTAGATAACCACAGATTAAGCTTATAGCTTATTCAAGCTGCCCACTTTATCCTAAACCTCCTCTGCTTCTGTTGCCGCTCGAGTAGTTGAATTCGAGGTTGAATATAAATATACACATGCTTCAAGCACAACTGATCTCATCACACACTCACGTCTTATCTTACACAAAGACAGAACGGAAAGACCAGCCTCGCTCTCTCCTGTTTCAAGGCCACAGAGTCAAGGGAACGTCCGTCAAAATGCCTCGTTCACTTTCCCCCCGTCGCTCTCGTTCTCGTTCACGCTCACGCTCACCTCCACCTCGACACCAACACCAACAAAAGAAACCTAAGGAACTATCATTCTACAAGAAATCTACCTCTTCCTCCCTTAGATCTCTTTCCAATAGGCGAGATCCATTAGACGATGAACCAACAGCGAAGGAACGAGCAGAGCGGAGGGAGAGAGGGGAAGTGCCGCAGAGGTTTGGGGGTACGAGGGAACAAGGTGTGAGGAATACGATGGGGAATGTGGGGGCGGGACCGAGTGCAAGTTTGGGTAGCTTGGGTAGAAAGGAGGATCCGTTAGATCGGATAGGTGTAAGAGGGGAGAGAAGAGATCGAGATAGAGATAGGGAATATCGTGATCGAGATAGAGACGACAGAGGAGATAGGAGCAGAGATTATCGTGATAGAGACAGAGATAGGGATAGAGATAGGGGTGATCATAGGCGAGATAGGGATAGAGATGGTAGACGAGATGATCGCAGAGATAGGGATAGTCGCAAGGAGTCTCCTTCTGTGCCATCTTCATCTGGCGGTCCACCAATGAGACCTCCGGCAGCTGCACCGTCGGCACCTTCTTTGTGAGTAACTCATCTTCCGCTTCCTCCCTCTGCTTGCTACAGTCAGAACACATCTCTACCAGATTCAAGAAAATTGTTCGTTCCCAGATCCATCGATCTCAGGCTAATCTCCTATTATTGTGATTGCAGAGCATCAATGCGATTCATAGAAGTGATAGCAAACGACCGAATGGGTCGGAAAGGTAAGCACCATCCGGACAACTGTTCCAATCTGTGTCCGCTGACAGATTAAATTTCATTCTGGGTTCGCAGTCCGAGTCAAATGCCTAGCAACAGATACAGTAGGAGACCTGAAAAAGTTGATAGCTGCTCAAACCGGTACGACGGCCCAGAAGATCCAGCTCAAGAAATGGTATACGAACTTCAAGGATCACGTCTCTTTGCAGGATTACGAAATTAACGATGGTATGGTGAGTGATTCATGTATTTACATCGACCTCCTGGCTTTGGAGAGAGAGGCTGATAACACTGTGCTCTGCTTTTGATTACATTTTAGAGTTTGGAGATGTACTAGACCTTCCAAATCTCGATCCTCAGATCAAGAAGATCAATCTATATCGTAGCTACATGCATGCGTGTCATACATTGTGCGATGGCGACGAAGAAGGCTTCCATCGATCTATTCCGCTGTATGCTCATAGCTTCCCTTTACCCTCCTGTTGACCGGGCTCCCCGAATAGTTCCTCGTATACTGGCCCGACCAGATCGACCAAGTCTCCAGTTACCATACTTCTCCCTCTCTTTTCGAATCCTCTCTTCGAGACTGTCCTGTTGAACGTCGAAGCTCCATACGCAGCTAGAAGAGGTATATTCTCTGCTATACCTTTATCTGTCGGGGGTGGGTGTCCGACATGCCTTTTCGATTGACGCAACGCGATCTCAATTAGCACTCATCTGGAAATTCATTCGACTGCGGCTGAAGTGTATGAGAGGTAGAGTGTGAGAGATGGGAATATACTCACTTATACGTTCCCCTCACCCACTCACTACCCCAAGCCATCAACACCCCCGTACTTCCACTGAGTATATCTCCTTGACCCCCAACTCTTTTCAGACCACCTTCCGTATCGCTCTCTAAGATATCGCCTTGTCCACCTTGTTTCTCGTCCGATCCTTCCGGCCGAAGAGCGGGAGGTATCTTCAGGCCGTTCGATATGATATCCGTAGATCCCTTTTGGATGATGGTCACGTTTCCTAAAGCTGAGGCGAGTTTGGGACATAGTGTCTCAGGCGATGAGGACGCGTCGATTTGCTATTACAATCAAGACACACACCATGGAAATCAATATCGACATTAATTAATGCAAATGACGATGCCGTGGCCGTGGCAGTGGCTGGGGAAGAATGGTTGAAAATAGATCACTGACTAGCTTCTCGCATAATCGCTTGAACTCCATAACGTTCGGTGTCAAGATTATACGGGGCACACCAGGCCAATCCATCACTACTTGAGGTTCATTCTGTTCGTGTTCACGATAAGCAACGTCAATCAGCTCTTCATCGTAGCGCGAGTCTCTCATATGAGGGTGTGAGTAGGAAGTCGTATGCACCTGAACAAGCCATAACCCATCTGCATCAACGACGACGCCCATCTGATCGTTCTCCCTAGCCAGCTCAAATGCGACTTTGGCGCAATTCTGCATGTGCTCCGATCGCCCTAATCCCGGTCCGACAATTAAAACGTGCTGAAAACAGTTACCAGTCAGTCAGCCCGCTCACCACTTGTCAAGATGCAGTAATGTCATGGTATGGGTATGGTAAAGTCTGGCGGAACACTTACTAGCCTGGCTAATATACCTTTGAGTTCCGTTTTGATGTCTTCCATCGATTTCGATTCGTCCAATATACCATGTACGATCAGGTCGGGAGAGCTACAACCAATTTCATTTGCAATTACACTATCATCAGTCATTGCAGACGGAAGCCACGACAATATATATACCCACTATGTCTTGATGACTGCTCCGGCTCCAGGCTCGCATATGACATGAGCCAGATCAGCTCCGAATCGCATGGCTCCCATCGAAGAGAAGTAAGGTGCGCCAGAATAACTAAAGTGCGGGTTATATCAGTAAGTTACAATCAAGCATCGAGTCAGATTGCAAGGAGATGTGCGATAAGACTGACTCTCCGGATCCACCAAGAACACCAATTCGGCCTATGAAACGATTTAAATCAGCTTACATCCGAATCAATAGACGCGGGCCAAAGACAGACAGATATATCACTTACCAGCTTGACCTTTGTGCAGCTTCGGCGAGAGAGGCGGTATCATGCTTCTCACCAAGGAGAGTAAGTGAGCGTGTTGCTTCGACGCCATATTGACTATTATAGGAGAAGTTGGCGCTCAATCGTTCACTGCTTTTAGCTAGAAATTAGAGGATAGAATGTATAAATTTGATATAAACTTCTGGCCGGATCTTATCTAGCATGAGATGAAATGATTCCAGCGAACATCAACCTGACAGTTTTCGTGTGCTCTTAACGTATGACGTCGTCTAGTGTGATGGGGCACCATGAATCCCAAATTGTTAGAATTGTCTTGTAATCATGCCTATCTTTCTCTTGATGAGATTACCTTCAATTCGTAATCCGGAGTATCGGGCTATTTTCCATGTGCCTTTATCTAGGTTATGTTATTTTGTTGCCGAATCCAGTCTATCTGGTTGCACACATCCGTCGTAAGCGCGGCCCACCTACTGTACAGTTTATCATGCTATCACGTTTCCATCCACGTTACCACTCTATTCTCAGAGGAATTGGCTATCTACTGAACACTGCTCATTCTCAATCTTATCCGATACAAGTGACAATCCTTGACTGTTCAATACCTCTCTATGAAAGGACAAGCAAAGCAACATGTTCGCAGCTAGACGAGTGCGGTATTCCCGAATACAGACCCACAATTTTCCAATCATATCATCCCCGGCACTTGTCAACCTCGGCACCGCCTCTTGTTCCGCTTCCACGACCTTGAACACATCATCAATCGCATCGCCGACGGCTTCATCTTCCAAGCGACCATATGCATCCCATCGCCACGGTCATAAATTAGTAGATATCAAAGGGAAAGGCCGAGCCATCGATGAGGACATTCCAAACACACTGACTAGATCCACCCAAAGTTTTCCGCCCAATCAAAATGGTTCGAGCTTCCACAAATCAAGTAGCCTGTATGGTCCTCCCCAACGACGGCATTTCCATGCTACCGCACGCCGAGATGCTATACCGCTCTTACCGGCCTCCATAGCTATCTTGAAGGTATGTCACGAATTCTTCCCCATTATCCGCTTCCAATAGGACTATCTGCTGATGGTCCGACGCGGTTAAACAGGGAACATCAATATTGACGGCTGCTACGGCATTCTCGCGGATCCTTATCTCCTTCTTTCCCATCGGGACTATCGCAGCCTTCAAGATGGCTCGAGCCGGCAAATGGCTAGAACGGGACGTCGTCGAGCCTGAAGTCAGCGAAGAATCCAAGGAATTCTGGAAGATGTGGTGTGAAGATGAAAAGTATATCGGCCTTACCAAAGAAGACGCCGAGACCTTCTACGAGCAAGATACAGATTACAATGATGCTGGAGCTATGGAGAACAACAAAGGTCAAGTCGCCTATCCCGTCCCCTTCCCGCATTCAAGGTTCAGGAGGGGCGCTTCGGATAAAGATGGATTATCGCCCAAGGAATGCCGGAAGTTCTCCAAGGATAAGAGACATGCGATCCACTGGATACGGAAGGGCCATTTCTTCATTCCGCCTTTACCCCCAGCCGCTAAAGTCTCATGGGAAGAGTTGAACCCCGTCCAGCAGAATGAAGTGTTTTCGCTTAGGAGATACTGGTTAGGCCTGAGAGTATTTAAGGCTTGGTACAGACGTTCGAGGTGGATAATGATGATTGTTTTTGGTCTACCGTTTCTGGTGTTAACATCAGTCTATCTGGCGGGATTAGAAAGAGTGCCCCTCACTGGAAGGTGGAGGTTGATTCTCTTGACGCCGGAAGAGGAGGATACAATCTCGAATAGCCTAGCAGGACCGAATTGGTATAAATCAGTTATCAATCTCTTGACTACGCCAGAAGCACCCGCGCCGCCGATTATACCCCCGAACGACTGGAGATGGAACTGGGTCCAAAGCACGTTGACGAAATTGGAAAATGCCGTGTTGATCGATTGCCCGCATATACCGGACCAAGCGAAATCAATCATCATAGCGAATTCGAGTTCAACGCCTATCATACCTCCTCCACCGGCCTATCACCCCATCAGTCCCCGACCGAGGGTTTCGTCGAGGCTACATAGTGTCTTACCTGGTGGAGAACCGCATTCGGGACAAGAGCATTTGGAATTGGGTCCGCCGTATAACTTGATGCTGATGGAGAAGAGCGAAGAGAACGCCTTTTCATATGGCTTCGGTGGAAAACGCGCGGGTGGAATTGTCGTCTTCACAGGGCTGTTAGATATGTTACTTCGTCAAAAACCTAATTCAACCGAAGTAGCAGGATCACAAGACACACGACAACCGGCACAGTCAAGAGGTTTTTTCAGTTCTATATTCGGCTCACCGTCGACACCTGCTCGACGGACGCCTACGCAACAACAACCGACAGAAGAACAGACATTGCAGCTCGCTTGTGTCTTGGCGCACGAGATGGGCCATCTGTTACTCAGCCATCATCTAGAGACGCTTTCTCAACAACAAGTCCTCTGGCCTAGTGTTTTAGGATTGACCATGGATCTGGTCAGAGCTTTCATCTGGCCTTTTACGTGAGTGCGGTCAATCCCCGTCATTTCATGTTTCTTTTTCAAGTGAGAAAGTGATAAAGAAGCTGACTCTAAATATTTTCGTGTGTTTGATTTATGGTTGTAGTTGGTTCCTCGGCCCGACTGTCAACGACGCACTGGCCAATATGGGAAGGACGAGTACGGAGGAGCTAGCCGATAAATACGGTCAGATCGGATTCCAGTATATCCACGAGTACGAAGCGGATCTAGCTGGTTTGAGGTGAGTGCCTACTCTCTCAGATTTCCAGACTCATCCCCTGTCGACCTGTCGATCATTATGACACTTTCGCTGACAATTGTATTATTTTTTATTTTATTTTTTTTGGGGGGTGATGCAGGATCCTCGCTTTGGCAGGATACGACCCCAACCAAGCCTTATCGTACTTCTCGACCTCCGTAGCTGACTTGCACGAGATCCAATCTATGGACAAGATCAAGAAAGACAATTCGTGGACTGGCTCAATGTTCAAGCTGTGGACGAGGGCGACGCATCCTACGCCCGATCAAAGGCGGGAAGCTATACGTGAAGAGCTAGATCGTTGGGCTAGGGAAGCCGAGAAGAAACGATTGGAAGAAGGCGAGCATGCTTCGGCTTCGGCTTCGAATGTCAAAGCAAAGTAGGGCCTGAGCCGAAGCAAGCCTGAATCTGATGCGATGTGAAAGTATACGATTATCAAGAAGGATTGACCGATCATTCGCCTTGGTACCCTGAAGCAAGACTTGCAGACTCGATCAGAGTGCACGAAGATCTCGACTACCCCACCGAAGCGAGGGTTCCGGATGAGATTAGGTGAGGTGAGGTGAGAGTGACTCGCTATATACGATACCGGCAGAAGTAGAAAACAACTAGATTCTGATCGACCCTTTTACCTCTTCGACTACATGTACATGTAACATAGTGTCCTCTCAACATGTTGTAACGTAAAGTGACCGTATCCAAATGAAAATACAAGGTCAATTGTGAAATAGTGACATAGCAATATAGTAATTTGCATACCAATATGCAATGTGCAAACCAAATTCACCCATCCCATCCCACAAACTCGTCCAGGACCAGAAACAGGCGATCAATCAGCACAAGGACCACATTGATGCATGAATGAGTTATTGTCCCAGTTTCCATCATCTCCACCCCTCATCTCTCTTTGACAGATAACAGTAACAGTGACAGTCACTAGTGTATTATGATTATCAAGTAGTAATGTAAGATCGTTGTCCATGACGAGAATCTAAAGTGACATAACCTACAATACTCGTAATGTAGATTGAAATCGCAATCGATGAAATGTGAAATGTGAAAGCGTGAGAACGTGACAGACGTAAGTACAAACACACATCTGAAGAAATGTCCAGAATGATTTTTGTTAATGTTGAGATATGCACTCATACGACCCTGCTCGCCTCTCTATCTTATCCTATCCAACCCAGAATCTAGCCAAGGCGCCAGCTAGATCCTTGACGCTCTTCTCAGACTTGACCTTACTCTTCACTCCCTTTTCCTTCTCCTTCTCCTTCTTTTTGGCATCTCCCCTAAATTCATCCTCGGGAGATCTCGACCCTTTCGTACTTCCACTAATGCCATTCACATTATTATGCGATTGAGTCGCTCTCAATTTGTTCTCACCGCTAGAATCGGTACTGAGCTTGGTCGAACTTGAAGTCCCCTCTGAACCGCCTCTTTCCGGCTGTTGTTGATGTTGTTGTTGTCTAGCTAAATTCATCGTTGAGCTCCCAGAAGCCCTGAGGCTTGACATATTCTGCTTCGAGCTTGACGATGTGAATGGCAGACCGTGCACGCTTGATGCTCTGGACCCAGTACCGGTATTTGCACCGCTAGCACCTGTGCCGCCTTCCCATGAAATCGACCTTGAGCTCCCCGATGGCGTCATACCACTTCGAAGAGCCGAAGGCGGTAATTGAGCAGAGGAGCCATTCATACTTCTACCCCTCAACCCGGGTCCCTCGGAGCCAGATGACGTCCCAGTCATATTCGGTCTGATCGAAACCTTGCTCCCGTTCCTCTCGCGCGAATCGGCTAGTTGGTCGGCGGGGGGAGATTGGGCGTAAGCCGATTCATCCCAGAACACAGTCTGAGATCGAGCCATCGATTTACGTTGGGCTCTACCCGTGTTCGGTGCAGATCCAGCTTGAGACCTCTGATTTTCTGGTGTGCGTGGTCGGGTGATTCCGGCCGCAGTCAGCGAATCGCCCATAGAAGCCGGTCGAGGTCGAGAAGTATCGCTTGCTCTCCTGGCGTACGTGCTGGACGGGGAAGAAGGGAAAGAAGGAGGAGCAAAGTCGCTTCTACGGGGACTGGAGCTAGAATCGCGTCGACTTTTACCGGCAGCAGGCATGACGGGCATCGGTAACGGAGAATATTGGCTGAAATTCATACTGCCAGAAGTCGGGAAGGGCGAATAGGATGGATAAGGCATCCCGTTCATGTATGGTTCCGGTTGTTGGAACAGCCTCTCAGGGAGTCGAGTATCCCTCATCATGAGCTTCTGAAAGGCCAACAGGGTGTAATAGGCGTCATTACCAGCATTCCCGAGGGGAGCAAACGGGATGATGGGGATCTGAAGGGTCTGGAGGAGAGCCCCGAGAGAGTTGAGGGGGACGTTGCGATCTGGTAGCCCCGTTATACCTTGCTTTTGGGCACGCCGCAGAAGGTTCAGCTCCAAAGCTAGAACGTCGAGGTGGAGAATGTTGGAAGGTAAGGTAGAGCTGGCTGGAAGAGGAAGAGGAGGTGCGTCTCCAAGAGTCAGGAGAATCAGAGTATTGGCGTTACTATCCGCTTCCTGGGATGCGAGAGCTCCCACATTTGCGCTGATCTATGTCAGCTGGATCTGTAGCAGGATGCACTGTCAGGCTCACTCGAGGATCTTCTCCACATCCTTCTGGGCGACGAATCGACTATTGCCAAAGGCATAATTACGAGGGAAATTCGGTGGATTGACATTGGCCCGCTTCGCGATCGTCAGCTTGGTGACGACGAAATCAGCCGGATGACTCACCTTGTCAACCCATTCCTCAACTATATAATGCGATTTCCTGTAATTTTCGTCCGGTATCGGAGGCCATACATTCTGCATGTCGATACTGTCAGTACTTCTTTAGAGAAGAGAAGGACCGATCGACTCACAACTGCTCTCAGATTGGCACATCTCAACGTAGCCACTCCGATCTCCAGCACCAACCCCTTGCCATTCTGTCCATTTTTGGATCCTTGCGTCCTTCCTACACCAGGGAGCAGCCCGTGAGGTGCACCGCCCTTCTCCCACCAGGTCGTCTTTACACATGCAAAAGTATATCCCACTCCGTTGTCCCTTACTCCCACACCTCCCACTTCCCGCTCACCACTACTTCCTCCAGCGTAGAACAGCTGTTCTGCTACCTCGACTTCGCCAGCCTTCACTCGGGTCCGCAGGTACGACAACTCGGCAGCAGGTAGGGTTTGAGCGAGCTTGCGATACTGTGTGAGATCTCTGACGGTGATAAGGCGACGAAGGGACAGATTTCGGGTCGGAACAGGTTCAAGAGGAAGTGTAGTAGGTGGGTCTTTGGGTAATGATTCTCCGAACCTGCATGGCTGTCATTTTAGCGTAAACGCGCAGTGATGCCAGTCGAGAAGCTCACCTTGTCCGTATCATTTTTGCGAACAGCGCAATCTGCTCTCTCCTAACTGCTATGTGCGGTTTGCCTGTACTACTGTCCACCACCACTATACGTCGCTACCGATTAGTGTCGCTCAGGATTGAGAAATGACATGACTAACCCATAACTTCCCAGCCGAACCCCAGGAAGTCATTGAACGTAGTGAAGTACCCTCCCCATGATTTATCCCACCAATCGGTATTAGATGACTCGAACAAACCTCTGTTCCGGGTTTCAAACACCTATCAGCTCGGATTCACTGACAACACCTGAGGAAGACTTACAGATAAGCAGCATATATCGAATGCAGATCGACATCGAAATCTATTGCGTTCCCATACTTGGTAGCATCTGCCATGATTGTTGCGTGATGATGACGGGCGTACTAGCGGATGAGGAGCTGAGAGGAGTATCGAGTGCAGAAGGTTGTATTGCAGGAATATATGTTTTTGAGGTTGATCGAATAGATCGCTTCGGTCAGATGGTTTTCAGAGTCGAAAAGGAAGGACAAAGGATATTAGGGATGTTTGTCCGTCGACAGTTTTCAAAGACCCGAATAGTTCGACGAAAGATCGAACAAAGAAGTAAAATTCCAGAAAGTCGATAGCAAGGCTGTGTGGTATTTTTGGCAGTCTGACGCTCTGATGAGAGACCAATGGGTTGCAGGACGAGGAGCCGATCGACCGAAACACGTGAAAGGTTGTCGATGAACCAAACGGAGGACGTTGATGCAGAAATGAAATGAATGAACGAGGATCAGGGTGTGATTTGCTGACTATCTCCACCGACCTACGTCGTTTTGTTTTGTTTTGTTTTGTTTCGAACACCTTTTCGGTTGAAGTTGCAAGAAGACAGTGATGGCTGATGGTCGTAGCGTGTGAAAGTGGAACCAGCGTCGTGGGTCTTTCGTTCGTTGTTCTGTCTGTCGAGTTGAAATCTCAAAGGGGCTTTTCACGGATTAAGAATGATTTATAACAAAGTCAATCGGGTGGGTTTCAAGTATGACAAGGTGAGACAATAAATGTAAATGCAAATGCAGAGTGAGGACGATGACCGAAAGAGATGAAGCGAAGGGAAGAATAGCGATAGTCAAAGATGATCAAACTAAGAATACAAATCAAGTCAGGTTCAGCAAATTGTCCATGAAAGGAGAATCCAACAGAATAGAATAGAACAGGATCAGTGAGTGAGTGAGTGATCAAGGGTATCAATCACGCACGGTCCTATTTAGCGGGTCGTTCAGCTATGTATCACACGGAAAAGATCACAATCGCAGTCGCATGGATGGTGGGATCTGCCGCTCAACAGTCGATCATCGATGGGAAGAAAATAAAAGTTATTCGCGTGGCTTGGCACGATGATGCAAGCTGGATAGGATGCGGATATAGAAGAAATGTGATGATCGAGAAAAGGTCAGGTCAGATGAGGTGTCTTCCCGCAATTATGCATACGTACGTACGCGTACGGAAGACAAGACCACATACATCCTGCTCAACGAAGCAAAAGACTTTTCTGACTAGTCACAAAGCGATGAATTGAAGAGCTCACGAGGGCTAAAAGGTATTTCGGATGCTTTGTTTGAAGGAACGTGTAATTACATTGTTACATTGTTACATCTCCATCATTTGTGTGTTTCAGTTCAATAGTCCAAACTCCTCTCCGAAGTGGGTAACGTAATAAAAATGAAAAAGCCGCACCTGAAACACAGCCCCGCGGAAATGGGTACTGTAACCGATATCTCCGTTCCTGGCTTACCTACTATCGAATGCTGAATCGCAAGTCCTGTCACCCTGTAACTTACTATCATATAGTCAGCACGTCGTTGTGATCAATCTGGCATCAGTCCACCCTTTCTACCAGCAGCAGAGACAAGAAAGGATGGACCGAGAGGTTTCGGTTCATGCACCACGCAAAGGATCTCCTCCTTGTTCAGGCAACTTGACTTGCTGATTGAGTCATTGTGTTACTTTAATACTCCACCAGAAACTTTGATGTTCGCAGAGCCGAAAATGGTTGGATTTTCACAATAGCAGATTGACATTAGATGCACCACATCCGTAAAACGATAGCAAGTTGCAAAGAAAGACCACCGAGGCGCTCAAAGGCAGCATTTCTGCGCATCCTCTAAAACCCCTCGCATTATCAGACACCGCGATAACAGACTTTAGACCTCCTCAATCTCGGGTCACTGCAATTTGTAAAAGCGGTCCGATTCAGCTAAGATGAAGCATTTCAGGTCCTCCGCAATCTCCGCACTGGCAACGCTTGTAATGGCAAGCAACCCTGTATCATCTGCCTCTCTCGACTTGATCAGCAGTAATACCCCCAACGACAGTCGTGTGATGACGATCGATGTCAAACCCACCGTTGAAGCAAGTTCCACATCACGTAAACGACCAAACGCATCTTTGAGTTTCAGCAAGACACACACAATCCTCCCAATCGCTCAAAACATGGCGCTGGCCACTACGGAAGTATCTCCCTCTATTCCGAAGTCGGAAACAGAAGGCACCTGCTCTTGCACTTCGTCGTGTCTGGTCAGCACTAGCAGATCTCTAGCGTTCCAGCCGCCCTCGTCAGCCGACTCAAACAAGTTATCTGATAGCAATACTATGGCCTCATTATCAGAGAATTTGAATACAATGATTTCCTCTACCGTATCAACTTTCACTTCCCCAGAACAAGATCAACCGAATTTGAGATCTCCTACCGAGGTAGCAACTACCAGTAGCTCAATTCCCGAGCCAGGGTCAGAGTCAGAGCCAGAGCCAATACAAAGTACTGACAAAGCCCAAACACCAGGTGAGAATTATGTCGAAATCCCTACGAGCGAATCTGGGGATGGCTCGCGAAGCGCAATTGCTCAAACAGTTCCGGATACCAATTCGACGTTATCGTACACTTCGACTTCGGAAGGCGTTAACACCGCTGGATTGACAACCGACGCGATTCAGGCTATCCCTTCCGCTGACAGTAGCTCAATAACAACAGGTGAAATACAAACCACGGGAAACAGCCCATCATTGGATGGCATCATCACCGAAATCGTCTCGACCTACATCACGACTTCTGCAACATCCGCCGAACCTGTTCTCCCAGAGCAGACCTCCCAGACCGAGATCGCACAGGTACCCACCTCCGCCCCACCCGAGTCAGCTATAATCGCCTTCGAGTCATCTTCTCCAACATCGTCCTCGCCTCTGACACCAACAGGAACAGTGACAAGGAATCACTTCGTGACTGTGACCACGACTGCTCCTCAAACCGCCATTACTCAGTCAAACGACTCGGACCAAGATGCCGGTGCTGGAGGATACACTTCAGCTTTCACAGTAGTCGACGGTAATACGCTGTACCAAGTCGTCGGAGGAAATAGTGCAAAAAGCTGTAAAGCTACATCTGTAGGTGGGAATGGATCTCGAAATCAGGAGGGGAATGCGCAAGAGCCATTTCAATATGGTCAATGGTTAAGGGCTGTTCCTGCAGCACGGGCATCTTGATAGGTTTAGAAGCTGAAGCGAAAGGGAAGTATGTGTCCTCGGCACCGATGGGCGATCATAATAGACCTCCCGTGTGTGCTCATAGTAGAGAAGGTAGTCCAGATTTGTCATAGTAAATGTAATGTTCTATACTAACGGTATGATGAATACAGTGCAAGGTTGTATGCAGCATCACCTTTTGTTTACTTTCAGGGTTACCGATTCAACGCGTCGTATCTATGTGTTATTTCCCGGCGGGAACCGTCAACGTGGGGCACGAGGACCTGACAACTTGCACTTCCCCCTGCACTTATACATATTTCGCAGTCCTCCTAACCTCTTTTCATCAGCGTTCACATGAATATGAGCAATCATCACGATGACTCATTACAGGTAAATCAACTCTGAACAGCTCAAGTATACACGATTCGAGTTCGAGACGATGGAGGACGACATCACTCCGCCCGCACTCACCACACCCCTAACCGCATCCGCTACATCTCCCATCCTGCTCGACACCCTCGTTCTCCTGGTCTTACGGATCGTCTACTTCTTCCTATCTCGCCGATTCCTCCTAGCAGCCGTCAATCCCCGCTTACGAAACATCTCTCAACCCGAACAACTCTTGCCATCTACCACGACACACAATAATGCTCGGAGGGAAAATACAGTTGAATCTGATTTGGATCTGGATACGGAGGATGAAGCGTTACTCGGAGGTATCACACCGACGTCGTCGTATCCCGGATCACCAATACGGAAAGACTCGTCTCTCCCTGGCGGAGGCAAAGATTATGTCCCCAGAGCAGAATCGTATCTCGGCCCGTACGCTTCTTCCCCCGGCTCCTCAACACCAAACCCACCTTCGAATCTCCCCTCTATGCCCCGCGAAGATAATATAGAGTTGCAGCAATTAGGACAAAAGCTGAAAGAGGCCGGCTCGGGAGTATCGAAGAAGGTGCTTCAGCTCAGTCATGGAGCATCGAGACATAGTCAATCCCAGGGTACGAAAGCGACGAAGAAAGCTACGAGGGGGCTACATCGGTTCTCGAGAGTGTTGTTTGGGATCTGCTTTGCGGAGGGATGTAATCTCCTGACGTTGGTAGTCTTCCATGCGGTCGGCATACTTCACTCAAGGTGAGTCAGCTATATCTGGACACGATGTTCAAATTGGATAGATGACTGATGATGTGAGCGCAGATCGCGGAGAGTCAATTTCTCGGTATCTCTTCATGTCATCCTGGGTATAGTTTTATTGGTCGTACCGCTGGTACAATGTTTGCTTCTTACATACAGATCAAGAGGTAAGTAAGCCATCGCTTCGCAGTCTTTGACAGTCTTGAACAGGCGCTGAGACCAGGGTGCAGAATCATCCTCCGCCTCGACAACTCCCTCGAAATCAACTTCGATATCATTCACTTCCCGATTCCTGATCTCCCTAATCCCATTCACCTTGTACATATTCCTCTTCACCCGTATACCGCCCTACATCACCGCCATACCTATCACACCTGCTCCAGCGCCTCCTACGCCCGTTCTTGACGTCGATGATCCCTCGTCTACCGCATCAACAATCGACGAAGCTATCGTTCAATGGTCCACATCCGGTCCTGAGGGATGGGAAGAGGGCGGATGGCTCGCACCAAGCTTAGGTAGAGTCGTTGTCTTAGGCGTATTGGTTCTGGGCAGTTTATCGGGTTTTGGAGCTGTCAGGACGGCGTGGAACTTCTTTGAACATACTATCGGTGCCGGAAGGTAAGTTATACTAACTCCGTTCCGTTTACTTTATGATTTCATCAGGTCAAGCTAAAATGTTTATGCTTTGGTGTGAATAGTCGATCCCTCACGGACAACGATATTCTCCAAGCTGAAAGATCGCTGTACCGTGTGAGACACGATTTGGTAAACAAGAAAGAGGAGATAACGCGAGTTGATGCGGCTAGCGGGACTAGTACGCCCGCCAGAGGTGGATGGATGGGAAGGATGTTCGGAAGCCAGAATCAAGGTATGCTGAGTCAAAATGGATTCTGAATTACAGATCGGGGGTCACAGCTGAGTCGTTGGCATATTTAGAGGCGATCTCACTTCAAGCGGAGCTGAGTGGGCTGAAGACTATGGAGCATCAAGTGTCCAAGTCTTTGAAAGCTATGAAGCTGAGGAAGGTAAGCTGCAATCCCTGATAAGTACAGATGGAACCTCAGCTGACCCCGCTCACGTAGAAACACCAAGATTTCGGGCAGACATTCCGGGGTCAGCTGTACAACCTTTTTGGCTATGTCTTCGCTATCTACTGTGCCGCTCGTCTGCTCATGGTGAGTATTTGCCTTTTTGTCGATAATACATTTCAGCGAAGAAGGTGCTTGACTCGTATGACGCAATTCAGTGTCTTCCATCTTTATTTTTCGCTCCTCTCACCCGATCTCAAGCGTCGGGCGACACACCTCAAGAAGGCAAAGGAAATACCAACGGTGATTGGATATCGTTCTTACTGGCTTTAGCCATCTCGAAACTCCCAGCTGGATCGATCGATATAGACGTCCCATCGTGGTCCAGGTCCATCTCGATCATCTTGACGGGAGTATTGATCATGTCCAGTTTGGCTCAGGTTATGAGGAGTTTGAACAAAGTCTTGAGGTTGACAAGTAAGACTGTCGGAGCGGGATTTTTGCTTTTGAGTCTTGGTCAACTCTTCGTCAGTCGTCATTTCCCTGCCTCATCATCTTCCCCGTGCATTGAAGTTGAGGTGGAGATAAAGATAGACATTCCATACTGATAACGAAGCTTTTCATATACAGGCAACATACGTAATCTCCCTTCTTGTTCAATTACGAACCTCCCTCCCACCTGCACCTCTCGAGTCATCGGCGTCGACCTCAAGCGGTGGTTCTATCGATTACGCAGCACATTTAGACACTTCTCAAACGGACCATTCGCTCTTATCGACTCTACCTGATTTCCGCGTCTTCGGTAGACTGTTCGACGTCACTTTCTTATTCGCGGCGCTGGGAACGGCCGTGTTTAGGTATGTCGCTATGAAAGTCAACGGGGCGGACGACGTCGGAGAGGTGTACAGGCTTTAACAAGTGAGGCTACGATGTATACAGTATCATACAATTACAGATCAGGCATTATATGGATGGGTTTCTTGGGCTTATTATAGATATCATGCATTACAGTACACATACACATACAACAATCTTACTCTAGATCAATACGATAACGGTATAACAGTGCGAGGTATATTGCTTTTCATCATTTACCCGACGACGACGATGGATTATTCCAAATGTTTGCCAACTCCTTGACCACCTCATCTGCTACTTGCACTTGGTGATCATCAGTCCCAGGTGAACTATTATTCGAGACGATGTTATTGCTGAGGTGTTCCACTTCATCCTCAACTTCCGAGACACTAGCTTCAGTCTCTGCATCTGTCCCCCAATCGCTCGGTCCGTCATCGACCGTGCTCTGCTCAGGCATCTGACTTGAAGATATCGTAAAAGGGGAAACTTCGTTGGAAGGCGAAGTAGACAAGAATCGATCACCATTCTGGAAAACTTGGTGATGATTCGTTGTCGCCTTTCTAGGAGTTTCAAATCCGTCACCTGCTATCGTACGTTCATCACCGTTCACAGGTGACGTCAAAGTAGAAGTATGAATTGGTCGAGGAGATTTTGATTTTCGTCGATCCGAATCGATTATATGCAAATGCGATGATCTAGCTAATTTCTTTGTGGGGCCATTTGGTTTATTCAAGGACGAGCTCAACGATCCTCGCGGTCTCGGGCTGGTCAGACCTGAAGAGGAGGTATATAAGGGGGAAGAGGAGGACGTATTGAGTGGGACCTGGCCTGGGAGATGGTCGGTGGCTGACACAGATCGGAAATTGGTCAAGACTCCAGGAGGTAGTTTTCTTTGTCTCGGTGTACCTGATCGCTTGATCGAATTGCTTTTCCCCAATGAACGAGCATGCGACTTGGCAGAGACAGGCGTAGGTGTAGGTGAAGTAGGTGAATCTACTTGAGGGATCAGAGCGTCGTTCAAGTCTGAAAGGCTTTTAGGTCTACCTTGACCTATCACTGCGGGTGGTCGTCCTGCTCCCATATCGATACGGAGTCCAGTCAAAGGGCCAGAAAAGCTTTTGCTACCATATATGCTTCTACGGCGTTTCGCTTCGGCAAGTAAGGGTTTGAGAACAGCATCAATCGTCGAACTCCGACTGATGACCCCGAGGATGATGATGATAAACATGACGAATAGCTGAGCGAGGCCTCGACGACGCTCATAACCGAGCTGAAAAAGCGACGATCAGCTCACTCCGAGGTCTTGGGTCTAGCTGACATACCTCGTCGGTCAAGCCACGCAGTTGCGTTTGAAAAGTCTTCCTTTCTTCCTCAAATGCTGATCTCTGCAGTTCGAGTTGGGAGATGACTTTACCGAGCCGATCTTCCTGTCTCATCCGCTTTTGGCGAGTCAGTCCAACATGCCCTGATTTGACAGAACAGACGAGACGAGACGAGACCTACCTCCTGCTCCCACTTGCCTCGATCATCCTCCTTCCATTCGTCCCATCCCTTCTCCACCCTGGTCAACATTAACCGCATGACTTTCGCTTGTTCCTCGATATACCGCGCCACGAGAGTCGAGTTCCCCTCGAGATCGTTGAGACGCCGGATGATGAAGGCGTAGATGGACTCGGATGAGTCAGTACGCGGTGGCGAGCTTCTTGAGTATGTGGATGAGGATGATGTCGAAGCGGAGACCGAGGGAGAAGATGGAGCAGCAGTGTCGGTGGTCATCGTATTCATATTCTGGGCGGTCTTCGGGGGATCTGAAGTGCCGTTTCCGTTGTCCGAATTGACATTCGGCGTCTGCGACGAGTCTGTAGTCAAAGCCGTATCAACGGATGAGCTAGTAGCCGTAGTGCTGCTCGACTTCGCATCCGAGGATCTGGTGTTCGCTGTTTCCGCCAATTTGGACAAGATAGCGGTCTCCGTCAGGATATCAGGGACAACTCGACCTGCTTGTTCATGCAATAGCTTTTCCAGCGCATCAAGTTCTTTTTCCCTTTCTTGCTGTCTATCCTTCTCTTCATTTGCTTGCTTCTCCTTTTCCGCTCTGTCCTTGGCTCTCCGCTCTTCGGCCTCTTTCTCCTTGGCTTCGTTCCTGCCCTTCGAGGCAGCACTGATCCGCTTCTGCTCCCATTTAAACGCTTCCATTTGGTTCATACCGTACACTTTCAGTTGCGAGACCGGGCAGTAGTATTCGGTACCGTAGTAAGAGGGGAAATCAAGTCGGACGAACCGGTGAAACGAAGTTGGTTGCGACAGTGTGAAAGTCTATGACACGTTTGTCAGACTGAGCCAGACTTAGTGCCATTACAACGGACATACCTGAACGCCTCGAACGTTCTTCCCGACGAACGAGCCAACTTCTTCCCATTTTACACTTCGTCCAGTCACGTCGTCCGCAGGATCATCTTCAAAGTCTTCGTCGTCCTCCCCACCCACGCTGACCCTCACTTCTCTCACAACCCCGCTGAAAAACTCCCATATAGCGATTTCCACAGCTTCGATCCTGATCTCGTCACATAGTTCAATCACCGCCCAATGCTCCTTCGCCTTACATGGCGTTAGCATGTATCTATCTCTCGACTTGTGTAGTAATGAGGAGGCGTGCTGGGTTTGAGGGGATGATGAATGAATACGCGCTGAACAATCCGGAGAAGCGTAATTGTATCGATTGTGATGCGGGGCTGGTGGAGGGGATGCCGAAGGTCGTTGCACGGACGCTGAGTTCGATGTCGGGATATCGGATTTTCCTTTGGTTTGAGCGGACGATTGACCGGGTGATACGGTCACATTTGAGGAGTCATTTGCATGTGACTGATTGACAGCTGTTTCGGTGGGGATCGGAGCGTTGTTCCCTGAGCTGATTTCAGATTGTTCGGATACTGAAGAGCTGGAAGCAGCTTCTGCTTCATCCTGAGTGTCTTGTTCCTCCTCTTCAGCCTGCTTGATCTTCTTCCAGTCCTCGAAACTGATAAACGGTTCTGGCGACTCGGTAGGCTGGGCTATGGATGCCGTGGAGCTGTACGCCAACTCTTCAGGCGGTTCCTTGGTAGCGGGTGCCGCGTCGAGATCGCTACCGTCCAGCAGGCTACAAGTGTATTCCGAGACTCGGAAGCTAGACCACATATCGAAAGGTGACGAATTGGCAATTGCAGATGACGGCCGGCCCCGGTTCAAGGTGTCTGTGGATGAGGCATTTGAGCTGAGATTCTGCGTCGATTGACCGTCTGCCGTACGTGATGAATCGGTTAAGTCATTATGACCCCGTACCACGCTCAACAGGGCACATAGTAGCAAGAGACCGAGCGGATGCCTCAGTGTCATCCTGCCTGGCCAGACATGAGCAGCAGACCGAGAATGATGGATTAGTCAATTGCGAAATTGAGAAAGGAGAAAGGAGAAGTTGAAGTGATCGTCATGTCCGACCTCGGCATGGTCCGAAATGGCCGGGTTCCTATTCACCATTTGATCCCGTTCCTCATTCAACCAAACAATCTCGTCCCTCGCATCACTCGAGCTACATCTTCTGACTGTTCTTCCGCCTTTGTCTTCTCTCCCTTTTTCTCATTCTTTCATGACCAGCTCGATCAAGGTGCCTCCTGTACGATAGATCCACGTACATCAAGGCGTATATTCGAGCAGAAAATGACGCTATCGCTCCCCGCTTTTTTACAAGGAGCTCCTCGATTTAATTGGTCTCCATCAACCGGGTCAAATCCTGGAGAAGGGGACTTTGGCGATCGTGAGGCAAGTGCAATATGCTTGTAGTCATCCGCAAGGTATGGCTATACAGCGATATTGTCGGGTATCCACACAGGAATTACGTCACCGACAACATCAAGTTCGCATCACTTACATCTTTCTGGCATATTGTATGTATGTACTATCTTGCTAACTTTCTTAGCCATGTCCTCGTCATGCAAATCCGATTCAACACTTACTAGCGCCGTTGAAGTTCAAGCCATTTCCATATCAAACTTGATGGCTCCTCACCACATCACTGTTGACTCGCGGCGGTCTATTTCTCGGTAAAACACTGAGGTCGATCAAAGATTGGATTCCTTCCCCTCACCGCGGTGATATGCGCAGAGACCGGGTAGAGAAGGACCCTCGAACCCGCTGTACAGCTTCGACCTCTTCTGGAAGCTTTTCGTAGCTTATCTTATGTAAGCACGACAAACATGCGCAAGGGTTTTCTGGTGTCTGATGGTGGCGTTTGATCAGATAATTGACCCTTTTTAGAGTTTGTGTTTGACACATTCATGATGTCAGTGCTTGCTTTTTCCAGCCCATTTTTTACACAGCAGCACGAGAATTGGTCCACGATCCACTTCTAAAATCTGGAATGATGAGTCCGATCAGCAGGAAAACAGGGTGTAAAACAGGGTGTACAGCTTAAAGCTCCCTGCATTCATAGGTCATCAAGATGGAAGAACGTGCTGTTACCCTTCCCGTCTCCCCTCGGGCAGGGTACGACTGCTTCTAGACTAGAATTCGAGGTGCTTTGGGCCAGATGGAAGAACGGGAGAACAACGGAATCATCGCAGAGAAGCCCGCTGATCTACATGATATTGACGAGGATGAGATTGAAGGCCCAAACGATATTTGAGAACATCATCCTTCTCATGATATTGTCAACTGTGAATATTCATATTCTGTTCTATTCTGTCTTTTTATCGTCTTTAGTCGATTGAAACGCTCCAGCAGATCGACAAGGTGTGACATAGTCTCGAAAGATCGTTCTCGCCACCCGCATAATCCCCTACACACACTACGCTCGTCGGCAGCGTACGCTTTGGCGTGTTGTAAGAAGATTTTGGTGCTCATTTCGAGGTTGGCGGTGTAAAAACGTCACCATGGCACCTAGTATACCTTTCTTCGACCGGTAAGCATTTGCAGCGCTTTCATCTTTTATCTGATCCCCATAAATGGGATACGCACATCGCTTTTCGTTCTGTCTTGATTTCATGGTTTCATGGTGTCTTCGCCACAAACCCTCTTTTTCGTTCTGACCCTCCTTTGGTTCCACCCAAGCATCCTCTTACAGGTACCATCAATTGTCTCGATATTCGCGCTAAAGTTTCTCTTCCCGGCTCGGTGACTCGGAGATAATCCGCTTCCGCCATCAAATCAAATTTTACGGAGTCGATCTATGGTTTTCTGCTGATCTCTCGAGTACCGTAAATTCGTCAACTGATTTCGCAGGTCGAGGTCTCAACGTGGCCAAGGTCAAAGTCAAGGCTCACAGCGAAGCGGAGGGTACTCGTACAACCGTAACAGCAATCAGCAAGAAGCGCCCCTCCAACCAGGGTTGTTGTCGTATATGCCCGTGATAGGTGATGCGGGCAATAGTCCACCAGAAGGCGTGAGTGAGGCGTGTTTCCCAATCTGCTCGTGTTTTCGTTTTCGTTTGGCGTTCCCTTTCAATTTGGTTTCCCTTCCGTCGCCTCTTCTCTTCCTTGCCTCCATGATCACCCTCCTACGAACAATCCGGAACACGTCTTTTTGGCGCTAGAAGCTTAGATCTTAGGTTATCCGGGTGCCAGCAATTATTGAGTCTCCTCACGACAAGCATGATTACACGCTAGAAGGTTCGTCTTCCGCTAATCTTATTAATCATTTCATTAATTGGGCAGCATATCGGATCACCTTACGACCCGAACAGGTGCGTTATCCATCCCATACATGCTCGTCCCAACTCGCTTGAGAAGTCGTTGTTTCCGTTCAAGCAGGGAAAGAGACCAATTTCATTCCCCAGATCATGATCGACCGTTACGTCGAGGAGCAGTCACCTTTTGTCACGTCCTGAATATTCACCCATCATACCTCCTTAGGGTTCAAATTTGTCGAGGAAAGAATGCAAGAAGGAAGAATCTATAAGATGCCCATTGCTGATCGCAGACTTCTGTTTCCAAATTCTTCCCTTTCTGGTAAATCATCACATTCCGACAATTACATCGGAATAACCACGATATGCTTCAAAAAATGTTCAAACGCAGACGAGGCGAAGGTAGTCATCAAGGTTACTACCACCCTCCGCCACCACAAACGCCGGAACGTCAAGAATATGCCCATACCATCGCTGCAGAGGTAGGCAACCTGGATGAGCAGTGGGATGTCTACTATCAGTGCGTACAGCTCCTTTGAAGTTACATATGATGAGTATTTCCCTAACACAGGCAGACGTTACACCTGAACAGCGCATTTCTCTTACATCGTTGTAGGCATTCTCAGTGTTACTGGTACAGGAACAGTGAGTCTCGCAGTCCGGATCGGCTGAATGATGAAGCTGAGATCTACCACAGTCTGGTGGCTCCCCGAGACTGGAAGAGCTATCGACAGTCTGTCCATGTTCGCGGCTTCGAGACATCCCGCCGAAGAGTGAGTCGGATAATTCACTGGATAAGAACAGAGCTGACGGTCGTTTTTAGCAATATCAAAGTGCGTTACAGACCCTGATTATAATCTAACAACCGCTTTGCTGATGCGAGTATCATTCATAGTACTACAACATGCATCTTGTAAGTGTCCTTTCGAAAGATCTGGGCTGACAAGTACAGCCGAATGGCCAAGTGATAGAGAACGGTAAGTGGGCCTTCTGCTATTTGACTCGAAATTCCAAGTAGCTGCTGACGGTTCTCAAACAGTCCTATTGTAAGTCAAGCGAGACTCGGACCGAGCTGATCCACGTAGCCGATATGCTGGTCCAGCAGATGGTGAAGAAGGCTGGCTAAGCGATTATATCGGTTGTGAGTCAAATCTCATAGTAGTGCTGCTCGTGTCAAGCTGAAGGGGTACAAGACAACATGAACCTCGTCACCTTCGATATGAAAGTCATTCATCCCACCCGAGGAGTTTGAAGGTCGTCTCGATGGATTCGAAGTCAATCACGGTACAGGAAGGGACTTTCGACCTCGCGTGGCTGAGATGTATGGGTCTTATCGCATATCGGTCATTTCTCAACTTTCTGTTTTTGATACTGCCCGACCAAGTCAAGCCACTTCTACACGACACTGTAGATGTATATGACACTTCTAAGCCCTACTGACTCTGACTAACTCATCATGAACTTCGCTCGTTGTCCTGCTTGAGAAGTGTCAAATTGCTTTACGATCCTAAGCTGTGTGCAAGACCGGCTACTTATCAAATCGGAATGTCAAGTTATCCTCAAGACCACCCTGTTATCTTTCCCTTGATACCAATTCAGCTTGGATGAAAGTCGCTGCGCGACAAGCATCTGTATCTTACCCCGACCCTGCTTAGATTATAGTCAAGATGTCATCTTCTTCCCATTCGTCGAAAGGTCGTAGACTGGCAGTACTACCACTACTCCTTGTTTCTCGATTGGCAGCGGCTGCGCCACTTCCATCCGAGCCTACCACTTCGGTTCTTCCGACTCTCTTTATACCTTATCCAGCAGTCACCGGAGTTTCCACGACCGATCTTCCCTCAGCGTCTTCGGCGTTTCACGTGGATACCGAGACTTCTTCGATGACTCAGGCTGAAGCTGACTGGCCGACCGTTCCTACCGCTTCGTCCGCATACATCGATAGCCAATCACTGCCATCCGATCCCTCGATGGTACCCGTACTAGTGGAGGGCGGTACCTCCGATGACGCTTATGCTGCAAGTCCCACTCCCACTGCATCTTGGGCACTACCGCCCACTTTCTCGGACATGTCGCCTTTCAAAGTATCCACCTATGCCGCCGGTAAACACAATATGGCGATTCTTCAAGGATCACCCATGAAATCCTCGGCGGACGGAGGCAATTTTACCGAAGACGAGTGGGATGCAAGTCGGAATGCTCTTCAGATCTTGTACCCCCAAGGATCGATCAATCCCGGTAACAAGCCTCAAGGTGGTTCAGAGTTCTATGCCACCCCGCTGGATGTCACGAGAGCTACCAATGCGAGTCTGGAATACAGTGTGTATTTCCCGCACGATTTTGATTTCGTCAAAGGCGGTAAGCTGCCGGGGCTGTATGGAGGACATAAAGGTTGTTCGGGAGGTAATGCCGCTGAAGAGTGAGTAAAAGCGTGTTGAAGACTACAGTACATGTCACGCTCACAACTGCTTATCGCTCATTCCGATTCTCCGTACTGTAGTTGTTTTAGCACCCGTCTCATGTGGCGAGCAGGTGGTCAAGGGGAATTGTACCTCGTATGTATCCATTATGCTTCTCCGTTGAGCGAATCGGAAGCTTACTGAGATACACGATAGTACGTCCCGAAAGATAAACAAACCCCTCAGCTATGTCAGACCCCTCCCAAATCGATATGCGAGTCGACGTACGGCCTCTCAATAGGTCGAGGCGCATGGACGTTCGCCAAAGGGGATTGGACGACTGTCCGACAAGATATATGGCTCAATACTCCCGGACAAAACGACGGGGGCTTCAATATATGGGTGAACGGTCAACTGGTCATTACCGCTAACGACGTGAGATACAGGGAGAACGGTGATAGTTGTATTCAAGGTGAAAATGGAGATGCGGGGGACGCTTCATCGGCGGCGATTATCAATACTATCGGATTTGGCGGTGGTAATTTAAGTGATTCGACGATTGACTATATCAATGAAGATTGGCAAGTCTCCGAAAGCGCTATCACGAACACGAGCAAGGACATAGCTGCGACTACGAGCACAAGTATAATTGGGACTGTGACGGTTACCTCTACTCTACCGCCAATCGGAGCTTACGCGACTTCTTATTCGATCCCGTCAGCCTCCGCCTCTGCTTCTGCCTCAACAAGTCCCGCTCTATCTAACAGTGCCTCGACCTCGACGATCACTTCTTCCGCCTTGAGCAGCGCATCAACTTCGGCGTCGGCTCTGCGCAGACGAGACGACCAAACTTCGACTTCATGCTCTTCTTCAGCCGCCGATGCCGCTCCCACCGAACATGCTCTGCTCATTACTATACCGATCACGGATTCGATCACCACCGTTACAGCTCTAGCTTCGCCTACTACCCAGTACATCACCGTTCCAACTACCGTCTTAGCCACAGACTTCATCACCAATGCAGTGACCGTCACCCCCTCTGCGACTACCGACACGGTCTATGTCACCGAAAGCAACACCCGAATCCCTACCTCGGTGACGGTCACGCCTACTGATCCTACGACGCCATTCGCTATCGACTTATCGAACAAAGCCATTCTCATCAACCAAGAAGCTGAACCGACCACGAGCCAACCTGCTCTGCTGCAGTCCACCGGAAACAGCTTACAACAACCAATCATCCTAAAGTCTCCACCAGGGCAGATCGTCAAATCACATGAAGATCTGAAGAGCGGTATCCAATCGCAATACGGTTGCGGCGTTGGCTTCATCGGTCTCTTCTTCTCCACCTTCTTCGGCGGTCATACGCAGGATTGGGCAAGTCCAAAAGATCAGTACACATATTTCAGAGACTTTAAAATGTGGATCAATCAGTAGTCGCTTAGAGCGTCGAAATGTTCCACCCGTTCAGAAACCGTAAATCGAGATTATCGATTTCTCATTTGCCCTTCCGTATCTACGCTCCAGGCGAAATGCATATGGTTGAAATGCGCGACTCCCTGTATTCCGGCGCAGTACTACGCAATCTCGCCGTAGCCTTGCCATTCTAAGACTTCTAACCATTTTAGCACAAATTGCAGTTTCGAAATCAGATTCTTTCCGTTTTCCTCGACAGTCTCTCGAGAAGGCACGTAATCCTTGGGGTCGAGCAGTCCTAAGAGTCCGTCTGTTGATGATGTAGGAGGTGGTGTAAGACCCGAAGACGCGGAGGAAGCATCATCGCCTAGTGCTTGAGCTTGAGTCGAGATCGGCGTTGACAGGGCATTGGGGAAAGCGGACTTCTTGGCGGAGGTTGGAATGACAACCTCGAGAAGGGTTTGTTGCTTCATTGTGTTTTTAGGTGTTTTCTTTCCAGATGCTGAAGTGGCCTTTGAAGGTGTCACGGGAGCCTTTTTGGGGGTTTTGGCTTTCGGCTTGGACGATTTCATTGTTTCTAGGTGCTTCTTATAGCGCCATTCGATCCACTTGATCAGCAAGGCGACATTGCTGGCCTTTCCGAAGTGGCTCCATCTTTCCACGGATGCAGGCAATCCTGAAGACTCGGGTTTGCCTTCTACACCTTGACCCCAGACCATCAGACCGGAAGCCCAACCTAATGGCGGTCGACCTTCGTCCTCGATCACTCGCGGTGCCAGGAGATAGTACACTCTGCCATCTAGGTCTACACCAAGGGGTTCGTATCGCAATGCTCGCCGGGCCAGCTGAGCTTCAAGGTTGACGTCGATCATGGCAATTCGCATCGAATGCTCTCTTATCTCCTTCGCTGTCTACCCCGAACGTCAGATCGGTGTTCTAACACTTCGCTAACATGACTCACCTCTTCCTTGTTTGCCTTTGTGTCAGCTGCGGTCTTGCATTTCAACCTTGCCTCGTTGAGCTTCTTCTTTTTGGCCTCCATGGTTAATGTCTCCTTCTTGATAGCACTTGCGTGTTTCCTCCTCATGTCATTTTCCGGCACAAAAGATTCCGTATCACCCCTGATCTTTGGCGTGGACAGTGTCCTATCGGCAAAAGCAAGGAGCATCCGGATGACTTCGGTTGCAGGAGGTATGCGAGAGGCACCTGTACGTCGCGAAGGTCCGGCTGTGTACTCTGCTGCCCAAGCTGGAGGAGGCTGATTCTCGTCCAGATCCAAGATCGCCCGAAGAGCGGAATTATTGGCTTCCGCTCGATGGTCGATGACGAGAGGCGGTGAACGGAGATCCAGCGGCTCAGCAAGCATGTTATATATTGCTTGGAATCGAGCGAGGTCGGCGTAATATCGCAGCTCTTCGCGGACGTTGAACAGCGTCCCGGTAAGCTGTCACCTTCGTCAGCCTAGGCGATTATAGATCTTCTCGAGATGACATACCTCCTCATCTTCGCTGTACTGCAGCTCCTCCTTGACCATGTCCAGCATAGCTCCAGCGAACAATCGTACACTAGCCTCCGTCAAGGGTCGATCGAAGTCATCTAACGCGGGCAATGCTCGTTCGGGAAAAGACAACACAGCTCGGAACCTGAATAGGTATTCTCGCAACTGTATACCAGATCAGCATAATATTATCGGGAGGAAAACATTTGCTCACCATGATCCTTTGTTCTGCCTCCTCTCTGCCTAATTTGGTATCGACCTTCTCAAAGACAGGTGGTTCAGGGATGACTTCAGGTTTCTTGACAGGTTTGGGTTTCACTTTCTTCTCTTTATCCTTATCTCCTGCTTTGCCCGGCTTTTTCGGTGTCGCCTTCCCCTCCTGCTGCGCTGCCTTGTTTTTGGACTTCTTGCCAATCTCAACGATAGGTGTCTTCTTGGCCTTGGCTGTAGGCGTCGTTGTTGTCTTCGTTGATTTAGCGGACGTGGGAGTCTTCAGAGACTCCGCCTTAAGCTTCTTCGTTTTCGGAGTTGCTGCCGCGGAGGCTTTTGCCGATTCGCCGTTGACCTTTGACGGTCTAGCTTGCTTCTTGCTGTTCGGCGTTGAAGTCAGCTTGCTGGCTGAGACAGGGGGTTTGCCCTTCTTACTACCATGAACAGATTGTTCAGGCGTTATGTCAGACAATTCTGAGCTTTCCGTCGACATGCGATCATCCTTTGTCGCCTTCATATCAACCGCCTCCGCAGTGTCTGCTTTCGATGCTCTTCCTCGCTTTTTAGGTGGGGCAGCGTCGTCACTTGACCCAGCTTTGGCGTTATGTTTGCTGCTGACAGGCGATCTGACTTTGCTAGGCGAGGCTGAGGCGGATGGTGTAGCGAGATGTGTGCTGTTCGCGCCGTTTTGCTTTCCCAGCTCTGATGCTCTGGCCTTTTTCGATAAATTACTGAACAGGTGATGTGGTCAGCGAAGATTGTACGTCGATATTGAGACTATGACCCACCCTATCGGTTCAAGTCCCTTTTTCTTGCGACCTATCCGATGGAGTCAGCTGTGACCAAGGGATTTGGGGATGACCAGAAAGAATGTACGTACAGCCGGAAGCTTGGCAATCGTCTTTGCAGCAAGGACATTCCCATCCGTAGCTTTGCTCGCCTTGTTCTCTCTGGGTCGATCCTCCTCGAATACCGCTCAGCTGGTCTGCAGTGATTCCATATCTTGCGGTCAAGTCTCGATCGCAATATGACAGGTGACACTGTCTATCTTTTGGTCCCTTCGACTTCGTGCATCTGAGATAATCTAGAAAATAATCGCAAGATCAGTCTCGATGACAAGGAGTAGACAAATACAGAGTCAGCTCAGCTCACGTTCGGGATCGCAGATTCTTCTACAGCTAAATTGATGGCATCTCGTCAGCTTCAATTACTGATAATTTGATTAAAGTTCTCGGAGCTCACATGTGACAATATACCCCTCTTTCCTTCTTGATTTCCCCATTCGATTGCCTCGGCTTCTTCACCGCCTGGTTATTTGTACTAACATCACTTTCTCTCGCTCGTTTTTTCCCTTTCCCTTGTCCACCATTGACTTGGCTTTGACCTTTATCGTCCGAGGAAAGTGTACTGAGATCCGAAGTCGAGCTGCCCGATCGAAGGGGAATTATGCTGTTTGAGGGTTTCGAGGGAGAGGCGGTCATCCTCCGATGCAAATGAGTATCTCAAAATGGGACGCAATCACGGAAAGTATATAGAACTGTGAAGTTGCAAGAGAGTGGAAGATCGAAAATTGGAGACAACATTGGTATTCCCCATTTGGCTGGTGTTGACAGAGACGCGTTTGGGTCGCCTTGTTTTTCCATGTAATCGATTAACCAACTTGCACCATGTGAGTCATCCCTGTGGCGTTGGATCTGCATAATTGACCATCATGAATGTCAATGACCTTGCATCGTGTATGAGCACTTTGTTATATATGGAGAGTCTTCATTATAGGAAGTATTGCCAAACCATCTTTTTTACCGTTTTACCGCCCACCAATAGCCCCATGGGCTCAACACCCCCTGAGCACCCAACGGACCAGCTCTACCTGACGAGTTGCCTCTCACCTCTTCCGATGAGCCAGCGAACGCCTCATCAAACCCATCCTCATCTGTCACTCCGCATTCCAGTATCATCAGTCGAGTCGCATACAGATAATTCACCCCGTTCAAACATTCATTCGCGCCATGCTCTGTCGACCGGAATAATATCAGATCGAAGGTTTCGAAGATGGACACGATCGAGCTTACCGGTATGAGGATCGGAAGGGCATACCTGCCTATAATGGTAGAATACCTCAATGGCGTCCTCGTCAAACCCAGTCTCAACAAGCAATTGTTCCATCCTGGTCCACAACTCGGTGCTACGTACGTCAGCCACAACAGTAAGTTCGCAACGTCGCAAAAGTCCTATGCGGATATAAAGACTGGATGAACCCACTCTACTCCTCTGTACTGATGGGCAGCTTCGAGGTATGCCATAAGCTGACGCATAAGGAGAAAAGAGTCAGCGCACGTTTTCAGGCGGCAATGCGATGGCTCACCCTTGTAACGTATGGAGCCAAATCATCGACTGTGTATCCTTGCCAGGCGCTATGCAGCTTCAGCTGAGGTTCGTGCAGTAACAATACGCCTCCCGGGCGGAGAAGTCGAAAAGCAGCATTGACCAGACTGGGGTACTCGTTGGTCTAAGTCACAGGGCAACATCGTCAGTAAGGCGCAGGAAAGCGGTGATTATCCGAGAACCCGTTAACCCACGGATTGCAGCATTTGACGCATATTGATAACGTCGAATGATTCTTCTCCAAAGACTCGTAATCCTGTGGGGGCGTTGACTTGCATGAATGTGCAATTGCGCAATTGTGTGCTGATCCCATGATAGATGCTCAGCTAGACCCATTATGCGTTGACGACCTGGTAGCTTACTCGTGCTGCAAAGGTGTTATGTCTGGCTCATCAGCGGTGATCAGGCCAATCGTGAAACCTACCGATGCCGATACAGTCTACATGCGGGAAAATCTCCGCCATCTCCTGCAGCCTGTTTCGGCGTCAGTCGCTGTATTGTTGTTTCAGGATAGACGGCAAAGATCTGATGTACCATATACCGGTGCCACACCCTATGTCGAGTAATCTCCTTCGTCTACTTCTGTCATTTAGTATGTCGTCAACGGGTCCTCGGTACAAGCCAGGGAGGGAGCCGAGCATCTGCTCTCAAAGTAAAAGCTCAGTATCATATATTGAGCCATTGGGTCGAAATGACGTACGACGTAGTGCTGTCTATCTTGACGCTATGATCCCCATCAAGTCATCTTGTCAGCGCAGAAAGGTGTCCAAGACTCTGCTCGCAACCCACCAGCACTTCTTCTTGATCAACGGGAAATCGGTATACCCAAGAGGAATTATTGCTGACGAGGGGTCGTTCCTTTTTCAGTATGCCCTCTTACATCACGAGAAGTCGAAAAACATTCACTATGTTCGTTCAGCTTCGACGAAGTATGCCGCTTGCGACACATCGAGGTTCTGACCAGAATGACGAGATTCAACTTCGTCATTGTCCGCTGATCGATCAAACATTTGGGGTAGACGTGAGCAACGTTCCATCAATCGTCGATGGAAGATCTGTTGATGACTCACAGCCGTGATGGTGAACGCCAGTTGAAGGGACCGACGACGATTCAGAGTCATCACTTGAATCGCGGTATTCCATGTTGGAACAGGTCACGATCTAACAAATTGTATGGGTGAAAATGTTGATGATTGATCGGTGTACGCTTTTCAAGAGAGAAACGTTGATCCATCATCATCAACAACGTTGATCTTGTTTCTGATCAGACGAGGCGTGTAAGATTCCGGTGCCCGTCCTTTGACCTGGAAGGATGTTCTAAGGGCAACACCGCGCTCGGAACAGAGCTTGTGTGTGTTATGTGTGTGTGTGTATTGCTGTCGATATTGTGATATCTTTCGGTTCGGGTTTAGATGGTGTCTAAGTATTCTGTCGTCAAGTATGCACAGCAAGCGAAAGTCGTGTTCGATCATGCAAAATTTTGCGCTGTCCTTTCACTCTGATGCGTCGTCGGAGGATGATGTCCGATACGGAGCCACGCAAAGGACACCTGAGATGCTGCGAGCTACCGGGGGTCCTTTGACGTTGACGTTGACGTTAGTAAACTGACCTTCAGTGATACTCCATTGGCTTTTTGACATCGTATGAGATAGGAAGAATCAAGATCAGCGGCGGGGAGATCGGTTGAGTAGCAGAATCTCGAGTGGGAAAAACACAGCTCAAGATCGATGGCAAGATTCGCCTTTCAACTACAAAGATCAAAGGAATGCCTTTGTACTTCTAAATCCGATGCGAAACCTCATCGGCTAGATCCACTTTAAGCATGTTCATACATACTAGCCTTGTCGCATGAGGCTAGTATGCCGCAGACGTCGTACTGCACGTCTCTGAGTCTCGCTCAAATCATAACATTCTCCGCATGCTGACGCTCACAGGGTTTCAGTGCACGAGCCCAACAAGGATCCTTTGCCCCCACTGGCGCGGGCTTGAGGTGATCGGTTACCGTAAGAAACGGTCGTGCTCATGTCGACCCTTGACAACGGTTGACTGATTCTCTGGCTGTGCGACGGAAAAAGTCCCGTAGCGAAAGGGTAGTTACAGTTCAGCGTAGTTCCGTCTTCGACATAGCCGCGAAGGTTCATTACGACTTGCAAGTCAGTGTGAAATGTTGCGCAAAAGTGGAGTAAATCGACTGCGTATACACAGCTGGAAGGGGGTTGAACGAAATAGCGTTTGTGGGAGGGCTTACTGAAACACGACTGACTGAGGGCCAAGACGTATGGAGCAGAACGGCATGGCTTTTTCGGCGAAAACCAACAATGTTGATGTATCTGGGAGAAACTTGACTTGACTAAACCGACGAAGCTGCGTGTATTCCTACCTATACTTCTTCTGCGTGTAAATGTTACATCTGAACTGACAGCTTCCGAATACTCCTATTAGATGCTGCAAAATATCGCACTTCGACTTGATGCACTTGCAACGCCTCCTGATTCTCCATTTCTTTCGCGATGCTAAATCCTCAAGCTTCCAAATCTATTTCTAATCTCTATTTCTAATCTCTCATTGCAGACAAGAATTGACGATCTCCTCCCATACTGCGGGGAGCAGACGGGACCCGGTGCTCGAGGATCTTTCGAATCCGTACTAAAATTCATAATGGCACAAACAGCCTGAGTTTTCATCTACGGCCATAGAATCCAGAAAGCACCGGGTCCCGTCTGCTCCCCGCAGTTAAGTTGGATATCGCTCGGTTAGTACCAAGGTGGGGGACCACTTGGGAATCCCGGGTGCTGTAGTTTTTGCTTTCCTTTTTGACGAGTCGTCGACATCATTCAAATTGATTAAATTGATCTTTTTATCGATGCTGAGATTGAACATCTCGAGAAGAATTAACCGCTCGCAACGATTTGGGATGCAAAGGAGGTTATAATTTGATTTCAGGGTAGACTGTGTGTAACGGACGATCTGTGCGTGATTCCGTCCCTTTGATGGATGGTATATTCTCCGCACCACTTTTTGATTACAGCGGCATGATTACTGAAATGGTACATGCACGGCAAAGATATAATGATATATACAACAGGATTGTAAGATACAACGTGAATTGGTCGGCGGTGCTGTTTACAAATTGTACTGGGAAAGTCAAGAGCAATTATCCCAAAATGGTAAGATCGAACACCGCAAGATGAGGCTCGAGACTTCATGTTGGACCTTTGATCTTACAGCGCGCTAGCTTAACGCGAGTCCGATCTTCAGCTATTCAGACGCCCTTCAAGCTCTTTGACCTTGTCTTCCAACTCCTTGTTTCTATCTTGTAGAGACTTGATCGTAGTCCGCATACCCTTTTTCATCTGCTCAGCCGCGCGAAGCAGTCGATCTTGTCGATGAAGGTGTTCCGATATTTGCTCGAGGGACGAGATAGTTGGCGAGAGGACCGAGTGAGGTGGTGAACGGGGTGTAGCGGGTGACGATAAGAAGGGATTTGGCTAGTTGCCAGAGTCAGTATATGCGAAACAGAAACAGAGCATAGGGGATATTACAGACTTACATCTTGAACGGACCTTTTCGGCGTTCTCTCAACGTCTAAAGTCTCTTCTTCCCTCCTTCGTTTACCCAGACCGTCTTCTGCGGCATTCATCAGTCGTTCCTTGAATGATACCCCTGCACCAGGTGTAGCAGCATTGGGATACTGTTGACTTGCTGTCGGCTGAGACGAAGCGGGTGTGCTCGCTATAGCTTCTCTCTCCAGATCTTCCGTGTCCACTTTATCCCAATCAATCTCCTCCATCTCGTCAGCGTTCTCTTCGTCATCGTCATCCTCCACGAAGACTGGTTCTTGCACACGGGTCACGGAAGGCTTCAAAGGGCTAGCAGCTGTAGTCAGACCACCGGAGCCCAACGGACGACCATATCGAGCTGCAGGAGATTGACCGAGGGTCTGATTCGTGCGTTGAACGAGCTGGGAAGCGCGAGTGGATCCTGAAGGCGTCGAAGGTCCGGCTCCATTGGTGTCTAAGGGGAATATCTCGTCGTGCCATTTGAAGAATTTGCATCGTTCAGGATCGTCTCGAGGCAGAGGACAGCAGTAGAAGGCTCTGCAATGCAATGTAGGTCAGCTGAATTGGACTGTTGCGTTTTTCGACCGCAACCTCACCTTCCTGCGTTCTTAGTTTTTGGGCCAGCTCGTAATTTGGGACATTTCATTTGATGACCCTATGTCCCAAAGTCAGCATGAGGCGACATGGGGATGTATCGATGGCTCTGTATCCACTCACCGTACATTTGACGTCGCCTGTTTCGTCTACAGGTGTGCCAGGCTGCAGTTGAGTCCTAGTAGGATTCTGAACCCTTGACCCTCCCACCGTCCTAGTCCTTGACGCCATAATGCCTTCGCGTATGCTCAAGAGGCCCTCTGGTATATATTGCATGTAATCCACCTGAAATGTATCGATCGACAAATATGACGCAGGTTGAGTGATTCACCTCCACCGTGTCAACAAGGGGGGGATCAAGTGCCACAGTGGATAAACCCAGGTTAATAGTTGGCGGAGATAGGGAAATGAGATATATGAGTGAGTGGATTTGGATTTAATTCCGTCTCTGCCCGATTTTGAACGTCTCAACTGGGATTGGCCATTTAGGCGTCACTGAGTAACTCACAACGAGCAATCCTCAATCCTAAAAACAACATCCATACGCCTTCTCCTCTCCTCGCATCACTTAACCCTATAGTCATCACTTCCTCCCCGATGTACTCCCTCGCCAAATTGCCGAAGGGCCAATCCGCCCTCAAAACAGCTTTGAGAAGATCCGTCTCTTCCAAGGCTTCTTCAGCAGGTGGTGTCAGTGTCATCGGATTCGAAAACAAAGGTCCAGCAGCGACCTCAAGCTTGACAGTAGCTATCAAGGCTGGTTCTAGATTCGAGAGTACTCCTGGTGTAGCTCATGTGTTGAAGAACTTTGCTTTCAAGGTGGGTTCGAGGTTGCGCTTTCGCCATTGGATGAAGGTGGATTAGGTGTCAATGACACGGAGCATCAGTGACTCAGTAAATGGAGGAAAGGAAAAGTCAAGATAGGAAACAGGATGATTGTAAGGCTTCGGAGCAACGCTAACGTACACTACCCCTCTAGGCCACCGCCAATGCATCGTCCTTGAGAACAGCTAGAGAAACGGAATTGTACGGTGGTGTTCTGTCCGCTGGACTCACCAGGGAACACCTTTACCTCACTGCTGAGTTCCTCCGAGGTGACGAGTGGGTCTGAGTTGCCGATCATAGTTTGATCTATACTGAATTTCGCGTCTAGGGAACACTTCCTCTCAGTCCTCGCTTCCGTCCTCTCATCCTCCCAATTCCACGCCCACGAGCTCAAGGAGCTCGTCCTTCCTGTTGTCCAAAGCGAAGCCGTTTCCGCGCAATCATCACCTGTCGAGCTCGCTCTTGATGTCGCACACAACCTTGCCTTCCGAAAGGGATTGGGTAACTCGCTCTACGCTTCGCCCCACTACCCAGTGACGATTGACGATGTCAAGTCTTTCGCTCAAGGTGCCTTCTCGAAGAACAACGTAGCTGTTATCGGATCCGGTATCTCAACGGAGTCGTTGTCGCAGGTGGTCTCGCAAGCTTTCGGATCTGGATCAGCCGCTGCAGGATCATCGGGATTGAACACGACATCCACTTCGTACTACGGTGGAGAAGCTAGAATCCCGCTCGACATTCACGCACCAGCAACTTCCGTTCCTACCGTCGTTATCGCTTACGGTTCCACTTCACCCGCCGGACCAGAGTTGAAAGTCTTGAAACACTTGTTAGGTGGTGAATCGGCTCTGAAATGGACTCCAGGTTCCTCACCTCTGTCTCAAGCTGCCGACAAGGTCCCAGAAGGCTCAGCCAAGGCTTTCTTATTGCCTTACTCCGATGCTGCGCTCTTCGGTGTCGTCGTGTCCGCTCCTACGTCTCCTCAACTGGCCGGCCTCGCCAAAGAAGTCGCTCAAATTCTCAAATCCGCCGGTCAAGGTGCTAAAGACGATGAAGTCAAGAGGGCTATCGCCAAGGCTACTTTCGCTGATGCCTCTGCTTCGGAAACTTTGCAAGGTCTTGTTGCCAACGCTGGTCCAGCTGTGAGCGATGTTTCACCTTGTACATCGATGGGGTACAAACGCTGACTTCGTCTTGACTCAGCTTTTCGCCGGCGGCGAAGTCAAGTCGGAATCGTTCTCCGGTGTATCCGCTTCTTCCATCTCCAAGGCAGCCTCTGAATTACTCAAGAGCAAGCCTACTGTAGTATCTGTCGGAAACGTCAACGTCCTGCCATATGCGTGAGTAGTCTGCATTGGAGACTGGCGATTTGCGTGGTAAAGCTGATTCGCTGTCTTTGTGATAGTGACGAACTCAACTTATAAAAAGGCATGGTTATTTTGTAGAAGATCACGATGCACAACACATAACCTTTAGCGTGGGATTGAGTGTGACAAGGGACATAATACATGGTACATGCTACAACGCTTGATCTTACAAAGTCAGATTCAGTATTTCATGGGACGGGGGCACGAGTACAATCAGGACAGAAGAGCTGCCCGTAATCCTGACGAGAGGTTAACAAAGTCATGAACTGATTAGGCGGTGACAGCGCGACCTCGAGAGGCGTAGGCTTTGACGATGCCTTGCTCGATCCTACCACAATCACACGATCAGCAACTTATCGTCCATAAGATGCGTGATCCCGCTCACCTTTGCTTGACCAACATCATCACGCCCTGCTGCACGAAACCCTTGACCAATTGACCCTCCAGACCTGTATACAAAGTCCTGATCCCGCCTCTTCTGATTATCCTAACTAACGTTTCGAGCATTCCGATCTTCTTGGCATCTTTGCCCTTGTCCCGTCCAGATTGGCTGAGCACTTTGATCAGTACCAATGGGTACAGGGGTATCGTCGCTAACGCATTCGAAAGTGCGCCCAGGAGGAAAGTTACAACTGCCGGTGGATTTTTGTGGTATCGTTTGGGCAAGATCAGCCTGATCAAGAGGGAGTGAGTGTAAAGGGTCAAGGATGGTAAAAGTGTTAAAGGGATAGTGGGGGTAAAACCTGAGAATAACCCTTCGATCCCTTGTTCGGCGTATATAGCTCTCAAGCTGTCGACGAGAGATCGTTTGTTGTTGTTGTTGTATGTGGACTTGGCGTTGGGATTGAGGTTGGTTTCGTCCTGATCATTCTCGATCTGTTGTCTCACGCAGATCGTCGATATGGGTAGACTGATCCCTTTGGAGACCAGACCGCTGATCACGCCGATAAGCAGTTCTTCGAGAGGATTGGGCTGGGTTACTCGAGGAAGGGATTCGGAGGCTTTGGAGGATAGGCCGCCGATACCTGCTGGAGAAGCCGAGATGGGTTGGCTGGGAGGGACGGGGTGTCGTGTGTGCCAGATATGAACGCCTTTCTGTAGGGAGGTGTAAGTGTAGAAGTAGATGAAATTGGATAGGAGCGTCGAGAGTGTGTCTGCTTCTATACCGGAGTAAAGATCGGATATGTAGGTCTTCTTGGAGAGTAAGTGACTTAAGGTATCTCGCAGATTTACTGTTGCATACTAGTCAGTTCAGGTCGGATCACACAGCTGCGATTGAAGACACGCTTACATCGCTCGTAATGTGGTCTCCTGGCATTGTTCTGCATCCGGGTCGTGGCTACGTCCAGTGGGTAAACGAGGGCATTGCCCACTGCTGAGCTGCAAGGACATTAACGGTCAGCGTGAGATCATATCAAGATCTCTCGGGCGAAGACGACTCACCCCAATGCTCCCGAAGTCGCTTGAAGGAAGGGGGGCAATGTCGTGTTCATCGTGATGTGCGACGTCCAAGGCGTGTACAATGGCCTGCTGGTGGACTACAGATCCATCAATGCAGAAGAAGGAAGCAGTGAAGTGAGAAAGATACGTGCATCGTGAACAAACGAACAGGCAGAATCAGCTCCCCATGGTTGTCGATCTGATCATCCCGGTCAACGCCCTATAACCGGAATATGTAACCACGCGTCAATGATCTAATCAACCAAAACAAATAAAATATCCCCGAATCTTCATTCATTCTTTCTTCCACCATCGCCATCGCTATAACAGAGTAGACTCGATGACGACCATATGACCCAGCATGCCATCTCCCCTCAGTAAGGATAAGGGAAAGGCAGAAATCCAAGATGATAGTGACTTGACGGAGGAGGAAAAAGCTGCTCTGGCTGCGGCTGCCGAGGCGAGGCAAAGGAGTTTCGAGAGGAGTTTTGCAGGTCCGAGTGTCGGTAAAGCTGGTAAGTCCGCCTTTGCTTTGAAGATCGATACATGAGATGCTGACACTGGATTTGTGTGTAGGGCTGGTCAGGGATCAAACAGGTCAGCTACGAAATCGGAGTCTAGCAGAACAGTCGAGCTGATAGAAGTCGATAACGAACAGAGATCAACAAGGTCATAGCCGAGGCTTCAAAGGTGAGAGCTATCAAATGTACTTGGATATCTGGGATGAGAGCTGAAATGTTAGACCTGTAGGGCTCGAAGTATGTGGATACATTGTGCAGCTGCATGTGTAGCTTACTGATAATCCGAACAGGTATTACCAGAATCAAGTGAGGAAGGACAAAGAGCTCACGGAGAAGATCGAATGGTATCAAGCCAAGGTTCGTTGTCAGCTTCACATTCGCGGCAATGTGCAGCCAGAGCAAGCTGAATTCAATTATCGTTGCAGCGGGATGAGCTCATGAAGATGGCGAATATACCTAGACTAGAAGCCGAAGCCGACCGGATAGTGAGCGGTCACCTGTATAAGAGGGGTCTTAGACAGCTGACGTAGATGGTAGCTGCTGGAAGTTGAGGCAACAAGGGATATATCCCAGACCATAGTTCATGTTGATATGGATGCCTTTGTAAGTCAGCTTCCAAGCTCTCGTCCTGATGATCAAACCCGCTAACGTTATTTGACCTGTAGTATGCTTCAGTCGAGGTGCAGCGAGATCCGACGTTAAAAGGGAAGGCATTTGGCGTGGGCCAAGGAGTATTGACGACGGCTTCTGTGAGTTTGTCGTGTCATCAGCAACCGATTGAAGTTTACGCAGACCCTTTTTCCAGTATGAAGCACGGAAATTCGGCTGTCGATCGGGCATGGCTGGGTTCATAGCCAAGAAATTGTGTCCGCACATCATTCTGTAAGCTCAATAATAACGTCTTTCCAGAGTTCGAAGCTGATCAGTCGGAATAGGACTAAAATGCATTTCGATTTGTATATTGCCGCTTCAAAAGCTGTGAGAGAGGTTCTGCTTCAGGTAAGCTAGGCAGTGTGTCATGAAATGCAGATGCAGTAGCTAAAATTGGGGCCCAGTACGACGAAAATCTTATGATGGCGAGTCTCGATGAGGGGTATCTCAAGTATGCTCGATCTTCGATTCGCACTTTTTGTATGAGCTGATTTCAATGTAGCATCACGCCGTACATGTCCACTCACAACATGTCTGCGTCCGATACGGTCGCCCAAATTCGGGCGGAGGTAGAAGCCAAAACGCAATTGACCATGTCGGCCGGGATAGCGCCAAATAGGATGTTAGCTAAGATCTGTTCGGATAAGAACAAGCCAAATGGACAATATGAGATGGAGTTCGAGCGGTCGGTCATCACGAAGTTTATGAGGGACCTGCCTGTCAGGTGAGTCGGGCAAGTCCAAGCTGCTTGCTTTAGTCGACTGATGATCTCGCAGGAAAATACCAGGCTTTGGTCGAGTGACGGAAAGGTGTCTCGAAGGCCTGGGTGTCGAGGTGAGTGGGCGGCGGGAGACATCTGGGAACTGAGCTGAGTCGTGTGAACAGACTTGTGGAGATATATATACTCACCGAGCTGAATTATTGGTGATGGATCACTGGTTTGGCTTCCGCGGGCTCTGGTGAGTCAAATCTATTGTACAACTGGCACGACTAGCTGACAAATCCCACAGTAAGGCATACTTGGGCATAGCGGATAATAACGTTGCCCCGGGGAAGAGGGAAGAGCGGAGAAGCGTGGGAGTGGAGAGGTGAGCCCCCTACACATGATTCGTTGCTGCTGAGCTGATCAATGGCATTTAAGGACGTTTCGAGACAAAGTCGACGAGGAAGATATCCTCAATGAGGTGGCTAGTATTGCGGAAGAGCTGGAGAAAGATCTCGAAAGACTGCAGTATGCCGGCAAGACCGTCACTGTGAAGTATAAGGTGAGCATGTGCCTGTGATCACCAAGCGAGCGAGGCTGATGCATCCCTCCCACACAGCTGCACACCTTTGAGAGTGAGTTGCGGCTTGCACATCGTGGTCCAACTCTAAATTGACCGAATGCCTAGACAAAACCCGCGCGAAATCGGTGGGAAAGTACATATCGACAAGCAAGGAGATACTGCCGATAGCGCTGGAGCTGATGAAGCGGGAGCTGCCCGTGCGGATCCGGTTGTTGGGGATACGGTTGTCCACCTTGAAGGATCTGACCATTGTAGATAAGGGGATCAAGGGGGTGAGTGAGGCATCCCTTGTCTCCATAGCTCAATATACCGTGGTCATCACTGAAATGACAAGATGTCATTACGGTCTTGCTGACCAGTGACTCTGGACTATAGTTCCTTGTTTCCCCAAGCAAGAAGCGAGCGGCTGGAGGTTCGCGGACAGGAACGCCTGTGCCCACGGAAAACGATGACGATTCACCAGAGCTCATACGTATGGAAGAGGAAGATGAAGCGGAAGTATTGGATATGACATTGGATGACGATCAAGACGGATCTCCTGCCCCAAATGAGACACTTACGCCGCCGCCGACATCTGCGCTGGGCAAGCGGAAATCGTCAGAAAATGATAAATCCCACCTCCTAGGTCCAGTATGTCCGATCTGCAGTAAAGCTCTTGGAGCAGGTACTTCGAATATAGGCCTGAACGAGCATATCGATTGGTGTCTCAACAAAGACGCCATCAGCGAAGCTAGCAAGAAATCGCCAGTAAAGAAAGCTAGATTGGAGAACGGCGTTCAGGCGAAGAAGGCGAAGGAAAAAGGTACAATGTTGGATTGGCTGAAGAAGAAGTAGTACTAGATTATGATCTGTCGGAAGAGGGTTGTACAAGCATATAGCTATTATTGTTGTTGTACCAATATGTCCATTGCATATTGCATAATGCATATCATAATGCCTTTTCAGCTGAAAGAGACAGAGGTTTGCTGTTTGTTTACGCGGGCATCGCATTGTGGGGACTCCGGTGATAAGATAGCGTCAAAGCGCGAATGTCGAAAGCGATTTCAACTTGATCTCTGTTTCTGACCCCCGTTCACTTGATCTACTTGAGGGAAATTCGACGGGCAAGTTCAGCATGGCCCAGCGACGGGCTCTGGGACTCTCCGGACCATTTCGCTGTTCGTTAGCTCGACGTCCACATCTCGCTCTAGTGCAGCGTATTTTGCCAAGATCATCATCTTCTCCCCTCAATCCCTCCGTTGTTGTCCGACATCAGAATGATCGGTTTCGACACCTCTGGAGCACGCCAAGACGCCTGGATATCCCCCAATGGCCGAACCCTCCAGTCCCACAACCGCCCATCGGACCCTCTGAAGATCTGATAACGGGTTCATTTCCACGTCGAAAGCAGAAGGAATCGTTTTGGCGAGAATGGTCATCCAGCGCTTCATTCCAGGCTGCGCTGACCACGGTCGTCGGGCTGGGTATGGTCTTTGCGGCTGGAGTGGGGTATCTGGAATGGTACAAATCGCATGTCTTACATAGGGTGAGTTGGTCCTCTCATGCATGACTCGTTGCTCCTTGCCTGACCTGAGTCTGAGCTAATGAGAGGTTGCTTTATTGGTAGATTGGGAGAGCCTTCGAACCTGGTTATGTGGGTCTAGCCCTCACTCATCCTGGGTAAAGTAGACCGCTTGGCACGGCTAATAAGAAGAGATGCACGATAGGACCCAGCATTGGAACTTTCGACCCTGCATGCGCCGAATTCGCAGCATATACATAGAAGGGAACAGCCGTTGATTGATAGGATAGTCGCAGGCGAGGAGAAGGGTGGATATTATTTGGTGATTGGGTCAAAAGGGACTGGAAAGGGGACGATGATTCTAGAGTGAGTGGAGCGAGTCATTATGATCATCACTTTTTGACCGTACCCGATACTGATACTGATACTGCTGTTAGTGCGATGCGCAAGATCAATGCGGACGGAGTATCGTTCTGTGAAGGTGGGTCATAGGACGTTGACGAAACGAAATTGGACAATAAGCTGATTCAATCGAGAACGAAAAGCACATCCTGATTTGGAAGTCTTCAGATTACGCCTGGGAAAAGCGCTGGACTTTGATTTCTACGAGGATTGGCAGGGATCGCTGTTCTCAAGAGCTGATCCGAGAAACGGAGGACCGGCTCTGGATGTGGAAAGAGCTTTAAACAAGTTGGAGAAGGTCGCGCTGAGGTATGCGAGGAAGAACGGTAGACCGTTGGTCATGGCTTTCAACAGTGTGTACAGTCTCCACTGAGTCAGACTTCATTAAGCTGATGTTGAGCCTTGAAAGACATCCACCTGTTCCCGAACACGGACGAGGGGCATGGTTTACTGCATCAGCTCCAGCAGCGAGCGGAAGCGTGGGCCGAAGGAGTAAGCAGCCGTTTGAAGCAGCGTACGGTGGGACTTGCAGCTCATCCGTTGACACAGGGCATATTGACCATGATATTCTCCACCGACGACTTCTGTAAGTGAAGTACCCTTTTACGATATTGAAGGCATGCTGAAGGTACCTGTAGGGTGCTTGGACATGATGAAGAAGAACGCGTCTCGAATGCGTATCCTGAGCGTATACGACTTGTCGGCATCGGAGTCGCTCAAAGCATTGCGACATCTCCGAACGCAGGCGTTGGCCAATCGGGGCTTGCAGCGAGATGTTGAGGAGGATGATGTTCTAAAGCGGGTGTATGAGTTGGTCGGAGGAAGAACCAGCTATCTCGCTAGGATAGCCAGGGCGGATGACATGCTGGGTGAGCAGAGCGACGAGTCTGAAGAAGATTCAAGCTGATGCCATGCGCGTAGAGGAGGCCGAGCAGATGATCGAGGGCGAGAAGCAATGGCTGTTGTCGAAGTGAGCTGGTTCAAAGCCGGATCCCGATTGACACAGCTGATACGATTGATAGGATTGGGCTTATCCCGGAGCACGATGATGACGTGATGTGAGTTCTTCATACTACCTATTTTCGTCGATGAAGCTGACGTGCTTGCAGGGACGAGCAGAAGTGAGTATATGACCTTCAGCGAGAGATGAGTCGCTGAGCGCTTCCACTACGACTTCGTACAGATGGGCAAGGTAGGTGCAATCAAATCTTGTGACGATCAGCGCTCATCGCTTAAATTCTAGCTGCTCATGGTTGCTCCTGCGCCATCTCGCCAAGATGCTACCGCCTCTTTCGGAATATCCGTTGGTCGATGCTGCCGAACCAGCAGTCACGGAGAATGCTTTGCCGTTGGCCGAAGATAGCTCAGACCGAGAAACCTCGAACAGCAGCATAAACGTTACTCCGCCTCCAGCCGAGCCGTCGTCCGCAGATATCCATCTTCCTCATGTCACGTACGAAGCAGCTAGGCGAATTATGACGCGTACTGACTTTGTCAATGACCTTGACCATTACCATGTGAGTTGACTTTCAGGAGAGAAGGTCCAATCACTGATGCAATGAGATTTGCAGATCGTATCGATTGATGTAAGTCTTCGACGCCAAACGGAGAGCTCATGCTGACCACCCGAAACGACAGCTGCACCATCACGTCCGTCCTGACTCTCTGCTGCTGCTGAGAGCTGCACAGCAGGTTGTGGGCGAGGACAACTTTGACGATGATCTGGATACCACGCGTGATCGAGTGGATCAGATTGAGGGTGAGTGTGATACAAAATGCACTGATCGCTCGTTCCTGTTTGGGTTGTATGTGTTTGTGGAATTTCTGGAAATCCCGCTAACTTCGGATTCACCATTTACACAGGTCTTCACCGACAAAGCGAGTTGACTATAAAAGAGCCATTCAAAGTGACGTTTGACAAGGTAGATGGTAAAGGCGTATGGGAGGTCATAGGGTTGGGCGATAGTTTTGTACCTGCATCCGAGGATGAAGAGGAAGAGCGTTTGGTATGATGACGCGCCATTAGAATCTATTCAAAATGGTATACGGTCTAGTAATTTGGGTTATAGTGCACGCTTCTCAGCCTACACGACTACATTACAATTTTGTAATGATTCTGAATTGATGTTTACGTTGATCCACCCTGAATTCTAAATGGTTGACCCCCTTTTTCACCTTTTAGGGTAATTTTCTTGGAAAATCAATAGTGATCTGACGCGTGTAGTTTTGATTTTTCCCATTTGACAATTGATGAGTCTAGAATCGCAGTGTGAAAAGAAGTGACGATGATGGATATTTGATGAATGATGCACGGTTCACCTGGTACAACGGTTTAAATGGATTTTGATCAATGTTCAATCATACTCCTCTTCCTACTCCTTCTAACCTTGTTCATATATACAAACATACTCATCCTCTCAACCTGTCATCATTCACTCGACATCTTGATACATGACTGCTATATAAAGTGCACATCGGTGAGTGATGACCTTGACAATCAGCGAATGACAATCAACGCGTCTAATCTGCTTCTTGTTCACTCCACACAGCTTTACATACATCATCTACTAGGTTCATTCAACTCAATCCACCATGTCCCCTACACTCCCACCCTTGTCCTCGCCGGACGAGGTAACAGATAAAGAGAATATGCCAATCACCCTACCTCCCATCCGCGACATCCACGCTACCCCAAAGAACAACTCACACCTCCCTCCGACGCCATCCACTATTCCCCCTTTGCATTCCAGACAAGATCAAAATCTCATCACACCCATTCAATCGCGCGTACGCCAGCCTCTACAATCTTTCCCTCAGACCAATCAACCCAACATCATGATGACTCCTCAAAGCAACGGCATGCCGATTCAACCATACGGCGTCCCTTCGTCCGCCTTGGCTTTCGACGAGAAACGATACCAACAGCCCACGCCCCAGACCCAGCCACGTCCTCATCAGACCCCGTGTCCTCGACCTTCCGTCGGTCTACCCATCACATCAGCCGCTAGGACGAAAGTTCACCCGCCCAATGGCACACCGCTCGATACGAACGCTTTCAACGTGGGCTATCCCAACGCGCCATTGAGAACACCTCATTCCATCCTGACAACGCGTACCGGTACAATGGGCCGATCGGTCTCGACTCCAACATTACCATTCAATGCTGTCCCATACGCGCTATCCAACAAATCGGCAGCCAGCACGCGATATTCACCCTCCGTGGAATCTAATCAGTCATCCTCTGTTTCTCGATCGGCAGTTAAGGGTCGCGCACAAATGTCGTTCTCACCCTCACCTACTCCTTCATCACCTACCCCGATCGATCTGTCCGGCATCCAGCCGCCTGCGCCCTTCCCCGGCGCATATCCTATAGCTTACACGCGTAAAGATCCCGTACCCGCGGATGAGGGTGAGCCTGAGTCGGAGAATAAGCGAAGCGGTCGTCAAGGGGCGCCCAGCTGGAACCCTTGGGACTATGTGCTAGGTGAAGTACCGGGAGGGGAACAAGCCCCGAATCAGACGCCAGGTAAAGATGAAGATGCAAAAGGGAATAAGATCAGGAGGAGGTTTACGAAGAGAGAGCTGGAAGCGTTGGAAGTGCTTTGGAGCATCTCGAAGAGCCCTAGCAAGTATGAGAGGCAACGATTGGGAGCTTGGTTAGGTGTGAAGACGAAGCATATTACGGTCTGGGTGAGTTGTCACAACACTGGAGGAAAGGATGATTGCTGATGTCGGTGACCAGTTCCAAAACCGACGACAAGAGGAGAAACGATACCTCCGCGAGGGCGCACCAGTTGAGCCTCCTCCCCCGTCGCGATCCAACAGAGGAACGTTTGATCCAGTCACCGGCAAATGGAGACCCGTCCCTCTATCCTGCATTTCAGGTCTTCAGCCTCCTCCCGAAGAGAAGTCCGCCGTCGTCCGATCGATCAGTGTCGGCGATCTCACACGAGATATGTATTTCTCGCAACATCCTGAGCTCGATGCTCACCTCCCTACGCCTACCCCTTCCGCCTCAAACAGAATGTACACGACTCAAGGTAACATCACTCCTCTTCCTAAACGAGGCAACGGCAACTCTCTCGACCAGATCCTCCAAGCGCGGGAGATCAGCTTTGATCATAACAGGAAACGACCACAACATCAGCAACCACAACGAAGGGGCAGCGTTGAGGGCAAGAGTGCGTCTCAGGGTGTGGGACAAGGGAAGTTCAGAGAGCTTCTCGCCCTTCTCCCTAGTGATCCACCTTCCATGGATTTGTCTGAGATTGCCGGTGACGATGACAGCGAGGCAGGAGACGGTAGTATAGATTCCGAATCGCCGAAGCGGACCCCACTAGGTGCCAGAGGTGGAGCTATGGGTCTGGATAGGATGCTCAACGGCCCTTCAGGGGCGACTTTGGGCCGAGCTACTTCTCTGGATCTGCTCGCCTCCGCGCCGAGGAAGGGCAAATATTGGTCATCCAAGTCTGTCAACAATGGTAACGCCCTTCAACCGAAATCGATCAACGGATCCCCCAGCGGCGTTTTGGGTGCTATCAATCCGAATGTCCCCCTCGACCGAGCGAAGCCAGGCATGAAGCACACTCTACCGCCGTTATCCGGGTCAGCCTCCAAGCGCGCCAGGATGGATGGGACTCGACCAAGACCGGCGACTTCATTCAAACCCAAGGATTCTTTCTCCCGATCACAAAGCGCTGCTGTACTCGAGACTCCTTCCGCGAACAAAGAGAATGTAGATCGGGGGGAGATGAAAACGCCTGGGTTCGCAAGAAGCTTTTCGTTCTCGTCAAGCGCGAGCGACGGGGTTGCCATCACCCCTGATAATGCTGTGCTAGCGAAGAAGCAGACTGACGGGACGAAGAAAGAGGAAAAGGAGGTCCGAGATGCCGCTGAGATCATGCTACAGCTGCTTGGTGGGAGCCAATGAATAAGGGCACGAATATTTGTGGATCACGAGATGGCGAGACGAGGGGAGATGAATCGTCGATGTAACGAATAGATAGTCGTCTGATAAACTTTCCTCTTGGGTTTATTGGTTCTTGACTCTGTGTTTCATATAGCATCGCGATGCGTAGAAACAGAAGAAATGAATGAAACATGCCATGTCACGTTGCTTCCAGCTGCGATAGGCGAAATCAAACGCGTCTTACGGAAACAGGTCTGATTGCCGCTTTTACCGGAAAACAGGCAAGGAAAAAACGTCATGACGCATTTACTGGTTTTAACATGACGAAATGGCATGACCTCAATACAGTCTCTTCTGTCGTATTCGTCGTCTGCAGTGGTCCAGTAAAAATCACCTTCGAGATACATGTGCTATAAGGACGATACTACGACGAGATGGGCCTGCTCTCAGCTATACTGAGCTGGATAGCGTATCGATGGGACTTGATTGTCCATTCGGGATGGCCGGGATTCTTTTGGGTCAGACCCGGATGGTCTGTCGACGAGATCCCAGATCAGAGTGGGAGAGTGAGTAGATGCTACTGCGAGACGTAGTGATCAGGGTGAAGCTGAATCACGCTGAATTTGACTCAACGATGGTAGGTGGTATTGATCACAGGAGGGAATTCGGGAACGGGGTACGCAACGGCATTGGCATTTTACAATGCAGGCGCGAAAGTGTATATAGCGTGTAGAAATGAGCAGTTGGCGAATGAGGGCATTAAGAGTATACAGAAGGGAGCGGTGAAAGGTTTCTTCAATGAATTTATTGTCCCGAAAACCCAGAAGAGCGGTCAGAAGAAGGGCACGGTGGAGTTTATCAAGTTGGATCTAGCGGATCTGGGCAGTGTGGATTCTTGTGCTGAAGAATTTTTGAAGTGAGTCCAATGGGCACGTCGCAAGAGGTTATGGATACTGATGAGCGTCTGATAGGAACGAGAAGAAGCTGGATATTTTATTTGCGAATGCTGGTGTGATGGCCTCGTGAGTGATGTGGAGTGGTTTATAATTGTGACACTAATGGGACTTGAGCAGACCAGAGGGACTTCGCACAAAACAAGGATACACTTTGCAATTCGGCACCAACGTGAGTCTGTCCCAAACGTCGATGACTATCAGCTCAAAGGAGAGCCCATAGGTCTTGGGCCACCACCGTCTGATCAGCCTGCTTTTACCCCTCTTGCTATCATCTCCGCCGACCCACCCAAGCCGAATCATCCTGACATCTTCGGCCGGCCACGCAACAGCACCAAAAGAAGGGGTAGATCTCCGCTCCGTCGTGAGCGATCCATCTGATCCGGTGCAGCAGCCGGGGACAAAGCCGAAATGGGGCAAGTACGAAAAGATGAGATGGGTCGAGTACGGTCAATCGAAATGGGGCAATATAGCACTATCGAATTACCTACACAATGAGTATGGCAGGCAAGGGAGGTTGATCAGTGTCGCGGTGCATCCTGGTGAGTGTCACCAGTCATGCGAAGGTGTTTCCGCCAGTGCTAAGCGGATGGCAGGCCTGGTCGCTACGAATCTGGGACAACATCTGCCATTCGAAGGCTTCGCGAAGAAGTATCTGCCATGGCTGGTAGTGAGCAGACTTCCCTTTTAGCTGAGCGTCCCCAATCAATCTGATGCGCTTTTTGGTAGTACCCCATCACACGTGCGCCCGCGATCGGCGCCGTCAATCAAGTATGGGCAGCTACCGTGCCAGATGAAGAGGCAAGATGGCTCAGTGGGCAGTATATCGTCCCCTTCAGGAAAGTCGGCATAGCTCGGGCGGACTTGCAAGACGATAAGCGGGTGGAAAAAGTGTGGAATTGGTGCGATGAGCAAGGCAAGAAATGGGCGTGAAAATGCATTAACGCAGGCTGGACGCTACAATGTCTTGTATCCTACTGGCGATGTAATCGAAATCCTCGCATGCTCGCGCAATATATTTCGGATTGTTTTGATCTTCCATATGACCTGGGAGCGGGTTCAGCGGGCGATGTGAGCTTTGGTACTCACCTGCCGGGACTTCCATCGTGAAGGAATGAGCATATTCCTCGAAGTGGTCATGGTGGGGGATGGGCGTCTCTGCGTTGGTCGGGCGATTGAGCTGTCCGCAAATCAGCCCTTTGCTATGACAGTAAGCAAAATGCAAGCTCACCAAAGACGCGGTGATAGATGCCCAAGCCCTTGCGGTGTTGGGATGATTATAGCCCCCACCTCCCGTGATGCAAGTCTTCTTTCCCCACTTCTTGACTCGGTCGATGCACCACTTCATCCCGCCTTCTCCCTCTACAGACCAATTACCAAATTGTCCCACTCTGTCACCCGGCAAGCCGTCCGCACCCATCTGCAGTACGATAAAGTCCGGATCCCACTCCTTGACGACCGGTTCGACGCAGCCTTCCCATATTGTCTTGTAGGTCTGCGATGAAGTGTACGCTTTGAGCGGGATGGCAAGGGAGAATGGGGTTGGGAGCCAGGGGTTGGTCAGATCTGCCCAAGGTGTGCTGGGAGGGTAAAAGCCCGGTGCCAGGTGGTGCAAGGAGAAGGTCATGACATTGGGTGGTTTTGGTGGATTTTTCGTCGGCATCGGATCGGGATATTCCTTGGTCGAGTGGAACGCTGACGAGACGCCGTCTGAGTAATGTAAATCCATGTCGAGATACAGGATTCTTGGAGGACGCGATTTGACTCTTGGTTTTTGTTCTTCTGGCTTGAGAGCGATCTTGCCTTCTTTCGAGAGGAGAAGTAGAGCTAAGACGAGATCGTTGACGTAGCAGAACCCGCCGGCTTCGTGCTTCCTTGCATGATGCCGTCCACCGTCCCAGCAGACCACGAAGTCGGCTTCATTTCGGATCAGCAATCTACAAGCGGTTGAGGTGGATGCGGCGACCAGGGAAGCATACCGAGGGAGAGTCGGGAAAGGTGGATTGTCATGCGAGAGGTTATGTCGATCCATATCGCGATATTCCTGCAGACCTGGTCCCTTCGTTCTTGCCCTTTTGGCGGCTGGTGCCGAGTCTGAGTCCGAGTCGCCTCGAGGAGCTGTCGGGTTGTAGGCCGGTGGTGAAGAGCGAGGCCGCAGGAGGGCATCTGAGCGTGATCAAAGTGAGCGAGGAAGGTCGGCAGCATTCAAGCAAAGCCCTACCTACCGATATAGTCCTTATCGTGGTATTTCAGCATACAGTCTTCCGTCCCGAGATGTTCGTCCGGAGCTACAATGCTTGCTCTGTTGAAAGCTGGCCCATCATCAGACTGACTTGACGAGCTGCTTTCTCTCTCGAGCAAGTCCAAAGCTCGGATCAGCCCGTGGACCATACTCGATCGCCCGATATTGGAAGGCAGGTCGTCCGAGACATCTTGCAGCTCCTGAGACCAGATATAGGACACCCTGGGAGCGCTTGCCGAGGCCATGACGGTACGAAGCGGTTGAGCTGGGTTGTTTTCTTTGTGAACGCAGGGGTAATCATGCATTGATGATTCATGGATCGCGAGTTGATTGACGCGACTGTCTAAATTATTATGACGATGACCGGTTAATCAGGTGATCCGGAAGGTCCGGCCGGAAATTGAGGTTGATCTCATGACCACCATCTCATCGCTTTGTTTTGTCATCGTCACCTTCACAATTGCCATCTGAGAGACGACAACTATCGTCTGAAGATACATGATGATACTTGAGCATAGATAGATAGACGCCTTCCGACAAACCCACACCATGTTGTGTCCGATACGCATACCGCGTCCGCCCACTGCGTTATTACGGACAGGCATCAGATATTACGCTGCACAAGCTGGAGGAGTCGCTGGTAATGGCGAATCTTTAAAGATCAAGTCCCCGTCAGCTCGTCAATCGAGATCAGCACCTACAATTCTTCCGAGCGAGCCTACGACAGAGGAGCCTTCTTTAGGCGAAAGCTTGCTATTTCTCCACACGTCAGAGGCTGTAAGTGCAGCTGTGGTACCTGGGTCTGATCTGCATGTAGAGCGAGCCGGCTGATAGTCCATCGCCTTAGGCACTGGCAACTCCTGGTCTCAGATTCACCGATGGGCATGGCTTGAAGGGGCCAACGGGAAAGGGTAGGCAGACGAGGCGGATGAACCTGTACCAGGCTATACGGGATGCACTGGGGTGAGTTTTAGACCATCTTTAATCAGTAAATTGACTCATCAAGATCACAGTACTGCGCTTGCTACGAACCCTAAAGCATTCGTATTCGGTGAGGATGTACAGACTGGTGTATTTAGGTGCACAACGGGGCTAGTCGATGAATTTGGTGAGCGAGTCCATCTATCGTTTCTGCACCTTCCTGACCTGTTCAACGTTTGCAGGCAAAAAGAGAGTCTTCAATACCCCTTTGACAGAACAAGGTATCGCTGGATTTGCCATTGGACTAGCTAGTGTGGGCGCTACGGCTATTGCTGAGATACAATTCGGAGATTATGTGGGTCCACCACTTGGAAAAGCAAGCTGACAAAAGAATTCAGATATTCCCCGCGTTTGACCAGCTCGTCAACGAAGCTGCCAAGCAGAGGTATGCGAGTGGAGGGGCATATCCACTGGAAGGCGGATCTTTGACGATCAGAGCGCCGATAGGAAGCGTTGGACATGGAGGACTGTATCATTCACAGTCGCCAGAGGTGAGCAGCAAATTCAGGATCGGTGTCTTGTGCTCATTGAGTGGATGTAGGGCTTCTTCCTGGGCGCTGCAGGATTGAAGGTTATCATTCCCCGCTCACCGATTCAGGCCAAAGGATTGATCCTGGCCGCTGTCCGTGATCCAAATCCGGTGTTAGTCTTCGAACCCAAGATACTGTATAGAGCGGCTGTCGAAGAGGTCCCGACGGATGACTACACCCTGCCCATTGGTCAGCCTGACAACGTGCGAGAAGGGTCGGATCTGACGGTAGTGGCATACGGCACGCCTCTGCACATCTGTCGTGAGTTTGTCGAATAATCCAAAAAAGCCGACTGACACGACGCAGAACGAGCGATCGATCTGCTCAGATCTCCTCCCGCCTCCTTGGTCCCCTTTTTGCCCGCTTCGCTGCGTCCACCGAACCCGGCCCCGTCAATACAGCTGATCGACCTGCGCACGATCTCACCGATGCCGCTCGGAGCGTTGACCGAAGCGGTCAAGAAGACCGGCAGGATGGTGATTGTGCATGAAGCTGGAAAAGCGGGAGGAGTGGGGAATGACCTGGCTGGGGAAGTCGGGAGAAGGGCTTTTGAGTATCTGGAAGCGCCGATAGGTCTGGTCAGCGGATGGGAGTGAGTCAAGTCAGTATTAGCATTTGATTTTCGCTGATGTAGACTGCAGCACCCCGGTCCCCCTGACCTTTGAGAAGTTCTACCAGCCCGACGTCATTAGGGTTTTCGACAAGTTAGTGGAGACTTTGGCATATTAGAGTCAGATTTTACGCTTCATGGTTGTACAAAGGATATATGCATATATGTTACAATTTACTATACACACAGGTCGTTCTATAATGCAAGAATGTCCGAGGGATAGAAACGGAAAGTGCGAGAAATCAGAAGACTATCAGAGGTTGTCAGCTTGAGCATGGTTCTCGAGAGCGAGCCGCACTCACTTGCGTGAACAGCCTCGGATGCGATAGCGCTTCCCGCACCGAATCCGATACCAGTAGTGAAGGCGGTACCGAGCTGTTATCTGTTTAGCCACCGTCTTGACCCGGAGCCTGAAGGGATGCTCACCTGCCCACCGATCTTGCCAAATTTGCTATCCTTCTGTTGTTCTTGGACCACCACGCCGCCTTGCATCTGCTGGTGAGGAGGCATCATCTGCATCTGACCGGGAGGAGGCTTCTGATCATGGTACGATTGCGCGGACCCTTGGTACGGCACCATCATCTGCCGAGGAGGTTGCTGCATTGGAGGTGGAGGGGGAGAAGAGTAGAATTGCGCGGGAGGTCTGGGAGAGGATCAGCTTGTTGTCATGGTCATGAGCTCAACAAGACTTACAACTTCTCGATATAGTTGGAAGGGAATAGACCGGATCTCGGGATCGGCACTTGGTGGCCATTCGGGATGACTCGACCCCTGTACCATTGTTCGTTGACTGCGAGGTCGTCAGTACGAGTCACGACGAGGAGCAAAGGACTCACCCTCTTCGTCAATCACGATGATATCACCGCTCCTGAATTGAAGGTCGTCTCCCTCCTGCAGGTGGTGTTAGCTCAGGATTGATCGCGCATAGGTATTTATACGCACAGTCCCGTTGAAATCCCACAACGCTTTGGCTCTTGTCTCTGCGGGCTTGCCTCTGGGCGGCAGGCTCGGCGCTGGAGCTTGCTGAGGTGGTGGCGCTTGGACCTGCTGCTGTTGATGAGGTGGTGAATGGATCGACTCCTCTCTTGCATGACGGACGGTCCACGAGGTCGGCGATTGTGAGATGTTCAGTCCGGCGAAGGAAGACGAGGGGGAAGGCGGAGCGAAAGATGGGAATGGTCCAGTGGGAGATGGGAGTTTCTGTCGAATCAAAGATGCATCGGCGGGATTGATGATTGACAGAGACTCGAGGAGGGCGATGGAGGAGAGCGTTTGGTTGATCAGATGGGAAGCGAAGGCCTGTGCGGGTTGTTGGGACATGCCGGCGGTTAGTCTGATACTGTCGTCAGATGACTGAGAGAGAAAGAAAGGGAGAAATGCCAGTCGCTGTCGTTGTTATATCTTGGTGCGAACGTTGGGAGATGAGTGAAGAGATAAAGGATGAGGTTGGGTGAAAGGTATATGTATAAATTGTATAGATGCGCCCGTATATACGCATAGAGCAACCGAGCACACGTACTAAACAGCTCACAAATAACTCAATGTGGAGACTCCACACCTTTGCCGCGGAGATGAACCGATGTCCGGGTGTTTTCCAATCTCGTACAGTGGAAAAGACGATCAAGAAGTTGGAAATCACAGCGGACAAATAGACAATCACCTATTCCGATCCGCATTCTGTTTAGAGATCGACCCCAAGCTTATCTCATCTCGTCTTTGTCTCTTACTCATCTCTCTCAGCTATATCGATCATCCAACATGCTGCGTCTGACTTCTTCTGCCTCATCATCGGCGAGCAGGATTGTCGCGGGCCCATCGGTCCGCAGGGGTCTCGCCACAGCTGTACCTTCTTCTGAAACACCTGCTCCTCGCCGCAAGAAGTTCGAGAAATTGGACGATGGTCTGACGTTCGATGATTTCGTATCTGGCGAGGAACTGCCTCCGGCGGGCGAGAGAGTGGTCCTTGGGAATACTACGCAGTATGCTATGTTTGTTGCGGCGCCTTGACTTCGCTGAGCTGATTTGCCTCAGGCCCCGATTACCGTCGTTTTTGAAACACCCGATACCGACTGGAGCTTCGTACAGCAGCATCAAGAAGGAGCTACGAGGCTTGAATCTGCATACTGTGTGCGAGGAGGCAAAGTGCCCGAATATAGGAGAGTGTTGGGGTGGCGGAAAGGGTAATGCAACGGCAACGATCATGGTGAGTGCCGCCTCATCCTGCATGAGCAATTTTGCTAATCATACATCGTATAGCTCATGGGAGATACATGTACCCGAGGATGCCGATTTTGTTCGGTCAAGACGTCACGAGCCCCGTCACCGTTAGATATACATGAACCGGAGAACACCGCAGAAGCGATCAGTCGATGGGGACTAGGTTATATCGTATTGACCAGTGTGGATCGGGATGGTGAGCGACGAGTAGAAGGGGTCTGAGCCGGAGTGCTGATATCTGGCCAGATCTCGCCGACGGAGGAGCCGCGCATATCGCATCGACCATCTCCAAGATCAAGCAAAAAGCGCCAAAGATTCTGGTCGAAGCGTTGACGCCGGATTTCGCCAGCAAAGGGGTCGACACGATACACACTGTCGCGTCCTCGGGCTTGGATGTGTTCGCGCACAACGTCGAGACTGTGGAGCGATGCACACCGTTCGTTAGAGATAGGAGGGCTGGATTCAACCAGAGTCTGCGAGTGTTGGAACAGGCTAAGATCGGAGCGAAGATCGCTGGAAAGGAGATCTTGACGAAGAGCAGTATCATGTTGGGTGTCGGCGAGCAAGAGGCGGAGATTCACGAGACTCTCAGGAGTGAGTCGAGCCTTCTGAGCACGTCGGTAGATGCTGATGTGGATATCAGGGCTGCGACAATCCGACGTGGATGTTGTCACTTTCGGTCAGTATATGCGACCGACCAAGAAGCACATGAAGGTCGATCGATACGTGCAACCGGAAGAGTTCGCAAAGTGGAAGGAGGTAGCAGAGGGTATGGGGTTCCTGTATGTGGCTAGTGGCCCGCTAGTCCGATCGTCTTACAAGGTGGGTTGGTTCCATGCAAATCGTGGACCGGAGCTAACGTTGCGCGCCAGGCTGGAGAGTTTTTCATCGAGAACGTGCTTAAGAAGCGACGAGCCGCAGCGGCGGAGAAAGCAGCAGCAACGCTTTCCGCTCAACCGGCCGAGACAACGACTGGTGCTGCCGTATCTCGTGCTTAATTAGTAATGCATTGTATTTGTACTCAACGTGCAGCCCAATCATTTCCTCCCGGTGTCCCACCCCAAGTCGATGTCCGCAGCATGCCACTACGATCATCGCGAGAAAAGTATCCGCTGCCCCCCCGTTCCATCGCGGGTGAGCCGGAAGGCAGCGAGGATGGTATGTACTCCTTGTCTTTTCCCACGACCGCTTTTGAGACTTCCTTCTGCGCTCGGTTGAAGATTCTGAGTCCGAACGAAGCTACCGTCCACACGCCGCCTAGATGAGAGGCATCAGCGTGGCACGGTGGTGGTGACCGTTGTGACTCACCTATTACACCAACCAGCCTGATCAAGAACTGATACAAGGACGTCGTCCTTTCTCTGACTGTCAAAGCCATAGCTTCGAGGTCGTACTTGAAAAAGATACCTGGCACACCTTTGCCGTGTTCGAATGATCTCGAGTAATCAGTGACCGCGTATTGCGATGTCACCAAGCGACGTCTAGCTGCGTCGATGTAGGTGGTCGGGACGACTCGCAGGAAGTATTGGAAGATGGTGAATGCTATGAGGCGTGTCAGAGATGACTGATAAGCGGTTGTAAGGCGACTCACGCTCTTTGGCGATCTCGTAGCTCTTGTCCAAGGGTTGCGAGATGGCAGGGAAGAATGGGCCGAAGGAGAATTCGTGGACGACGTGGGAGAGGTTCATAACTAAGTCTGGTGTCAGCTGCGGCTGTAGGTCCGAGAATGCGACCCACGTTGGTGATCTGTATGCTCAAAGCTCATGTATCCATGACCTAGCGTTGTGATATGCAGATTGGCCGTGACTTTCTTCACCTCGACACTTCCGTATATTCTACAAGCCGGTCCGTCGAGGACACTATCGTAGGTCGGTCTATAAGCGGCTTGGGATTTCTTGACGCCTTTTCGGGACGGCGGTGAGAACAATAGTCGTTGTATACCCGTAAATGTTCTCTTTTGATTCGGTGTGCGTCTTCGGGAGGACGAAATGACTTCGGACGCGGACTGGGCAGTCGGTGCGATTTGTCTTTTGGTCCGTCAGTGGGAGCCAAGGAGCGTAGTAAGAGAAACCCACTTCATCGACGTGGCCCCGCTGGTGCTAAAATGCGTCCCATCTTTGACAAAGGAATTGCTGAGATGCAGCCTGTCGCCGACGGCATCTCGAAGATCAATCGTAAGGTCTGTGACGGTGTTAGCGGGGCGTAGCGTGGGTATCAAATCGACTCACAGTGACATGGCATATTCACTGTCAGATCTACGTTGAGCTGGAGATCCTTTTGTAGTTCATGGTCTACGTGGAAAGCGTAGTCCGGTGCGCCGTACAGGTATTCGCCCAGGTCGTTCTGCGCCCTTGATTCAGCCCGGTGAAGGTGATCTTGACGATGGACTCACCAGAACAAGCAGGAAGATGATCAGTCCGACTATCGATGTTAACACTCCTCCTCTTCTTGACCGTACGGTATATGTTGATTGTACCTATACCGCTGTGAGCTCGTCACTCGAGAGCAGGTGACGCACCTTTGGGAAAGCATCAAAGCTCTTTATGGGTGCCAATTTGTCCAACTCGTCGAGCAACGACTGACTCTCCCTTCTGGGTCTCGACTGCATGCTCGCATGATCTATCAGGTGGGGTTCGTACATGCTGCCGGGTGATCGGGGGAGATGAAGGTATATCTTGAAGCATCTTAACACGCTCAACGTGGATGCATTTATTCACACTTGGAGATGTCAAGGAAGGGGCAAGCGGAACCAAACCAGATTGAAGGGCGGATGCCGCCGTGGAGTCGACGTGCCTGCTTTTGTTGTTGTTTATTTCACCCTGACCTGTACGTCAACAACAACATTCCACAATATCTCAGCTGTAGAAGTTGGATCAACTGTAAGAGTAGTCATCAACGCAAAGGTTCACAAGCACACCTTGATATAGAGGACCAAGCCATCGTATTCATCTGTCATGGGGATACCTGCCATGTCGACCTTTCAAACCCTATAACACCATTACCAAGTAGATGTCACTGTCCCCTTCGAAACACCGCACGCTATCCCGTCAGCCCTCCTCTCCTTCTCTTGCTGTGGGTTTACCACCAGCACTGCCCGAATCCAACATCATGCAGCCTTCTTCGCCCTCCAAGATGTCGAAGAGCAAGTCTCGCAAACGTATCCACCGAGGAGATGTTTCTTCTTCAGCCGCTTCGTCCGACGAGGAGACAACCCAGACAACGCCAAAGAGAAAGATTATCAACCCAATTGATGCACCCTTACCACCGTCAACAGGCAAGAAATCGAAGAGCAAGATGACTCTGCAGGAGCGACTAGCAGCGGCGGCTAGCGCTAAAGCAGGAACGTCTGAAGGAGGGGCGAAGAGGGCGAAAGCGGATATGTCCAGCTCGGTCAGCGAGCCAGCACAAATGGCGGAAAGCTCCTCAGCTACAACAATGTTAATGACGCCGCAAACAAGGTCCGAGATCTTATCTTCCCGAAGTACCGTGTCCTTGAATGCGAGCGATAAGGTAGTGGTCTGTGTCAGGTCAGTACAGATCGCAATCGCTTATCTCTGAGACAGCTCGCTGAGACCGATGACGTGTAGGATTAAGCCCACTACGAACCCTTTTGCAGATATAGCATACGAAATATCGCCTACTTCGTTAACTTTGTCCGACGAACATCCGAAGGTAAAGCAGCGAGGTGGAAAGGCGGGGCGGGAGGACACGTACACGTATACATTCGGTGAGCACAGATTATGCAGGGTAGTAAGCAAGCTGACTCGGGTGCAGACAAACTCCTCCAACATCCTTCAACCACACCCGATTTATACGGAGAAAAGGTGGCCCCATTGGTGGACAAAGCGATGAATGGATTCAACAGTACCATCTTTGCGTCAGTCACAGTCTCACACTCATATGTCTTATGCTGATATAGCCCTCCCGTAGATACGGACAAACAGGAAGTGGAAAGTCCTTTACGATGGTGAGTCACGCCGAGCTTGGCGTAAGAGGAGATGCTCACCGCCGTGTTAGACTGGTACTGCGGACGAACTCGGAGTAATACCGTGTGCGATCGATGGAGTCTTCGATGCCATCACTGCTGTAAGTGGGATCAGTGGTCGCTGGAGCTGCGGCTCACCCCTTGCAGGACACCGAACGTGCATTCTTACTGCGAGTATCGTACATCGAGATCTACAACGAAACGCTGCGTGATCTCTTAAACTTCAAGAAAGGTCCCCTGAAGGACGATGAGAAGCCTGCGATACATTACGCCAAGGTGCGTCGTGGAGTGTGGTTGTTGGCCTGTGATTTGACGGTTCCATGTAGGGCAAAGTCTATGTCGATCCGCTAGTCGAGGAGATCGTGTCCACGCCTCAGGATGTGATCGACTTGCTAGAGAAGGGAAATGCGCAAAGGCGGATTGGGGCGACTGACTGGGTGAGTGGAGCTCATCGTCGAGCGAAGTATGCTGACAAGGTCATGCCAGAACGAGCGATCTTCGCGCTCTCATTGTGTTTTCACCATAGTAGTGGAGTCGAGGCCGAGGGACGGAGATGGAGACGACGATATCAGGTTGTCCCGACTGGTGGGTTCTTTCTTGGCGTTGCTGGCAGTGTGCTAATTTCTGATTGTTACAGAATCTCATAGTGAGCCAAGTCTGTTTAAGATGACGATAATCGTACTGAATAAACGCGTATAGGATCTGGCCGGATCCGAGAAAGCGGTATCCGATTCTGAAAGGCGAGGCGAAGGCAAGCATATCAATCAGAGGTGGGTCTGGCTCAGAGCTCATTTAGCCAAGATACTAATCCTGCCATAGTCTACTGGCACTGCGGGAGGTGATCAACAAGCTCACTGAGCGGACCAAGGCTTCGTGAGTCGTATCGGTGACAAGTCGGCTAGTCTTGCTCACGACCGAGCAGCCACGTACCGTACCGAAACTCGAAACTGACTCATCTGCTGGAGAACGCTCTCGGCGGTGATTCGAATATCTGCGTCATCTGCACGTAAGTCAGAATTCATTTCTTGATGCGAATGAAGCTCACTCTGGGCACAGGATGTCCGCGGAGGAAGAGCATTGCGCGGAAACCCTCGAAACGCTGAAGTTCGCCGGTCGATGTTCGCAAGTCAAGACGAATGCCAAGAAGAACGTTCTGCAATCGTCCGAACGAGCTCTAATCAAAGCGAAAGATCAGGAGATCGAGGAGTTGCGAACGAGGCTGGCGACGCTGAGTAAGGCCGATGCGCCCGTGAATTCCATCTCTGATGTAAGTGGAGATGACTTGAAGAGCGACATCAGCTAAAGCCGCATTCATGTACAGCTCGCAGAGTCGGTGGCTGCTATGGAAGCTAGAAAAGCCAAGCTGGTCGTGCAATTGTCGAAACTCAACGGCGAAATCCTCACTTCCGAACTACCGAGATCCAGTTCTGGCCTGCTGCCCATCTCCCCTCCAAAACCCAAGAGAAGGCGCATCAGTGACTTCTCCGCTATCATCACTACCGGCTCGGGTCGTACAAACATCGGGCTGGGCACTCCGAAGAAGACTATCGATCGAAGAGCGATCAGTGGTATGAGCCGGTTGACTGAGGAGAGCGAGGAGATGGTGGGGATCATGGGCACTTTGGAGCAGGCTGCGGGAGGGAGTGTGGCTAAAGTGAGTTTGGCACAGATGCCGGGTCAACTTTGCTGACAGATCACAGAGCTTCGAGCAAGATAGGGCCCTTGCGGCTGCACGACGCAATCTCGCCACGAAGGAGGAAGAGCTCTCCCTTGCCAACCGGAACCTTGCTTCGGCTCTGGCTCGTGCGTCTCAGTTATCGGAAAGAGACACGAAAATCTCGTCTCTTGAAGTGGAACTGCGAGAAGCTCTTGATGCTTTGGCGTCCACCCAGGAAAAGCTTCAACAAGCGGAGAACGGGTTCAAAGATCGAAATGCTCAATTGGAGAACACTCGTAGTGAATTGGTTGCCACCATCGAGGAACGGTCGAATAGGATTGACGAGCTGGAGAACAAGATTATTGATTTGAGGAATAGTCGCGAGGAATTGGTACTTGAGGATCAAGGGAGGTTTGATGAAGTGCAGAAACGAGTGGACGAGGTGAACAAGGAGAAGGAGGAGCTGGAGGGGAAGGTCAGGGAGCTGCAGGAGCGATTTGGGGCTTTGGAGCGGGAAGGGAATGACAAAGTGGCAAGATTGAACGCCCAAATCGAGAGGCAAGCTGCCGAAGCTAGGAGTCATTCGGAAATGACAACGTCCACAATATCCAAAGCTCAAGCTAGAACTTCCGCGTTAGAGCTCGAATTGGAAGATCTACGGTCCACTCAGACCGCCCGGGAAGCCGAGCTCGCGACATTGCGATCCGAAAAAGCTATTCTTGAACAACAGCGAGAAGAAGCACGAGGCGATCTCGATCGATTCCAGCGCGAAGCTATGTCGAATGAAACGAAAGTCTTGGCGGAGCTACGTGCTGAGATCGGCAATTTGAGAAAAGCTAGGGATGACGACCGACTGGCTTGGGAAACGCGTGAGATTGAGATGATCGCTGAGGCGAAGAAGGTTGCTGCACAAGCTGAAGAGAGAGAAGGGAAGTCGCAAGGACAGCTTGCCGACGCTCTCAAGACTCTTGAAGAAGCTGCCAGGTCCAATGGCCAATTAGAGGACAACATACGGATGGAGGTGGAAGGCAGAGTCGCGGCGGAGAAGCAGAGAGAGGAAGTCGCCCAGAAGCTGGACGAAGTCGCTAGCAGCAAGCACGATCTCGAAGAACGGTTGCGATCTGCTGAAGATGCCAAGGTCAGATTGGAAAATGAACGCGACGAAGCTCGCAATCGGCTGACCGCGTCCGATGGCGCTGTCGAGCAACTTCAAGCGGAAATCAAGGCTCGCCAAGAAGCTGAATCGAAACTAGAGAACGCTTTCACCTCGTTGGGTCAAGCGAACGATAGATTAGTTGCGGTCCAGGAGGAGATGGAGGTACAAGAGAAACGATTAGAAGCGGAAGGTCTCAGAAGACGAGAGGCCGAGAGCAGAATCGAAGAAATGGCTCGGTCTGCGGCGGCGGACGCAGCAGCAAGAGTCGAGGCCGACAAGCGAATTGATGAGTTGTCGAAGCAGCGAGAATCGAACTTGGAAGGGGTCAAGGAGATGAGACGGAAGTTGGATGCCGAAGTTAGCGTTTCCAAAGGGCTTGGGGAGGAATTGGAGCGTCTGAAGGATCAGAATGGCGCAAGTCAAGAGACACTCAAGGCGAAGTTGGTGGAGATGGTGAAGGCGAAGGAAGAAGTATCGCTGCGGCTAGCAGGACTGGAGGATAAGGTCAAGGAGAAGGAAGCGGAGAACCGGGTCCTAGGTTTGAAGCTTGAGCAGGCATTGCTTGTGCAAGCTGAAGACGATGTCGCCAAAAGTCAGCTCGAAACAGAAAGAACAGCTCGTCAAGCAGCCGAGACTCAGATCACCGAGATATCCCGGGAGCTCGTCACAAAGCACGAGGCAGCCCAACAAGTCCTGGAAAACGAGGTGATCTCGCTCCGTCAAAGCTTGATGCTCGCTCAGAAAGATTCATCCGAAGCGCAGGTCGAAGCTGAAGCTCAACGAGTCAAGGCGGATCGTCTCACATCAGAACTCGACGACATCAAGTCAAGATCCGAACTGACCATCACCACGTCCATCTCGTCGCGTCTTCGTCATTCAGCACCTGGTCCAGGTCACGGTATCGATAAAGACATGTCCGCTACAGCGTTGAATAGTCTGAGATCGCGACGGGGTGTGTCCAGTGGTGCTGATGCGTTAGCGAGGGACAAATCGCTAGGAATGCTGAAAGCTAGGGATGATGAGGAGATCGACAGGTTGGAAAGGATTATCGAGGTGCAAAAGGAGATCATCGATGAGCAAAGGGAGAAAATAGAGAGGTGGGCGAAAGTGAGTGGCTATAACTGATTTGGTTGATGATATGCTGATATCGCTTTTTCGCAGGAGATGGAGAAGCAGCGCGAGATCGTCAGGCTCTTGACGAGTGATAACTCTCAACCTTCTCCTGTGCCTATCCGAGCTGGATCTCCTCGCGGTCACGGTAAAGCCCACTCGATCTCGCATTCACCAGGCCCGGCGCCATTGCCTAATGCAAAAGGTCTAGTGTCGAGCTTCACTGCGCGGAATCTGGCACTGCCCACGAGTCCAAGCCCGCTGCCGATGCATCCTACTCAATTGAGCAATGCCTCGGCTAGGAAAGCCCGGCGGGTCACAATCGAACACGACATGGATAAGCTCACAGGTGGGTGCTAATTTGGTGAGAACGAGAGAATGCTAATTTGGTGGCTCAGAATCGAGCAAGGTCAACAAGGCCAAAGCCATCTTCGAGTCGCCTGAGAAGAGCAACGCGACTCCACCGAAAGTGCCTTTGCGAGCGACGCAAAGCGTGAGATCAGTGCCGAGGCAGAGGCGTCCTTAGTGGTTGCGGTTGAAGTGCCGCTGTGCGGTATACCTATGGTTTCCTGCATTGTATTCCCTGCATGTAACGTATAAATATGCGATCCAGTCACGTGATGCCGGCAATGTCAACAGACGCAAAGTGCGTGTTCATGAACATTACTCGCTGCGTAGCTTGCTTGAGTACATTAGCTCGTCGAGCGATATGGCGACGGCGTCCAGTGGGCACGATGACCTCAAAGACCTTGCACCTGAGGAGGCTCAAGAGCTGCGAGCTTTTGTAGAAAAGCGGCGATGGTTTGAGAGCAAGCTGAAGGTGAGTTGTGGACAGATGGAACAGGCTGATTCAGGTCACAGCTTCTGGAAGACGTTTCACCCATCTATCCATTTGTCCATCCAGTATTGATACAGCATCAAAACCCTGCACTTTGCAGACAAGGCGAGAGCTCTTCACAATGGCGACTACCTAGCGTCACTGCGGTGACGCAATGGCAAGACGAGAGGGACAAATTGGAAGAGGAGGTCCTGCTTTTCGACGGAGGAGATCTTGGGAGGATGAAGGAGAAGACTCGGGGTGAGTCGGTCACCACGGATGGATCAGTCGTCTGATGCTTCTGTGTAGCCGCTACCCAGCTCCCCCTCACACCGCCCTCCACTCATCTCGTTTCCATCACCCTGAATCTCATTGTCCTGATTGATCGCATTTTGTCACTACTTCGACGCCGAGGACAGTTGCTAGAATTGACGCTGGTCCGTCTACGCTGGGATCAGATGCGCTGGGAGATTATGCTAGAGACGGAGCGGATCCGCAAGGAGGTAGGCGAGATCGTGCGAGACAAAGGACGATGGCGGCCGGCAGTTCACGAACCGAGTCTTGGGGCCAATCCTCAACCAGGCTCAATGATTCTGGAATCCCCGCAAACGCCTCCAGCTGCGAGAAAACTGCCCACATCAAGCTCGCTCAACTCCCTTGCCGACGCCGCCTCGCCTCAGCTCTCACCTTCTAACAAAAAGCACTCCTCGCCGAGACACTCCTTACATATAACCCTCGTCCACTCCCAGCTCGTTAGTCTGCAGGTCCGCCTGCGCAATATCTCATCGAATCAGATGAAACGGAGTGGTGTGCTGCTGGACCAAATGATCGATCTAGCGGGACCGATGAAGAACGTAGGGGGTGTCAGTGGGCCCAACGATGGCCAAGGGGGTGCGGTGCCGGATCAGCTGCTAGATCTGCAAGATGACCTGGAAGCGATGGTGAAGGACTTGTCAGGGAGAATTGTTTGGTGCGAACAGTTGACGAAGTATTGGGAAGGGTGAGCAGTGTACCTGGGTCTGAATTGGGGTTACTTTGCTGATCATCTGTCCAGATGCCAAAGGTACCATGCAGCTACTTTGGATGTTTCAGATCGGTCTAATCAGCTCCTTCAGCTTATCCGCTTGCACATGGAGCAGCCGGCAACGAGCGAGCGGCACTCCGATCTGGCGAACAGGCTGAGCATTATTGAGGCGAGGATGCCTGATCGGCTACCTCCAGCTCCGATACACACGGCTTATCTGGAAGACGCGCAGCACAATCGGGAAATCAACGAAGCTCTACAAAATGGCTACGATCAAGCTCAAGGGGTCTTCAAGATTTGCCTAGCTGGGATAGAATGGTACGGCAAGCTGGAGGAGGGTAGGCGGTCTGTCTCGGCGGAAGTGGATCAAGCGAAAGATCTGATACAGCAATTGCGAGATGCTGTGGGGGAGCTCTCGCGGTACGACAACACAGTGATCGCCTCCGATCCCGACCAATATCCCGAAATACAGGATTCATCGATAGCGAATCTCATAAAGGAAAGCAAGCGCTGGAGCGAAGAAGGGATGGTACTCTCGCAGAAGCTGAAGATAACGAATGCGAGATATCACAATCTTTGGCGGAGGGCGTTCACACCGCTTGAAATGACGCCGGGCCAGGATGAGCTCATCACGAAGGCCGAGGCGGAAGCAGAGGAGTTGCTCGATCTGGCAAATAAAGCCGCCAAGTTGATCGAGGTTGCTGAAGGACATCGGCGCATGCTGGGACTGCTCGATCCTGTCTTAAGAGCAACGAAGGAGATCTGCTCGAGTTTGGTGGCACTAGAGGAGTCGACCAGTACGGGGATGAGACAGAACCAGTGGCCAAGGTGTCAAGAGATTGATGCACGACTCGTCGATGAAAAGCATCAAGTAGACCAACAAATTCTCGATCTTAAGCAAAACTCGTTGCCGCCATTGATGCAAATCTTTGGGCTGGAGCTATCGAAGTCACGGACGCATGTAGAAGATATTGTGGAAGAGATTATCAACAGGCAGATCGGCATTCATCGGTCTTTCATCGTGATGGAAAGTATGCACAGACAAGCAGAAGCCGTGCAGCGTTTCAATCTTCGTAAAAAAAGCCTGCAGGAGGAGGCGGAAGAGATCGGTCCACTCAGAGATGGGTGCTTGGCGCGAATCGAAGCCCTCCAGCTGGAGTTCGACTTGTGGTCGTCGAGCATAGCGGAGTCGATACCTTTCTTAGCCGAGATATCCGACACACAGAGCGACAGTCTCCCCGATACGATGCAGGAAGAGACCGATAGGGCTGTACGAAACCATGTCAACCGATCGACATTGCAGGTTGCCTCTGCCATCGCCAATTGCCGCATTGCCCTGCGGCGCCATAACAATGACAAGTGGGAAGAGCGATGTCGCGCAGCTGGGTCTCGTATCGATCAAGTTGTCCTCACCTGGATGGCGCTACGGCGGGAAATAGAGGGTGTGGGCGGGCATCACCCAGCACTCGAAGAGCAGAGGAAGGATTGTCAAGATGCGCTGAGAAGCTTGGAGGAGGCGATCAGTGCCCGTCCAGCAGGAGTGACCGATGCCAACAATTGGGCATCAACGCTTGCGCCAGCGCAAGTCGCCATCGCATCGGTTTTGTCTGAGATCGAGGGTATCAAAGTGACGTTCCAAGACTCCTCCGCGGAGACTCGCACGGCATCGACTGCCGGTACAGCCCTGTCCAGACCACCCAGTGTGGCCTCCACGCGAGCGCGGACCGCGGCCTCTCGACTGCCTCGCCTGACGAGTTCGATCCCCCGGCCCATCAATAGCTCCACGTCCGACCCATCTGAAGCGAGTCGTGCCTCTTCAGACACGCCTCCTCGCCATCGCGTCCTCAGCATGCAGGGCACTTGGCCGAGACCATCGCGCTTGTCGATGTCAACCAGAGAAACGCGGAAGGAGTATGTGGCGGACGCGAGGAGTAAACTGGATATGGCGGTGGGGCATGTGGTGAACAAGCTGGATGTGAGTTGACGTGGGGTGTGAAGCTGCGCTGACAGATTTCAGGTGCACGTGCCGATTCGACCGGTAGGGATCAATAACGGCGATGATTGGCAGGATCAATCTGGGCAGTACTGGATAGGCGCAGAAGGCAGGGCGAAGCTCTGTTTCTGCAGGATACTCAGGTCGCGAACAGTCATGGTCAGGGTAGGGGGCGGATGGGTGGAGCTGTCGAGGTGAGTCGATTCGTCAAAGCAGTGAAGCTGATCCAGGCAGATTCCTACTGGACCATTTTGCAGAAGCGGTCGATGAGTCCTCCAGCGGGGAGCTGTGTGTTCCGACATCTTTGTCATTCACTCCGGAGACACCGGTCAAGAAGACGGTAGCGCTGCCGGACACTCCCAGCCCGGTCAAGAACTCATCTGGCCCCGGCAGCCCGCTTCAAGCCTTGCGCTTCATGCGCAGAGCTTCGGAAAGTCCCAGTGTGAGGGAGAAGGAGAAGGAGAAGTTCAAGGGACGGAGATCGATCCTGGGGAAAGATTATCCAACAAATACATGATGCATAGTTTTTGTTATGACTACAAGATTACGTTACATACAACTTGCTAATAGAAATTACTGTTCATCCCTGGGGTCACCAGACCGAACCCGGGAGCTAGCTGATGTCGAGGCGCGGCGGTGTACTGTTCGTGGATATTGGAGTAGGGTAGGGCTGGCGGACCCATGTCGCCTATGTTGGAATCGAGTTTACGCTTTTTGCTCTTGCCTTTACCGGCGCCTCGAGCCTTCGCCGCAGCAATGTCCTCCTTCAGGCGTCGATTCAGCAAACGTAACTGGTGCAGCTCGTATTGCCACGAGGTGCCCCTGGTCGTCTCGAGCTCTTCGAACAGGTTGGCCGAGGGTGCATGGACGACAGGCTTGGCATGGGTGATGGTTTGGATGGAAGCACCGGGTACTGGCGAAGCGATCAATTTGACCTGGATGACTAGACTTGTAGGAGGTATGCCGGTGACAGACGCGATATCGTGGCTTGAGAGTCGGGAGGTTTCACTGTCGCCGTTGCTGCTGGTCTCGTCATCGCCGCGGCCAGATGTTATATCGGGGATGGAACGGCGTGGCGCGTAGATGACTGTGATGACATCGACTTGTTTGCCAGATTTGTGCACCAGCTTATGCTGGACCGAAACTGCACCGCTTCTCGTCTCGTTGTTGAGCACGCGGCGGATGGCAGAGGAGACGGAGGCGACCGGAGCGGAAGGATCAGCTTGGAGTAGCATTGCCGAGGGCGGGCTGTTGTCTCCACCGGGTAATAATGAGAAGAAGCTTTGCCCGATGAGATCGTCCGCGGGTTGACCGAGCACTCCGTCGACACCTTGGGTGGTGTTCAAAATGAGACCCTGGAACGAGATCTTGCCCCAGAATTCGGTTTCGGCGAGACCACCGTATTTCGAAATGGAATCCCATGGCAGTGCGGGAACAGCCCTGGCTCGGCCACTGAGTATGACAGCCTTTCGACCCTTTCCGGCTTCGACCACTAGCCTTCCAACGCTTTCAATCCAGATGTATCCGGATGTCTTCCTGCGTATCCGGAAAACGAGGTTGACATAACGAGCGGCGGATCCGTCGGACGGTGCGTGAGTCGAGTCTTTCAATTCTCGCATCAGTGGTACAATGTCAGATGGGTGAGCGAATTCGGAGATGTTCTTGTTGAGCAGCTCTTCGGGCTCATACTCGAGCACACGTCGAACTGAGGGCGAGACGTATTGGAAGAATCCCTTGAGAGATAAAGCGTGGACAAAATCGTCGGTGTTGTCCAGTACCATTTTGAGCCATTCCATTCGACCAGCTTCTTCTCCTGATCCACTGGCTAGGGTGTTGACCCGTTGCCCCATGATCTCCATGACTTCCCCGCTGAGACCGGTGAGTCCGATCTCTCGTACAGGCGGACGCAACGGCTTCTCTGGCGGGTTTGAGACGGTGTAGTTGACCTGATAGCTTCCGTCGCGCATGTTCCGTAGAATAGCGTTGGGCTGCTCGACCAAATCTACCTGGAACCCGACGTGGTACACGATGTCGGTACCGTCCCAAGGTATCGGTACGACGGTGACGAGGTTTATGAAGGGGACACCACCGCGTCGATAGTTGATGAGGGATGCTTGACATTCTTTTCCGGCGTTAAGCATTCGCTTGAGATGGGCGACGGCGGTGTTGTCGGTGTACTTTCGTTTAGAACCTTTGACGACCTCGCCGTCGGGGGCTGGGCAAGGGTGTGAGCATGAATCCACTCGTCATCAGGGAGCCGACATACCTTGAAGGAATCGGCAATTCCGCCCGAGGATTTGAGGCAGATCGTACCCGGTAAGCTGGCTGAAACTCGGGGATGCGTAGACTATCGGCGAGTCGTAGCGGCGTATGTCCTGGAGGTGCGTCAGCGACGTCAAGATCAAGCAGGCATTGACTTACGACCACTAAGAAGCTACAACTGAGATCCACCGGCCCAAGCACTGTGCTGGGATCGCGTCGAGCAGCGACACGAGCCAATACGCCAACCATGTCGAAACCTGTCGTTGAATATAATCCGGGACCATCGGTCAATTGTGGAGGCATAGGTCCAGCGAGCAGGGATTGGGTGTTTGAAGGTGGAGCGTATGGCGCAGAGGAGGATGAAGCGATGTTGACCGTGCTGGCGGAATTATTCGGTGCAGAGACAGCGTCATACGAGGGGTACGAATTCTGTGGGAATGTGGATTGTTGGGGAAGGAGAGCCGAAGTGGGCATCGAAGATGACGGCGGATAGGTGGTGCGAGGGCTTTGTTGCGGGCGTTGTGGGGGGCGTGGTTGCTGCTGCTGCTGCTGGTTATTGCGCTGTGCTAGTATGCTCGGACTTGGGTTAGGGTTGACATAAAACATGGCATTCTCCTGCTTATTCTGCTCCGGATTCCATGGCTGCTGCTGCTGCTGTTGTTGTTGTTGCTGTTGATCCCATCCTCCATTCTCGCTCGTGTAAGCCGGGACGTTGCTGGTATCACAGTACATTTGCGGGTTGTCGGTGGCCGTATTGGAGATGCCGAATGCGTTGGAGAAGATGGTTCCGGGAGTGAGCTGGTTGACGTCTTGACCAAACAAGTTGGCTCCGCTGAATCCACTCCATGCTTCACCTCCGGGTGGAAAAGTAGGAGCACCGCCTACTTGGTTCGTTAAGAACGACGGCACCTGAAAGCGTATGTCCCGTGAAAATGCTGAGGGATCTAATGAGAGACCGTTGTCTTGGGTGGCTGTCTCGGCCGATTTGGTAGCTGGAGATTTGCCCTTGCCAGCGTGTTCAGGCGGAGAGCGAGGAGGGGTTTGCGAGGGGACATGATATGTCGGCAATTGGGGCTGGGAGGATGTCGACGATTGACTGTACTGTCGGTTGGGCTGATGATGTGACGAGGAGGACGACGAGTTTGAGCCTCGGGGAAGGGGTTGTTGGAAGTTGATGGAAGAGGGGGAGGGGCGTGACATCGATATGCCGTGTGCGAAATTGCTGTACTGCTCATCCTGAGGAGTCATTCTATACACATGATGCGGATTGGCGCCTGGAGGTGTCTGGAAGTTCATGAAATTGGCCCAGTCGAGAGGGGATTGGGCATTTTGAGGTGCTTGCGGACGGGGGATGGTGTCGGAGTCTGAGTTCTGCGGCTGAGGCGGGCGCTGCTGGTTGACTTGGGACATGTTGGCGTCGCTCTAGCTGCGGATGTCGAGGCTCAGAAGACGATTCAATGACAAGTGCAAGCAATTTTAGAAGAGAGGCGAAGATTAAACGACTGTATTGAATGTTCGATGGTCAAGTGTGGAAATCGTGGAGTGACCAGCTTAGCGCACAGGAGCAGAATATGGGAAACCCACTAAACAACAGGAAAACGCCAAAAATTGCTTGTTAGGGTAGAAATGCGACCTCGTCGTAATTCAGAGAGATTCTGCCCACCCACGCTAGCAGCTGAATATCATGCATGATACCACCAAGGAAACATTTAATCAGGGTTTAGTTATTCGGGCATGTGTCTGCTCTGTCGCCTGGACGGCCAGATCCATGCCATTCCCACAAACGCGCTCTCTCATCATTTGGGCATTGGAGATGAAACAGGCGTCAGCGAACCCGTTCTGAGGTCTCACAGTCGTCATTTGCGACGAGCGTTGATCAGTACGCTGAGTTGTGCAATGCGATTCTACGACTGCCCGACCCATGAGTTGCGAGTTGCGATCCAACGTCCAAACGCCGGGGTTGATTGTATTTAATCTATTTTAGCTATTCACTGGTGACTTGACTGATCGTCACCCTGATGTGTCCCTCTTTGCCTCTCGCGTTCCGCTTATGACACGTGTCTTTCCGCTAAAATCTCCGATCAAGGTATGACGTCCTTTGAAATCGCCGGACCCAGCGATCGATCGGGATCCACAAATCTGAATCTAATTGGTATGGCTTTCGTCCATCAATTTGGCCCATGTTCTGGGCCAGTCCGTCTCGGAGTGAAAAACCTTGCATGGTTATTCGGCCACCGGTTTGGAACCAAAGCTGCAAAACCTCCACTTTTTGACGGTGCATGGTCCCTAGGGAACTATCACCACGAAGTAACCTTTGCCCAAAGCTCAAGTCTCGTGTCGAAACGCACGCTTGACTCGATATACAGGATCTGAGAGCACTTTGCGAAACGTTATGAATATAGCTGGTGATTTGCTGATCGTAACCTTCAGCTTTCTTCCCACAATAGATCAAAGTGGCTGCAAATGTTGCAATCGGTCACGCTAATTCGCTCTTCTGTTGCAGACATCACTCTTGCATCAACTGTAAATCTGGAATATTGCTGCCAAGTCACAAGACCTGGACCACCGGCATTGACAGACAGGCAGCAGTTCAGCATCCCACCAGCTCCTCATCTCCTTGATTGCGAAAGGTCTCCGCGCTCGACGTAGAGATTGGTCCCAAGCTGTCAGCACTGAATTTCGTTGACAAGCAATGGACCATGATCCTATCGTATTTCTCTATAGAGTGCATCAAAAAGTACGAACCAATGCGCAAAGACGATCCGTGATGGGTCTTGCGAGTATGGACCTGTTAATGATGCTTCGTTTCCAGAAGGACTTCGAGAATGGGTTTGTGGCCTGTTAGTGGAGACTCTCGATCGGCATGCTGACCCCGCTCGACATGACAACGTATCAAGAGGATTCTTCGCTTCCGTATCAGTTCTTTACCGCAAAATCACGGATGTGACATACGGGGAGATGTTGATGAGGCATCTGTCCCTTGACCATGAGCAGCTCCGGTATCTAGGTTTCGTGGATCATTCTGCACATCACCTCGCCATACACACCAGTCTTCGAGGTCGGTGCGGTCTTGAGATGCCGACAGAAGTGATCGAACCGTCGTTGACTTCGCAGCCCTGTGCGGACGTACAGCAGAGCGGTAAAGGTTTCGCTTGCCGGCGCTTGCTGATTGGTTTCCTCGAAGATCATTGTCGCTTAAGGACCGTCCAATTGGGTGTCGACTGGGTGATTGGATCAAAATGCGCCTCGATTGCTTCTGGTGCAAAGCTTGGAGGATGATGGAGCCGCATGGGAGCTGCAAATGGTAATCAGAACTCCACCGGAGGCAGAAGCGTCAGCTCCCGCATTCTCACAATGGAACATGCAGATGCTCGACGTCTCTGAATCATAACGTTCAAGGTCAAGAGCCATCGTTTCAAGTCATAGAACCGAACTTACAATTCACATTTCGCTTAAGTCGATGACTTCCCCGCTTCACACCTTTCAGACCCTCATTCACTCGGACTGCAAATGGCCGGGCGAGCAGGAACCGATATCAGGTAAGCCTGGCGCTGCCCCTTGTTCCCCCAGAAGCGACCCCAATTCTCATGGTATTCCTGGTCATATAACGGGTCAGAACATGCACCCGACGAACAGGACGGAGGACCAAGAACAAGAAGAAACCACCAGAAATATTTGATTACAATGGATACAGCCACGTCTTCACATTCCATTGATTCCATTGAAGTTATTCCAGGAATCTTGAAATGGTGACATTCCAAAGCGAAGTTTGGGATTGGACCTATTTAACCAGCCGAAGCAAGTCTGCTTGACATCCTGAAGGGGAATATACTGGCCGAATGTGGCCATTCGTTATCGAACCAAGGGAACGACTCGGCTGAACAGTCTGGCAGCAAGCATAAGAGCGCAAGAAGTCGCCGGAGGGAAGGGGGCATGACACAAACGAAGGATGATACGGAGCTTCATGGGAGAGGAGGAGCGGAGGAGAGGTATAGGTATGCAAAGTTTGAGAGGGGTCAAGAGGGAGTAGGAGAGAGAGGAAAAAAGGGGGGAGAGGTAGGCGCGAAGTGATCCGGATTCGCTTGGCATTGAAGATAGCTCTGGAGCCCGAGAATACCGAATTGATCGATGCCTAGGACGCACATGCTTGTCAGAGTCAGGGTATGTAGTCGGAATCAGAGCAGGAAAGAGGAAAGACGCGATCCGATTCTGCCGTCCAATGAACGATGTGCATGATGTAGATACAACCCAAATAGATCTGTGATACCCCTTGAATCCAGCTGACCGGCGATTCAGATTGGTGTATTCAGGCCATCACTCCTCCTCCGCCGCGGGCCACATGTAGAACACAGCCAGAGACCTGTACGGCCGCCATCCCTGGGTCAAATCCTCCATTTCCTTCGGTGTCAGGTACATCCCACCCCTGTGAACTGTCAGCGAGGCGAGAGGGAGAGATTGACAACACACTTACTTGACTTTCTTGCCAGAGAGCCTGGACTTGAGCACCTCCACGGTGAGATCTTCAGGTAGAGGCACCGCTGTATGTGGGTCCCAGTCAACGTGACCCGTTAACGGCTCCAGCATAGCCTCTGGCGCGGGGGGCGGTAGTGTATTGGCAGGTATCTGCATTGTTTCTCCGGGAGGTACCGGTGAATTCGGAGTGGGAGGGATCTGTGGAAGCATGGGATTGTTATCCGGCGTCTGGAGTGCGGCGGTATGAGGTTGTACATTCGACGGTGTCGACGGTGTGGGAGGGAAAGTCGGAGTGTCTTTCCTGTCCGGTGTCGTGCTCCTAGCTTTCGTATCCAATTCGCCTTCTTGCGACCGCTCAATCACGTTCGCCTTTCCTTTTCCCTTTTTGGGCGTAGTGTTTTTGGGCTTTTTCGGCAGGGCGTTGTGCGCTGCCAGAGCCCATCGCAGCAATCCTTTTTGCACTCCAAGATCGCCGACAGCCAAGACATCTGGGCGACGAAGTGAGAACATCAAGAACATGTCAACTGTCCATTGACCTATACCACGAACGGCAATCAAAGCTTTCGATATCTCCTCATCCGATCCATATCGAAGAAGCTCGTTGGACAGTTGGCCAGATGTAAAGTGCTGGGCCAGCGATATCACTGGAAATGAGTCAGTCGGGCTTTTGAAGCAAAACAGAGAGTAATGATCTCGCACTCACCGTATTCCGCCTTTCTTGTGCTTAGTCCGACCGATTTCAGTCGTAACACGTCCTCCTTGGATACTACCTGGGCGGTCGGAAAGCCTTCTTTACTTTCCGGATCGAAACCGTACAGAGCTCGGAAGCGGTTATTGATTGCTCTCGCTGCAAGCCATGAAACCTGTTGCCCGATGATCGAGGTAACCAATGTTCGAAAAGGATCTATCGCTTCGAGTTGTACAAATGGTCGGCAGGGCAGATGCGTGAAGAACAGAACGAATCGAGGGTCAACTTTGGACAGGTGGGAGATGGCATCGGCTAGGGAGAATGAAAGGGTAGGTGGGAGCAATCCAGATTGAGGCGGAGGAAGCGGCGAAGCGACTATGGGATTGGCCTTCTTACGTTTGGCGGGCAGTGTAACATCGCCGGCGGCTGCCTTCGTTTTAATCGGCGTACTGAGCTTGGTGGCCACTGTCGCGCTGACAGCCCTTGTTCTTGGAGGCATCTTGAGTGAATCTGGTCGTTACTGAGACAGGTAATGATGATGAATAGCATCTTGCAAGGATGTGGTCAACCAAGTGGAGTGAGGTAAACGAATGCCTCCACCATATTACCACGTGGCAGTCAAGATGGGCAAGAGGTGGTCTGCACCGCCGTTTGAAGTCACGTGACCTCGTCATCCAACTTTGCCATAAGCGGGGGAGTGACTACCCTGATGATGATGCTTAAGGTTTACGCTTTCAGCAATCAAGTCAATCATATGTCACGTGGCAAATCACGCTAAGAACCTGTAGTGATGTACCCACCATATTCACCAGATTCCCACTGGTGACCAGATCATTCAACTCCTCCTATCCTCCCCCACGCATCACATATCACACCCGTTCACAAAGTCAGTGGGCCCTCACTGGATTAGTCTGACAGCACCTACCACCCTGTTCCAGTCTCACGCCCAATCTCAACATTGTCTGTGAATAGTGTCAACAATCCCTCACCCCTGCTGCCTCCGAGATGTTTCAGAAAGTGTCGGACAAGTTCCACAGGAAACAGCAGTCATCTGCATCCAATAAATCTAACCCTTCTTCCCCTTCTGCTGGCTCAAGAGTCACTCCCACGTCGTCAGCTCCATCCACTCCGGCAGCAGTCGCGCCTCTGGCGCCTCCAGTCGAAGCGAAATCGACCCACACGCCCATGGAAGGCGTCGAAGGGTGAGTCCTCTGGTTCACGAATACGAGCTTACGCCAGGCCTGCTCCCTCACCGCCTTTGCCAGTCAAGTCCGCTGCCGGCTCATCTGCATCTTCTTCGCTCTCCAACGTCCCGCCTCAAGCCCGCACACTGTCCTCTGCCCTCGGAGTGCACAACAGCGGACCCATACCCGAAAACCAAACCCCCGTATCCGAGAGCCGAACGATGAGCATACAAATGACTGACGTGTCTGAGCAAAAACCCGAGATCACGCGTAACGACAGCGGAGCAGATGAGGAGAGGATCAGGGAGAAAGCACGGGAAGCTCAAGAACAGGTGAGTCGCCTCACAAGCAGAACACAGCTAATCAAACTTCGCAGGCCGCCCAAGCTCAAGCAAACCTACAGATGGCCACTCAGCAAGCCCGTGTCGCTGCCATCAACGCTGCTGCTACACAAGCTGCTTTGGAGACCGTGTCGACTACCCCTCAAGATGCACCGGCACCAGCGGCTGCTCAGCCACAGCGCAAAACAGCCGGCAGATACGCTTTGTCAGATTTCTACATTGAGCGAACGTGAGTCGTCGTCGAGACATCCTCATGCTGATATATATTGTAGCTTGGGGACCGGATCATTCGGCCGGGTACACTTAGTGAGATCCAAGCACAACGGACGTTTTTACGCGGTCAAAGTGTTGAACAAAGAGAAAGTGATCAAGATGAAGCAAGTTGAGCACACGAACTCCGAGCGTGAGATGCTAGTTCGAGTGCGACATCCTTTCCTTGTCAACCTGTGGGGAACCTTCCAAGATGTAAACAATCTATATATGGTCATGGACTTCGTTGCCGGTGGGGAGTTGTTCAGCTTGCTTCGAAAGAGTCAACGATTCCCCAATTCTGTCGCCAAGTTCTACGCTGCCGAGGTAGCACTAGCCTTGGACTATCTTCACTCACTTGATATCATCTACCGAGATCTCAAGCCCGAAAATCTTCTGCTCGGTGCCGATGGGCACGTCAAAGTGACCGACTTCGGATTTGCCAAACACGTTCCCGATATCACATGGACACTTTGTGGAACGCCAGACTATCGTGAGTTAAAATTGACACCGACTGCGCTGACATACAGTCGCTCCCGAGGTCGTGCAATCGAAGGGTTACAACAAGAGTGTCGATTGGTACGCTCTGGGTGTCTTGATCTTCGAAATGCTTGTGAGCCTTCGCCTGCTTCGGTCACCAGCTGGCGCGCTGACTCTTCCCCTTAGGCCGGATATCCACCTTTCTTCACGGAAGACGGAAATCCGATGAAACTCTATGAGAAAGTGAGTTGTTATCATCTGGCCAAGCTGACAAAATCCAGATCATCGCAGGCAAAGTCCGATATCCCTCTTATTTTGATCCTCTGGCCAAAGAATTATTGAAGAACCTGCTCGTCGGCGATTTGACCAAACGTTATGGTAACCTGCGAGCAGGATCATCGGACATCTTCGCTCACGGCTGGTTCTCCGAGGTTGACTGGGATAAGCTATACCGAAGAGAGATACCGGCTCCGTACGTCCCAAAAATCGAAGGGGAAGGGGATGCCAGTCAGTGAGTGCAAGCCCCGCGGCTTTATCGTTCGCAGCTGAGATGCTTGTACAGATTTGACCGTTACCAAGAAGCAGATGTCAGTGCATACGGAAAGGCGGGGACTGGTCCATATGACCACTTTTTCATGGATTTCTAGTCTGGTAGATCATTGTCATAGTAAAATTAGGGAATCTTCATCTCAAATATGCATCTTGTTGTTTGGCTCCGCGCGTCAACCGCAAAATCCCCGATTTGCGCTGTCACTTCTTTCTCTGTTCTGCAAACATCATGTCAGACCAAGAGACAGAACCACGTAAATCCACATCAACTCTTCTGAACGGAAACCACGTCTATCCACCATTCTATGCTTGCTACCTGCTGAGGTCCAAGGCGACCGCAAATTCGAACCGAACCTACGTGAGGCTGTTCTCGCTTGTACGCGTTCCTCGAGCTTACATGCCGCCTTAGGTTGGCTCGACGCCAAACCCTCCACGTCGAATACGGCAACATAATGGCGAGCTGAAACAAGGAGCTTGGAAGACTTCCAAGCATCGGCCATGGGTGAGTCACAATGTAGCGTGAATGTTTGGCGCTGATCATTCCCTTAGGAGATGCAAATGATCGTCTATGGGTGAGTCAAGATGTCACTGACAGCGCTGATGTGTTACAGATTTCCCAGCAAGCTCACTGCGTTACAGGTGAGTGAGTCTTCATTGGTCAATGAGGAAGCTGACATGCTCTTAGTTCGAATGGGCGTGGCAGAAACCTGAGTTATCCCGACATTTGCGCGTCAGCGATCCCCAAACCGGGGAGGACTACGGCCCCATCTTTAGCAAAGATGCCAAGCGGAATTGGGTTGAACGCAAGCTAGCGTAAGTCAATACGTGAGGCTCACAGCTTGCTGATGATGCAGAGTCGCACATGCGCTTCTCACGACGCCACCGTTCAATCGCCTACCCCTTCACCTGCGATTCTTCGTCCAGGAGGTACATGAAATGTTCCAGGCGATTGATCGAACCGATTCAAGACCCGGGAGACGAACCAAGAAGCCCACAAATCAAGGCTGGAACCCTTTACCGCTCGATCAGAATATCACCTCTGTGCTTGACTTAGGTGGAGTATCAGGAACAACGGGCTTAAGGCGGGAGAGCACGCAGGGGGTACGGAGTAAGGAAGGTCCGATAGATGTTAGCGACACGGATTTTCGCCACAGCGAGAGTGTATGGGGCAAGTGGAAGAAGGCGGAGCAGCGGTTGGCCGCAGGACACGCAATAGCTTGCGAACAATGCAGCCAAGCAATCGATTGCACCGTGAGTCCGGCTTACGTGGACATCGCTGACATCGTAGAAACACCTCTCGTTCGCGCTCTGCCCGCTGGAACCCTCATGCAGATACACAGCTCACCTCTCGTGTCTCGCTGCAAAATTGCTCAAACAATCTACGCATATCCTACCGCATCGTGGACTCTGCCCAGGTTGCAAAGGCAAATTGGAATGGGGACAGATCATTCGAGCCTGTTACGCAAGACAGGAAGGCATTCAAGCAGAGCGCGAAGAAGCGGCAAAAGCAGCCAGGCAAGCTAGCCGGAAGAGCAGACGTCGTAAAGAGGCAGATCAGACGTCCGACAGCGAACAGGAAGAGGTGATCGGTGCTTCGACAGTGGCTCAGAGTATCACAGCCTTGTCGCTGGAAACACCACCAAAGCGAAGCTTGGAACGAACGGCGTCAGATACCCTTACCGAGTCGGCAAACCGCTCTAAGCAGCGGCGAGCCCGAGATCACGAGCAAGACAATGAGGGTTGAGAAGAACGGCGAAGATCTGAGAGGGGAGATGTTGTCCATTCCATGACATGCATACACCTACGATCCTAAGTCTGCACTGCCGCCCGCGGCGCCTCGATCCGGGTCATCCTTATCCATTAGATCCAGCCTGTCCACCGCTTCTGTAATATCTGGATCCGGATTCTCGGGTTTCTTGCTGTTTGCGCTGTCGTCCTTGGGACTGTCATTGAAGTTTTCTTGAGGATCATCCTTAGCTACGACGGCGGCCGGCTCCTCGTGTTCAGGAGAGATTTCGGTTGGGGGTGTATCGACGGATTCACCGTCCTCCTCTTCGTCGGATGTGACATAATCCTCCCAGTCGAGCTGAGAAACCCCATGTCAGGTCCCGGCAGCTCTCCAAAATCAATCGCACTTACGTAGTCATATATCACCCTCACTATCAAGCTGCAGCTTGGGCAAATTGCAATCTCCTCTCCGTCCCTAAGCTGCGCCTTGGATATCTCGAATCTATCGCCACAGGGACAAGGGTAATGAAACAACTTGGCTATCGGATCCCATGCGAAATCTTCAATCTCCAACTCGTCATAATAATTTGGCATGATGTAGGGGAAGTGTGATGGTTGATACTAAGCAGACATTAGTCACAGAACGACTGATGATGATTGCAAAGAGCTACTGAGGCGGGTCCAGAAAAAGCAGTCGAGGATGACAGAGAAAAACAAAAACAAAAAGACACGCAAGGTCAAAAGTAACCGCTAAATGGGGGAAATAACGAAAGTTGTATGACGGCAGTGGGAGTTTTGCTCCCAGAGGCCCCACATTCACACGCCCCACTCCTCACTCCATCGTCATACCCACATAACTACTTGAACATCCCTGGATATATAGGTCAACTTGGTACATTATCACTTCTTTCTCTCTCCAACACTTCCTCCCCAACTTCATATACAAGTATCATCATGTCAACAGCTTCACAGATGCCAACAGACGGTAAGCATACATTGTATCCGAAGCAGGAACCACAGCTCACTGACCTACTAGGTACTGGCGTCCTCCTCTCCGACCCTTGGTGAGTTACGTCCTCATCTGGTAAAGCGTGAACTAATTCTCCATTGACAGGCTTGAGCCATTCTCACCTGCTCTCCGCAAACGTTATGCTGCATACAAGAAGCAGCTTGATCAAATCGAAACGCATGAAGGTGGTCTCGCCCACTTCTCGGAAGGGTATAAATCGATGGGATTACAGGTAGATGAGAATGGGGGTGTGCGTTATCGCGAATGGGCGCCTAACGCCACGGCAGCGAGACTAATCGGAGAGTTCAGTAAGTCTTGTCCTACAGGGAGTGAGCTGACGTTAAAGATAATTGGTCGCATTCCGCCAATCCTATGACCAAATCTCCTTACGGGATATGGGAGTGCTATGTTCCCCCTAAATCACCGGGTGTTTGTGCCATTCCCCACGACTCCATGATCAAGATTTCTATGACCCTCCCCACTGGAGGCTCGATCGACCGTATCCCCACTTGGATCTCTCGTGTTACGCAAGATCTTTCAATCTCTCCGATCTATGAAGGCAGATTCTGGAACCCGCCCAAGGAGCAGGTCCATCGGTTCAAGAACGGACACTCCACGAGATCGAGCGATGGGTTGAAGATATACGAAGCTCATGGTAAGTCAGATCCAGGTCGATTCAAGCTGACTTTCTCTAAGTCGGCATTTCCAGTCCCAATATGCGGGTGACTACGTACAAAGAATTCGAAACCGATGTGTTACCTAGAATCAAAAAGCTCGGGTATAATTGCATACAGATGTAAATATTCTGCGATTGCTTGATAGCATTGTGCTGATCACATATTTCAGGATGGCGGTAATGGAGCATGCCTATTACGCGTGTAAGTACGCCCAGCACTGCGTTGATTGCGAGTCATGCTGACTTTCATTCTCGTAGCTTTCGGTTATCAAGTTACAAACTTCTTTGCTGCCTCTTCCCGTTATGGTACGTTTTGTAGGAGGTAGGAGGGAATCACAAGCTGAGAATACCTCCAGGAACACCCGAGGAGCTCAAATCGCTGATCGATAAGGCTCATGAGATGGGCCTCACCGTTCTACTGGATGTGGTGCACTCTCACGCATGTAAGAACGTGGAGGACGGGTGCGTTTGGGCCGATGTATGCTCAGTAATTATGCTGACAATCTGATTTCAGTATCAATGAATTCGATGGCACAGATCATCTATACTTCCATGGTGGGGCAAAAGGCAAACACGAGCTGTGGGACTCTCGGTTGTTCAATTACGGTAACCATGAGGTCCTCCGTTTCCTCTTGTCGAACCTTCGATACTGGATGGATGTCTACATGTTCGACGGTTTCCGTTTCGACGGTGTGACCAGTATGATGTACACCCACCATGGAATAGGTACTGGCTTCTCAGGTGAGTTCGACATACACGTGAATTCCGCTGACGTCAGGTGGATACCATGAATACTTCGGTGACTCTGTCGACCTTGAAGCAATGGTTTACCTCATGCTGGTGAGTTTCCAAGGCTGCAGTACTCCACTGACAGCCTCTAGGCCAACCAAATGCTACACGAGCTCTACCCCAACGTAATCACTATCGCGGAAGACGTTTCCGGGATGCCCACTTTGGGCCGTCCAGTGTATGAAGGGGGAGTGGGCTTTGACTACCGTCTCTCGATGGCTGTGCCCGACATGTGGATCAAAATGCTCAAGGAGTCGACCGACGACCAGTGGGACATGGGCAATGTGGTACACACTTTGACCAATCGTCGACATTTGGAGAAGAGCGTTTCGTACGCTGAAAGTCATGATCAAGCTCTGGTTGGTGATAAGACTTTAGCATTTTGGCTGATGGACAAGGAGATGTGTGAGTGAGCTCTACTGTTCTTGCATGTAGCTCACGTGCATTGAATTAGATGATTACATGTCGGATCTGTCGCCCATGACTCCCATCATAGACCGGGGGCTTTCTTTGCACAAGATGATTAGGTACGTAGTCAATCTTTCATTCCTTGCTGACGTCCCTCAGGTTCATCGTCCATACTCTTGGTGGGGAGGCATACCTCAACTTTGAAGGCAATGAGTTTGGTCATCCAGAGTAAGTGACCCGTTTCTCATCCCGTATGGAGCTAAGCGACGTGATAGATGGATGGACTTCCCCCGAGAAGGCAATGGCAATTCCTTTGCACACGCTCGTCGTCAATTCAACCTCGTGGATGATGACCTTCTCCGTTACAAGTATTTGAACGAATTTGATATCGCCATGAACTGGCTGGAAGAAAAATACAAGTGGCTGAGTGCCCCGCAAGTACGCGAAACCTGTATCTTATCATCGTTGTTTAGCTTCAGCTAATGTCCTCCTTAGGCTTATGTCTCTCTCAAGAACGAAGCTGACAAAGTGATCGTCTTCGAACGAGCGGGTCTGCTTTTCATCTTCAACTGTGTGTTTGTACCTCGATGCCGTAGCCACCGGCCTCTCACAGATGATGTGCTGATCGTTGCGATTGCCAGTCTCCCATCAATCTTTCGCCGATTACCGGGTTGGCGTTGAAACCCCTGGTGAATACAAAGTCGTTTTGACGAGCGACGAAAAGAAGTTTGGAGGGCACGAGAGAATCGATCTCAATGGTCGATACTTCACCACCCCTATGGAATGGAACGGACGCAAGAACTGGTTACAGGTGTATGCGCCCTCAAGAACAGTGCTAGTATTGGGCTTATAGGAGAACAGTGAAGACATCCGTTCAACAGGTCGGAAAGAGACTTAACAATGCATCAAAGTTGATCGCATCAGCTGGGTCTCAATGCTGACACCAAGGTCTGCAGATTCTGCTTGCTATCCCTCTAAAACTCCTCTCAGACTTGTGTTAACAGCAGCCTGTGTTTGCCGGTGCTCAAGGACAGACTCTCGAAGTAGTTGGCCATGACCAGTCGCGTCTTGGCGTTCCCTTTGGGCAGTCAGATGTTAAGGCCATTGTGCAGTCGGAACCAAACAGCTGGGCAGGCTGGCGGTGTCCTTTACTGATTTGTCTGATCTCATAGTATTCTGGACCGCTGAAGTGATACTGCAAGGAGTATTCATCTCTTTGGCTTTTCTGCTGCCTCCTTGTATTTGTTCAAAATTCCGTGAGATCCTCTGATATCAGCCAGATTCTTTCATCTCACCCAACCCAAGGATTTGTGTCTTTCACCCGTGTTCTAAGAAAGAAAAGGCCGTCTCCCAGATATGTGAAAATGCTGCTCATCAATAAATAGGATTGTTCTGATTTTTTAAGTTATCATGAATATCAACCCAACGTTACATAAGCAAGATGTTTGCCACCTCAAAGACCCATATGCCCAATATTGGATCAGTGGACCACTCATGGGACACTTTGAATCAGTGGACCACTCATGGGACACTTTGAATCAGTGGACCACTCATTGAACACTTTGGAGCAGTGGACCACCCATGGACCACTGGACCACCACAGGATCCAACAGAATCAAGGAAAGAGCAGTAAGAAGTTATACAGTATATAATCCCAAAGTAATTCCGTTTCTGGACCACTGGTACCAAACATAATCACTGGTACAATTACCGGACCACCGGTACCACTGGTGTCAGTACGGTCCACCACTTTTGAAAAGGCATATATATAAAGGCCTCAGATTTCTAGATAGTCTTAAGTTCCCCAGCCATGAATCATGTTAACACTTGTCAATCACACTTGACTACCCATCGACTCTGCCACCAATACTAGCGCCTCTACCAATCAGCGACACATCCTTCTCATAGGATAGCCCACCAACCCCCAGACCGTGACATAAGTGTTTTCTAGCAATATCACCTGGAGGTGTTGGCATAAAATTTGTGCCTTTTGAGAATGAGTCTGCATGAAGGTCTTGGAATTGGCTTACTAAGTGAAAGTGAAGTAAAGTGCTACAATCAAACCTTACTCCCTGCTGTCAACAGTCCTTGGGCTGCAACAGGCCACATACTGTTGGCGCATGATTTGCCAAAATCACCTTCCAGTCTGGTCTTTCTATCTTGATGCTCTCTGCTGGGAACAGCTCTTTGACAGCTCCTGACAATGACAAATGTCAGGTCAAGGGTATCCCTTCCATCAATTGCAAACTGTAGAGGCATTGTGATTGATTGAGTGAGCGCTTCAGAACCGGTCAATCACATGGTGGCTAGCGATAGCTTCTTTGCACTAACAATGTTAAATCCAGACTTACAATTTCATCCCCCAGACTTGGGGCCATATTGCCTTTTAAGACAGTAGCTTCTTTCCTGTCAAATCTATATTCATTGTCTAGGGAAGGGATACCCCAAGATCACTTGCTCTCCAAGCATTTCAGAAATTGGTCTCAGTAGGCTTCTCAGATACATCTCAGGAGGTGTAAACTACTTGTGCAAGAAAGTCCTCAAAGAGAGAACAAGTTCCTCACCAGAAAGGTGTCAAAGTTATAATTATGCATGTTGAGTAAAAGAGTAAAATACAAGTTAGATATCAAGGTTAGAAGTCTAATATTGACGTGGCAAGCTCACTGGCCATGTGGCTAGCTAAGTCACGTGATTAACCGGTAAATAGAGCACTCAATAGACCGATTTCAACAAAAGGGGTACAGAAGGGCCCTCATGATGTTCTGGTGTTGGCCCTAATCACAAGGTGAATGAATGAAAGGTAACAATTGACAAGCTTGACTTGCTACGGGCAGGTATAACGAATAACGACTAGCCCTAGTACGCAGTGACGATGTTGGTCGATGTTCGAATGAAGAGCTCAAAGTGGATTGGACAATGATGATCAAAGATAATAAGCACGTATTGTGTCACTTTGAATAAGTTGCTACACAATTTGTTTAGATAGTAGCACAAGTGAAAAGTTATGTCCAAGCAGCGATTGCGTGGTTGACGAGACACAAGAGAGTAACTTATGGTAATCCATCTAGGCAGAAAGGGGAGTTACAAAATGCCCCCAGATCCATCTTGTTCATAATTGGTGAGACACCAGCTTACTGATCGATTACTCAGCATTTGCGGCTCCGCTGGCTCTATTTTACTATTCAAGAAGCTTATGATCAACGGTACAGCCGATTGCACGGTGAAAGGCAAGTTGCATAATGTTAGGCTCAATATGAATATGCATGTTGGGTGAAAGAAAAAGTCCGGGTCAAATGTTGAAGTTAGAAAACTAATATCAACGTGGCAGGCAGGGCGAAGACGCGGCTCGTCTGTTGGGCATGTCGTCTAGTCAACAACTGGTTGACTTACAGCTTGAATGGATCCGACATCTTGAAGTGGTGGGCGGTTTGAGCGCAGAGCGCGGACTGTATCCATGAGGCCAAATAGTATGGTTCAGAAAAGTGTTACTGTAAGCATGCATATGCAACTTGGGGCAATTTGATCCATGTGGACGCAGACTTACCTCCCAGAGAGGGGGTATTCATACCTTGTTCCCACAATCTGTCATCACAGATGCGGAGACATCTCTTACTGACATCCGGTGCATGCTCTGTGGTGAACTCTGTGACATGCCTGTGATATCATCGCAACTTTTAGTTTCTGGACAATAGCCTGAGTAGGGTTACCTGGAGAATCAGAACTTAGAAGGTATTGCCATCCTTCTAGCTCGAATGCCTCAGGATCTCCGCTATATAGGCAAAACTTGTTTGTAGTACGCGAGAAGAGCCTGTTCTTCCTAAAATCGATCAAACCCGCTCGCAAGTATGTGGAAACACTGTCAACGACATTTAGGTATATCTCATAAATTCTATTCATCACACCTAGGTGTTCACTCTGTAAGTACGAAACAGGGTGAGTGTGATGATATAGCGTGTGGTCTGTGAAGACTGAGAGGCTGACTAGACGGCGTCAGAGGTAGAAGCGACTATCTTGACTGATTGATATTGAGTTTCACTTCGATCAGCAATGTCTTCTATGATGCAAAAGAGTACATTACAAGTCATATATAAAAGTCACAAATTTACTGTTGATCTGGCAAGCGTCTTGGCCATATGATTGGCTAGCTAGGTCACGATAGCTACCGGTGAGCAGAGCAGATCTCAACAATATAACGACGAGAATGACACATTTAGCTGCAAAAGGGTTGACATAACGAAAAAGATCAAATAAGGAGTACTGTGAGGTGTCAACACTGGGGACTGAAAATGACGCGCTGGCACTAGGGATTCCGGTGTGTAATGTGAATGAACTACAAGAAGAGCCGGAAACTTGTCATTCACTCAATTATTTAAGCCCAAAATGATGTTGATGTCCCTTTTGCGCCTGACCAAATTTGAGTTCATAATTAATGAATATTCCAACATTCACCCGTGCATGTCAAGAGAGTGTCAAAAAATCAAGAGGTGTCAAATAAAAGTCAGAGCTCCTGACCATCACAGACTATTTTCATACATGGAAAGCAACAGTCACAGCTCAAAAGCACTTGCCTAAGCAGCAATGTCAACACACACCTCTCAAACATGCAGACAAGCAGCGTCATCAAGCGACAGGGAGCTCGAAGTGGCGAATGTGAACTATGCAAGATAAAGCATTACAGAGATCGGATCATGCTCAAAAAGCAACAGATACGCAGAATGAATGTGCACGAGAAGCATCATGGGCACAATGGCAAACCCCTGTTTCTGTCTTTCAAGGCGTGAGGGGCAATCATTCATTTTGTCTCTGCTTGTAGCATCTGACAGCTTACAGCTTAAGAACAGCTTTGTCCCTTTCCAAGAAGGATCTCAGCCGTGAGTATGTAGCTCAAATTGTGGTCTTGTCTGTCAAAATTGGTCAATTGAATGCTTTATTTATCGGCTGATCACAAGACATATCTAGCCGCGTCTCCAGGACGCTTGCCATTTCAAGAACAGACTTGTAACTCTGATACTTCACTTGTTCTTGGATCTTCTGACTTAGCATGCAAAATAATATTGACTTTGTCACTGCCAACATCTTTCTGGGCTGAAACATACATCAAGCTTGTCAGCAACAAAAGCTCTATTTGCCTCAGAATGACTACCATGAAATCCTTCTTGGAAAATCTGACATGTCAATGTTCAGGCTGGCCAAGTCTCCTGTTCCAACCGATTGCCAAGCCATCTTATGCAAACAGGCAAGAGCGACAAAAAGCACACCAATATCCATACTCGCACACAATCTCACACCTCAACAATCACCAGACTGGACTGAGCTCATGCAGCTGGGCTCCTCTCAAGATGCTGCAAGAAATGGAACAAAATAAGACGGGAGGCAGATGTTGCTTCAGATACATCTGACGGACCATCAAGTTAGCCTTAACATTCAGTGCAGAGTCCAGCAAAAGAGTTACCCTTGAATATGCCAATGCAGAGTGAGAAGGTGACTTAGACACCAGAAGATTTTTATATGGCCACCTACTCAAAAATTATGCAGGTGTGGCAGCCTGGCAATTAAGAAGACAACCAATAATTGCCTGATCAACAACAGAAGCTGAATACATGGCTTCTGAGGATGCTGCCAATCAGGCAGTATGGCTGCAAGTATGACTGGACAATTTTCAGCTCTGGTGATGAGCCATTGCATTGTAATTACGTAAGGTGTCACCTGACAACATGTTTTGGATTTACAGAGAATTCCATGATACAAAATTACTATCAACACCTCTTGTTGATGAGCTTTCGCTGAGAGGATATGATGCAAAGAAACCGACTGAGATACATGATCTTACAAAATAGTCAATCTTGGCTGATGATTGCTATCGTCCTTTTATTAATCATGAGAACCACAAACATCCTAATCCGCCGACCGAGCATTGCCTTGAGCCATGCAATCACAGACATCAATCGAAGGTCAATTCATAACGCGACCCCGACGCACGGAATATATCAAACTGGCACACTGACAGCTCAGGGTATCTCTGATATCTGAACTGGGTCCTGACAGCAGGTCGTTCTCAATGAAGAACATGATAGTGCGATGCATGTTGAGGCTTGCGAGCAAATGCGTAGGCAGGAGGAGTCAGAATTGATTTTAAGGTCATCATGTTTTTCGGAAGGATCGCGCAACCAGGATGTCATGACCAAGCCGATGGGCACGTCTTCAGTTCTTCGGATCCAGTCTAGTCTTCTTGAGCTCCTGGCGTTTCCACTTGGCGTCCCTGTTCTGTGTCGCAGCAGAATAAAGGCTGTTGGCACTGCAGAAGTGGTTGCAACGAGTGGTCATGCACGTTCAAGAACGCAAGCGCGAATTCGGGCAGAAAGCTGACCACCCCTTTGCCCGCCTGAGGTGCTTCCGTCACCGTCTCTTTCACAGATACTTTCTATCATCTCACCTCCATAACCTTGCGCTGATGTCCATTGAGTTAGGGTGACTGAAGATCGATCGGATGGCCCTTCTTCCATTCTCCGAACTTCGACAGCGGCGTATGAGGGTAAAAAAATCGAATGCGAGTGGGCCTGAGCCAGATGATCGAGTTTTGACATAGGTCGGAACACCGGACGGACGGGGATGCGGATACTAGTTCTAAGTCTACGCCCCCCGAAAACGCCTTCGCACATGACCTACAATCAATGCACCCTTTTCAGAAAGAGGGGCTGTGGCAAGCAGCAGCTATAGGTAGCACCGACGAACAAAGCAGTCTTCGTCGATAGTGAGCAGCGAGATAGCGCCTCGTCGAGTTTCATGCTTACGACAATAGTGCCAAACGCACAACCCTGATAGGATCGCGACATCACGCCGACGTGTAGACCGATTGGGGGCCTCTTTCGCTGAGATGATCCTGCTCAGGACTCGCCAAAAGCCTGACGTTTGCGCATGTGTGGTGAAGTTCAAGCGAAGATTGGTGCCGACATTTCGTTTCGCGAGAGAAAGTCGAAAGGCAGAAATTCGCTTGGCAGCGACCCATGCAACAGACGAGCTGGAAAGGCATCGTAGCCGTTATTGTTTCCAGCCTACTGACCGAGATGTGGGAGCAGAGGCTGTGGTCCGATGGCAGGATGAGGCAATGATCATGGGCGCATAGCTCGGAGTCTCTTAGACGAGTGTTGACCCGGCGAGGGCAGGATGGCGAAGCAGACATGATCGTCCAGCTCACGGCGCTAGGCATCGATCAAGCGGAACTGGTCGTCCGTTACTGCGCAGTGTAAGTCCTCGGACTCGAAGAAACCTCCATCGCCGACCCTGGGAGAGAATTGATTGACTCGCTGACATCTAGCACGGATGCTTTTGGTTTCCTGGTTTCATGTATCGAGTTGCGGTGGCAGGAACGACCGATTATCATTATAATTTGCAAAGTCAGCCTGGCTGATGACGGCGAGTTGAATGCGCAAGCGATTCTGAGCCTGTTTCGCAGTGATCAATTCGGGAACACGATGATCCTCCTCTCTGCAGGTTGAATTAAGGATTTCAGCCCAGATGCGCGGGCAAGGCGAATGTGCGTCGATCGTAGCGATTGGGGTGTAGTTTCCATCGACCTGACAAGGGGCTCTCGCATTCCAGCGTCAGTTCTGGTGAGAAAGCCGCTGACAGACACCTGCATGCTATTGGGCGCGATTCGATGGAACGTTGAGATATTCGAGGAGGAAGTGTAGAGCCCTCTCAATCAGACATTAGCTTTAACATAGAGGATCTGTGAACACACACTTTGGGAAATGCTGACGTCACCAATTGCACTTGATTGGTTACACTTGAACCGAGCGAGCAGTTAATGTCGATCACATATCAACTGCGTCCACACATCTATCTCATTGCTTTCTCTTCCTTTTCTTCTTCCTTCATGACTCATCGAGACATAGATGATCATTTCTAGTTCTCACAAATCTTTGCCTTCCATTTCTCAATCTCCACTGACAGCGCCTCAAAGAGCTTCCCAGAGCATCGTAGAACTTCGAAAGTCTGATTCTGCTTTACAATGATATCTGCGCCATCAATGGCAAGCTCTACTGATGAGGCCAAATCCATACCATTCCCCGTTCTTATGGACTACGACCGAAACAGACAGAGAGGAGTACTGAATACCGGGAACAAGTCTGCTGGGCCTTCAACCCGTGCATCAACCCGAGCCGAAGATCTGAAAGACTACATAGTCGCAATCTCACAGTCGCGAGGTGAGTAATGACCGCCGCGGTAAGAGTGACCTAATTTCTATCAGGTGAAGGAGTCGAACTCGGGATAGCGGCGCACAATTTACAGACTGGTCATGTGAGTGATCGCTGCCGCGTTGAAGATTCTTGCTGACGCCTGGGCGAACGATGACAGACAACTATCACTCAAGCAAGTGACGGAATTCAACATATATTTTGTGCACTGTGCTGACGAGATTTCCGACGCAAGCTGGCAGACACTTCGTGTGAGTCATGCACGATATAATCAGGCTTACAGATCGATACGGTAGCCTTTCACAAGACTATACACCACCTTTCCTTGCATCCTCCTTGTTCGATTCTCACCGTCAACAACAAACCCCCTAGTGGGATCAATTCGGGCAGCGGCAATCGCCTTGTTGAGCGACTTCAAGAGATTTTTGAACTTCCATGCGAAGGCTTGCCACGCGACTACTGGGAACGAGACCATGGCAAGATCGTGTTGCTGTCACCCTAGATGGCGCCGACAGGCTGACAATGATGCTCCAGGTTATGACTACATTTCCAGTCTCAGTGTGCGTGGTGAAATCAGAAGTTCAACTCTTATGGCCATTTCCGATAAGTAAATGGATCTTCAACTCGATGCAGCAGCTTTACATTGACAGATTGCAACCCTCAAGATACTTCGCCCTTTGCGCTACTTCCGCGCTTTTCAAGCATCTCGAGGATCAAAACTTACGATACCACCGGGAAAGCCTTCAGATTCGATATGCTACATCCGAAGGTGAGTACTGTAATGAAGAGATGAAGGAGAGCTCTCGCAAAGCGGACACGTCTTCAGGAACGATGTTCATCGACACTGAAACCGCTAAGAATTTGGAGCTGGTCAGCAACTCGTTGACGCACAAAAGCAACGGCACTCTGCTCGGTGAGCTTTAGTGGTCCTAGCAAGCATTACATACTGAATCATGGGACACAAGGATCTCTCAACCGATGCCTCACACCAATGGGATATAGACTTTTGCAAAGCAACATCTTGCAGCCTTGTAACGGTGAGACGTTCATAGGCGAACAGACGCGGTAGCTAAGTCACATTGATGCATAGTCAAAGACATTATCCTGACAAGACTCGATGCTGTGGGAGGTGAGTCAGAGACTACTGCGCGCAATCTGCACAATTAATTCAATGATATCAGAGCTCCTTTCGTCGCCGGAAAGGTTGAGAGATATCCGCGAGAGCATGGAAAAGCTGACGAAGGTACGTCACGCAGCAAGAGCGCCGCAGCATGCACTGATGCTCATGTCTAGACCGATCTCGACAAGTTGATCAATCAGGTATGCCACATTGATTCACGAAGGTTCAGATCTTGATATTTATGTGCTTCCAGGCCACGAGAGACGGCAGTGGAAAGCGCGCCGAAAATTTGACCGAGAATCGTATCTCAATTTTACTCCAGCTCGAAAGATATATCCAAGCCGCTAAACATTTGACAACGGAATTGAGTTCCTGTAAAAGCAAGATGCTGAGGGAGATCCATGACGTCAGCTCACTTTGTTCTATATAACCGATCACTGATAGAGCCTCCCAGGAGCTTGCCGATCCCGCGCTCTGTGTCGTTCAAACCGAGATTCAGAGTGAGTTTTAGTAATTCGTCATCTGCTAAAGCCTAGAATACCTCAATATCGACTCCGCTCCTGCGAAATCGAGAAAGAGATCGATGATGAATGCACGATTGTATGCTGTCAAACCAGAATGCAATCAACTCCTCGACATTGCCCGCAAAACGTTTACAGAGAATCTTGACGACATCTGGCAATGTGAGTTGATGACTTGCGCGACCGACTGACCAATGTTCAGTGGAAAAACAGTTTTCAGGTACGTACGTGGTCTTGGTCATTGACTGTATCCTCACGTTTGAATAGAGCAACACAGATTCACATGCAGGCTTGAGCCGACGGGGAATAAGTATCGACTTTGTGTGAACATTCAAGATCTGGATGGTGAAAACTTACCGAGCGAATGCATCAATGTTGAGAGGAAGAAAAGCAGGTGAGTTTTGACGATTGCATGCAGCGATCGGTCGTGGCTGAAGAGGCAGTGTTGACCTCATCAGAGTGTCCTTCACAACACATGAGCTTGTAAGCTTTTCATTCATGCTTTACGAGTTGCTAGCTGACACTTTCCAGCTGCAACGAAATGCAAAATCGGAGCAAGCGCAGCAAGAAATTTTATCCCTCAGCAGCGAAGTCGTGGCAGCGCTGCTTGTCACAGTCATGGGGGATGTCAGTGAGTTGACGATCTGAGGGACCGGCTGACCCGCAGGTGGTCTGTATGGCTGCAGTGTAGCGGTGAGTTGTGAAATTTCCCTTTCGGCGCTGAGTCGCATCGGCAGATAGCGAAACTCGATGTATTGGCAGGCTTTGCGGAATTCGCCTCTCGTAAGTTCTTTCAAGCGCCAGCCCGAGACCCAAGAGTTGACGAAGCAGCTCTTCAGATGGGGACTGCGGTACGACACCTATGCCCCCTAAAATGAATAGAGAAGAGTGTTTAGCTCAAAGGACAAAGCACCCCTAGTTCGACCTGACTTCACCGACAATATTGCAGTGGGTCGTACAGCTCTCATAATTGTGAACGATTACTGAGATGATCGATAGGTGAGGGCTGGCCGACATCCAATTCTGGACAGAACCCTCAACGCGGACGAATGTGTACCGAATGATATGTGAGCGACTGCACGCATGCTAGCGGGTATCCGTTGATATCCGTTGGTATCCATGTAGCTATGTGGTCCGAGGTCACGCTTCTTTCCAACTCATACAAGGACCAAAGTGAGTCTGGCGGTGGCTCAATGGTCCTTGAACGGAGCTCACTCTCAGCAGCATGTCCGGCAAGAGCACATTCTTGCGACAAGTTGGCTTGCTGACTGTTCAGGCGATGTTGGGCTGCTAGTGAGTTCGCCGGGGAGACCTGAGCTAACGTTATGAAGTGTTCCAGCTCGATTTGCCAATTTTGTATTGCCTGACGCGCTGCTTAGTCGTCTGTCCAATGATGGTAAGTGGCTGGATGCCGAAAGCAGCGCTAACGAATGGAGATTCACTGGACAAGAACCTTTCTACGTTTGCTTCAGAGATGGCTACTTCGGCGATGATCCTGAGTCAGTATTTCGGAGCGTACACCGACTTGCACTCATCTCCTCCGATAACCCAGGTCTAGCGACGCCTCGATCCCTAGTCCTCATAGATGAGGTAAGGTCCAACATGCGTAAACATATGCCACTGACGATCAGCTTGGACGCGGTACTTCACCGCTCGAGGGTATGGGTCTGGCTCACGCGATCGCCGAGTTTTTGATCGAGCGCAAAGTAAGTCATGAACAATCGCAAGGTTACTGATGATGCAGGTCTTCGTGCTCTTTACGACACATTTTCACGATCTCGCCACCACGTTGGGAGCTCTGCCCGGCGTTATTCAGTAAGTTTTCAGCTGTCAGGCTCCGCTGATATTTGTACAGAATGCACCTACGGGTAGAAGTGAGCGAGCGAACATCGTGTGCCGAGTGCTCGGACCTGACTCTGCCTTAGGATGTCAGGGTGAACGACGATAATGATGCTTTCTGCACAAACTTCCAGTACAAAGTGGAACAGGGATCAGCTGTATTCGATCATTATGGTATGGGGTACAGCTCAGTGGAGTCTTTGGCTGATGAAGGACCATGACAGGCTTGGAACTTGCTAAACTGGCTTTCCTGCCTCCAGAGGTCATGCTCCGTGCCAGAGAGGTTGCCGTCAGGTTGAGCGAGCTGGTAAGAGAAGGTGAGTTCTGCAACGTCGCAGTGAAGGGTATCAGCATGTCAGCTGATCCAGATTGTAGGTCGAGACTCGACCGCATCGCACGCCCTGGTCAAGCGTCGAAAAATACTCTTTGAGGTGAGTCCACGGATGAGACCGGATGAACCGCGACTGACAGAGGAACCAGCTTCGTGACAAGCTCGCATACCTCATCAAGCATTCTCTTGCCGATAACGAGTCGCTGGCTAAACATTTGAAGAATATGCAAGACGAAATGTACGAAGAATTGAGAACGACTCTCCACATGTGAGGAGCCGAACGCCTAGGCAAGGTCACTATGTTCGATTGTCAATACAACTATGAATCCATGTTATGTGCTGTCACTGTGTACAGTGGTCCAATCTAGCTCCTTCCCAGGCCAACCTTCGCCCCCATCTGCTATCAATGATCGCTCCTGTACCACCCGAAGCTCTCGCAGTCTCATTCGTTTTGCCTTGCGTTTAGGATCTTTGGGATTTGATGGATTGATCTCGTCTAATTCCACGTCAGACGGTATCACAGATCCGTGGAGCTCCGAGGCTGAGTGATGTAAAGGACGAGGCGTCGCTGAGCCCGAAGTACCCGCTTGCACCAGGGAGTGGATATGAGTTCGTAGTAAGATCTGTTGGACGGTCAAGAGCGCTTTGGACACAGCATGTGGGAGAGGCGGTAAGCTAGATTGTGATTCTGGGTTGTTGAAGTGTGCCAGAACCATGGCCGAGAACAGATCTCCTACACCGGAAAAGTATCCTCGTATGGTAGGCAGCGCGAAAGCCCATGTCGTCATATGCCCATCTTTCCATGAACTGGCGAAGCATACCAAGATCTCGTCCTCAGGCTGACCGACTCCTACTGCATCATACCATGGTGGTAATGGGTTTGGTAATAGCCGTAAGTACGAATCAGGAGGTGATGGGAGGTCGAGGCTGGTTACCAAAGAGATAGGAAGTGGTATGGATGAGAAGGCTACATGAGGTAGAGAGTTTGCTGTATGCAGTTGATGAAGAGCGGTGTGGAGGGTCTTCAGGGAGGTGATGTTAATGCCAGATAACAATCTACAGTGTTGTGAATCAGCGATTAAACCCCGACAGGTTACGGTCCGCTTACTCCACTTCAAATTGATTGGGCGTTATTATATCAGCCAGTTGAAGCATCTCCTTGTAGATTGGCACTACATCCTGAGCCACATATAGTCCAGTCCCCATATCCCCCATGACAGCTATGCAATAATGGGATGTGATCAGTCTGATTTCTCTCCGCTGCTCGCAGTGGGTGAAGCTCACGATCTAGGACGTAGAGTATCTCCGAATTGGCTTCCTTCATCCGCCGGATCTGCTCTGCGACCACCTTGAGTGCTTCTGCGCCGGGTACGTATCCAGTGAGTATCCGCGAGTGAGCGATCAATCCATTTGTGACGAGTCCTTCGAAAATAGAAGCAAGTTGTTCGGGTGTAGTCTTGTGGCCGTTGGTATGCCCATATCCTGAATCATCAGCATTGAAGGCAAGAGCCCCGTGAACTCACCTGTATGATTCGAGAATTGCACAGTGTTCACCACATCTACATCGTATCCTAGCGTCTGGAGCGGGAAGGTTGCGGCGCGATTACCTTTTCACAGGATCAGCGGAGATAAGGCTTATCGTGGACCGCTAAACTCACCGACATAGCCTGAGACGACATGCGATTGTATCGAGAGTACGCGGTCAGGATCGAGAGCTGCCATAGGGATAGGAGTAACGGAAAGGATTGGCATTCAACGGAGGTATGATTTGCAAGCAAGGGAGTCAGATAGCAAACATTCCGACTCGACATGACGTTACACCGAGATCCAGTCGGTGACTATGGCAAGATTGCTTCGTCGGTCATGGCCGACATTTCCGTCGATCTCATATTCGATATGTGCAAATGGTAGATGTGAGAAGTGTATTCTTCCTTGCATTTTGTGATTATTGTACTACAAGTAATGGTGGTTGTATATGCTCAGACTATAATATGCTAAATTGGAGAAGGGACTGTGATGAGCATGCCAAGCATTGACAAATCCGTCCAAAATCCTCTCGACCCCTGAAACAACATGTTCCTTTGCTAATCTACCGTTATGTGCCTTTTGATCTATTGCTTCTTTTCGGATTCGGAGGATGATGACGAGGATTCGGACTCGGAGGAAGCACTGGATGATTCGGAGCCCTCGGAACCTCGAGACTCAGCGTTTCGCTTCTCGTACACCTACAAGAAATGATCTATCAGTAAACTTCGACGGGGATTTGGATACAAGACTTGACTAACCTTTTGGAATAAACCGAGGGAGGCTTGTTGAGCAGCATCCAAGGCAGTCTTGATATCTTCAGGCTTAACGCTCGCATCTCCGGCGGCTCCCTTAGCAGAGATTTCTCTGAGTTCGCCTAAAAGCTTCTTGACCTTCTCTCGCTCCTCTTTGTCGAGTTGGGATTCAAATTCAGCCATCGATTTCTCGGTGTCGGTGACAAAGCTTTCACCTCGGTTGGCTTCCTCGATGATTTGTCGTCGGGCTTTATCAGCCTCGGCGTATTTTTCGGAATCGGCGATCATTTGCTCAATTTCGGAGTCAGCAAGACCGGAAGAGGAAGCGATGGTCATCGATTGTTCTCTGTTGGTGGCCTTGTCAATGGCGCCGACGTTGACGATACCATCGGCGTCAATGTCGAACGAAATCTGGATTTGAGGCACACCCTTTGGTGCAGGGGGAAGACCGGTCAATTGGAAGTCACCAAGAAGCTTGTTGTCTCTAACCAATTCTCGTTCACCTTGGTATACCTTGACTTGGATGGCGGTTTGCCCATCGGCGGCAGTGGAGAAGGTTTGCGATTTCTTGGTGGGGATGGTGGTATTTCGGTTGATCAATCGAGTGAAGACACCACCGAGGGTTTCGATACCGAGGGAAAGGGGGGTCACATCAAGAAGGAGGATGTCGGTGACATTACCGGCGAGCACACCGGCCTGAATGGAAGCACCGATGGCAACAGCTTCATCAGGGTTGACACCCTTGCTAGGTTCTCGACCAAAGACACCCTTAACGGTCTCAACAACCTTGGGCATTCTAGACATACCACCAACTAAGATGACTTCGTTGATTTCGGAAGCCTTGACACCGGCATCGGATAACGCCTTCTTACATGGCTCGATGGTTCGGTCGACGAGAGGCTTGACAATCGATTCGAATCGTGCTCTAGTCAGATTGAGGTTGATATGCTGAGGTCCCTCAGCAGTAGCAGTGATATAAGGGAGCGAAACATCGGTAGCACCGGCACTTGACAGTTCTACCTTAGCCTTTTCCGCAGCTTCTCGGATTCTTTGAATGGCCATTCGGTCTTTGGAGACGTCAATACCGGATTCCTTCTTGAATTCAGCGAGGATGTGGTTGACAAGGGCGATGTCGAAGTCTTCACCACCAAGATGGGTGTCACCGTTGGTAGACTTGACCTCGAACACTCCCTTTTGCATTTCTAGAATGGAGATATCGAATGTACCACCTCCCAAATCGTAGACAGCGATGACAGCGGAATCGGATTTGTCGAGACCGTAAGCGAGAGCGGCGGCAGTAGGCTCGTTGATCACTCGAAGGACCTCGAGACCGGCGATGGAACCAGCGTCTTTGGTGGCTTGTCGTTGAGAATCGTTGAAGTAGGCTGGTACAGTAATAACAGCGTGCTTGACGGGTTTACCCAGGTAGGCGGCGGCGGTGTCCTTCATCTTTCCGACAACAAAAGCACCGATCTGCGATGGCGAGTATTTCTCTCCTCGAGCTTCCACCCAAGCATCTCCATTGGTGTGAGCAACGATCTTGAAAGGAACATTTCCAATATCCTTCTGCACTTCAGCGTCTTTGAACTTTCGCCCGATCAGACTATTGTATGATCAGCGCAACTCCGGCAGCAAAGGAGCAAGGATGGCGATGATGCTTACCGTTTGGAAGCAAATATGGTGTTTTCACCGTTGACAACGGCTTGTCGTCGCGCCGGTTGACCTACTAATCGTTCTCCATCTGAAAAATTGATAGTCAGCCGAATACAAACGATCGAGCACGCAGCGGCTCACCTTTGGTGAAAGCAACTACCGAGGGCGTTGTTCGAGCACCCTCAGCGTTCTCCAATACTTTGGGGGCACCACCTTCGAAGATCCTGACCACAGAGATGAGCGAAGATACGGAAGCCATTTAACACATTCACTCACGAAACACAAGAATTGGTGGTACCGAGATCGATACTGCGAAGATATCAGCAGACATCTCTGAGGTTTCAAACGGTTCACTTACCCTACGACAGGTCCGGTGACCTTTCCACTGTTGAATCGCTTGGAGGTAAGGAGAGGGGATGAGGTTCTCTGCAGGGAGATGAGTGGCAATATTGACGAGATCTTAGCGGGCGATCGGTATGTGGAGGTCCTTGAAGACGAAGACTTACAGCGACATTTCGCAGAGGACTAAGGGTTGAGCTTGATCTGAGCGAACGAGCGATCGAGTACATGATGAAGTTGTATCGATTTTTTGAGGGATGCAAGAAAGAGACAAGTGTTGAATGGAAAGAAGTATGGATTAAAGTTGAATTTGGATGATTTGGATGAATGATGAATCACAGGAAAAAGTTGTTGGATATGAGGATGGATATGTGATCTAGCGACTTCTACGCTTGGAAATGGAAAAAAATGATGCCGTCGGACTCAATCGGTATTACATTAAAACAGTAGATCTTAATCCAGTCACCCATTTAATCATATTAATCTGATTTATCTATGAGCATGAATGAATCAATCCCCGATGGTGGCGCAACCATATGTCTACATGATACGATACATGATACATACACATACACTGGTCTTTCTACAAGTCACTCTTGTCTTGCTTTTTCTCTACAACAGCTGTCACCATGCATCATTGCGCGTGCGATCAGATTGAGTGACTCTCTACACCGATTACTTGCACACCTTTCTTACGGGGGATATTGTCAGTCAGCTGATTGCAGCCTGCACAAACAAATTAGTAGCTGATTTTCGTCCTCTTCAATTGTATTGACTCACCCCAAACTCGCACCGTCTGAATTTCATTGCATCCCTCCAAAACATCCTTCACCGTGAAATCGGTCACTTGTCGACACCAACCAATATCGAGCTCTTTCAGGTGCTTGCAATGAGCTATCTTGCTAAGACTTTCGTTCGAAACCTCTCGCCAACCGAGCAAGTTGAGCTTTTCCACAGTATTCCCAGAATGGGCAAGGAGAGCGTCGAGAGCAGCATCTTGCAAGTCGTGACCTTTTTCCAAATCGATATGTTCGTACCCCGATCTGTTCTTGGCTTTGAGCATGGAGAAAAACTCCGCGACGCCATCACTAGACAGCTCGACCAAATTTCGTAAAGAGAGCCGACGGAGGCGAGGACAATGCTCCGCAATGACCGGTAAGATGGCATCAGTCAGTTCGGAATTGTCGGCGAGGACCAATTCTTCCAATCCATCCCCGATGGCGGACACAAGGGCGATGACGGCTTCGTCTGTCAATGGCGTACCCGCAGCTGACAAATCGAGATATCGTAGTTTTTTAAGAGATTGCAAAACCGCCAAACAGTCGTCATTGAGTTGGCCAACTTCAGCTAAGCGGAGTTCGACTAGGTTTGGACAAGACTTGACGAGGATCTTAATCGTTTCCAGATCGATCCGGGGAGATTGGGTAATCAGGAAGCTTTCAAGTCGCTTGCCTATAGCCTTTAGAAGGTTGACCCAGCCTTCCTTTCGCACAAGGAACGGTGCGAACAGTTCCACCCTTTTCAGTTGCTTCAAGGACTTTCCCCAAGCAGTCATTGCGTCTGCCGATAGTTGTCCGCAAAGGTGCAAATGAAGCGTGGTGAGTTTTGGACAGAGCTTCGACATAGCGATAAAGGCGTCCGGGGTAAGACCTGTGATGGGTGTAAAGTCAATACGGATCCCGCTTCGAATCAGTGGACAGACTTACGTGTGCAGTCATACATGCTAAGAGAGTCCCTGTCGGCAGAGTAGAAGAGCTGGGCTGTCTCCGGAGTTCTAGAGAAGGATGAGCGTGATCGCAAGGAGAGGTGGTATAACGTACAATCGTCGACTTTTCGATATTATCTTGCACACCTTATCCATGTTTATTCCACCTATATCGCCTAGTTGTTCCACATCTTCGATATATTTGCCGATCAACTGCGATGTCAGCGTGTTACAGAATATGCGCAACTTACTTGGATACACAGATCTCCCAAGGCGAGAACTCCCTTCTTCTGCTCATAATGCACGACCTTGGCTCTATCCTCCTTCTGCACAGGCATTTTCTTCCTCATTGGCGGTTTCTTGACTTTAGCGAAAGGATCGATTCCAAGAGCGTAGCAACAATTCACGCAAAGGAAAGTTGAAGGTTGAGAGGGATGCTCTTTGGTATAGGCGGTCTATAGCAAGAAATGGTGAGCAGACAGTTCGACAGAGTGTGATGTACGTGCTTACAACAGTGAAACGTTTGGCGCATTGTCCGCATTCCATGAACTCTCCTACAGCCTTGAGAGGTCCTGGAGCGACATTTGCAGCAGGCGTTGCACTCTTGGTATTGCTGACCGTTTTACTGGGTCCAGCCTCTGGAATATTATCGGCGTCTAAATCATCGGAATTGATGGAAGCCGCTCGATTGCGCTTATTGACCGCCTCTTCGTCAGTCTGCAGCCTTGTGTTAGCATACCACAAGACTGGGCGACAGATCATGCGACTGACATCATCATCTCGCTTCCTTTTTCGCGTTTCATCCTCCAGCTGTGCTGTGCCGTCGCCAGCATCTGTTGGACCAGCAATCACATTGTGAGCGGTGACCGCTCCAGCTGGATCTAATCCATCTTGTGCATCAATGACAGGACCATCATGTGCTAGCGAAGGCTGATCTCCTGCGCCATCTGCATTGAGGTCTGAGGTGTTGCCCCATGTGGTGAGTCGAGTAGAAGGTTCGACACCGAGACCCTAAGTAGCGCACACATCAGGACTGACATGGAACGGAAGCGTGGCAACTCACAGCCAGGAAAGAGGTCAACGCAGAGGCAGGTCCTCTAACTGCTCCAGCTGCTCTCCTGTTGCGTGACATCCTGACGAATCGTGATGTATTGTTTCTATATTAGGTGGCAACAGGGTTATCTAAATATCTAAATATCTAGATAGCATCAAGGAAAAGTGGACCACTTCAGGTGGAGGTTGACTAGACCAGGATCCACGGAAGTTGACGCGACTGCCACAACGACGCAGGAGAGACATAACTATGCCCGGCTTTATCGGGGAAACGCACCACGTTGTTGATGTGTGATACCACGCATGCCTACTGATCAGCGGAATGAGCACTTGTTGACTTGATTTAGGCTCGAGGTCAGCTCAGCTGGTAACATCAACCAATCCTTACACGCTTAAATCATGAAATAGCTTCAAAACATAGCGAAAGCGTCATCAGCATATCTTGACCTCACCTGCTGATCCTCATCCTTGACACCGCTACACACCGGCCTGGCTCGCTCCTCATTCCCGTAAAATGGCCAGTCATCGACCTGCAGTGCTTACCGATCAACCTTATACAGACCCTAATCCCCTTCCTTCATCAGTCCCCCATGTTGACGAATTAGGGGTAACATCTGCTCCATTGAAGAGCGCTTCATTCTTCATTGGGCAACATTGCAAGGAGGTCAACGGTCAGTCAGACTCGCTATTATCAGCGCCGAGATAGAACTGATCCCCTTCGCAAACGTTAACAGAGGATTTCATGCTATGCAAACAAGAGAACCGAGATCCAGCGCACTGTCTATCGGAAGGCAGAAAAGTTACGAGGTGTGCAGCGGATGTGTGAGTCAGATGTTCAGCGATTTACAGCAGGCGGCTGACTCCCTGGCAGTATTGGCAAAATAAAAGAATCATGTTTGGAAGAATTCAACTCTCATTGGCAATGTTTGGAAAAGAATAACCAGGTGCGCAAACTCCTCTTTGATAGAATGGTATGGTTCGCTCATGGCTTGTGTAGTATTTCCAAGCATGTCGAAAGCCAGAAAAGGCTCTCAACCAATGCGTCTTCACGAAATTAGTGAGTTCGATTGGTTGTGAAACATCGCTTACGCCCAGAAACTCTCCAAAACTATCCCAGGCTCCCCGGAAGGTCAACCGCAAATCCACGAAAAATCCTCGCCTATCTTCACCCGGGTACAAAAGTAGAGGTATCATGACATGCAGCATATTATACATTGGAAGAGATATACAATGGCCTTCGACGCCTTCGGCAGCCTATTCATCGTCTCGCTCTCCCCGTAATCTCTTCTCGTCATCCCGTCTTTCGATATCCTCATCTTCGCTGCGGTCTCTCTTCTGTCTATCTCGTTCACTTTCCTCTCCTCTTGGTACATCCGCTCCTGCCATACCCAGACCACCAACAGCAGCGTATGTGTCGAATTGTATTTGAGAACGGAGTCGCTCTTGTTCTTGCCGACGCTTCTCTTCCTCGAGACGCTGATGTCCCCAGCCACCTGACAATTAGCGATTGTCTAGCAGATAGCATGACTCACCTCTTCCACTATCATATTCCTGTCTAAATTCGTCTCTCACTTGACCACCGCTCTTCCCTCTTCCAAATTGTCTGCCTTCTTTATATCCAGGATCTATGTCGCATCTAATGACCCGTTCGTCTAATTTAGTACCTGAGATATACCTCAGACAGTCCACTGCTTCCGAGTGTAGGAAATATTCGACGAAAGCAAAACCACATGGGGTCCTGCGACAGTCAGCATATGCAGTCCTTGACCTGAACTCACTTTTGATTTCGGTCAAGACCCATGATTATCCTACATCATGATCAGACTCTTGCGCGAACCTTTCAGACTTGAGGACCTACCTCTTTACGCCTCCACCCTCTTCGGGCCGAGAACAGGTTGAGAAGACTGCTATCTGATCAGCACCGAATGATAGGAAAGGGCAGACATGATGAGCGTTCTACTCACGTTCGTACATCTGCGCTTCTGTTGTATAAAAACTTAGATTCCCAACATACAACGTACTTGACTGTGCCAGAAGGCGTCGTTCAGTCTCACGGTCGATCTGTGGACTATCAGCTAAAGAATGGAATGAGATATATGGAAGACACTTACTTCCGACCTATTGTCCCGGTAAGAGGATGGTTGGTCCAGAGGGGTGACCACCTGCGCCATGCTGGGAGTTGTAATGCTTGCGATGGTGGTAAAAATCAAAGTTGAGTGAAAGAAGAATAGCCGCAATACCAATGGCTAATGTGCCAGTGATGATAAACAGAAGGAATACACCGTGGGAAACTATCAAGGGATGACCTGCATACACGCGTCTGTTGTCGATGACATGTTCAATTGTCGATCTATGAATCAATGATTACTACTTCAACTTGTTCTGTGATTGTACTCGCCCTCAAACAGTGACAGCACCGTTCAGCAATCTCTGCAACCCCTCCCTGATCCAAGCTCTCACCCTTACCGACTGTACGAGCTGCTGGTGTACTATCTCCGGTGAAGCGTCGCATAAAAACCCTTCATGTCCGACAACACAGACCTCAGCGATGCCGATAAGGTAAGATTTGCGATCAGGTTTGTGCCATACAAACATTGACGTCCTGCCCGTAGATCCGTCTCAAGCGCTTAGCCAGACTCGGCACTTCTACTACCACCCAACAAGGTGGCTCCGCTGCGTCAGAGGAACAAGCTTCGCCCTCCCAATCTTCCTCCACAACCCATACTCCGGCCTCAGCAGGATCACGGCTGCTTGCGACGCCGCCTGCAAACCCTGCCAACCCTTCCTCCGCGCCCTCGTCATCCAGTCGTCCAACGAACAGCGCCGCTGCAAAAATTCCGGTAGCCGAAAGTGCTGTCAAACCCTCGCCATTAGCTCTGGGAAAGCGACCAGCTTCGACGACTCCTATCGCTGAACCTGTAGGGCCAAGGGTGGTGTCTTCCAGAGGGACTGCTAATCTGGTCAAGGTGGATTTTGCGCAATGGCAGACTGAGAAAGTTGAAGATGTTTTCTCAGTTACCCTCAGTGTGAGTACCTTCGCCGCTAGGCTGCGCTGACGTTTGTCAGAAACGAAAAGCTCAGGAAAGCGATTGGGCATTATGCTGGTTGAAGGGGTTGACAGAGGAATTGAGAGAAGAAGGTGCGTGCTTCCCCCTACTTCATCGCTGACGACCATACAGGTCATCCACAACCGCTCGAAACAGGCATCGATCTGGCGGATCGGCTTCTTATCGCTCGTCTTTCCCTTGATACCGCGACTATGGCTTCATCGTGAGTCAATTACGCCAGGGCGAAGCTGACATGAAGTGATGATCCCGATGCTTTATCTGTGTTGGCTGGGCTGCCGACCGGCGAGACGATTTTTGAGTACCTGACGGGATGTTGGAAGAGATTATACAGGGCCAATCGAGAATCTCATAAATACGTACGTCCCCTTACGCTACAGCAACGCTAAATATACACAGTCATTCAGCACGCAGGAGAAAGCGTCATGGGCAGCTGCTTTCGACAAGCTGAAAGCCTTGATAATATCATATTGCGGAATGACCCTGGAGGATCCCTCTATGTTCCCGCAACCGCAAGAGTAAGTCTGAAGTCCTTAAATTGTCAGCTTACAACTTGTAGCAAATCTGTCGGACCAGCCGAGTTCCTACCACTTCTTCTCTCGGTCACTGCAGGTGCAGACTCTAATGGAGACCAATACACCACTTCCGTTCAACGACCGGCTCAAATGTCTTCTGGCGCCCTCACAGGCGCCGACTTACTCCCTTTCCTCAATGATTTGGCGATCGGTTTTCCTAGCGAGACGATGACGGATGTTATCACCCCCACTCTGAGCTTGTTCTTCCAGGAATGGTATAAGATTTCGCCCACTCCAGATATTTTGGGCAGTGATTGGAGGCGATATCTAGGAGCGGTCGCACTGCTCGTACAAGTCAAGTCAATCGCTGCAATTGTAAGTCTGCGTGGAAGTGGAACAAAGCTGATGGCAGCTTCCCACACTTCCTATCTGGCTCGCACCTGACGTCAACGCCTCGAAACTCGAATGGCAATCACTGCTGGGACCACTGACGAGGCTGAGTGTCTTTCCCCGCGAATTTGTAAGTGAACTGTCGTGGCATCGAGGGCGATACTGCTGACACTCCTGATTCTTAGCCGGACATTTGGAAAACTTACTTCTCAAATCCGACCGAACGCAAGAAAGAAGATATCGATGCGAACAAGAGCAACTTGAGGTATACTCTGGGAGGTCTGCATGTAAGCAAGTCAGCTATAGTGAGCCGATACAGGGCTGAGGTCGTTTCTAGACATCCTTATTCAACATATATAATGGGATAGTTAGAGCATCACCAGATTCTCGAGAGGGTATCTTGGATTTCTTCGCTCTGACTATCAAGCTCAACGAGAAAAGGGCAGGAATGAGGGTACGTATTGCCAAGCGGGATCTCGCTAATAGATTAGGTTGACCCGCGGACCGTTTCTTCGGATGGTTATATGACCAACCTTTCTGTGGTTCTTCTGAAGCTTTTCGAGCCCGTCATGGACGCTCAATTCTCAAAAGTACGTAATGAGTGATTGATACCCCGCTCACGGATGTCAGATCGATAAAGTCGATCCTGCCTACTACAAATGCTCGAAACGAATTGATATTACCGAAGAGACCAAGATAAGGGGGACGAAGGAGGAAGCGGACGAATATTTCACCAGCGCAATGCAAGTGGACGCAAAGCCAAACTTCATCTCCGATTTGTTTTTCCTCATGAATGCATTCATTCATTTGGGCATCGTCAAAACCATCGGCACACGCGAGAGGGCGGAGAAGAATATGTCCGAGATAGAGAAGGAGTTGAAACGGGCTGAAGCGCAAAGGCCATCCTGGGCGGGCGTAAGTCCATGATCTTTATCAATCACAATCGCAACTAACGCTTCTTTCAAAGAATGCTGCCATGGAAACGCAAGGCGAAGCAGCCGTCAAGAAACTGAAGGTGAGCTCACAATTAACGGCAAAGCTGACATACAGAGCGATATCGCAACGTTGCACGCGTCCATTCATGCATATGATACGCAATTGCTGGATCCCGCTCTCGTCCGTTTGACGGTATCCTTCATGGGCTTCTTGATGACTTGGTTAATCCGACTGGTGGACCCTTCACACAGACACCCGTCCATACAGATAAAGTAAGCCGTTCTCATCGTTACTTCGCTGACCACCGCCAGGCTTCCACTTCCCGCGGAAGCATCTTTGGAGTTCCGAATGCTCCCAGAGTACCTCTTTGACAACGTAACAGAGTATTTCGATTTCCTGGCACGGTGAGTCGCAAGACCGCAAGTGACCGTGGCATGAGCTGATCGCTCCATAGTTATCACCCTGATGCCTTGGACGATGTGGACAAGGACATACTTATCACCTTTGTCGTTGTCTTCCTGTCCCCTAATTACGTTAACAATCCTTTCCTCAAGGCCAAACTCGTATCCGTATGTCTCAGAAGCAAGCAAATGCGTTATTGTTCCTCGCTGATCATCCTGCGTATAGATCCTTTCTTATGGTCTCTGGCCGACGGGATATTGGCGCAAAGGGGCTCTGTTTGACCGATTAAGCATACACGGCTTGTCAACGGAGTATCTCATGCCGACCTTGATCAGATTCTTCATTGGTGAGTGATCGTCGAGACAAGCATCACTGACGAGGACCAGACGTTGAATCGACCGGTGGGCATACGCAATTTTGGGGTGAGTTGAACTCTGCTGTCCGTTCTGGGCCAGAAGAGAGGGGCTGATCGCTTTGCCAGATAAATTCAATTTCCGGTATGTGATAGCCACAATTTTGGATGAGTCGTTCTGATGGACAAGCAGACGTAATATACAACGTATTTTCAAGTCGATGTGGGAGAATCCCCTACACCGGGAGGCCTTCGTCAAAGCTAGACAGTAAGTAGGCACATTCGCCCAGTGCGAAAGCATCGACTAATGATCGGCTCAGCGATGACTTCGATCAATTCGTTCGATTTGTTAATATGTTGATGAGCGACACAACATTCCATCTGGAAGAGTCGCTTACCGGGATGGCCAAGATATCCGCCATCCAGAGTCAGAAAGCCGATACCGATGCGTGGGCTGCTCTACCTCAAAACGAGCGAGAGGATCAAGAAAGCCAATTGCGTTCAGCAGAAAGTTCCGCGCCCTTCCATACTCAGATGGGTCTGGAGAACGTCAAGTTGATACGCGACATCACGGCAACTACCAAAGAACCATTTGTGGCTTCAGAGATCGTTGACCGGCTGGCAGCCGTGAGTTCGGTAAAAGAGGTCGATGCTGAGATCAGCTGACGCATTCGGGCAGTCCTTGGACGAAAATCTCGCGGTTCTTGTTGGTCCTAAGATGTCGGAACTCAAAGTTGCTAATCCCGAGAAATACTCATTCAAGCCCAAGGACCTACTCGCTGCCATCGCACAAGTTTATCTAAATCTAGGCAATGAAGCGGATTTCATACGCGCGGTCGCCAACGACGGCCGAAGCTATTCGAAGGAACTATTCGAGAAATTCGCTCGACTGCTGAAAAATCGAGCAATCATGACTGATGCTGAGGTTGCCGAGGTGGTGAGCTTTACTCAGAAGGTCGAGGATATGCGGGCGACCATTCAGATGGAGGACGAACGAGAAGTGCCGGACGAGTTCTTGGGTAAGTCACCCGTGCACCATTCATAGGCGAGGCTGATCATCCCTTTTTCTAGATCCTCTTCTGTCGACCTGTGAGTATACTTCCCTTTTCAGAAAGAAATGAAGCTAACGATGCCTCAGTGATGAAAGATCCTGTCATACTACCTGTTTCTCGAGTCGTCATCGACCGAGGAACAATTCGGACCGTCTTACTTTCCAAGGAAGTCGATCCTTTCAATAACGTGCCGTGAGTGATTTTTAGCGATCAAGCGGCAACATGACCCGCTCACGTTGCAGCAAAAGTCTCAAATATGAGGAATGTATTCCCGATACCGAACTCAAAGCTAAGATAGACGCTTGGCTTGCCGAGGGCAACACTCAAAAGGCCGCCGATGTCATGGACGTAGACCAACTGTAGATTAGCATTCTATCCTTATTTTATCATCATTGACGAGAGACTTGTATATCGTGACGTCATGCATATTCCATCACACGACTTCGGTTTATGAAAAGCAAATCAGATCCATGCCATTTGCTTTGTCGTCCTCTCATTAATATCGCAAGCTTTACAGGATAAACATCGTCATGCCTTGGCAGAAAACTTTGTAAGAATCTAGGGGTCTGTCACGACGTTGTTTTGAGCTGATCGCCAAAATGCAGTAACCTTCCGGCTCATACCAAGGGCATGCACCTTGTGAGTGTTGCCGAGCAATTGACCTTGACATATACATATAGAGTCTGACATGTGTTCTCTCATGCAGGTAACGAGTCATGTCTTGAGAGAATGTGAAGAAGGATTGAAAGGTATAGACATCGGTATCTTCACGCTACACTGTTTGCACACTTCAGCAGGTCTGACGGTGCGTTTTGTCATCCTGAGCCGCTACTTGACTGAGCTGACACGAACTTCTCATTGTAGGTCAACGAGAATTGCGATCCGTGAGCTGGCTGCTGATCAATTCGATACATCTGATCCGGGCTGATGGGTATATACGGTCTGCAGCACCGTACGGACTGGTGAGCGTATACCAAATCCAAAGAATCAAGTGGAAGCTGACAACATGTGAAAGATATGGACATGGCAATGGACACCATTGTTCCCGAGTCTTTACCTTGGGAACACACTGATGAGGGCCCCGAGTGAGTGGAGCACAGTCGCCACGACTTTGAACATAGGTTGGCTGACACTTCGGGTGACTTAGCGATTCCGTGTCCCACTTGAAGACATCCCTCATTGGCAATTCCGTCACCCTTCCTATATCGAAAGGCAAACTTGTTTTCGGTACATGGCAAGGTATATATCTAGCTGAATTTAGACACAGCGGTGCGGGATGGGGTGGTAGAGGTCAAGGTAGAAAGGTCATAGCGACTATTCTGTGAGTGCAGAGGTCGGTTCAGCATCCTGAAAGGAGCAAAAGGCTAATCTTTCGAGCATAGGCCATGATCAGAGCGATATATAGACGGCATAGATGTATATGCATGACTTGTCATATGAGTGACCCTGTGAACTGGACAACGGACCATCCCTTTCTCTCCCATACGTCATCTAACCGACCTGATTCTCCTTGGTCAGTATGGGTCCTCAGTTCATCTTCCAACAACGCTGCTGCAGCTTTCCTCTTCACCTGTAACCTTAAGCCCGCTCCTAAAACGTCCACCACAGCCAGGCTTGCATTGAGCCCGTACACCATTGTGGCGGCGTAGAAGAAATTGGCATTTCCAGTCCCAGTCAAAAGCCAAAGCGAATGTAAGAGCGGAAGGAGAATGGAGGTGTAAAGGTGGACGGTCAGAGTGAACAGTGGGTGTCGCAAATCTACGCGAGCAGATGTCAGTGGGAGCGAAGAACCGGATGGTGAACAGACAACTCACTCGAGACGACATCGGGAAAACAGCCCAACAAGCCTGCCCAAAGAGCCATGTCGCCTAAAGCGGGATAGCTTTTCCATGTGCTTATGATACCTACCTGAACCATGATCGCGAACAAGGGATCGTCGGACAATCGTAGGCAAACAGGAGCCACATAGATCAGGTTGTGCAGCTGAATGCCGGGTTCAGCTTTCCACTGACACAGATTCTCGACGAGCGCAAAAGACCTACTTGGAAGACCCCAAGGAAGAAAGTCCTGAAGTGATCGAACATCTCGGTGAAGAAGTACCACCACATCCCCACATTAGGTGTTAAATCCGTCACGTTGACGCTGATAGCTGAATCAGCAACAGTCCAGTGCTCCGACGCAGACCATGCTTACACGACACCCCATGATTGCCCAATCCAACTTTGACCAGCAATGAGGAAGTTCAAGCCGGTGAATCCTGCATTAATCAGGATATAGATAAGAGCATTTCGAAGCACGGAAGTCGAGGGTCGACGTGCTGTCTTTCGGTTGAGGAGCATAGCGATGGGCGGTAATAGAAGCAGAGGGTAGACTGCAGTATGAGAGACCAACGCGAGGAGGATTGTCGCACCTAGTGACTGACCTGCGGGCACAGATGATAGTCAGTATGGAGTGGATTTACATAAAGTCCCCTCACCTTCTGCAGCCAAGGCAATGGAGCCGAGAAGGATGGCATTATCAATGTTCGTTGTAGATCTAGCGAGACATGATAGCAGAGTGTATGGGTTGAACATGAATCTGCGCATAAATGTGATCAGTCACTTCGGTCTGTTCAAGCGTCTCCCACATACAAGGTTACAATCAGAAATTCCCTCCGTGGATCTCGATCTTTACTTCGAGCCTTCCAGATCTTTACCAGCATTAGAGCGCTAGCAGCATCAATGAGGGCCCAGAATATGGCAGTGAGGGCGTATGACGATGCAGGTACTATATAGGTAAAATACGCTAAGTATAATGGTGACTGCATGATCTGTCAGCTCGAGCCGATATGTGCAGGGAGAAGGGACAAACGTGATAGAACACCCCTCCATCGTAAGGGTTGCTTCCCCGGGCATATATGAATGCGCCCTCGTGCACTATGCTTACCAGCATCAGAATGATTCACACCCTCAGATTATGTTCCAGCACTCACGGCTGCGAAAAGAAGTCAACGGGGTCGACAGTTCGGGCCTGCGTTCCAAAGCGTGACACAGCGAAGGAACACCGAAGAACAGAGACAGTCGTATGACAGTGGCCGCTATGAGGACACCTTGAGGGGATGTCGCATATCTGCGCAGCCTATTTGACTGCATCCCTATCGTCGAGTCGCGACTAGCAGTGCTTGCTCGTTACGCTTAGGTAGTCGAATAGATGTGATCGCTGAATGATGATGAACAAAGCAAAGAGGTTGGACGCGACGTGGACCGATATGGGCAAAAATCACAGTTTGAATCCGACGGAAAGACCAATGTACCGGCAGTTGAGCTGATGTGAGCAGCAATACAACATCATGAGAGGACTACTCGTATGCATATGAAAGCCTCCTCACCCGCCCAACCACTAAACATGCATGAGCGTGAATGGGTATCTGCTCGCGAATGCATTGCTGAAAGAGACCAGCCGCTTGTGTTAGCAACAAAAACTACAGCACTTGGGATTCCCAAATGCCCACTTTGGTACTGACCAAGCGACATCCAGCTTAATTACGCAGATCTGACGGGATGCGATGCTTTCTGGATTCTATGACCGTAGATGATGTCCCCCTCAGCCAATTCGTATTCGTGGCTCGGGATCACACATGAAGAGTGAAGATATCATGACATGTCGTAAATATGGTACAAAGTTGGCCGGTCCACCTGTTATCCACTTCCATCCATCCTTCTGATTGTGCCTCAAATCGTTGAGGAGCCGTATTTGCGTCAAGCTGTATTCCGGCACTTCTGACAGGAAATGCTGGCATACAGTGCGATAGCGCATGCTCTCTCGTGATCTATGGAAATCCTAGCGGCCCTATCGTTCTTCGGCCGTCTGTGACGGATTTGCGACCGGCGCAGCTTCTTGCTCTTCATCCTCGTCGCTACTTGTACTCTCGCTACCGCTGGTGAAAGATGTTCCGTCGCTCTCTGTGTCCTCGGTGTCCTCCTCGTTATTATCCGGATCCGCAGCCGTTCCTGGGGGTGAGTGACTGTCTATTATTGGTCCCAGACTGCTTGTCGGGTCGTGTGGTGCATCAAAGACACCCAAACCCAGGTCCTGTTCAGACAAGGACACAATTTTAGCCATTGCTGACCTCGCAACGAATATGTGCCATAGATACAGCAAGAAGTCGCGGAGAATAGGCAGTATCAGTGACTGACCATGGCAACAGCCTGCCCACCATTGATTTTCTCCATGTTCACTGAATTCGGATCTTTGGCTGCCTTCTCTAATAATTGCTGATTAGAGTCTCTGAACAAAGGCAAGAAAGCTCGTGCCCGAGCCAGAGCTATTTGAGACAAATGGACTAGTCATCAGCACATGGCTGCGTCCTTCTGGAGAACAGATACTCACCGTCGCTTTCAGGTAACGCCGTCGGTCTGCTACGTGAGTCATTAGACATCGGCGTGATTGGGTTGAGGGGAGCATCAGGCCGGTTGGATTGTGTGATAGGTGTCGATATGTTGGAGAGAAGGCTGGCTACCCGTCATCATGATCTTGATGAGCATTCCGGTTGGACTACTGAGATTTCTGCCGTTTCTATCATCACTCACAGAGGCGGGACTGTCTTTCTTCCGAAGATTCGACATCTAACTTCTCTCGCGGTGTTTCAGGCTTTGTCATACTGTCAAATTGCGCAGAAGTTCTTTCAATGCCTATCGACCCTGGGATTAGAGTCGTCCAATTCCGAATTCTGCTCTGATTTGCCGGGGTAACCTGAGGAATCTCAATTAAACCAAGTCAACACTGACAATGACCGCGCTGAAAAAGATTTACCGGTGATCGACCTCCACTTCAGTCGATCTCCTCTAAGCTCATTTTCTCCACATCAAATGACCTTAAATCGTTCTGTTTGACTTAGCCAAGAGCATTATGAGCTTTCTGATACGCCCAGCACGATCCATAGCATCCATCTCACCGACGCAACTACAACAGCACATTTCGACGCCGCCCATCCATCCGTTGCGCCTCACGGGACTGATCTCTTCCTGGCCAGCTCTCAATCAATGGCGCTTATCTGATGGATTACAAAGTATACGGAAGGCGGTGGGCGAGGACAAAGCCGTAGAGATAGAGTTGGGCAAGAAAGGTCGAGGATATCTGCATCCTGATTGGCAACGAGTGACTATGGGATTCGGTAGGCTCAGTTCCAGGCTATACTGGCGTATCAACGTACTCCAGCTGAGAGATTGGCAAGCTCAGGTATATTTCTCGATGCCTTTATTCTGGATAGGGTGCCATCGTCCGTACCGAAATCGCAATTACCTTCTGCGTACCTGGCTCAATCAGATCTTCTGGATTCCTCGCCCGAATTGGCCCGAGCGGTACCGCCTTTGCCCCACTTTTACGTCGGCAGAGAAAAGAGCCTATATCGCCGGACAGTCTGGATAGGTCCCGAACATAGTTTCACGCCGTTCCACAAAGATCCATATGTTGGCATATACTCTCAGAGTAAGTCACGACGGAACATTCAGCTGGAAGCACTCACTGATGAATGTACCTCGATAGTTGTAGGCAGCAAAACATTCCATGTGTTACCACCGGACGCAGCTCAATACCTCTCCCCGTCCAATCTCGCTAGGCATACGAACACCTCGCAGATACCGCTGCCTGTGTCACGTATATTCTCCAATGCAGCGCATATGCATCAAGAAAAGGACGACCATGCCGATCTGCCTCGCGGAATCCTGGATACATGCCGCAGCAGTCTGGAGAAGGCTTTCGCCATGGAAGGAGCTTGTGCAGTAGAGCTGCAGCCAGGCGACTCGGTCCTAGTACCAGAAGGTTGGTGGCATGCAGCTGAAGGTGGAGATGGACCTGGTGTGGGAGTGGGCGCATGGTTTAGATAGATTACTACGGTTGAAAGGAAAAGATTTTCGCAGTTGTACCATGTAGAAGAAAGAGCATTTCTAACCGAATCATTGTCATATGAATACATCTTCTCAGGTGAATACGAATACCACCGAGTCAAGCCAACAAGCCAAATATGAACCAAGGAACCTGAGATCATTCTGGTACAAGGACCCATACACACTGCTCTCCTCCAATTTTTTCTTATCGGGTCGCATGTGTGCTGAACAGAATATACAATCTAAACGAAGAAAGCGAGGTAGATACTGGAGACGGCGGTAGCAGCCATGACTGCGTAACCGGTAGCGTATACGCCCTTGATGGTGAGACCTGGGAAACAAAGGCTTGTCAGCGCTGCACAGATTATCGCTTCATCATCGTTACGCCTGTCCTCTCCCGCTCGCCATCATTAACAATTTGCATCAGCGTACTGCCATGAACCATAAATTCCGCATGATTCTTATCCCACTTCTGCAAGTATGTGTCAGAATAATGAAGAGATACTCACCCTTTCCAACATCCCAGGACAAATGTCTGATACCGTTGAAAGTGTGGAAGGTGAACGGAACTGCAAATAGGAATTTGAGGCCACCCTTGACCCATGTTGGAAGATCAGAGACGAGAGAGATTAGGTGAGCAGAGTCGATAATGGGGAAGACAGGATGAAGGAGGTAGGCGAGGGCTCCGGCATATAGAGCACCAGAAAGAGCGACACCGGTCACTCGATTGGCAATCGATAAAACCCATGTGACCTAATGATACGAATATATCAGCACAGTCGTGGCTTTCCGGATGGTATCGGATAGCGAGGTACTCACTTGAGGTTGGTAAATGGTCGCATGAGGAGAGTTTGGACGATGCTGTCGTTGAGAGTTGAGGTATGAGATGCTTTCAGCTGGAGTCATGTTCTCGGTAGACACAAATCTGTATTTTGTGGGATACCAGAATTAGCGACGTCCCTTTTCGGATTGTCCACCCGTCACGATCTGCCATCTCCACTGCCTGCTCCATCTCTCCAGCTCCTTGCATTATATTTCTGCGTCTGTCCCATGGAGGACTTCATCATCAGCCAGATGTTTGTAACACATCGATTGACTCGCGAGTTCCGCCCGATTTCCCTTGACTATTTTATTCCCATCGATACACCCTTGGCAGTCCTCCTCCCATATATCCAGAGACAGATATTCACCTTCTTTGAGCAAGCATCAACCCAGGAGCGGATGCCCTAAGCATCGAAGCTATCATGACAAGGGTGCATCAGCTTTACACCGGTCAACGGATTACATTCTTGGTCAGGTATTAAACGCACGCTTCGCAGCCGCTCGGAACAAGCTTTGTCGTACAAGGGAGGCTGACATGTTGAGAAGCGGGACTGAGATGTGATGACAGAGACGACAATGAAAGCTATAATGACTCGTTGGAGATATGCAGGAGGGAAGCTTGAATGAGTCGCATTGATGATCGAGAAACCCGATTTGGTATTGTGATGTTGCTATTCGCTGAATTCAATTTCATGCTTATAACCCACCACGTGGTCGACACTTGTTGTCTCGGAAGAAATCGGAAAAAGAGCCCATACCAAATGGCATATTGTGGCAGCGATCACTATGTCAATGCATGGACGAATGCAATGTATGGTTCCAATCATGATGCCTCTGCATGTGTTTGCTGTAGTCGAAGCGCAGCAACCTCCTCCTTCAGCTTCTCTCTCTCGGCGCGCTTGAGCTCTCCCTGCTCCCTTTGTTGCGCTATCCACTGATCTTTATCTCGAGCCGGTTTCGCGTTTCTAATGATCGTCAATTAGCGGGGTATTCCGGATCTTGAACTCCAGGTGACTCACCTTCGATGTATCTTTGATTTGAGATGTGTTTCCCATTCCTTGATACTGAGAGAATATGGTCTGCCAGGCGACGAGCATATTTCGCATTCTCTTCGAGCGTTTAGGTCTTGTCGACTGGGCACGGACTCAGCGCGACCTATATATGAAGGAAATGGTTGACTCACTCCGCGGTGTCTGGCACTTTGCTGTTGTCTTCATCATCCAGTACCTCAAGCAGTGCTGATGCATCCAGATGACCAATATCACGGTGTTTGGGCAGTGGTTCTCCATTCATGAAAGCTAGAGCGCAGTATAAGCTATTGTGAATTTGCCAAAATATCTGATTGCAAAACCCCGATTTACACTCACACGTTAAGATGCTGACTGCCGGGTTGACACCCGGTTCTCCGCCATTGACCACATACACATTTACCTCTCCACCCAGAGATCTAGCTTCTTTCACAGCCGGCAAAAGCTGTTTCTTGATCCATTTGAGCTGAGATTTAGCGTATTGATGCGTTGACAATTTTGTCCTTTCGAGAGCGGGTGCATATGCTGGATCTCTCGCGGGCTCGCATTGAGGCAGTTCCAGCGCTGCGAACTCCTTGTATCCTGTAGGAGCGATATCAGGCGTCATTTTCCCGTGCTATTGAGCAGCCATATGACAATATACTCACCAATCGATTGAAAAATACCCTCTGTATGATCTGTAGCTTCCGCAGTTCCGTATATGCGCTCTGCGATCCCCCTTAGCTCCACTATCTCACGAAGTAGACCGTTCTGCAGTCACCTGGGGTGAGTGATATGACTGTATCCTAGACGAACACAGACAGCTCACTTCGACCATTTTGTCCACCCGCTTGTCCAAGCGTGGACGCAGAGTATCCAGAGGCTCGTAAACCCAAAAAATCAGCGTGCGGAACCTGGAAGCCGTGTCAATCGCGCTCACTGCTTGCAAATCGTTCAGAAGTGTAGTACAGATGGCTTACCTTGCTTCCCTTCCTGTACCTTTGACTTCGCCTTCGAGATCTCCAGCCGCTTCTTGCGATAGCCCGCGCTCCCACCACCTTTCCAAAGCTCTTCTGACTTTCCTGCCATCGCGCCAATGCCATCTTCCACCTTCTTTGGGATCCAGCATCGATAAAAGCCGGTGCAGAGCTAATAATTTCGAGTCCTCATCTATAGTAGGACGACTAGATCTTGAGCTGGATGCCTGAGGTGGGTTATCGCTCGTGACTTCTCTGGGCCAGATCGGGTCTTGAGTCCAGAATGTGTCTAACAGCTTGGCCATATCGTCGTCAAAATCGGCAGGAGCAGATGGACGCGAACATGGAGGTGTCCAACGCAGCGAAGGTGAATCAGCGGGCGATTTGCCCTTTGCGGTCGCAGGACCGGGGCGATCAAAGGACAGCTCAGACGGTGGGAAGAGGAAATGTTGAATGAAGTAGTGTGTTCCTCCGCAGATGATCGGTAACATATCTGAAGGCAGAGTAGCGATCTACGACGTAAGTGCAATCAATCATCAGCCATACGCACTGCAGCGTATGGGAGCAAGGACCCAATGCACTCACCTTCTTGTCTGCTTCGTTGCACCATTTTCCAACTTCCCAGCTTCCTCCTTCGCCAGGAGAGACCATATCCAAACCCCAGTGCTCTACACCGCCCATCTCTTCTTCGGTGACTTTGTTCGTTATGACATCGAGACCTTTGTAGAGCTGCATCGAGTCGGCCGAGAGCACGACAGCCGGTGTTATTGCGCTTTCATGATTCCTTGCAGATTGAAGGGATTGAGCCAAAGAGACAGCTAAGTTGGACTTGCCAACCCCGGTCGTACCTATTACCGCGACGATCGGTCGCTGGTTCATTCGCGCAGACACCGCCATGATTGTCTTCAGCTTATGTCTGAGCATATGTGTGACATGCTCAGGCCTTCATGTTCATCTATGCAATGAGTTTGAAGTGCAGCAAGCATGACGTCGGTATGGCCTGTTGACAACTTTGAAAAATAGGAAATAACAACAACAAACGCAAAGTGGAGGTCACCGACAAGCAAGATCCAGAATGCCCAAGTGGGCAATCATGGACAACGACGATATTTAGCAGTCATGACTTACATCTGTATTGTACTGACCAATATGGATTCTCATCCAGGATATGAGAGGGCGCGAAGAACAGAAATCTTACAACCTAAAATATAGACAAAATTCGAGAAACGGGTATGAGACAAAAGTGGTTATCATTACAGATCCATCGCTTCATCCTCCTTGGTCGTTTCACTAGTCTTCATCTCCTTCTTTTCGGCGGCCGGCTCTGATCCCGCTCTTCGTCTTCCCTTCTTCTGCACAACTGTCCATCCATCTTCTTCATCTTCCTCTTTCACCACTTCCAGGCTACCGCTTCTACCTACATTACCGAGCATGGTGGGGGATGAATCTGTACCACCACTGATATGGGCATGCCCATCACCATTCGCCAATTTACCTCTTCTGACCGGGCCTAGCGGACTGACGAAGTCAAACTTCTGTAGAGTAGGTACAGGTGATCCAGAGTCACGAACAGCAGTCTCGTCGCCTGATGGCAGTATTCGCGGTGGGGTGTAAGTACCGCCGCGGCCGCGTGGACTGGATTCTCCCATTCCAGTGAATATACCATTTCTGCGTTTGTCTCGACTGGATCTGCGTGGGGAATTAGGACGCTGAGGAGTAGATAGATTGGGTCGGATGTATGACGCAAGGGATGGTGAAGAGATTCGCTGAGGCGTTGATGGTCCAGTATATCGGGTATTGACGGGTCCGAAAATGCTATGTTCAGTAACAGAGGAATTGCTGGTATCTTCCGGTTCGGCAACGTAAGTCTTTCGTTTCTTTGGTCCAAAGATATTTGCCATTTCTTGTGCTGCTTCACCATTACACGGTCGCTCACGACCTTCACCTTTGCCTTCGAGTACTTCGGATTTGATGACCAGCTTCAGCTGTTTTTCTCGCTCTTCGCTAACCGATCTTAGCTTTTCCACTCGTCTCTCATTCATTACCCAATTGACGGTTTTGTTCCAAGCATCTTTGTCCGCTTTCAGTTGGGCTTTATCGCTCTCGTCGCCTACTCCAGGATGAGTCCGATTATGAGCTGCGAGCGATTCTCTGGCTGCAGCCAGCATATCGAATGTGGTCGGCGATGCAGCATGATGGTATGCGCTAAGCAGTGCCGGAGAGGCAAGCAAGGGAGGATTGGGACGAATGTTCAAAGGGATCAACCTGGCCTTGACGGTGATAATTCTTTCGGTAAAGGGGCATCAGCCGACATTCGGTCGTTTCGAAATAAGGTGATCGCATAAAACCTACGGTGACATGTCTTCACTATATATTCGAACGGGAAAGAAGTGATTGCCTCTCGGTACCGTTCTGCCTTGGAAAAATGTCTTCTTGTCTATTATCTGTGTTTGATAGCTCAGCGAAGTGCGACGAGGAAATGTAGGGTCTCGGCTTACTTTACCGGGCCAGAATCCATCTTCCGCCGTTTCAACCAGTACTATGTCTCCTATCCTAGGTGTCCATCTGCGCCATTCACGTTCTTCCTCTGGCTTCAAATCATGAGTAGCGATAGCTCCCGGATGATGTCGATTCGGTAAAGGTCTGCCTGTCCCATCTTGCTTTTCACCATCTGTGGCGTGCATGCTGGTAAGCAAAACGCGGAGAAAGTGTCATGTTGCTAAACTTGCCAGCTTGATTGTCACAATCCTCGTCCATATTCTCGCCGTCTAATTCCTTTGCAGCTGCTTTTTTGGCTGTACAGCATAGCTCATCCATTGACTTCATCACCCAGTATCGCTTCACAGCTTCTTCCCATCTTGCTTTTACCACACCTTCCTCCAATTTCACTTTGGCGCATGATTCGAACTTGGCGGTCAGCCCATCGAGCCTGGTAAAGGTATCGCATGCTAGGAGATCCAAAGCGGCGTCAAGAGATCCAAGTTGTAGAGTTGGTTGTGGCAAGGAGTCGCATGGTGCGCACTTCCTCTTAGGCATCGCTGAGTTGATGGGAGGAAACGCTCAATCGGATCGTTAGCCGTTGAAGCTAGATCGATTGAGGTATTGTCGTGATGGATGTGAGCGTAAGAAGAGGACAGGAACATGCGCTAGCTGATTTATAAGACCATCGTTGCTGATAAGCCACCGGCTGGATGAGAGAGTGGGATGAAGGTAAGCGTAATGCTGGCTATGGCTTAGTCAGGACTGGATGATGTTGAAGGGGTATACTAAGTGGCAAAGTGAGCAAGAGTGATGAGGAGATCTGCTTATGCAATACCTTTATTATCAATCAAAACAATCAAACGGAGGTCGCCGCTTTTCACCACATGTGGAGCTCCATCATTGTTTCGATATATGCATGTCGAGGTAAAAGTTCAGCGAGTACGAGTGCCTGCAATTGCAAGTATGCTCATGACACTACTCGGCCAGACGAAGACACATACTGCATAGGGTCGTGATTCACCATGGCGAAGAAGAAGCTGTCTTTGAAACGTGAGTCCCTGTCCCGGTCTCAGCAATCGCACTGCTAACGAGATGTGTAGCCGTTCAGAGGGGCTTTGCAACCACATCAACGGCTGCGAAGAAGCCAGAACCGGTTCCCGCTACAGAGGTGGACAAAGGAGGAGACCTAGTCAACCAATCGGACGACGCTGATAAGAAAGAGACAGAGCCCTCATGCAGCTCGCAGGTGGACGGACCTTCCACCGCAAGAACAACAAGTCAGGCTGATTGGGAGGATGAGGGCGCAATAGAGAAAGCAGCTCTGCAGTCGCTCGTCGACAAGCTGCATGAGAAGGGAGAGAAAGAGGTGATTCGCATAGTGAAGGTAAGTGCTTGCGCCCTTGATGAGCGGCAATTGCTTACTTCGTGTGCAGACAATCGAGTACGATCGAAGACTGGCTTCGTCATTTCCCCGTCTAGAATTAGATGGGACTATCAGAGACGAAGTGCTGCATTTGGCGACAAATGAAAATGGCACGATTGCCCGCGGTGAGTATAGTCGCATTGATTTGATCTCCTCTTGCGCTGACCAGTATCCCCAGATCCATCCTTGTCCCAAGTCAGAAGTATCCCTTCCAGCTCACCTGGGATCGAGACGGAGAAGAGCCTTTTGCGATTCTACATCATTTATCATGTCTTGAAGAAACTTGGGTTTCGTGATGAGCGAATCGAGCAGTGCTTGCTGCAAGGGATTGGGGAGACGGAATCTTGGGATCACGCTATGGAATGGGTAAGTTCTGGCCAATGCCTCTTATTTCACCAGCATAAGCAATGCTGATTTACGTCCAGATGTGGACTCATCTGACGGAAGATGAATGTTTACAAAGGGGAGAGTATGCTGTCAAAGAGGGTAAGTTTGGCGATTCCTTCAACGTGAGCTAAGTCTGACGACATGTAACGCAGAGCCGATCCTGGTTCAGTCAGATGAGCCGCTATTAGAAACACCCAGAGCGCAAACTCCTCCACCCGAGACTGCAGAGCCCGCTCAGCCCGTATCCCAGCCGACATCCTTAGACAACGCAGACCCCATGACGCAGCCAAGATCCTTATTCCAATCTCACGATGCAGATGACAACTCTGACTCTGAGTCCGGCTCTGATGATGATTTCGATTCCAACAAGATAAATGAAAGATGGGCCAAATTGTCACTCGAGCTCGACAATCTGAAGCTAGCCGCCGGAGGCTCCAAGGCCAAGGGAAAGAAAGGCAAAGGTAGCGGGGTGGTTCTGGAAACGCCGGAAATGCGAGCTGTGAAAGAGCAAATAGGCAAGGTCGAGAAGGAGTATTTGTTCAGCCGGAAAGATGCAGGTAAGCCCGCTTCTTCTTCAAGCTGTTGAGTGCGGGGCTCATAAAGGTGTAGATGTCATTCTGAGATCCCTGAAATCGTCGAGGGATGCCGCTGCTCTGGCAGCGAAACTCAAGGGCACCTCCGTCAAGGTTGAAAGTGACAGTGGACACGCGTCAGACGCGAGCGCGCCGGCGGACGTCGCGAAACCAGAAACAGGACCGGATATATTTAGCGGATCTGGAGATGAAGAGGGCGACCTATTCGGAGGTATGCTAGACGAGCCACCGGACACCGCAATGAACGAGGAGCCCTCGAATGCCAATACCTCTATCACCGTTCGGTCTATGAACATCCCCAAATCCTCGTTTGCGGGCAATATACCGAAGAACATCCTCAAATCAGCTGTAACGAAACAGTCCAAACAAGCTGTCTTCACCTATGCCAAGTTGTCTGGCAGTAGTCGCGCAGCTCGAGCGGGCCTCGAAATCCGGTGGTCGACTGGACGACGCAGAGTATGGCGTATGGACGAGATTGCCTGTAACGATATGGCGGAAGCGGAGAATTACATCTCTACCATAGCTCTTAGCGAACTTGCGGCGGATGGCACATTAGTAGGTATCAATTGGCGGACGATGCCACCTGATTTCAGGGAGTTGTGGGAAGAACTGGAAATCAAACGGAAAGAGGACGAAGACGTCGGTAAAAGGGAGACCTGGGCCAAGGTCAAAGCTTTGTACGAGAGAAAAGCTATCGACCTTCCGATCGAAACCAGAACAGACAGCGGTACCAAAGTATCGTCTACCGGAAACTCGACACCAGTGATCGAGAACAACTTAGGTCAGCTTGATCAATTCTCGCAGAAACTGCAAGACGATTTCGAGAGACGTCGGACGTCATCGGCGTATCAGAATATGCTGAAACAGCGAGCAACGTTACCCATCGCATCGTTCCGGGAACAGATTGTCTCAGCGCTTAACGAGTCGCAAATAATCGTGCTAAGTGGTGAGACGGGGTGTGGTAAATCTACTCAGCTTCCATCGTTCATACTGGAAGACCAACTTTCAAAGGGGAAACCATGTAAGATATACGTTACCGAGCCGCGACGGATCAGTGCTATTTCATTGGCCCAACGTGTATCGCAAGAACTGGGGGACTCGGCTGGAACAATGGGTACCAACTCATCCTTGGTCGGTTATTCGATCCGACTGGAGGCGAAAGTCTCCTCTTCGACTCGACTAGCTTTCGTCACAAACGGTATAGCTCTTCGTATGTTGGAAAGCGGATCGGCAGGTGGCAACAAAGGCACGCCTTTCGATGAGGTAACCCATATCATCGTTGATGAGGTTCATGAGAGATCGATCGAATCAGACTTCCTCCTCATCGTGCTGAAGAACTTGCTGCAACAGCGGAAAGACCTAAAAGTGGTTCTCATGTCAGCTACAGTGGATGCCGAGAAGATATCCAACTTCTTTGGAGGTTGTCCATTCCTTTCTGTTCCAGGAAGGACGTTCCCCGTTCAGGTCAACTACCTAGAAGATGCAGTTCAGCTGTCCGATTGGCAAATTAACGAGGATTCTCCCTATGCCCTACGAGGCCGGAACTTCAAACCCGCGACCCAGATGGTGGAATGGAATGAAGAAGGTGCCAAGTCAGACTCCGATCCTTCAGATGGTGAAGACGACGAGGGGAGCAGGTCATCAAATCCCGCCAAATTGTCCTCCGTCAAATATTCCGCCAATACAGTCTCGACCCTGAATTTACTAGATTCGAGACAGATCCCATACGATCTGATTGTCCGTCTTCTGGAGAAGATCTGCTACGAAGACAATTCTTTGATACCGTTCTCTCAAGCTACACTGGTCTTCATGCCTGGTTTGGCAGAGATCAGAAAGCTCACAGATATGCTTCAATCGCATCCTGCTTTTGGTAGTCGGGACTTCGTGGTGTATCCTTTGCACTCCACGATCAGCTCTGAAGGTCAGAGCGCCGTCTTCGATGTTCCGCCGCGAGGAGTGCGGAAAATCGTCATTTGTGCGTGTAGTCCCTGTGTGCATGTCGAAGAATCGCTAAAAGTACAGCGTGTTGATCAATAGCCACCAATATCGCCGGTATGTGACGACATTGTATGGACGTATGTTCGATGCTGACTTCTTGCCGCAGAAACGGGTGTTACAATCCCTGATATCACTTGTGTCATCGATAGCGGTAAACATCGAGAGATGAGGTTGGCGCTGATCACCTTCAGACATGTACCTGTCACTGATTTGCTGTCCGCGCAGATACGATGAAAAGCGACAGCTGTCCAGATTGGTCGAAACTTACATCGCTCGAAGCAACGCCAAACAAAGGCGTGGACGAGCCGGTCGTGTACAGGAGGGATTAGCATTCCACCTCTTCACGAAAGCCAGACATGATACGCAGGTGCGCTATAATGCATCTTCTCTCCTCATTTTGATTCGATCAGGCTCTGACGATGTCTATAGCTTGCCGAACATCCCATACCGGAAATGCTACGATTATCTCTTCAAGACCTCGCATTGCGAATCAAGATACTGAAAGTTCCGCTGGGAAAGACCATAGAGTCAGTCTTGCTACAAGCGCTCGATCCGCCGTCATCAGTCAACATCCAGCGAGCTATCGCTTCTCTCGTCGAAGTCAAGGCATTGACGACGAACGAAGACATCACGCCGATGGGCAGGCTACTATCGAAACTACCCATGGATGTACACCTCGGCAAATTTTTGCTTGTGGCCGCTATGATGCGATGTCTCGACCCTGCTTTGACCATTGCTGCGACGCTCAATTCAAAATCACCTTTCGTGACTCCCTTTGGATTCGAAAGTCAAGCAGCGAATGCGAAAAAGAGCTTCGCCGTGGGCAATAGCGATTTCCTAACTATTGCCAACGTGTTTGACAGTTTCAGAAGAGCTTCCGAGAATCCTAATTTCGTCAGAGTGTTCTGTAAAAAGAATTTTGTCTCATTGCAGGTGAGTCAGCGGTCAATGTTCAAGCAATGAGTTTTCAGCTGATATGTGCGATCACTCTCTTAGAATCTGCAGCAGATCGAGGAGCTTCGTCAGCAGTTGTTGGCGTGAGTCTTGCCAAGAATTAAAAGGATCATACGCTGACTGGTTATTCAGGTATCTGGTCGATTCATCCTTCGTTGACGCCACACCCGAGCAACGCAAAGAAGTCAGCCAGTAAGTATCCATAAGCTGGTATACCGCCTCCACGCTGATGCTTGACCATCGCAGAGCGAGATTTTCGCGCGGTGTGCGGACAAAATTCGTCAATGTCCCACCTCAGTTCAATGTGAACGGAGAAGACGTAAACATCCTAGGAGGAGCTCTAGCTGCAGGCCTTTACCCTAAATTGCTATCACTCGACCCTTCCTCCGGTGGTGGTCTGAAGACCATAATCAACCAACAACCTGTAGCGATCGTGAGTACATCCTTTCTTTTTGACTGGGAGGTCGAGGCTGACCTGATGAGGAATGGCAGCATCCAAGTTCGGTCAACTTCAAGGTATCACGAGCCGAATTCGGCACAAACTATCTAGCATACTTTACTATCATGCAGTCGAGAAGACTGTACGCTTGGGAAACTGGACCGGTGGATGATAAAGCCCTCGCTCTGCTCTGTGGTGATGTTGCCGATTTCAAAGTAAGTCCGCAACCACCTCCCTTCGCCTTGCGGCTTGCTTTGATGTATATTGATTTATGAGCATTGTGGGATTAGATTTCTGCTTCATCCCTTCACATCGATCGGAAGATCCGATATCATGTATGGCCCAAATCAGCCATTGCCATCAAGCTTCTTCGAGAGCAATTTGCCCTGGCGATGTCGACGAGGTTGAGGGGGAAGAAATTGACGGAAAGTCAGGAGAAATGGTTTGAGCTAGGTATGAGAAGCTTGCGGGTCGCGGAGAATGAGGAAGAAGCTAGAGTTGGGCTTGTATAGGACGAGACATAGGTGTGTTGCCCATGATAGATAGAGATACATACATGTATAGATCTAGATATACAATGACATTACCTACATATCCCATCCAGCACAAAATACAGTTTATAGAGAGATCAGTTCGGTTCCGACAGCGATCCTCATTGCCAAACCAGGTAGGGTAAGAAAGTCTTCATGATGATGGACCTTGGTTTTGAGCTCCGGAAGAGCTGTTGGAAGGTTTCGGCTGGACGTCGTACTTATTCACTCGACCAGTATCGTGATCGCAATCATGCGAATGCTGGTGCTTTCTGGGTTTTCTAGCGGGTCTATACAAGCATCAGAACCGATCAATCAGCCTTTTCTTCTTCAACACTGGCCAAGATACAGTTGCATAATGCCGAAACATACCTGGCACGTCCATCACCTGCTCCACCGTCCGATTCGGAACTTTGCGAATCCGAGACTTGAGCGTCACCGTTTCCACCATCTCTCGACCTATGCTTGTGCTTGTGACCTTTCGCTCGTCCGTTAGACTTCGATGGACCGTGTGAATGCTCGTCGTCTGAGGATGAGCACGACGACTCGTCTGATGATTCGTCGAAAGCTTTGGGTTTATGGTATATACAACATACTAACAATCCACGAAGGTATCGATCAGCTCAGCTCGGCACCTCAATGGAGCAGAAGGGAAAAGTCATGGGAATAATGGAAATGGAAGAGAACAACACACTCTTTGATTTCTTCTTGCCCATCCCTTCATTATCGACCGTCTCTTCGCTCCATACCACCCTCTGCTTCTTTAACGGACCACCACGTAACTTCAGTACACCGGCTGGAGGTTGTTCAGGCGAAGAATTCGATGGGCCAGCTTCGATCTCTGTCTGCGCTGTCCCGCGAGCAGGTGCGGATTGTTGACGATTCGTATCGGACATATCTTGGTGTGCGTGATAAAGATGTGCTATGGCTCGACCTGAGAGTAAAGTCTTTGTAGGATATATCTTGGTCAGCTTTGAGATTTTGCTTGTCGTGTGATGCGGAATTGAGCGAAATGACGATGACCGTGAAGCGTAACCTATGGAAGGAATTAAGCGGAAGCACCGTGGGAAACTGGGCAGAGAACGTCATCCTCCATTAGGAGTTAGCCGAAAAAGTGCATCGCAGAGCGAAAAAATCCGAGATATTCATAACTCATCAACATGAGCCGAGTCATCTAAGGTCACTACTGATAGCATATCATAGCAGAAGAAAACCTGGGAGCCCAGTTTTACAACAGCCTCCTCCCTCACATCGAATCAGATATCATCGCAATGTCAGAAGTAAGTCACAGCTTCCGTGATCCACCGACGGGGACATCGCTGATTTCGTCGCCCGCATGAGCAGTTCAAAGCGCCTCAGCTCGATGTGTCGTACGTTGTAGTTCGACTGTCTGCGACCAAGTGAATGCTGGTATAGACGGAATCGTGCTGATATATATTGTATGGCAGATCGATCCTCCACGGAGGTATACACCACCCTACTTTACGAGAATGGCAAGCAAACGGACGGACCCTCACCAAGTCGATGTTCATATATCCAATCTTCATTTCCGATGATCCAGATGCGGAGGAGGTCATCTCCTCCCTACCGGGGCAGAAGCGATGGGGACTGAATAAGTTAGAAGGGTTCTTAGCTCCTTTGGTGAAGAAGGGATTGAAGAGCGTCATCTTATTTGGAGTACCTATGAAGATGGAGAAGGTGAGTTCGGATTGAGCCAAAGGTATCGCAGGCCAAGGGAGGGAAAGTCGTTTTGGCAAGAAGCGTTGATGGGAAGACGAAGGGAACTCGAGGCTGGCGAGACCGGGGCGCCGGGTGAGGGAAGCGATGTTACGTCTGGGTCTGCAAGTTTAACTGATATTGCTTTTTCCGACCATTTCTAGGACGCACGAGGTAGCGCAGCCGATGATCCCTCGACACCCGTGATTCAAGCTCTGCATCTTCTTAGCAAAGCTTTCCCCCAACTTATGCTCACTGTAGACGTATGTCTCTGTGAATACACCTCTCACGGTCATTGCGGCATTCTTTCTTCCTTGCCCAATCCAGGCCATTCAAATCAACCTACGATCGAGATGGAACCTTCCGCACAGCGAATAGCCGAAGTCGCTGTAGCCTACGCCAAAGCAGGTGCTCACTGTGTTGCTCCGAGCGATATGATGGACGGACGAATAAGAGCGATCAAATTAGGCTTGATGCATGCTGGTTTGGCTAATCGATGTGCTCTTATGAGTTACTCGGCTAAGTTTGCCAGCGGTCTGTACGGTCCTTTCAGGTTAGTTAGTAAATGGTCGCGACCCGACCTCGAGATGCTGATGGAGTGATGGTCTTTGAATTCTGCAGAGATGCAGCTGGTAGTGCGCCTTCGTTTGGTAACAGAAAGTGCTATCAATTGCCACCTCAGGGTCGATCAATTGCTCGACGTGCCATCGTGAGTGTCGTTTTTGCTCTTAATTTCGAATTCGAGCAAGCTGAGGAATGATTGATTGAAAATAGCAACGAGACGCAAACGAAGGAGCTGATTTCATAATGGTCAAACCGGCACTGCCTTACCTCGATATCATTTCCGATGCCGCTCGTCTTGCGCCCGATCTCCCTACTGCATGCTATCAAGTCTCCGGTGAATACGCCATGGTAGTGGCTGGAGCCGAGAAGGGTATTTACGATTTGAAGGAAATGGCCTTCGAGACAACGGAAAGTATGGTCAGAGCTGGAGCCAGTATCATTCTGAGTTACTTCACTCCTCAGTTCCTTGATTGGCTGGATGAGGAGAAATGACGGACGCAAAGCGGCCGAGATGACGAAAAAGTACGAGGCATAGGAGACAGTAGTTGATCTTATTGATTGTATGAAATGTTGACACAATGCATTACTACTCTTGAACAGGTCATGAGGTCTTCCTGCTCAGTGCATTTACTTAACGAGAAACATCACTGCAAAAGCAAAAGTGCGCATCAATGGATTCTTCGCGTCCCACTCTGCTTTACAATTCACATGACAACGTGGAGAGGGAAGCGAACGATCAAGCTAATGTATCTGATGGCCAATTGGAGCAGCTGATCTTGTTTCTCAGGATTGTTTCTGGCGAGCTCAAGCGCGTAGGATCTCTCCTCAGTCACTGATTCAATATGTATAGATAAATAAATGACCACCCCTTGGGAATCTAGGGGAGGATGAAATGCAACATCGGCTCCCTTCAACAGTCCTTTAGCTTCATTCGTACCCTTCGACACATACTGCTAAGTTAACAATTACGACCATGTTGCTCTCCACTCCCATTATCATCGCGACCACTTCCCTTATCTGCTTGACAATCGCTGATCCTGTCCCAATAGCCAACACTGAAGGTAAGGCCCCACGCTCGCTTTGATACATGTTGACAGAGAGCGTACCCCTCAGTCGATATCCGAACCGAGCCATATCTGAATCTGTTGGATATCGTCAAGAGAGACGGTACCCACGCGCCCGACGAAAGATTGGAGATTCATTGTAATTATGGACAACAATGCTGTAAGTGAACCTGCCTATTCGAACAGCATCTTGATTGCAACAAGCTGATTATTCACGTTCTTTCGGGACCTCAGATTGTCAGCGAACCAAAGTGAGATTCACTTGTCAGCAGATTGATGGTTGTGGTGAGTGTGCCTCAACACTATGTGTGATGTGTGATTGCGCTTCCTAATCTAATCAACTGAGTTCTTCCTGTTTTGACGGGTAGATCTTGCTTGTCCTACTGGCCCGATCATTCCCAAGGCTGCATGAGGGATGTCGATCATCGAAGGACATTTGATTCAACCCGGTCAATAGGCTGAAGTGTTTCGGCGGGATAGCAAAGTCTCTGGAATAGCGTAGTCTGTGGAGTGGGAAGCATGAATCGTTGTGTTTGCTATACACGCATGTACGTTGCTTGTGATCTGTCCGGGATCGAATACAACAATGGTCGAAATAGCAGTGTGCATCGAAGCATAACTTCAGGATCAGCCGCCGTGCCGCTCATCGGGTGAAATCCCAACGCAGCGCGCAGACACCTCATGACTCTGGCTCAAAGGAGGCAGCGCCCCGATCAGCAGCAATCTCCAACTTCATCAATTCGGATAATTCCAGATCAAGTGCCAAGTACTCTAAACGACGATCAGATCTGTCCTGAACCGACTATTTAGATCCGGAGTATCGGCGTACCTCTTGCCATTCCCATATCTGTGCCTGTTGATGACTTTGCCTCGCCTTTTGTCCGTGTCAGATCATGAATTGGATGGCGATCGGTACACCGAGCTTTGGTTGTATAACAATAACTCAGCTACTCCCCAGACTCAAAACTGATTCATGTCTCTTCAAGTGACCAACATCTATGCACTCAAGATGTACTTCAAGACGATTTGCTCTATCATCGCCACTCTGGCTCTTACCACCACCGTCTTGGCTGTTCCCGCTGCTATCCCAGGTGATGTTGCTGAGTACCTCATCCAATCGCATCTGATCCTCAGTGGAACCGCACTGATCGACTGATTCTCCGCGCAGACCTCGCCAAGAAAGACACTACGTCCCAATTGCTCGAGAGACAGGTCATCACCTGCGGATATTACGAAGTTTGCTGTGAGTCCAATCCACTATTATCGGAACTTATTTGAAGTTGTCAAAGCGCTGACCATGGTATGGTATCGATAGACTGTCCTAGAAATGGTGTCAGATTCACCTGCCGAGACCCTCAAGGATGCAGTGAGTCCATTCAACCTCCATCAGCGATGATTAGCGCAGATCTGGCCTCATCCTGACAGTTCGGTGAACAGGTATGACTTGTTATCCCGCTTGATTGGTTTGGAGACCTTTTGTCAAGCTCCGAGGATTTTAGTGCAGCTCAATCCAGTCAAATTAAGGACGTGGTATTTGAGCTGGAAATCTGACGGGCACAAGTTTTACGTATCAAAGGTAGCTATTGTGGTCGATGAATATCCTTTTCAAGGTTAAGACTGTATGCCTTGGCTCAGTGACACAGAGCGTGAAGGAGTAAGTTGTGAGTTCGGATAGCCTAGAGATCGCAAATCTATTCAAATCGGACCAATCTCTTCCGCGATTCGCGGCCATGCTGCATCGCGTCAATTATCTACCGGGGTGTCAAGGAGATGGATGCGTCACACCTCATCGTCGTCGTTGTGCCAGTGATATACATGTTGATTTGTCGTTATCGATCCCATCTATGAACGAGAACTCCTTCTCATTGTATCCAGTCTAATCCATTCTTGCCCTGAGAGTTCGTGTAATCACCTTGTCTTGTGTGCTGTGGAGAAGTCCCAAGTCAGTCTTTGGTGCAGGTATTTGGGAATGACGAAAGCGACTCACATTATATGGACTACTGCTCCCCAACCACTCAAAGCATCTCGGTCTACAGCATTCAACAAGGTCTGCGAAACGGTCTCGAAAAGGTCCTCGGGTTCCTATTTCATGCTATGTATCAGCTTCTTCCCATATATGGACATCATAAAGAAGCTGACTTACAAGGTCAGGTTCCCATAATCCTTCAGCTACACCGTACAGCTTGTCTGCTGCTGTTCCGGCTACTGCGAAATCCTTCGGTGTCGTTATACAACCGATACTGCGTAGGTAGATGTCAGGTCAGCTGAAGGTCTTTCAAAACCCCAAAAAAGACGACTCACGTGTCCATTGTTGAAATGAAAGGCTTGGGATGAGGATCTAATTCTGTTGGTGTGGGGAGACCAGCTACTACAGGCTCGATGAAGAAGGGACCGAACCTGTAAATTGCGATGATGTCAACTACTATCACTTCGCTAACGTGAAAACAGCTCACCTTTTCTCGTACAACGTGCTTGAAACAAGGTGTGTGAAGGTTTTAGGGGTGATCTCTCTCTCTTCTTTCATCCTGTACATGTTGACACGGAACCTGAGGTGTTCTTTCCTGTATGACGGATTGAATCCGTTAGCAGTGGCCGAGCTGGATCTTTGGGGACGGGCGTAAAGAGCTTACAATGTATACACATCTGTAGCTAATCCTGGGAGACCGTAGTATAGCTTGTCGTTGACCGGAAATACCTGTCGACCATGTTGTCAGTTGAAGTCGAGACGATGCTGATAAGGCCAGGCTCACCTTGTCGAAATTCGATGCTACACCGACAGCCTGGTTTCCCAGTCGCAGATCAGAGGCGATGGCTACACAATCCTTCCCTATCATAGCCACCACCGATCCACCATTGAGTTCCATGACCGACTAGATCGCACATCAAATATCAGCTCGATCTACAATACTAAAAAGCGAGCTGGCGAGTGCCGAGGAAACATACCATGTTGTAGAGATGTTAAGCTGTGTAAAGAGCCTGAGGCGCAAAGAATCGTCGGGCCAGACGAGAAGGTTGTATGTAGACTTATGGACGGCTACTTGTAAATGTACTGACTGATGTTCTTGATATCTTCAGTACTGCTGAGAATGCAATATCAAATGTGAAGCAGCATCATCATCGTTGTCTAACAATGAAGCGTCAACGCGCAAACGCGGCCCCAGGTTTGACTGACTCATGGAAACCGCGTGGTGACTGGAATTCGATTCCCATGTGGCAATATGCTTCATGACCTCCACTCCATTTGGTCCACATCACCTCACAACACAAGAGAACATTAACTTGACCTCGACGCGCTTGACTTTGCTCTTCCTCCTCTTTCAGATACATGATAGCGGGTATCAGAATGGTCAGTCCCCAAACACAGGCCATATCGACCCTTGACATACCGTGAGTGACATTCTGTCAGTGGTTAGAGGAAACGCAAAAGCTATGAGCTGATCTCACCTTCTTTTCTGTTCTCGCATCAGACGCTCGCTAAAATCCGCTCTGCATGATGCTGGCTACAAGACGAAGGACGATATAAGAGAACAAAGCGCGAATGATCTTAGCGCAGGTCAGCATTATTCTGTGCTATAGCTGGTCCATTAGCTCACAAGGATCTCAGAACTCGGGATCTCCAGGAGTCAAGCGGAAGATTTGCTCCATCAGATAGCTACCGATTCAGGTGAGCTATCGAGGATTGCTAATTGAGAACATCTTTAGCTGAAAAACCTATAGCTGGACCATCGACACTGCCTAAAGCGGCCGCTGAATCGCGGCTGCTGCCTCACAGTCAGATCCAAGCATCGACAGCGGCGGATCTTCTTTCATCAGCCTACCTCCCCCATTTCTCCACGTCCTCCACTTCGGTCGATCACCTCATAGCTCACTTCCAGGATCCTCACAAACGTCAAGCTTCGAAGCGACCTACAAGGAAGGGAAAGGAGAAAGAGGCAAGCGCAGCAATTACCCCTGGAATGACAGTTGAGATTGCTGGGCCGCCTGGGATCGGCAAGACTTCGATGGCTTTGGCAGTAGTTCTAAGTGCAAGGCTGACTGCAGCGGATCAAGCGAATGAGGAGGAAGAAGCGGAGTCAGGGGAAGTATTGATTATAGGTCAGTTGGCATCTACTGCTACCTTCGTGCAGATCTGGAACTAACGTATTGAGCGACTAGACTCGGAAGGCGGAATAACAGCGGAAAGAGTTCGGGCAGCTGCAGGATCGCTCACCCGTACCCGCGCTAGTGAGCGAAAAAACAACATCTTACAGTAGGACAAAACTGACACTGCAAGCTCAGCTCTGCCTCGAGACATCTTACATGGTATCCACCTCGTACGGATACCCACCCAAACTCAGATGATAGCGTTTTTAAACACGCTGGATGAATGGCTTGAGAGCCATCCAAAGGTATGTCATCCTCGGATGAGGCGGATAGGCAAGGCTGATCACCAGTCTCTAACATAGGTCAATCTGGTGGTGATCGATACCCTGAGTTATCACTTTCGGCAACCTAGTCTCGATATGTCCACCAGAAGGAGGATGATGGAGCTGTAAGTCAGCAGCATCAATCGGTTGAATCGATCCAGCCAGCTTATGTGTTCTGCTGTATCAGCGTCAAGCAGAAAATCGGTCAAGCTACAACAATACATCGATGCGCTGTGAGTGCCGGAAACGTCTTCCACTGGCAGACGAGCTCGAACGCTTGCCCACTCAATCGATTGCTTACGTCTGCTATAGGTAATTGTATGCAATCAGATGGCGACCAAGCTTCTGACAGCCGAGAACAAACCTGCAAATTTCGATACTGGTGATCGGGCGATCCTGATGCCTCAGCTGGGTGAGTAACCTTGTATCGGGCTCGCGGCTTCCCCCAATCACCATACTCATGAAAAACGTTAGGCGATTCCTGGACAACGGGCAAAACACTTCGATTGTGCCTGTTCCGTGGCCAAGCAGGAGATGAACTTCGGTATGTCCATGCGGAGATGGCGGGTTCTTCGCGAGGATTGAAATGGGCGGCATTCGATATCGACGTGAGTCAGCTGCTGTTGAGGCAGGCACACGTATTTTCGAAAGGCTGATAGGACTGAGAGTAGGATGATGGCCTGCCTTGCGATATACCTGAGATGATGTACGACAGGCCGAAAACTCCACCGTTCGTAGCTGAGTCAGAACTCGATTTCTAGTTGTATTTCCTAATGACAATTGCAGCTCTCGTGGTAATGCAATATATATTAATGCATATAGCATAATCTGTATTCATGCATTCATTGCATTTGATTTGACTATCGTATATTCTTCTTAGATATCCCATCCGTCCTTCCGCCTTGTTGCCACTGAGTAGGAATTCTATCTGCCTAGTAACCTGTAGGTCTGGCTACACTCGTATCGTAAGCTCTGATCAACCTAGTCTGGTCTTGATCATTGGTCTCCGTCTGCGAAAAGGCGAATCCTCTTTGTCGTCTCATCCGCTGAGTGGCTCTGACTTTCTTGATCGCTTTTTGGAATCTGTAAAGCACACCAACGAAGTGTCAATATTCCTCTCTTTTGCACATGCAGCGCGGAGGACGACCTACTGCTCTTGTCTCGGTCTGTAATCCGATAAATTGAATTTCTGTATCTCTTGAACAATGTGATACGATGTAGGGTGGTACGTCCTTGAATAGCTGTTGCAGCGAAGTGACGAGTAGACATCAGTGATTAGTGATTGGACAGTGATTGGGATTGACTTGACTCACTACTTCCAGACGTAGTCCCTCAGCAGACACACAACGGGGAACAGGATGAGGCAGAAATAAAACGCCGCATCCGCCCATAATCTCGGGACGATCCCCTTGTAGTCAAGCGAGAAGTTCAACAACGGCGCAATGATCGCGTATAACGGTAAAGCGACCATTGTGAATACGAATGAACCGGGGATGGCTGACCAATCATGTTTCATCTTAGCTCAGATATTGAGAATCCGTCAGGATTGAAACTCACCGGCAAGTGTATATTTCGTCCACACACTACAGAGCTCGGCATGATCAGCGCTCCTCCTCAAAGACGCAAATCAGGTTAATTGACTCACTCAGATATCAAAGCCGCTTTCCCAAGCACAGTCAAGAGCACTGCAAGGTAAAGGGTGGTACCCCATACCCATAAACCCGAGTTCTTACCGTCTGAAGCGATGAGATCGTTATAAAAGACCAAGACCGAGAACAGGAAGAGAACCTACATCGTGGGGAAGTTTAGCATTGCCTGTTTGCTTCGATGAGAGAGTGAGTATTATTGACTCACGACACTGTGGTAGAAAGCGTTTCCGACCCAGTAGAAAAACCGGACAGGGGTGAAGAAATGATTGCTTTGGCCCAATTGATATAATTGGGGGTACCTGTCCAGCATACGAGCGGAGACGAATTGGTCGAAGATACCGATGACAAGGGGCGGTAAGATCGTGAAGATGACGTTGTAGTATGACATCGACCATCCTTCGAAGGAGATTTGTCCGGAGAAGTCGTTGAACCATGAGTACTAGGCGAAAACGGTGAGCTTTGGTGTATTTTCACTGCACAGCGCAACGGCTTACCCAGAACAGCGTCAATGCGAATGTGATGTTTTTGTAGAAAGAATCTACGCGATGACATCAGCCACCGATCCAGTCGTGCTTAGGTTGCACTTACACAAAATCAATTTTGTCAAACGCTGATAACTCCATGACCCGTGTACCAGCAAGAGTTTACGCAAAAAGCGGAATTGCGAGATAGCAACATCGGCAGATCGAGCAGCTTGCAAACCCTACAGTACTTCTGTCAGATGCGCCCCAGCTTGACACAAATGAGCCAACTCACCTCGACACCTGATATACCGACCCCAACATGGGCAGCCTGGATCATACTGACATCGTTTGCACCGTCTCCGATGGCCAGAAGCGGCGCATCTGTACTCTTCTTGACCAGTTTGACGACCAAGGCTTTCTGAAGAGGAGAGACTCGGCCTAATCACTCCATCAATACGGACACGTGACTGAGTGTATTCTCAGACTCACAGCAGATAACGGCCTGGAAAACGCAAGAATCAGCTGATGAGCCTTAAAGTGATAGAGTCATGACTCACCTTGCACATCACGGCTAACTCCAGGAAGACGTCCGCGCAGTCTTTCTCAAGCGCGTATGTCAGACTCTTCCCATCTGCGATTGCGGGTCAGCTAGGATTGGCCGATGGATAAGAAGAGGAAATACCTATGATCAAAGCTAGTTCCTCGACATCTCCACCCATGCGTTGATTCTTGATGGCAAATAGACGCTTATTCAGAAGTTCCGAAGTCTCAACGGCAGTCTCGGTGTTTATAATCACCTGCGTATCGATTCGGATACAATCAGCTGAGGTGGATGAGCTCAATAGAAAGCTGGACTGACCAGATTCATAGATTCCGATATTAGTCGACAGGACAGCCCAATGTTGATAGCCGTTTCTTGCCTATCTCCAGTGAGCACCCATATCTGGCGGCAACGCCCAATGTTAGCTGATGAATCTTAGCCACGTGCCAGGCAGCTCACCTTGATACCAGCTTGTTGTAGGGTATGTATCGCATCTGGTACACCTTCTTGCAACTTGTCTTCGATAGCCGTGGCTCCAAGCAGCACAAGATTCTGTTCAATGACTTCCGCCGCTCTGTCCAAAGCATCCGCTCGACCGTGCATCTGTGAGGCGGCATTATCGTACATGACCGACCATTTAGCGTATTCATCTTCTGAGATTTCACGGTAAGCCAGGCATAGCGTTCGAAGCCCTTCAGTTGCGTAATCCTAGATAGGCACGACAAACATTCTACAGATCAGTGGAGGACTAGTCGCGCATAGCAAAGCTGACTTACCTCAAGATGGACGAGGGTGGATTCAGTCAATTCTTGGTCCGGAGCTAGTCTTTCAAAGATCACAGTATCTGCTCCCTTGGTATACAGCTTGACACGCCCATCGGGACCTCTTACAACGGTCGACATCCGCTTTCGTGATGAGTTAAACTCGCAGACATTCAGCACCTCGTATTCCTCCGAGTGGCCATTGACCTCAATGAAGACAGATTTGGGTTTCCGAGTCTGTATGAGCAAGCTCGTCAGCCAGTAATCGCTGTCAAGAGGGCATCTAACAGAAGATTGACTGACGTGAAATCGGTAGCCCAATAGCTCTGCACCAGATACCAGCGCAGCTTCATCCGGACTTGACGCCTGGTAGACCATTTTCCCATCCCTTTCTTCGGGGATGACAGTATGGCAGACGGCAAGCAATGACAAGCTGTGCAACAGCGGCTCAGCTTGGGCGTGTCAGGTGTGGAATATGTTGACTTACAATTCCCTTAGCGTAGCACCTTCCAGGTTGTCTTCATTTACCCTCTGTCGAAGAGTCTCAAAAGTTTTTTGACCTTGTTCCCGCTTGTTGTCATCGACCGTTTGAGCGTACATTGTGCCAAATACCGAACATTCCCTGAACTCCATCTCGTTTCGCGTCAAAGTGCCGGTCTTGTCGGAAAAGATATATGCGATTTGACCTAGTTCTTCGACCAACGACGAGGTTCGACATAATGCAGGAGTATCTGTGGGTGCGTAGTACATGTCCAGATCGGAGTTGATGAGTGATGCCTGTTGAAACTTGACGACCTCCATAGTCATGATGAGCCTGAGAGAAGTTTCAGCTTGTTACTGCTAGGTATATTTGATGGAACCCAACATACGAAATAGGAATCAGGTTATTGTACAGAATGATGAATGTCAGGAGGTCTACAGAGTCGGGTCAGCACTCTCAACTTTTCTCCTCAACGCGTTTCATCTTACCTTCAATGAATTGCCGTGCTGCCCGAATTATCAGCTGTGCGTCTTGCGTTATTCATGGAACCGAGACTCACCCTTGTTGGGACTTTCTCCAGCGAGCCGCAAGTACCAGCTTTTGTTGTTGAAGAAGGCCTAATGATTATCTCAGCAGCAAGCACATGCAAAGTAGGTATTTCACCCACCGTCCTTATGCTGCCTCCGATAGTCGACACCAAAGACAGGATAAGCAATAAGACGAATAGATACAGGATTTGTCGATTGACCTGTCTCTCGACAGCAGTCCTCTTGACAGGCGCGTCGCTGCGATCGTTCTGGGGTCAGCTTGGTATTGCCTGAGCAATGATAATGTACGTACGTAGCATTGCGCATCAACTTGGTCTCATGACCAGCGTTCACCACGACACCATACACCCATTCTGTGTTCCTCAATTGAGCGCCTCGCAGAAGCATCTGATTGGGTCCGACAGGTATTTTGGTGGGTGCGGAGCCTGGATGTGTCGACGATAAGTGGAAAGTTCCGTCGTAGGTGTACAAGGATGAATTGGGAGCTTCGGATAGAAGGTGACCTCGGAGAAGAGATACTGCTTGAGGGTTGGTGAGGGTGGCCGTAGAAGGGTGAGATTGCTTGATCTTCAGGTTGGTCTCCCTGCAATCGCTCAGAAGGATAAGCCAACGAAGCTGTGTTGATGCGCGGCACAGACTCACCCGTCCAGATTCGCAGTCTCGATATAGCAGAGTCCTTCCGGCTCACTACTACTCAGCAGAACCATATCTGCGGGTATGAACGCGTTGGCTTCTAGCCTAACTATATCTCCCACCCGTATCCTCCTCCATGGTCTAGGTTGAAAGGCTTGGTTGATCAGTACTTGGGCTATGCTATTGTTGAGCGACCTGTCCGATGCGTGTCGTTTCTGCGGCGCGCATGTCAGCTAGAAGATCCCCTTTGGACCGAAGAAGCTCACCAAATCCTCCTTGATCTCCTTGAAAGCACTTGCTATCAGTACTACCGCCAGGGGCACTATAGTTGTATATCGGCCAGTAGGCGACACATTGGGTACTTGTTGGATACAGGCTGCGAAAGAAGGTGAGCTGGATCCCACCGATGAATCGCTCAGGCGACGTACCGGTGAACAAGAAGAACAGATTCGCAGATCTGGAAAATTCAGCTGAGGGGAGATTGGTCAGCTCAGTATTGTCTGGAGACGACGGGATCGCTTACCGAACAAGAACTTCGGCAGGAAGGTGATTGGTCCATATTTTCCAGTCGTCACGCTGTTCTTCTCATATCCCTTCACCCTATTCCCCTCGGCATCATTCAAAGCGATTTCTCGTGGGACGCCGTCGAACTTCCCTCGCCTACCCAACATCTTGTTAAGACCAAATGTCCAGTCTACATCGGTCAAATGGTCCTCCTTGATCCGCTGCCACCTCGATCTTTTCCTCTGGGTTGAGTACGGTCCGGAGCCAGGCGCCGAGAATGCGTAAGCTGACGGACCGTCTACATCGTCGTCGAACGGGTCCCCTCCACCCAGGCCGTACGATTTGGAGCCTGAAGACTGGTATTGCTTGTTGTCGTCGGGTGGGCCAGAAAAGCCCGCTGGCACGGCTCCTGATTGGGCTAACGGCAGATGAGATTCCAGAAGAGACGGATCCGACCGGCCGAAAGAGCGATTGACGTTGACGGTGGAGGAGGACTGCGGAGCCATATATCCACCGGACTGGCCAGCTCCGTACTCGTCGTCGCTGAGGAGTATGTCAGCCCACCTCGAGGCAAGATGGACTTGTAAGACTCACTCGTCGAAGAAAGGATCTAGTGCATATCCGCCTTGAGCCTTTGATGATCCGCCGCCTGCCCTTGTGTTCTGCCCGTATGGAGTGCTGCCGGAAGGGCTGAACAGGTGCGGCTCGTCATCTCCGAACGGGTCATCCTGCGTTGTTTGCTGGTTCGGTCGTTGAGCGTTATCCGATAGCAGATCGTCGAATGGGTTTTGCTGTTGCCGCGACATTGCGCGGGCGGCTATGGTGAGGGTCTTGCTGTGCGTAAGTCTGACCGATATTTTCTTCAGCTGCGTAGTGAAAGCGAACGCGACCTTGTTGTTAGAGGTGACGACAAGGACCAGTCTCGCTGCTTCGGCACTCGCCGCATGCTGTACAGCGGTATTTGCCGTGTAGCTTCATGGTATTCTACCCACCCACTTATGACGCGCGTCGCCACGAATCCGCCTGATTGTATGGTGGTCATGCCAGGACATCCCCTATCGTGTTTCGAATTCAATACTGGACAACCACGTGCACAAGTATGCCAACCCCATCCTCCAGGCTGAAGCAATGTTTACCAGTATGCGTAATGCATACAAAGCAATGAATTGTACTACACAGGCTTGCATGCATCGACCTATGGACCACATCAGCTCCATGTTTCCGGGTGCAGCTTCTTGATGTAGTTGTCGTCAGAAGCGGTCCATTGTGTAGGGTTCTGTGGAAGGAAGAGCAAGGCACCGAATGCCGTATGCAGGCTACATCCTCCATACACAATCTGTATGGCTCGAGTACATTGTGCGGGTGATTCGTGCGTTGCCTTGCCGCCCCTTCACCTTCGATGAAGCATGCAAGGAACTCTTTGTTGTACCCTCTTTTCTGGATGCGGTATACGATCTGTCGAATGATCGAATCTACTCGTGGGAGCCCACACTATTGTTGGTATGACAACTGGCAACGCGCGAACTCGGTCGCTCCAAGGGGACTCTAGGTCGTCTCCAGCTCAAGAAGTGCTTTCGGTCGTAGTAACAAGACCACTCTATGATGACAATACTGTCGAAAGACAGTATATATCCCTCGTCCTCAAATACCGCTTCTTCCTGATAATAGTGAGAGGACATTGTTCATCAGCGGTCCGGTCAGTATTGCTTTCTCCTGAGTGTCAGTTTGTAGCTGATCACCTGCTGCCACAGATCAACAATCTTCAAGACTGATCTACGGGTGATCTCGATTGATGGGACGTAGCTGTGAGCATCATGAGACGCTTGTCGAGTGATAAACGGAGTGCCTGACCTTAGCATGCATAGATGGATGTATGGGTCATCCAGCCTGTGAGAATCTCGGCTTCCACGAATAGCATGAGGAAAATACATAAAAGGTTGAGATTGGGAGATGCATCAGAGCCGGCGCGAGGCTCATGCTTAAAGCTTTCCCAGTATTGAATTCGACACACGATAGGCGATGTCCTGGCACAGCCACCATAGAGGCTAGCTTGTTTGTGGCGGCGCGCGTGTATTATGTGGGGGGGGCACCGATTAGCGGCGAGCCCCGTGCGACCTCTATGCGAAATCAACAAATCGGAGAATTAAGACGCGAGAATACTCGTATGCATGCAATAAAGAACCAACACCCATCAAGCATCCTCCTCAACGGTATCTTCGATGGTACCGCAAGCTGATCGTCGGTGAACGTCAGTTTGTATACTTCACCTGTCACGAGGATCCGACAGTCAACTCACGAAGGCAATATCTGACATCTCTGATATAGTAGCACACGGGCTCGGACCCATCTGGGCAGATATCGCCGCAGGCTATTGTGCAAAGGTCGATCAGTAATTAATACTCTGGCACCTGTCTCTACGGCCCACTACATAACGGCAAGGGCAATCTATGCGAGCTCAGAAATTGACAAAGGGGCGAACCACTACACTCACAGCAAGTGGGCTCATCGATGGGACAATGACATACTTGTCGTTCGTCCAGAGACGGGTACGCTGATCCCAGTCCAGTGGCGACCAAAAGGGAAGAAAAGATGATCAAGTTGAACTTCATGTTCTTCAGTATTCTGCTGATCGATTCTTATTGGCTGATGTTGACGAACGAGATGTTATAAATGAAAATACTGAAATCATGAAGACCCATTTCGTCTGCTTATATATGCATATCAAGCTTGCTTCTACGACTACTAGCCGTCCCGATGGGGGAGGGTGAACATGCGATACCCCGGTCTTCCGGCTCTCCAATCAAATTGGCGGCATCGGAGTTCTAGCTTCCTAGACGATTCATACCTGATGCTCGGAAACTGCTCTATATTTAGACCGCCTTCGCAATCACACACGCCCCGCCCTCCACGAGAAGGCTAAATATCACTAGCTCAAAGGACGTAGATGATCAGAAGGGCGAGCGACGTAAGAGGTGGTGACCAAAAATAGAACGACTGATCAATGCGTCTCAGTATCCTCACAGTACTGTGTGGGAAGGCAACAGTCCTCGAAGCGGTTCCGAACTGCTCATGACTCAATGAAGATTGACTTGACTTAGGTAATTATGCATCATCTTTACCCCACAAATGGGGACATACAGTATCACGCTTTCTGCAGGACAATCAAGAAGCCCAAAATCAGTAGTCCAAACTCGAGAAATGAAAGCAGAAGCCAGACGTTTACAGCGATTCATTATACTTCGATCAGAGTCGACACCAACGCTCATACAGCCAATCGACGATTCCTCGAGATCCCCTCGTAATCACTCGGTCTCCGGTGTGGGATCCGGGAAATCGGTGGGGAAGTCAATCGTGAACGTAGGTAAAGTCGGTGTGAAAGTCGGAGTGGGGAAGAAAGTATGAGGCGGTCTATCGCCACATCCGGCTATGTTGTGATTGGACACGCCGTCAGCTATTCTGTGCCCTCGAGACAAGGATATTGTCAGATCAGCACTCACGGCATACGACAGTACCGTTGGGGTAATCGATACAGAACAAGGGACAGATTGTGGGTCTTGGGCATGGTGCTGCGAGCGAAACAGTGTAATTTGTAAGTCAGTAATTCCTCGATCCAAGGAATGCTCATGCACTTACGACAGATGATCGTGCCGTTCAACAAGTGTCGGCAGTGCGGGCAGATGATCGGTCGAGGTCGAGGTCGACAAGGCGCTAATCCGATGACACACAGTCACCAGACGACCACACAACACCAATCACTATATGCGATTGTCTCGCTCAGACGTCCGTTTCCCAAACGAGGAGCTCACGGCATTGTATCACCCCATCCGCATTGTCGAGACAGATGATTTCTTCTTCTTCAAGCGGGCAGATGACGTTCTCTTCAATACAAGCTGAAAGACATGCTCGTCAGCTGTGTTTCTGTCCTCGCGAAAGACAGTGACGACGGGACTGAGGAGCTCACGCAGGCACTTTTTCACTCCTTGGACATAGTAACAAACCTCTTTACCATCAGGCGGGCATGCTCTCGCGTGAAGAACAGGGGTAGAAAGTGAATTATCCTCGCGTTTCTCCATGTCGAAGGCAGAAGCACCATCATCTCGCTTATCAATCGCAAGTCCTTCGGCTACAGGCTCGTCGATTGAGATGGGACCGGGAAGGAGAGTGGGAAGGGGAATAGGTCGGGGAATGGGCCATACCCATGGCGGATAGTGCAGAACGCCACAGCATCTTCTGGGCGGTCTGGGCCAATTGCAATCTGAACAAATTTAGCTCAATCTCCTTGCTGTCTTTTCGATACCCAAACCTACTTGGGAAGGGACCGCTGTAGACATAATACTTGATAGGATACAAGACTCACTGCAATTGGTCACGTTGAACGGGCAGAAGCAAATAGCCCTAATCGAGTCGCTCAGATCTCGCTCGGTGAAGTATACTCTTTTTGAGGGGTCTTCGCAGTGTTTGACTAAGGCAAAAGATTCCGTTCAGCACATGACAAGAGGACAGGGGATAAAATAATACGACAAGGTGCAACAGTGGTAGAGGATATTCAAATATTGAGAGGAGGTAAGACGATAAATGCAATGACTCACCGCAATCATCGTATTTGGACGGATCTTCAGGATCGAACTCGCACAAACAAGTGTCCTTGGGGAAGAGGTGATTGTATCTCGCCGTCAGGAAAAAGCCTGAATCGGACTGAGGTTGGGGGACAGCAGAAGCGGTGGCAAGGATAGCGGTGAAGATGAAGCCGAGGAAAAAGAAGTAAAAGTTGAAATCGTTGAACTGCATGACGGAGTCGTAGCGTATTATAGGAATGAGTAAATTATGTCAAGAAGATGTCGTTCAACCTGGGCGAAGATTAGCAGGTCGACCATCTCAAAAGAGTTTCAAGCAGCATTATGTACCAGCGACTGCCATCTTCAAACCCAATACGGGATTTGTAGGATCAGTTGATGAGCGATTTATCTTTGATGGGGAGAACGGTCTGATCAGATGACGACTCGGGGATCATACCTATTGCGCTGACGATCAGAATGATCGCCAACCTTGGCTTCTTGGCTATATCGCTTATTCTGAATAAACACAAGCAAGAAGTGCGAAAGTGCAGATCAAGCCTGATTGTTCATCAGATAGCAAAGTCGTCGAGCGATCTCACACATAAGCACCCACATTGTTGTCAATGTGACGAGCGCATTCTTTGGGGTCATGGCATCACAAGCCACATGAAGGGCATACGCTGCATTGAATCACTATCGTATTGTTACAGATCTAATTTACCATGAGGATACGAGTATTACCCGAACTTCTTGATCGTGCCTGCTGAGCTAGAACTTCATTCCATTCTTCCTCCACAATGATCGGCGCACGCTTATGTTCGTATCGATTGGGAAACTGTACCTCGCTAAGCTTCGAGCGTGACGGGGATAGGACCACACCCAGCTACACACGCATACACACAGATTAGTCATCTCACCAGTCGCCTGACTCAAATCTCCGTAAAGGCGACTCACGGCATCTATAAGTGCCATCGGGATTAGCGATGCAATATTTCTTGCTCAAAGAGCAGAATGTATGGGAAGGCAAAGGTGGTTTAGTAGAAGTCGCAGGTGGCCAAGGACAGGAAGCTAGTCTCGAACAGTTAGTCTAAGGAGATTGACTCAACAGAACGCAGTCACGTACGACATTGCACCACGCCAAAGGCGTTGTACCAACATTGTGGGCAATTGGGTGGGTGAGGAGGGAAGCAGGGAGCTATCACACAAATGTCGGAGATCAATTTATCAATCGATGAAGATCTCCGTGGGCCCACTTACGACACCAGATGGCAGCGGTGTCGTCCACAGCTCGCTTGTAAGCGCAAGGCTGGCATTGAGGACAAGAAGCTGGAATAAACATGTTCAGAGGTCAGTCAATGCCTACTCCAATATAACCGTTGTAGTGGACGTATATCTCACGACATTTGATTCGACCATCTGCTCTAGAAGCTAAGCACACGGTAGCTTCGCTCTCTTCTCTTGCGTACAATGGACAGATGATCCGTTTCTCGATGCAAGCTGGGTCACCGACACATCAATATCTGTGTTACCAAACTCCAAAACAGTAAAATTTCAAGGGAACACTCACGAATGCATTGGATACCGTCCGATGTAAGATGACAGATCACTCCGCTTGGTGGACAAGATCTGGCATGTAAAGCTGGAGTGATAGAGGCTTCATTCTCTCTTTTAGCGACATTAGTGTAACAGCAATCGGGAGGAGGCTGCAATGGGCAGGCTGGAAGGCACATCACGATGATTTCAGCTGGTGACCTCCAAGTCGTCGTAGGAATATTCAGACAGTACAGATAATTCTCACTCACGACAGTCTGGTACATCTTCAGGACAGACGCAAACTTGTCTGGTGAGATGGGATAAATCCTTCTTGGAAAGATACATCTTTTCTTGATGATCGAGACATTTGGCCTCTATCAAGTTGTTTCGATCAGCGAGTCACCCTGTCTTTGTGCAGATAAAAGGAAAGATCGAGACGCACCGCATTCAAGCCAGCCTTCAGGGATTTCCGGGTCATATTCGCAGACGCACTTGTCTTCAGGAATTGAAGATCGAATATCTCTTCCATCCAAGAAAGGTTCGTTGACGGCAAGCACGCTGGTGCAGAAGGATGTGAGAAGCAAGCAGACAACTATCATGAAGCTGGGACCGGTGGGGAAGAATAGCATCTTGGATGAGCTGTGCTCTGAGTCAATCTTTGATGATATCGGGACAACTCAAAGCGAGAATATGCTGGGCAGGATTAAAGAGGCAGGGAGGGGTTCATCGTTACCGGAAGAGAGAAGTTGCATCATTTTGTACAGAGGCATCTAGTAATGTGATCCGTCCAGCAGTAGAACGTGAGGCAAGACCATCAAATCCAAAAAAGGGTTTCTCAACGTTCAACTTCTGATTGTTGTTTGTGATTGATGGTGATGCTGTGCCTGATTCATCTCGGTCATCCGGTCCAGATGATGTTTGATTGATTGATTGATGCTTGAATTTGTTTAAAGTGATCTGAGACACGACTGTGGTATGTACGTCCTTTGCATCTGCTTCTGCGTCTGTGTCAAGAGAACGGTGTGGTCTGAGTACGATTTGAATGGACAAAAAGTCAGATGATTGAACTCAAAGGAATGCCACGAACACCTCGAGGCACGTCGATGCAGAATCTAAACTTGCTGCTCACTAACTTATGATTGTCACATCTTTCTACTCGGCGACCATGACGACTCGAAGCTAATCATAACATTACTGGGTTAAAATTACATTGATAACTCTCGCTTGAAAATCGAAACTAAGAAAGCTCTGAATCAACGCTTACTTTGCAAGCAAAGACTGTATCTCACCGTAAATTATCTGCCGGTCGGCTGAGTGGACAACAAAGTGGCAGAACCTTGAATAGGACAGAAAGCTGCAATGCAATTTTTGTTTTTTCAAAAAAGCGAAAAGATTTGAATCAGCAAAGGTTTCTTGAATGCCGAGCCTGATAATGTAAGATCGCACGATGACTCACGACAGACCAAGTGACCATTCTCATCCTTGTGACAAGGAGGACAGTGGGTTGGTCTAGGAGGCATCGGGGGATGGATCGGAGGTCTTGGTGAAGTTGGATGAGTGGGAGCGGGATCGAAAGGTTTTGTCTCCTCTCTGATCTCAATAGGACAAGGAGCTATTGATTTTATACAATCGTCATATGAGCTCACGATCTACTCAAACCGATAAAGAGTACAGACTCGCGACACCATACATCACCCCCACTCTCCTCTAAAGCTCGGGCAATATCTCGTGGACAACACGTAGGTGGACAGGGAGCTTGAGAACGACCATGCCATATCATCTATACCGTCTACCAGGAGAGTGAATCAGTCACTGAAACTCACGACAGATAAATTTCCCACCGAGTGCCCTTAAGCATCTGTCGGGCGGAACCAAAGCTCGTTTATTCACCGGACAAACAACTCGTTTCTCGATACAAGCTATCGGATCATGCCCCATCAGCCACGTCCAGCTTCACGGCGAAGATTACCCGTAGGCGGAGGTAGGGGTGAGTGAATACTTACGAATGCAGACTACCTCTTCATTGACGGTATGGCAAACCTCGTGTCCATCCGGGGGCCAATTTTGAGCATGGAGTACCGCCACAGTATTTTCGGGCTCTCTTTTGCCCTTTGGAGGCTCCCCATGAGGCCAGTGAATAGGTGGGCAATCTCGATTCTGTCATTTCAGCGTGACTGTATACATGACACAAAGTAGGACTCACTACAAAAAGGGTCGTCCAGAGGGCAAAAACAGATTCTCTCGGTGAAATTGGTAAGATCTCTTGTTGAGAGATACATCCTCTTCGAATTATTGTTACATGCCAATTCTACATTTCATTTATGCTTGTCAGTGTTATTCCAGTCCACTGGTCGACATGACTAAAGGGCTAAGGGAACTCAACGACATTCCCAGAATCCCTCTTGCTCGGGATCATACGGGCAAACACATGTGTCTTTCTCGACAAGAGTAGGGCTGTCCAAGCCTCGAGTGGGGTGGACCGAACCGATGACTATCGCCAGAGTCACATGGCGGAAAGCCAGGAGAGCGTAAAGAATAACTTGGAAGTGCATGATGCTGATCGTGTGTTCTCAAAGTCTTAGGAGCTATCGGTATTGCTGTCGAATCGGAGTCCGGGTTGGAGTCGATGATCAGAGGAATCGATCTTCCCCCTCTGGAAATCTTGCCTTTTATACCTTACAAAGCGACCAACATTTTCAGTAGGCTACAGCGCTGATTGACTGTTCTTACCGTCAAATGGGCGAGGCCACGGGAAAGAGAACGGGCACGGGCAGGGTTTGGGTTGTGGGCAGTATTCGGATCGGTCATGGATCTCGGTGTTCCGGTTGATGGAAGGTGAATTGATAAACCGACAGATCTCCGCCTGAGACACACAAAGAAGACCACAATCAGACCACAGTCGCATAGCTCTCTTTGCGGAGTCTGGACCTTCCTATGTTTTGTGCGGGCCAGGAAGACCGCAGTGCACACCCAAGAGGGATCTAAGTCATGTTGATGCGAATATAATAAACCACCAAGCATTGCAATGCTCTTATGTCGTGAAGCCCGATCTAGCCGCACACAGGACAGTCCATCAGACATATCACTCCCTGCTTCCATAGATCGAGCCAGCCTGTGCATCACAAATACACCGGACATCAAGGTATTCAGGAATCCTCAGTACTCAACAGCCTTGAGGCAAATTGTTCCCAATGCTTAACATCCCTTTCCACCCAGAAGTCCGAAGATTTGATTCCTTCGCTTGGCGAGATCTGGGCCGTGACGCTGATCATCAAATGACCGACGACTCTATTGAAATTACTGATTGAGACTGACACTCAGTTCGGGAGATATGCGTACTCGATACCCCGATTCGCCCTCCTTATGTGGGACCTCAAAAATTCCAACAAAACAAGTTGTTCGGTTCTCCAAAAGGCAGAATCCTTTGCAACAGGGATCTTATTCCCACTGCATTCCCATGAATTGATGCTGGACAAGCTCAAAAGCAGGAACTTTAGGTGTCGTGTGACTTCTGTTTTTGTGGCAGGAAGTCCAAGGAGGACACAGCTTCTGTTTGATGGGCAGGTGCGTAACTTACATAGGTCTGCCAAAGTCACGAACATCGCAGACTCTACTTGAAACAAGATCTCTGATAGTATCATAGCATACGACTTTACATTGGATCTTGAGCACGTCCTCATTTGACATCCTCACCTCTTCCCAGTCACATCGCAACGTTGATTCTCGCTGAGCGTTGAGGCCTGCTTTGTATCTCCGGTCAGCCCTATGGTCTTGTCAATAGTAATATTGAACAAGCATCTTCATCCACTCACCTCACCACCAAGTTCAAGTATCAACAGCGTGCGAAGTACCAGCCTGAGATACTTCCAGATCAGGAGTGGCTCCCTCGGACGCAGCAGTTGCATCGCCTGTAGATTCCTCTGCGACAGCTCGTACCTTCGAAGGGATTGGATGAGGGTTCATCCCTCCCCTTCCTTCTGCCTCTGCGATCGCGTGTCTAGGCGAAATAGGCCATGGGTTCATACCTTCGTCCTCGTCCGCAACCGCACGTCTAGGTGGAACAGGATAGGGATTCGTGGCTTGCGCTGCAATCGCTCTGTCGACAGGATTCGGGCCTTTCCTGGGAATGAGTTCACTCCGCCTTCCAGGAGGTTCAGGCTGAGGATTCAATGGAGAGTCGGCAGCCGCACCCGGAGCGATATACGTCACGGGCGATCTGGGTCTTCTACCTATACCGCCTGGAGGTCCATCTGCATCTGTATATGCACTAGCACTGAACCGGTTGTATGCGATCGGCGATCTGGGAACTGCTCTGATGTCGGACGGAACCGGTTGCAAAGCGACAGCACGGTGGATCCGTGTGATAGTCGGAGGAGGTGGTTCAATGGCAATGGCAATGGCAATGGCAATGGCAATGTCAATGGCGTTACCGTGGTCCCTCGGCGATCTGGGTCGACTCTCTACTGTCCCGACAGGCGGTTCGAGGGCGATAGCTGGTGATGATGCGTGTGTCTCGAACGTTCCCTTAGAGGCGAGCAATATATATGTCAGTGTATCAGCCCGTGACTTGGTATGGGTAGTCTCGATGGCAGCGATGGCTCGGTTGACGTGGTCAACGGGCGCAGCCAAAGCGCAAAGGTGCAAGACAAGGGCGGTTAGCGCCAATAAGGGAAGTCGCATTTTGTATAATGATCTAGCAGATGCAGGAAAGACCCTCGGGCGGATAGCTCAAGTTGGATTACTGAGAGACTGTCGGGAATTCGCGTTCCAGGTCGCGGGAACAGAGAACTTGGAAGGGGAGAAGGCTTAAAGTGATATATATATATATATATTTGTCAAAAATTACTGTTCGTTGAGAACTGGTAGAGAATGACTAGTTCAATTAGATAGCGATGGTCGGCTTGGCGCCACGGCTTCACGGCGATGCCACAAAGACAATGGTCAACGCAGCCTTGCCTGAGCTCCGCAACAGCCTCTCATCGCATGACTAGGTTCGGTAGACAGGTAGATGTTCCAGTCATTCGACATCAGGACAGATGATCTACAGTAATGCAAGATCTTGCCAAGACAAAATCATCGCCGCGCACGAACGTGCATCACTGCTTCATGTCTCAGGTCTGCTTCACACCGGATCACCGTTGTGTAAGCCCGAATCTTGTCCGGCGAGCCAGATCCAAAGTATAAGCAGCTGTGAGACAGCTCACGCGCACTCGGGGACGCACAGCCTGATGAAAGTTGGATTTACAGTGCTGTACAAGATGAACCTTCTGCATAATGACAAATCATCGCTTTATCGTATTGGGTATAACGCTAACTCTGTTCATCCTCTTTGTTCCCTGCCTTCTGGTCTTAGTAAGATTTGTAAGATTTGAAAAGTGATGGTCTTTGACCCTTGAGTGATGGAAGATCGGTTCACAGTGCATGCCACTATAAAATGCGAGTTCGATCAACCATCAGTATACGCCTTCACTTTCATGAACATCGGCCAAGCGAGATTTTGCTGTACTCACCACTGTCGACCAATAGCTGCCACTTTCACACCCCCCTCCTCGTCCTCATCTAATAACTGTCTCATCATTACGTGACCTTCGATTTTGGTATCTTTTCTACCGATAGCGTTAACGTGAACCGTAGGTGGCTGAGCAGCGGTCGTGGGCTCAGCTCCGATGACACCGATAGCCCCTATAGCTCTTCCGATGGCGTCGACATGGACGGTAGGTTGAGTCGTAGTCGTAGTCTTGGTTGTCGGTACTGCGCCAATCGCTCCTACAGCAGCGATGGCTCGTCCAATCGCGTCGACATGAATGATCGGTTGCTCTTGTCTTGTGGTGGTGGGGTCCGCACCTATGACTCCAACAGCAGCAATAGCCCTTCCGATGGCGTCGACATGAATGGTAGGTGGCTCATCGGTTGCAATGGTGGGCACCGCTCCAATAGCCCCGATAGCTCCGATAGCAGCGATGGCTCTACCAATGGCGTCGACGTGAACAGCTGTAGGTGTAGGTTTAGTGGTAGTCTTCGTCGTTGGCACTGCTCCGACGGCTCTAATAGCAGCAATGGCTCTTCCGATGGCGTCGACATGGACTGCTGTAGGTTCAGACGTAGTAGTAGTTGCAGTGGTCGGTGCGGCTCCGATAGCCCCGATAGCTGCAATAGCTCTTCCGTGTTCCTGAACAGGAAGAGCTAAGAGCGAGGGAAGAAGGAGGAAAGTATGGGAGGTGATTAACTTGAAGTGCATTGTTAAAGTCCCAGTCGATGGTTGAATACTTGTGTTTGTTGTTTTTACTGTAGTGGAGTCTAGAAGATGAAGAAATGAGGATAATGAAGGAGAATGTCAGGCCTGAGAAGTTATTTATATACACGACAATCCAGCTTTCTCTTTGACATGCGGTATGTGCGATTTCTCGTGGCATCAACTTCGGAAGCAACGGTACGTCAAAAAGCGAGCGAGAAGCCGTGCGGCAGGAAGCAAAGAGCAAGAATGAAGAAGCAAGTATCACTAGGCTCAAACTTTCTATCTGACCCCTGCCGTTGGCTTTGCGCATCATATTAAGGATGTGCAGCGTGTCACCCACCACCATCAATGGACATGAATCTGGAATTCCTGCGATTCTACCATGTGAAACCACTTCGCACAGTCCGCAAAGGATGTGTTTCTATCACTTCGAAAGGAGTCTTGAATAGCGCAAAGGAGGGTAGATTAGGGTCAAACTGATCGGCTGGACGAAGTCGTGTTGACTACCATCATTGCTCGATAGTGCCAATGTGTGACCCTCAAAGCATAATCTTGTGCGCCCTCAGTCCTCGGTCAGTAACGATCAAAATCACCATCACCGATGACAGTGGGCGTTTTTGAACGCGTTGCATTGTTCGATGCATTTTATGTTAGACTACTGTCCCTTCTTTATCGGGCATCGCCTATCGCCTTGGCATACCTCTTCCTCTACCTCTAAGTGCCTGCTGAGCTGCTCCCCGAGGCATAGGCGGTCCGGCGTTTGGTGCCTAAATCAATTCGTGAAGGAACAGTCAGCCTCCAGGCTTCTGGTATGCATCAACGATAAAACGCCATGTACTCACCTCTGATTGCGGATTTCGGACAGTCTCATCCACACTCAAGATCAAACAAGCAGCTTCGACCGCACTGGACAGCGCGTTGGTCTTGACCAAAGCAGGCTCCCAAACGAATCTCTTCATGTTATCTTGCACATTCTCTGAATCCACATCCACTCCGGCCCACAAGTCTCCTTGAGCGTGTCTCATCCTCAGCTTATTCAAGATATCCGTAGCGTCCAGTCCAGCGTTATCGCAGATTTGCCTTGGAATGATCTCGAGAGCCTTGGCGACTGCTCCAACGATCAATTGTTGTTTGCCCATGATAGTACGCGAGTGACCCCTTAAGAATTTGGAAACTTCCATCTACAATGTGAATGGATACATCAGCTCCTTTCCTATCCCGTCACATTGACACGCTTCAGAAAGTTGGCAAGGTCGATAACTCACCTCGCAAGCACCACCACCTGCTACAACGCTGTTGTTCTGGATAGCCCTCTTGACAATCATGATCGAATCATGCAAACTTCGTTCCACCTCAGCGATGAATTGCTCAGCACCACCTCGCAGAATCAAGGTACACGTTTTCGCTTGAGTGCAATCTTGGAACACGTTGTATCTCTCCCCACCAATCTGCTTCTCTTCGAAGCTCCCACACTGACCCAAATGGTGGGGTTCGATATCGGAACAAGTCGATTGTATCGATCCTCCAACAGCCTGAACTACCCTCTTGAGGTCTCCAGCGGTTACTCGTCCAGCACAGAAGATATCCCTATCCGCGAAATACTGAGTTGCTAAATCTCCAATTGGTAGTTTCGATAAGACCACTTTCGCACCGGTTTCGACAATCGCTTCTAACTTCTTGTAAATGATCGACCACTCCGCATCCACTATAGCTTGATACTCCGAGACTTCGTTGACCCTGACTTCTGCGTTGTCCTTCTCAGCCTTCAATTCTAATTCAACGTTCAAACATAATATCTTAGGGTCTTTGAAGGACTTGGGTTGTTGTTCGAATCCTGCGTATGAGAATGTCTTCTTGAACGCTACACCCTTGATCAATTGGGAGTCTTGCATACCACCTCCGGGAACCTTCTTGACACCGATTAGCGATTCGTCGAGGTCATTCTGGTCGAGAGAGAGAACGGCATCGACCACCATGTTGGCGAAGAAGGGTGTTTGTGAGTGAATGAGCTTGGACGACATGGAGGTACCAGCACATTGGAGAAGGAGTTCACGGAATTTCCTGGGCAAACGAATGGGTAGTCAGCAACCCGAAGTCCTCTCGGCCAGCTGACGGAGTCACACCTACTCGGGGTTTGACTTGTCTACCGTCACTGCGATATCGTTGATTTGCTTGATCGCCTGCACAGGACATGAGTACGACTGTAAATACGATATGAGCGCCAGTGCAGCTTACCAAGGTCTTGGCTTCTCTCAAACCTTTGATGATGACGTGGGGTCCTACACCTTCTTCGATGAACGGCCTGACTTCCTTCAATATCTCGGCAGCGCTATATAGGCATTGAAGTCAGTCCAGCCTTCCCAGAAAGTCCAAAAGTGTGGAGATGGGGTATCTGGGGTCGACTCACAGCAATGTCACACTAGTCGTACCATCTCCAACCTCGGCATCCTGCGCACGAGCGATATCCACTAAAGTCCTGGCAGCGGGGTGGACAACGTCAAGTAGCTTGAGAATAGTAGCTCCGTCGTCTACCAAAAGATTTGTCAGCTATCGCGCACAGCGGACGAAATCAGTAGGTATGAAGCAGCTTACTAGATATGGTCGCCAATCCTCGGTCATCTACTATCAGCTTATCCATACCCCTGGGTCCGAGCGTCGTAGCGATCGTTTGAGCTACAGCGAGACATGCTGATATATTCGATAGCAGCTGACCCACTCCTTGAGAGGTGTCGGTACCCTCTGCGGATATATCATTGGTCAGCGCATGTCCCTCTTGAGATCAACCTGGCCGGCAAATGATTCGTTCCACAGACATACCTCGAAGAAGAACCACGGTAGGTTGCTGAATAAAGCATAATCAGCTGAGAGTCGTGTACTTTGTCAGCAGACCAGCTGAACATACCATTTGTGGGAGTCTACCTTGCATCTTGATTCGAGTCTGGTTACTTGTTCAATGATCTCAAGGTAGTTTGTGATTTGTAGCATCCAAATGTTGCAATCTCATGGAACTTCTTTTGCATGATTCTGTAATCTTCGTATCCTCAAACGCGTAAAGCGTGAATAATCCTTCATGATGTGGATATTTCGGTGTGTGAGTCTAAGCATTTGATTCCGTCATTCTCCCTTCTCCCTTATCACGCTTGTTACCGTACAACGTCAGCTCCGGTCGCTTTGGCCGTGATGGCAGCTCGCAATTGACACATCTCTATCATCAAGGATCGCTGTCCCACTTCAGACCGACTTTGCCAGAACAGACTCAAATCGTAGCTTGTGCAGGATGTCCGAACTTTGTCCGCCATGGGCACCATTCTTCGGGTACGTCCTGCCTCTGTCCTTCCCCGAGATCGGTGCGATCGCCATGTCCTGACTTTTGCTTTTGAATAGCTTTGCAGGTGTAGCTAGCGCTGTACGTCGTCGATCAACTCCATCGACACCATGAGATACTCAAGCAAGCTGACTGGATCATGACAGATGATCTTCTCGACTGTTGGAGCGGCTTATGGAACGTCGAAAGCTGGTATTGGGATCGCAGGTTTAGGTACATTCAGGTGAGCTAGTTCTTTCCCTCAACCACAGTGGTTGAGAAGGGAAACAAGCTGACGATTTCTTGCTAGACCCGATCTGATCATGAAGGTATGTTCGACCATTCTTGCATCGCTGGGTAGAGTACTGATCTGATCAACCGATCTTCACTACGAGCAGTCTTTGATACCAGTAGTCGTAAGTGTATCACCCGCATTTGCCTTTCGCAGAATATTACTGACTCCTTTCTTGATAGATGTCCGGTAGTGCGTCCATTCTTTCCCTTCAACACGCTTGTAAAGTCTGACAACGTTTCATTAGTCATCGCGGTGTATGGATTAGTAGTATCAGTGTTGATAGCCGGTAACAGTACGTATTTCACGTAACGGCAAGAGGTTCCTTTGTACCATGAAGCTGACTTTCGGATCACAGTCTCGCCGACCGAGCCATACTCGCTCTTCGCAGGCTTCATACACCTGGCAGCTGGTCTTGGTATGTCAGCATTGAATGCCGCTTCCCACTGTGCGTCAAGCTGACTGATCCTACGCATAGCTTGTGGATTTACGGGTTTGGCGGCCGGCTACGCTATCGGTATCGTTGGAGATGCCGTGAGTGGTTCTATCGCTGCAATGTCATCACGCTTCCTTGTGTATGGCCGGGAGTATTTGCTGATCATTCTTGATCTGCATATAGTGTGTCAGAGCATATCTTTACGAGTCAAAGGTGTTTGTTTCTATGGTGTTGATTCTCATTTTCGCCGAAGTAATCGTGAGAGTTGCACAATCATCAATTGAGCTACAGTCATCCCGTCTTTACCGCTCTTTTCACCACCCATGCTGACATACCCGTCGTCATAGGGTCTATACGGTCTTATTGTAGCTCTTATCCTCAATACTGCTGTGGGAGAAGCCGTATGCGGTGCTGCATGATTGGCCTCTCGCCCTTGCATCGATCTTCATCCTCATAAAATGCATCGCTTTGTCATTCCGATTCTGGATGATCCTGAACAAGTGCAACAGTGCGAACAACATTGATCGTATCGAGATATCGATTTTAGCGGAAAAGGGCGATAGGGTATTATGACATTGGTATACTGTATACGATACTACGATACTCCGGAGCTGAAGTTCCGGTTGGATCTTTCAAAGAACGACGCTGGTATCAGACGATATCCTCCTCGACTATTGTCTGCGTGATGACGATCTTCTTCTTTCCCGTACCACTACTAGCAGCCGAATTCGCGTTTGTTCCCAATAACAACTATCGGAGCTCCTTATCAGCGCGATTTCTTCTCATGGTTATCGACGAAAGGGTAAGGGTAAGAAGAACGGCTCACCTGCGTTTGAGCATTGGGTATCGTGTCCACGAAGGTCACAGCAGGCCCAGCCACGATCAAGCTAGCGTCCTGAGTTACGATATTGGCGCCCAGCGGAGTCGACGAGCTCGTGATGAACAGATGTACTAACAAGCCATAACGGTTCAGAGAACAGATCATCAGCAGCTACTTCGGAAATTTTTTGTATACGATATTGATGTTGTGTTTGTTACCGTACTCACCGGCTCCATCCAGACCATCAGGTACTTTACATTCCGCAATAGGCAGATTGATCGATTCCGTCGCACCGCCAACTATCATATTACAGAACAACCCCGCTTGGTCTTTCCCATTTAAACCTGCTCCGCCGAACGTGAGCAAGGTGCCAGGTTGAGCGGGGTCAGTATTGGTAATCGTCAATGCGGGAGTGGCTGCATTCAAAATTTATATCGAAAATAAAGCAGACCCTCAAATGTGTAAGCAATTTTCCTAATTTCAAAGCGACTCAATTAAAAGATGAATGGCCACTTACGTGTCAATCCCAAAGCAGCTACTGGATCACATCCACCAGCTACGAACGGTGCAGCTACACTTAAGATTTGCTGAGGGGTCAAGACCATATCGAATGCGTTGGGGACGGCTGATCCGCCATTCAGAGTGTTTAAGACGGTATTGTGTCTGCATGATCCAGGGTCAGATTACAAGTTTAGTCCTATCAGCTCGAATCCTTTGCCTCGAGGAGAGGCAACGCAAGGGAGGTCATTTGTTGTAGGAACGGCGAAGGAAAAGGAAAAGAAGACGGAAATGACTGACCTCGATTCAACGGTGGTTATCTCAGCAGCAGAGACCAACAACCCTTTATCACCGATTAAAGTGGTCCCTCCGATATACCTGAATCATCTCATCTCATATCAGTCAAATCAACTTCTGAAACCCAGCTGATTGAGTGAAGCAGACCCAGGGCTAAAGCCGAATCGAGCCAGATGGGACGGAGACAGGTGACTCACGCGTCTATACCGACAAATTCGAGGACCCGGGCCGTAGCCAAGAAAGTCTTAACGTCCGTCAACGCACTGTCGAAGTTGAAAGTGCAGGTATCAATATCGGAAGTGGACGATCCTAGGGAGGTCGCCACCGATTGCAGGACAGTTAAATGCGTAGCTTCGTCCGTGGCTATGACTCTGCGATGTTGACGTTCTCATAGTCAATACTCCAATACATCCAGATCACATCACTTGATCTGATTCGGTCACGCGCAGGGGTACGTTGGGACAGGACCTACTGAAGTTGCTCACGGATACCTTGTCCGTCAACGAACCCAGCATCGGTAAATGCCTGCGCATCGAACTTCGCCAAAGCTTGTTCGTAAAAAGTCTTTTCGAGAAGTTCAGCCAATGCCGCGAACTGTGCGAATATGCAGTAGGTCATTTACTTGGTCAGCTGTGGTACACTTCTCTTCCATGTCACAGCGTGTTCGAGCACAGACTCCAATTGGCGGTCACCAGCGAACGGATAGGAATTGAGGAAGACAGGACACACCTTGACTACAGTCAGATCGTTGGAGGTATCCGCCGCACCCGAAATGCCCGCCGTGGCAGCAGCGACAGCCGCGCTATCTGTACTAGTCCCAGTACTGGTACCGGCTGAAGATTCACTTGAAGATGAAGCTGATTCCGATACCGCTGATTCGGTAACATTGGCCTCTCCTGAGGATGCTGAAGCCGCAGCAGTGGCAGTGGCATCCGCAGCCCCTGCACTTGTTGAGGCTGATCCCGTCTCGCCACCTGAAACTGGAGAGGACACCCCGATCACTTCTTGTCTTTCTCTGAGAGGCGAAGCGAGGGTACCGAGGAGTAAAGGAAGAAGTGCGAGGAGGGCGGTGATTGGTCTCATGATGCCTTTAATGTCCTTCTAGGATCTGAATCGAATGACAGAGATATGTAGATAAGGCGGTAAGGGGGACTACGGCTGAATTTGCAAGGCCAAGAATGTTTTGTGTGATGTATCAAACACCCGAAGAGATCAGATCGAAATAGAAAGACGATAACCGGTCGGCAGACCTTGGTTAACGTCACAAGGGTAAGGCGCAAGAGGGGAAAGACTGTCTATGATTGAGCTCTGAATCGATCAGAGGGAAGTTGACTCGATCGCTCAGCGATGATGAACAAGGAAAGGACAAGCGAAAAGAACGAAGATCGAAGGACAAATAAGCCAGCCGAAGACGAGACAGAAAAAAAGATAGATGGGTAGATATCGAGAAACACCCTCAAATTTAGATCAATGAAGTACATATACTGTAAGCATGTAAGAGTATAGGCGTAGGTAAGATGCTTGGCGATGATTTGGTCGTATGCATGATGGGTCGTAACTAAGTGATCGATGCTAGGAAGACAGATCCTGGAAATTAGATCCCTGCACTTGGTTACCGCCACATCCTCACAGCGTTCCTTTCGGTCGTCAGTGTGGTCGTCAAGTGAATGTCAGACAGACATGGTATTCAAGTGACCGATTCTTATTCTTATCCTGATCCTGATCCTGATTTAGCAATGTGTGACTGTCCGGATAATTACGTTTCAAATGTTCTAAAACCCAAATGCATGGTTCGTATACATAATCATAGAAATCTTCACATGCCGTATGTCGCCTCAACAGGAGGCTTATGCACCTCGTCCTTGTCCACCTTGACCACCCATGAATTGTTGAGCCCTGACACAAGAGAGGTCGTCAGTCCATCTATGATAAGTTGAGAACTTTGAGGAGACGGAAAATCGCTCACATTTCTCTGAGGTTCGGATCGTTGGCAAGCTGAGACATATCCGGCATACCACCTCCATTCTGCATGTTCTCAGCCATACCTCTCAACGCAGGGTTCTGCATCAATCTCTCAAGTCCTCCATTCGCCATCATTTGTTGTGCCCTACGTTCCTTACCACGTTAGCATCGTTCCATTCTATATCAATCACTCCGTTGCAACTGTTGACTGGAAGAATCCACTCACATAGCCATCAATTGAGGATTTTGCATCATACTCGCCAAATCAGGCATACCGCCCCCGCCTCCTCCTCCTCCCGCACCGCCGAACATGGAAGCCAACGAGCTCAAATCTGGCATTCCCCCAGCTCCAGCTCCAGCTCCAGCGCCACCTGCTCCTGAGGAAGGTTCTCTATCTGAGACTGAGTTCGAGGACGATTCAGCCAATTTCGATTTAGCGGTTGCCAGCGCGGTCTTCATGTTGTTGTTCGATGGGTCGAGCTTGAGCCCATCTTCGTATGCTTGCACGGCATCGGTGTAAGAACCTACGGAGAAATGGGCGTGACTGACGGATTTGCACTCAGGAATTAGCGATCTACAATCCGGTTCAATGAGGTTCAGAGGAAAGAGGAAAAAAAGGATGGGTGCCATGCTCGGGGAAGTCTCATTCAGTAATCGAGCAGTGGAGGTGAATAATGTATGCTCTCGGTCATCATAGAATCTGACAGAAGAAAGAAGGCAAGACTCACCCAAGTCTCGAGTACGCCTTTGCGAAGTTCGGATCAAGATCCAGCGCCTTCTCCGCATCCGCAATCGCATTCTCATGTTTACCCAGTCCTCCCCAGGCTGCGGCCCTGTTCGAGTAATAGACGGGGTTCGGGTAAAGCTTGATCGCTTCCGTGTACTGTTCTATTGCCGAGTCGTACAATTTCGTAGACATCAGAGAATTCCCTTTAGCTTTCAGAGCTTCAGCAGCCTTCTTATCTGCTTCTGTGGGTTCCCCACTTGTTCCCGATGCTGGAGCAGCGGCGGCGGCGGCGGCGGCAGGGTTCGAAGTGGAGGTCGAGGCGGAGGGAGTAGAGGTTGATGCGGAAGATGGATTCGACTTGGCGCGAGTCTTAAGGAATACGTCTAAGAGCGATAAGAGCGATGCAGGCGCGATGGAGTAAGATGCTTGGTCTTCGGTGGAATCTGGGTCAACACCGAATGACTCGGCTATACATTGGACTGGTCCATCTCAAGGGAGTCAGCTGAGGTTTTGCAGGACAAAATCAACTGCGAGGCAGCTGAAGGGACTGACCAGCGACTTCCAATGACTCCTTGTCATCCTCTTTGACTGTCCCATCGTTAGACGAAGTCCTCAGGAAATCGATACTATCCATCAGGTCAGCTGACATCGGCGGCAGGGGATTACCAGCTGACTGACATGTTATATACCAACTGCTTCTTCTTTGCGTCGGCCATGATATCTGTTCTGCGCTCAGGTTAGTCTAGTTAGGGAGTGATGAGTGACAGACGACTAATTGCGTCAACAAATAACTGGATTTCTGTTTAAACGTGGAATCAACTGGAAGCTAACGACGCGTACAGTGTGGTGGTGGAGGTAGATCATTGATCTCAATGGGGTGGCGGTCCAAGCGTGGCAGAAGTCAATTCGGCCATTAACCGGACCGAAATGACACACCTTGATTCGGTACAAAGTTGCCTCGAATGCATCGGCTGAAGAATACGTCACGTAGGACGCACGGTACAACAACATGAGATGATATGTAGATAGAAACAGCTTGCTCTCCGTCAACTATTCGCTCGGGATCGATATGCAGTCTGAACCAAAGCATTGGCAAGAATGGCGATGGGAGAATCTCCCGCTATCACCACCAGGTGATCTAGGTCCTCATGGCCTGTCCCTGTCCTTGTCCTAGTCATTCCGTCTTGGTCGATGTAGAAGTCGGATTAGAATTCGGGTCATACGACATGACGTTTGAGTTCGGGTCTTTCTCGTTCTGCAACCTGATTCCAAACATATTCGCCCAGAACTGAGATATCATCGCGAAAAGGAGTGAAGACAATCAGCTCAACCTGAATACGACATGCATGAGGAAGCACTCACTTGCGGTAAAGCCAATGGCTCAGGCCCATTGAAATCACCACTCAGCTGTCCAACGAGGAAATCTGTTGGATAATTATTGACCAACATATTACTTGGAGCCATACCCATCTGTTCAGGTCGTTGATCGCCATCGTGAAGGAGCGTATGTGGGTTATGTGCAAACCCATTATTAGCGTTAGGGAACAGCACGTTGGATCCTGAGACATTGGCTGGAGAGGGTACAGGAACCGGCGGAAACGCTTGGATCTGCGATAAGGGAGTCGGAAGCGATGAGTTCGGATCGTACATCGTGCTCGTATGTGGCGTGACACCGAACAGATTGGGAGACATCGAGGACAGGGTCGAAAGTGTAGAATGAGCAGACGCCGATCTATGCGTAGGCGTGCCGCGTTGGTGCGTCGCAGCACTGCAACGAGACAGATTACCTGTCAGTTGGCTTGTATTTAAGGGTTTGTTTGGGCATTGTGTACTCACGTGACAAGTTTTTCAAGCTGGACCAAGCCCTCGCATAGATCAGCTTGTACGGGATGCGTGGCGTTCCACGTCGACAATCGATCTTCGAAGATCCTGATCCCACCGCGTAGATCGCTCTGACCAACAAATCGTGAACATGAGATTAATGACAACAGGTAAGATTGTTCGTTAACTCACCAAGCATTTCTCGGCGAGTGGGGTTCCAGGTTGTCGAATAGCCAAGAACGCACACACAGCACCAGCTTGGAAAGCCTGCAAAAGACCTCATAATCAGCTCATCACCCACGGCCAAAGAAGCAAGTCTCACACTTACCCTGTATGACATGGTCCAGAAAGACCAGGCGATCGTACTTTTCGTATCCGCCATCGATTTGTACGTTCTCAGCATCAAGTGTGCAGCCTGAGTACATATCTCTGTCGATTCGGGATAAGCTGTGGGGTCCAGCCTGAGATACGGTCGATGCAGAACCATGCTGAGCATTGAAGAATGTCAGCACATCATCAGTGCAGAAATTCGAGATGCCACTTACACAATAGTCCAAGTCTTGATACTTAAAATAAGAGTCTGATTCAACTGTTTGCGCGATCTTGAACTGGTGAGATATTCCGGCGTATCGTTCTCGCTGAACCTGATCCCAGCTGGTAGAAGGGAATACCATTGACTGATATCGTTCGCTAGGCGGACAGCGTCCTGGTAAGTGTGACCAGTATCTTTCTCGTCGTCTTCGTGGCTTGTGAACCTTGCCTTGCCGTTATCTTTGGTCGGAGGCGAGAACCATCCGTATATACTTGACCTGCTGATTCGACGATCCACCGTGAATATCCTATCCAACAGCTCGAAGGACGGGATGGTCAACTGATAATACGCTGCGTGAAAGGTTTGTTCGGTAGTCTCGTTGACCAGTACATTCGAAGGTGGAAGTAGCTGCTGTGCGCTTCCTGGTATATCGGAAAGGTTGGCGTCAGGTCGATCTTGAGGTAATCTTGTGGAGTAATAGCTTATCGTGCTCGGTCGACCGAAAAAGACACATAGCATGCAGTCGAAGCCAGCGATGGACCACCTGCTCAGGCGTCAGTGTGAAGGCTCCTGAACAATGGGAAGATCAAAGCAGATCATACTCACCATACTCGGCGTCGGATCTCAGCATCGCGCATCGAGATTCTGGGATCAAGGCTTAACGGATCTTTGTGGAGACCAAGCGCAATCGCTTGCTTGACCAGAGTTCCTCCTGTAGTCCATGCATCTGCCGCTCTCTCACTTGCCAATCTGCAAGCAGAGTTGCTGACTTTAGCAGGACATCGCAGAATACAGCGCATACACTCACAGATAGACCATTTGCAATAGTTGAGCTTGGACCGTCTTCATCGTAGGATTGGCAAGAAACGCACACAGCCGCAATGCTTGGGACGACGCTGACACTGCAAAGTCCGCAGACTGTGAAATCAGTTCTCCTTATCCTCAATGCCTGTCATTGAACTATACGTACAATAAAGCTCGCTTTGAAGCCTACTTGACGTTAGATCCTTGTAGTCTGTCGGTAATGGTTTACGAGGCTGAAGATCTTTGACACGCGATGGATCTGGCTGTCCAAATAATTCCGTGGTCGTCGCACGGATAACGCAGCCTGAGGGGTAAATTATCAATCAACGGATCTCCAGGCAGGTAGAAATTACGAAATGACCCACCCAGGGCGCAGATGATCAAGTATAAAGCGAGAGAAGCAAGGGGCACGTTCATTTTGTCTTTCGTGGACATCGCAAAGAAGGCCGAGTATTCGGTGTGCATCGATGGTCTGGCAGCAGACTGTTAGGCTCACGTCCGGTCAGAGGGTGATAGGTTATGCTCACGTGTGGAACGGGTTGACATAAACAGCATGTTCCTCTTCCCAAGCTCGCCATAATCTGCAGTACGTCAGCCAGCGCCCTTTCTCCAGCTGATGGAATCAACATACAGTTCAGCCTGCTCGGAATTTGGTAGTAGACCAATAATTTCTGCGCTGAAATTCTCGTGACTCCAGATCGTGGTGAAAGGATACGTTTTCCGCAAATCCGGAAAAACGCCCGTGAAAGCGATATCTTCCGGTACCGACAAGAGCTGGCCATCACCTTTATCTTTCGCCAATTCTCTCAACTATCGGTACCCAAATCGAAGTCAGCCTTTCCAACCTGCTTACAATAAGAAGGACGCAGGACCTACCCTTCGCAACATTGATTTTCCGGTCGAAGCACCCAGATAGACTTTTCTGCCCGTTATATCCGAAGATATCTCCTCTCCAGGCAGAAGATACGTTTGATACGGCTCGGACTTGTAATCACTTTGATGGACGTATCGACCATGCTGATTATATTGTCCGGCAGGATTCTCCTTGAGTGCTGACGGGTCGATATTGGACTTGATACCTTCCGAGTGGGCAGAGATTATTGTCTGGGGCGCCCATATCGGTGGGTTCGGAGTCATGCTACTACCGCTTCCAGCTGCTGCCGCAGAGTTTTCGACATCTTTAGCTTCATCGATCTTGAATCTCGCAAATCTATCCACGATTACCCGTCGCTTCTTATCTTCTCCTGCGCTGTCCTCGGCGGAATTGACTGCTGTTGTAGCAGTGGCAGAATTGGAAGAGGTTGATGGTTGAGCGGGCGCCCTGGCGGGGGTCTTCTGCCGCAGTTCACGGACTACCTGCTCAAGCTCTGCGATCCGGCGCCGTAATCTCTCACTCTCAATGACATCTGGGTCATTCCTGCAACAACGGGCTCAGCGAATGTATAGACTGGTAGCATCGATCGCCCTACTTACATGTCTCGCTGCTCGTCAATCTCGTATACGCAGGTACCAGTCTGATGTACGACGATCAGCACGGCTCTCGATCCTGAGTTGCGATTCCGGCACTTACCAGACCTAAAGCGGTACATCTTCCACAAGGACGTTTCCTATCGCACTACGAGGCACCGTTTGAGTCTGACTGATTGCATGGTGGGATCTTTGACTCACCCTGCGCTTATGATTGTGACATGGCACGCAACTTCGTATAGTTCTATTCCTCTTCCGCTTCCTATGATCAATCTTCTCGTCTCCGTCATCGACGTGGTCAATCTCGGCCTCATCAGATGGCTCGCCCTTAGCAGGTTGCTTCGAAAAATCCCTCGCAGTAACGGAAGGCTGACGGCTTTTGCCTTTTCCATTCTTGGATGCTCTGTCAGCGGTAGTAGGCCGGGAAGATAGCTCGTCTCCGTCATCTATGCTTTGTCGATGCGCAGGATTGGTCTGAACTTCATCGTCCGTTGTCCGCGAACCAAAGGTACTTGCCCTGGATCGTTTGCGGATCTGGGTCGGGACTGGTGTGGAGGTAGATGCAGAGGGCGGCGGTTGTAGCGGTGGCGGTTGCGGCTGGGAGATAGGTTGCCATGCTCTAAAATTGGTCAACGGATTTGAAGAAGTCGAAGCTGGTGTTGCCTGCACCGGTGACGTCTGTACCAGCCCGGTGAGAGAATGAATATAACTCTGTAAGTTCTGGTTCTTGGTTTCGTTCTCACTGGTGATCCTGCTATCATTGCCATTGCCGTGACCGTTGCCCATCCCGCTGATCATCTGTTCAGATCCAGTCGAGGTGCCCACCATTGGTCGATTGGAGAACAAGGGATTCGCCTCGTCCTTGTTCGCCATTTCGGGCAGCGACTCTCTTCGCTTGGTAGAGCCAGAGGTTGACGAGCTTGAACCAACATTGTAATTCTCGGGGTTGCTATATTGCCAAGGTGGCAAATCACTTGCGCTGGAACTGGGGTTATAGCTATGAGGTTGGGGCAGGAAATCGTATCGGTGCGGTGTGATGGGCGATGACATCTGTTGCATCGTTTCCGGGTACCCGTGAGGGGACGATCGGAGATGAGGATTGTTGTATGATTGGAACTGCGCGGGTGGAAGGGTGCGAGAAGACATGGGCATCATGAGAGGCTGTAAAGGTGAAGTCGAGGAGGAGAATGACGAGAAATGCTGGTATTGCTGAGGAAGGGCTGCTTGAGTCGTCTGAGGAAAATTCCTGTGTTCATTGTTGTCGATACTTCCAGGTGTTCCATCGCCCGTCCTCCCAGCATCTGCTGTTCGATCAGGGAATCCTGTGCCGCCTACATTGGGATTAAAGCTGTTGAGAGGCGGAAGAGTGGGATTGTTGCCGGAACTTCTTCGGTCGGGCGGGACGATAGTCCGGTAAGGTGAGTTATTCATTGGGCTTTAGATCCGAGAAGCTGATCGCTTCGCTGTAAGCTTTGCCTCCCCCTTTCTTGGCGATCTTCGGAACTATGAGACTGACGATCCAGTGCCATGAGCTTCACACACACCGACAATCAATGTATGTATGAATGGCGATGTGGCCGTCAAGGACATGAGATATATGGTGAAAAGTAGTGATACGATAGATATTACACGTAGGAAGATGGTGAAGAAAGCACGAAGGTTGGCGTGTGTTTGACTTCCGACTAAGGATTTGTAGTACTTGGTCAAAGATGGAGAGGGCGCAGGGAAACAAGGTTGATAAACGAGAATCGAAGCTATGTCTGTTTTTGCTTGATCTGGTGAGGTAATGGGTAAGGTGAAACAGGTCGATGACGGGTACGAGACTGCAGGATTTCTGTAATAGATTACGAATCACCAGAAGTTGGCGTAGCGTATAGCAATTAACCTTCAGGAAGGCGACGAAGAAGAAAGAGGGGAATTATGGGAACGGGTTGGTAACCGCCTAAATCCTCTTCCCTGAAAACGAAATCATCAGGGAACAAGGTCTTCTGATGTCTGGTAGTAGAGATGAAGGGAGGAGGGTAGTGGGTCTGGAATCTGGAATCTGCTATCGGACCAACTGCTACCTTGAGTTCCCACAAGAAGCCTGGTTGTCATGTTCTGGGGCAAATCCGAAAACAAGGATTCTGATACCCTTGTACTGGCACGAGGAGAATTACGCAATTCAAGGATTTTCCACTCACATGATAGGGAGATACCCAGGGCTATATCTATTCTTGAAACCTTCTACCTTTCTACACTGGGTAGATCTGAATTGAGCAGGTCGTGGATCATGATCGCTGGAATCAATCTGAATAGCGAATGGATTCCTTTCAACTTTGGCCTGTTCCCTCCCAATTCTCCCAATCCTGTCAAAGCTTACTCAAGGCGGTACTCGTGCGTTTCGGGCAAAACAGTCGTCGTACTCACTCACCCATCGTCGTATCTGGTGTCGCATTCTGTTTCTGAATCGTTTGTCGAAGTTCTATCGACGTTATTCATGCAAGCAAGTCGATACAGGCTGCCTCTACGTTGCAGAGTGTCACACGCACACAGGTATGCTTTTTTGCTTCCGCGGCCAGGTCAGGTCCTTTCCGTAAGGTCAATGCTTATGGTGAGCTTGGATCACAAGGGCAACGAAAACCACTTACTACTATCTCTTCATCCGCTTCATTAGGATCCTTCAACTTGCATCCCGTAGCCTGTCCTAAACACGTACGTGTGACGTTGTGATTCGGGTATTTTACTTTATTCCTTTCGTTACGTTAACAAAACCACTCATGCTTTTCGGATCTGCCCTGCTTCCAATCGAGGTAAGCGCAACGTCCTGAGGCTGTATTTCGGGTAAGATCTTAAAGTTGAATCGATCAAGAAGTGATGACGCGGTAGTGCGAATCTACATTTCGTCTGCCTGCACAGAACAGAGGCATTTGTCGGCTGACGCAAGACTGGGTTGAAAGACAGGGTTATCGTGCCTGTAAAGTCAGGTGTGTGTTGGGGAAGAGAAAAAAAAAACGAGAATGAAAAAAGGTAAACGTGCCTCAGGTTGTCGACATCTGTGCTAACCTGATTCAGAAAGACAGGACGAAGCCGAAGAACCATTCGGCGAGGATCGGAGATCAAACATCTATTGAAATTGAAACAGGCCCTCTTAGGGTAGATTACGAGATTTCCGTTTCTCATGGGAATCAATGCTCATGTCCGGTACACATTCCGCCGGTATTCTTCGATTCTCAATCGCGTCCACTTATTAGACTCTGTGACCTACCGACCCACACTTCTAGACACCAAGTCGGCCTGTTTGTGCGACCCCGAGTGAGTTTGATTCGAGGTCACTCATCAGCTCGTTAGGTCAGGAGAATGATTGTTCGATCGAAACATCTGAGTTCAGTAGTGGGTAGCTTTAATTACTGAAACCAAGCTAACAAACCTTGAAAAGCGAGGATTACGGTATTTTATCGTATCGTATCGTTCGATGGGAAACCAATTCATTCGAAACCCCCTTTTCATCTCTGAGCCAATCACTCTGTGGGGTAGATGGACGCGAAGGTCGGTCACGTCTTCATCGTCGACGTCGCGTCGAGAGGGAGGCGAAGGGGGACACATTTTCCCGCCAATCAAGAGGACTGCGGGTCTCGGTACTTTGCTTGTGTTGGAGGGATCTCAACAACCCTTTTCAGGGAAGATCCAAAATAAGGGAAAGACGACCCATCCCAAACTTTCGGTTCCACACGGGACTGGGCATGTGACCCGAGTCCTGGGGCGTTCCCGGTCGCGAGTGAGGAGTGACGATGACAGAACAAATCTACCTCATGTCGAGAGTGGATTTGCGCATATCTATCATCTCACGGTATAATCGGATAGTCAGCGAAAGACAAATCCGAAGGATTTTCAGCCTGGCTTGACCTTACTCTGATAAATTTCCACCGAGCTGGATTTGACGGGTAGGATCCGCTCGTTATCAATATGGTCTCGTAGTCACTTCCTGACACATAGTGAGTGATACTGACTTCGGGTATGAATCTCGACACGCAACACCTTCATTAGATGTTTCTTTGCTGACTCTGACTATATGTGTGCTTTCGAAGCTGATCATCATACACGCCATTCGCCACACGCTTCATAATTGAAGACTGAGGTGCCAATCACCCTCAACCGGAAGGGGAAGCCTCAATGGAAGATCAGCAGTACCTATCTGTGCGCCGAGCTGAATGGGGGTATGACTAGCATAACAGAGCATATTATCCAGGCCAACGATTCCTACGCACTTGGGAACGAGCGATCTTATCTGACGGATCTGAAACCAGCTTGATTTGCTTTTAAGCCACAGGACCACTTATACAACCATTGAGGAATCCTTTTTGGTGAAGTGCGCGGCCTGACCTACACAAGCAGCCGGGACAGCTCAAACAAGAGGCGAGAGGCGGAGACATGAGCATGAAATCTGAAACTCGAAAATACATTATTATCTTGCAAAAATCATGAAAAGTATACAACAGTGAGTGGATGAGCATGAGTATGAATGTTCACAAGTACAACAAATGTAGTACAAAGTTCTTCTTTCTTCGACTCTTTCGATAATTCTTTCTTTCCTCGTCTTCCAAATCCAGATTCAATTCATGATCGATGAGTATGTTGCTCAAAAAGACAGCCCGATGCAGGATACAGAACAACTCTTTTCTTGACCTTTAACGATGTGCTCTTGTTCTAATTCTAGTTCATCTGGTGATTCAACCCGAATACACCTTCCATCGTATGATCGCCCACTCCCCCATTCCCAGGACCCATCCCTACGACATCTAACAGGGTCTGCCCATCTTGTATATTCCATTGTGCGAAATCGTGCTCTTCAGGCTGTTGTTGTTGTTGCTGTTGATGATGATGTTGTTGTTGATGTTGATGTTGATGTCCATGCTGATGTTGCTGATGCGGTTGGTGTAAGTGAAGTTGTTGTTGACCGTTCACTGGTAAACCCGTTGTGTGATGGTGATTATTGGTTTGTAAGGCATGATGTATACCATTCGACATATTATCCACATCAACATTCATGATCAACCTCATCTGCTCTTGCACTTTCGCCATCTCGTCTGCTGCATTGTGTTCACCATAATTATTCTGATTCATATCGAAATGCTGTTGTTGTTGTTGGTGCTGTTGAAGTTGTTGATGCGGACTATCTTCAATATTATCGATCCCACCTTCATCATCCTCTCCATCATCCTCCTCATCTGACCCACTGTGACCATTTCGTTCGTGATTCCTCAATAATTCGTTAAATTCTTTACGGTTCTTCTTCAGCCTCATCTCCCTAACCAAATATCCCGGAAACTTTCTCGGTCTGCCCTTCTGGCGTTTGATGCCTAAAGAGCGTTCGTGCCTTCGTAACTCATAATCTGCTTGTTCCTCCGCGGTCCGCTCTTTCGGCGGACGACCTTTGGGTTTCGGCGGGGGTCCAGGTGGTTTTGGTGGTCTGGGCATAGGTACGGCTTTGTGTTTGTTTTTCGACCCTTTAGGTCTACCTCTTCCTCGCTTACTAGCGGATCCATCATGTGGTGTATGAGAGGTGTGTGAAGTCTGCCCGCCATTTGTATGAACATCGTTAGAAGACCCGGCGTACGATCCATCTTGCTGAGGATTCGACATATCGGTCATGACGCTCCCGTCAGTTCCGATGTTTAAATAGTTGCCATCACCATGGGGCGGTTGAGTAGTACTTGCAGGAAAAAGGGAGTCTAGTCAAGTGGGAACACATAACAAGTCAGGAAGGTTTATTGCATGCGCGACAAGGTAAAAGGCAGTCAAGAGATTGGCAGTTATGGAAGACTCACTGAAACTAGCTTGGGTCAAGTCTTCAAGCGTAGTTTGTAAGCTACGTTGTAACCTCTCCCTCTCTTCGGCATCGGTCAAATGCGCGCCGATGGCAGCGGCGGCCTGTGCGTGAGATAGATTCTGTCCATTGGCTTGAGATGACTATCGGGATTCCCAGCATATCAGCATCAAGCCCCGGATATTCGACTGGTGCTCAATGGTACAACGTGGACGGGAGGATCGTTAGTCTTACTTACTTGTTGAGCGTTCGTCAGACTATTCACAATCTCTCTTAACGTCGGATCAATCTCATCATCAAGATGTACTTCTATGACCCCATCGTGAGTCTGAGTCTGCCCCGATTGATGTAAGCCGTTCTGTATCTGCAAGACAGATTGTTGTGATTGTTGCGATTGTTGCGATTCAGTCAAAGCGATCTGCGGAGGGGCAGATGGTATACTCGAAGGAGGTGGCAGTTGTGTTTGAGTCTGTGCTTGCGTGTGTATCTGTGTCGGTTGATGCTGAGCTTCAAGTTTTATCTTCCCCTTATTCACATCTTCGACAACTTGCGCAATCTCGAATAGACTCGGATCAATCGGTCCACCCATTCCCCCTCCCATGCCCATGCCAATGCTCATTCCCATTCCCATTCCTGTACCCATCCCCATGCCCGTGGCTCCCAGTCCACTGGTGAAGGGATTCAGAGCGAGATGCTGGAAATCCGTACCATCAGGGAAGATCGGGTCGATGAACGTAGGATCGATATTGAAGTTTATATCTATACCTTGCTCATGGGCGTGCGCTACAGCTTGCACTTGCGCTGCTAAGGCAAACAGCGATGGATCCAGCGTCGATGTGCTGTCGTCCAATCGAGCGAAGAAATCGGCTTCGGGTGCAAGTTCAGGTTGGTCTGACGCTACATGATCGTTAAAGCTCGGATGACCGTGGCCGTGGCCGTTTTCGTGGTGCTGGTGGTGTTGTTGTTGGCCAGCGTCAACTGGGTCGTGCGTTGACGTCGTTGACATAGTGTTGGTCTTTCATTCGTTGCTATATCATCGGAAGTCATTCGTTGTCCGCTGCTGGTCTGTCTCTGATCTAGTCTTGGATGTTGTGCTCTGATATCGTTGAATGATGGTATATGGTCTGTTGGTGTTCAAGTGGACGTTTCAAGTGGAGGATGTTTTGGAGAAAAGGTTGAAAATGTTTTACACAAAAATAACACCCTTCTGAAGCGACAACGTCTACGGTGGTGGCGAAAGAGTACTGATGCATATCGCCGTAATTCCGGTCACAGATCGGATCCACGTGGCAGAGTGTGCGCGACTGTTTTAGGTCTTCATGAGGCATGTTTGACAAATGTCAACATCACTACCAAAACCATTGTCCATATGCCGTATTATAGTCTTTGTACATGCTTCTTCCTACTATTGACCTGACAGAATCCCGAAAGCGACTATATCAAGGCGTATACACATATTTACTAAAACATACAACTAATATTCCCTTACATCCTACTAACTTTTCTTCCATTATATCACTAACAGACACACCATCAACATCGATGCTGATCCCAAGAACCATCCGTACAGATCATTGAACAGCATACTACTGTGTACTGATCTTACTGACGAGCTTGATAGTGCTACTGCACTGAGGTTGACGAATGATGCGCCGCACGCATCGTTGACTCTGTTGATAGCTTGTTTGACCAACGTCGCATTCAGCGTTGGTGTTGTCGATGTGTATTCCGAATACGTATTCAACAGTGATCTTGAACAAGACGAGCAGGTCGGTACCGATTTATCGGGCATACTAAACAATTGAAGTTGTGGCCGAAAGCAAACAATCAGCAACAGACCTTTTAATTGCGCCTGCAAGTATACTCCGGTCTGATCGTGGTTCGTGCTTTGTGATTCGTAATTCAAAGGGAGACAGACCACTCACGGTATCCCACTTGGCAAATTCCACAAATACGCATCATCCGGCCTTTTCGATCTCACAGCCTGCAAATAACAATACACCCCCGTATCCTCATCTACTAACGCCGAAACTTCTTTGATGAGTTTATAATTTCCCAGCGAGTTCTTGGTCTGTTTCACAACTTGGTTCTTATTACTTAAATCGGTACCGCAGTTCTTATTCGAGGTCAAAGCGCTTTCCACCGTGTTCATGTATTCTTCACATTTCCCACTTCCGTCCCCGCCGTCCTCGGCCCCAGGGGAAGACGTGTACGATATGAGGTTATTTATTGTTGTGAAATTGCCTGATTGGATCGAGCTTGATAACAGGGAGGAGTAAGATGTTGAAGTGGTAAGTAAGAGGGAGAAGGGTAAACAGTCGGAAATGAATTCTTGGGTTGATAGAAGCGTAGTCAAGTAGACCATGCAGCTACTGGAAAGGCTGGTGGATATTGAGAGATCTAGGGGTTTCGGTATAGGCTTGGGAAGTGTCGTCACGGCTGGAGAAGGCGGTAAGGGGAGAGATGACGAAGAGGAGGAAGATAAGGATGAAGACATCGAGTTTGCTGCGCTTGAGTTTGTGATGGACGATGTTGAGGAGTTGGACGAATCCGCTCTGGCATAAATAACGTCTGAAATTGAATCTGTTTCTATATCGTGTTGAGGTGTAGATATATCTGCGACAGGTGGTGGGGGTATATCCGATTGTATTTCATCTAGATGTATGCGCTTTGCAGGATCATTGCTCCGATGCCTAGATCGTATTCCGTGAGCATGAGCCGATGCGTTGGATCTGGACATCATCAAACCCAGGACCAAGGATAACACGAATTGGGTCTTCATCTTTGTGAGATTCTGCGATATTCAGTGAGCTTTCTGGCGGATGAGATTGAAACGATTGCTGGTTGAGTGTGGAGGGTTCGAGAATGATATGCGTCGGTCGAATTTTGATATTTTGGTTGGAACTGAAGTGAGCGTACCGTCGAAGGTGGTCGACAACCAGTACAGAGTCTCAGATGCGAATTATAGGATCGTAAGACGAGGCTGGGCGCTCAATGGGATGGACGAGCGTGAGATGAGATGTGAGTGAGGTGAAGGGGAGAGGATGGAGTGACTAAAGCTATGAGACACAATGAGATAAATCAAATCAGTAAATGCAACTTCAACCAAATTCAATCATGATCAACAAGCATTTTAATGTGCGATGAGCACATTGACGATCAGATCATACGCAGTCTTTTCCTCATTTCCAGATCTCCGCTCAGAACGCACGTAAGCCAAAACACAAGACAACACATCTTTCCTGTGTGAGCCGAGCCGGACCTAAAATCCTTCTCTTCTTTCCCTCACTCTCCACGGAGCAACCGAACATCTGGACTGAACAATAGATGGAACATCCAGACCTGTCTACCCGAGAACGCTCGAACCTCTTTCCTTGACATTGACCTCTTTCCTTGTCCCTGCGCACAGACCTTCCTTATGACCCGTTACCAGGGAATTGAATCGAAACAGAAATATCACTTACACGAGACCAGTATCGATCCCGGCACCCGATATTTATATGTGATGTTCCTTCTTCCTCCGATATCAAGTTGCGCAAGTACCTCTTCTTGATCCAGTCCGGGTTCTGTGATCTCTCTTTGCCCGCCGGTTCACGATAACACGGTATGAGGAACAATTATAATTATCGAAGAGACATTGAATATCGCCAGTAAGAAGATCAATGATCATGCATCATCCATACACATCGAAGACGACGACAATCTACCAACTCATCCAGCTCTCAGATCGTAGCATGTACCTCGTAACCCGTCACTCGTGACTCGTGCTTGTTGATCATCCTAGTTCCTCCCCTTATTTCAACATGAGCATCCAATGCATCTATCTCAACATCCCAAAACCAAAAACAAGGATACTCTGTGTCAGATCAGGGTAAAGAGGAACCAAATACCTCTCAACGGATCGGCTTTTCAGGGACAAGAGAGAGGAACGCCACTAAACGCCCTCGTTTTTGGTATCTTCCGATAGGCCAGTCCACTCAGAAGTCTGGACTCGCCCTCGTACTCGCAAAGACGCGTGTCCATTCCACCTCACACCTCACGACTCAGACTGAATGTACTTCAGATAGTCCAGACTCGTAGCCTCATCCAGGAGACGTCATGCCCATCTCCTTGGTCCTTTGTTCTATGTACGGATGCGCCGTACACCAATGAATAGTTGTACGACTGCGTGACTATGATACATCTCCATTTCTATGTCTACCAAATCCAAATCCAAATCCAGCTATATATACAATACAAACGATTCTATTGATGTTCAATCCTGCACTGATGCACTTCATACCTCATGTAAGAAGTTGCGTGCGAGCTGGCGAGCATATGACGAAGAGCGCGAGCTTGACCCCGTCGACTACCCTTCGAGACTCTGACCCGTGGACAAGCTACCTTCAGACAAGGCGAACGAGTCGTCTCCTGCAGTCTCAGCTTCTTCCTCTCTCAATGCTTTATCTACCACCTCCGCTCCCACTCCAGCACCACCAAGCGGGATGTCCGAGCCCTACGATGACCAGTCTTCAAGTCAGCTTGTTGTCCTTTGATCACTTAATTATATCATCTGAAGGGCAGAGATCACAAAGGTAGTTCGAGCAGTAGGGAGCACCGCACTCACAATCAAAGCCCTCATGATATCACTCAAACTGATAATTCCCACTAATCTACCCGGATGGGGATCATCTCTGCCCTGAACAACTACCAGCCTATGCACTCTTCTAATCTTGATCAATGAGAAGATAGCGGATAGAGAATCTCGTGGTGAGCAAGTGACGACACCCGGGAAATCTACTGCTCGTTGTTTGAGGGCTTGTGATATTGTTAAGTCCAGCGATGTGTACGCGCCGTTCCGTACCAGCGTCTGCAAGGTGACGAAAACATCAGCTTCTGGAAACGAGCCTCCAATCACTGTCGCCGACCGATTCCTCGACCCCTTCATTTGGTTCCTTCACTTCATCGTTTGATGCTGTGTTCATAGGCTTGTGCCCCGCCGGAGACATTGCTTCTGTGTTATATCTTGAGTGCAAGCGGAAGATGGTACTCACAATGACATCAACAGTCTCATACAAATTCAGAACCTTTCCATTATCATCGACTATCGGCACTGCACTGATTCCCTGTTCGGAAAACATGTGTACGACATCGAAAACGGTCGTTTGCATGGTAGCGGTAGCCAAGGGGTAATATTTGTTCTGGTTATTCGATGGGTCGGGGTGAGATTCAGGCGAAACATAGCTTCCGATGCCCATCTCCTGCACGGACGCGGTGAGGTATTGAGTTATGTCTCGGCACTGGTGACGGACGACGAGATTGAGGGTAAAGCGTAATGACAGTGATGAGAGAATGAGTTGGTGTTAAATAGTGATGCAGTTCGTCATTGATCTCGTCAGCTTCTCGATGATTTGTGCGGAGACTTGATTCACAGACTCACGTTCATAGCTATGAATTTTAATACCCTATATTGAGTCAAGACACTGATGACCACCTCGCCGCCGGTCTGAGTATCCCTATCTATCAATGGCAATCTTCTAGCATGGGTTCGTATCAGGTATCGACATGCGTCGTAGAGTGGACGTAGGGGATGGACGGAGAGAAGAGGAGGAGGCGGGACCGATAAGGCTTTCTCGATGTCTGTTGAACACCTACAATCAGCACAAACTTTCGCCGATGACTGGGTCTCGTACGAATACCCCTTATCGAAGCTGGGGCAACGGTCGTATAAGTTGGATACTGCAGAACTCACCTCGGATACTTTGCAGCCTGAACTGCTCGACATCCGCCGTCGCACCTTCCCATGAAGATGTGTGGTAATAGTACTGTATCAAGTGGATGACATCTTGCACCGTGAACATTCCTTTGTATTGCATGATCACTCGTCAGCTTCAATTACCCATGCCCTTCGCTATCTGTACTTGGGGGCCAACTTACCTGCGAATTTCGCTGTCGACGTGTTCCACAAAGGGGCAGACACGACACCTATATCGGATAGATAAGCATCAGGCAAGTCCGCACTGTTCATACGGCTAATGAGGGAGACAACACTGCGACAGGTGGAAAGGTGTAAACGTGTAAAGGTAAAGGGAGTAAAGACTCACCATATAAAAGCATAACATCTAATGCTTTCTTAACCTTCAACTGGGTATCCAGAACTATCAACCTGAAACTGACAGGGAAGACATCGTAGCTCGAGCGTTCTTTCAAGAAGCTCCGAAGTGCTTCCAGCGCTTCAGGATGAGACAAAGACCGTTGTTGAATCATTGGTGGATGTGTAGCTCTTGATGGTCGTCTGGCGACACCTGATCCTCCAACGCCGACCGAACCACCTTGGATGGAAGGTCTCCGTATAGGTCTAGAAGAGGTAGATGGGGCTCTGTTAAGTGATGTGGAGGTTTGAGGTGATATTGGTATTGGTTGAGACATGTTGAGTATGTTTCAATCCGACGAGATTGACCCCTAGGGTAGTTGAAGGTGGTCAGGTGGTTTAGAGGTATGAGGGATGTCTTGTGATTTAGATGATTATTCAATGACGTTTATGATATATTGATGATTTGCGCTGTTTGAGACAGATCTGGAGGTCAGTGCGTGTATGATTGAATATGATATTGCTTCTTACTGATGATTGATCGGCGTGTGATGTAGGATGTATGGTGTTTGGGTGATTGGTTGTCGATAAAGAAGACTAGTACTAGTATTCGTGTATTGGTATTGACAGATAGCATAAGCAGCAATTAGGATTGCCGTAGAAAGGGGACACCGGCGGAGATAATGTGTTTGCACACGTGGAAGTTGTGGCAGATAAGGCAGTGGCGAAGGTGTGATTGGAAAGTAGGACAATTCGGCGCGAGCTTTGAGACCACCAAGTTGTCTCGCGATGCATGCGTAGAAGTTCCGTGCTATGTACGTATCTCAAGTTAGTGGAAACTAGGTCGGCATTGAATGAGTAATAAACCTCATGTTCAGGAATCACTCATGATTGATGGTGCGGACAACAAGTGAGCAGCACCGATCGCCATGCTGTCATGATAGATGCACCAGAGCCGAATTGCATTTTGAAACTTAACGAGATATCTGAAGTATAGGTTGCACGGATATCCACATTCTCGTCGGACATGATTCCAACAGTCTGTTCGGCCGATCGACCTCTTTCAACCTTTCCAATTGTTTTTCATACAAAGCTGCATCATATTATGGAAGTGCTATCGCGTTACTGATATAAGGAAACGGCACGGAAGACTTCACGATGCCAGTCACAGCTACGAAGGGAGTCCGAGGGAAGTTCTATCGCGAACTAGCTCAACAGACAAGACAAGTAGAGACTCTCGTTGTTGGTCCCAGTACGTTCGGCTTTGGCTCGGTGACTGTTCGTTCGGAATCATCAAATCCAAGTAAGATCTCATCCTTCCCTTCACCTGTTGCTCGTACGAAGCATTATTTGCCCAAGAAGCCCCAGATGGCCTTCTCTCAGCATCATGAGGCTACTGAGCATCCTAGCAGGAGGGATAGTGGAAGAAGCTGTGACGACGATGATGACGGATGGGGAAGTCCACCTACACCAACGCGAAGGAAGAAGAGCAATTCTCAGTCTGTGTCACGCAACACACTCAGCCGAATCTCCGTTTCGGACAAGATGGAAGACCGTGCGCAACTCACAAAACATGACTCGCTTGTATGTCCTCATTGTGTATATCTCAACTAGGTTTTCTTCCTTATCCCTTCTGTCCCATTCAAATCTTCTTGTTATCTACTTCTCTCGATTCTTGTATCTTCGTATCCACTTTATAATTTGACGGGTGACGTACTTGTGCCCTACACTCACTGTTGGTTTTATCTTAGCTGCAGAACAATCCCGCTACCCTCTCCAGGCCTTCAGAGAAAATTACCACCCGGTCCATCTTTCATTCTCGGAGTCCAGGCTCAAAAGCGAAAGTCGATACTTGGATCGCATCTTCCAATCGCAAACACAACGATACTGCCCTAGCCCCCCACTCGGCCCAGTCACACTCACAATCGCGATTGGGATCCTCAAGGGGCACGAGACAAGGCAGGCGTAGCCCCAAAGGGCACTCTGCAAATCCAACCCCCTTTGCTTCTGTTCAAACCAAGGAAGGGGAAGAAGCAGAGTCAACTCAGAAAATGAATTACTTCCAACAGCAAGATTTGCCTTCAACCTCTTACAGGCGATACGATCCTAGCTCTCATCCCCTTCATCCTCCTATCACAGACTCATATCGCGCATATACTGATCAAAGACCCCCGGGTACGGGGAGCTTACATCCTACTAATCCGTTTTACGGCGGTGCCTCACTCTCATTTCCAAGTGGAGACCCTTCAGTGAGTCCAGCAGTATTCTACTGGCAAAATGGCATTCTCCGTAAAACGATCTTCATTGGTGTTCATCTTCCTGTTGGAGTCTTGGTAATTCCCTGACTGACTCACCTCAATGCACTGCTTATGATGGTCTTTAGGCTGCTGCTCGACCAAACGAAGCTGGGACATTCGCAGCTCTCGAAAGGGAGAAACAAGCTGCGCTAGCCCGAGCTCAGGAGATGCAACACAAGATCGACGAGGGTAGACGAAGTGCCGCTCCTTTCGCTCATTCGCATTCCTACCATCGTGGCGAGGATACCACCCAGGTAAGCTACTATTGTACCACCCCCGACTCGGATTCTCCTGCTATCGTTCCGGTATACCATGTCGTCTTTCGCGGTCATTTGTGACCCGATGCGCAAGTGATGTACTAATCGTACTTTACCTCTGTGTACTTATTTTACACAGACAATTCTCTCCTTGAAGCAAGAAACGACCATTCTAAACTCCATAATCTCCTCACAGCGAGACCAACTCTCTTACACCGAACACAAAGTCCTCGACCTTGAACAACGCCTCACTAGCCAAAATAAGACTTTTGAGGCGATTATGAAAGAACGAGATCAATTAGACACTCTCAGTACATCCCTTCAAGGGACATTGGAAGAAGAGAAGAAACGAAGATCCGATTTAGAGCTCCAGGTGGAATCGTCCAAGAAGGGCCAGAGTATCTCGGCGAAGCAGGTCAAACACCTCGAAGAGAAGTTGAAAGAGGTCGAAGAGCGGGATAGAGCGTTGCAGGAAGGTAAAGATCGGTTTGAAAAGCGAGTCAAGGATCTCGAAGAGGATGTGAGTACAGTCAAGGCACTGCAGATGAAGATGGTCATGGTCTTCCTGCCTTCCTGCTGTTGATAGGCATGAGCCTTTCGTGCGTGCTCACGATGATACTGTACATGTGATGGACCAATAATATTTCTTTGTCTTCTTCACGTTCGCAGAAATCTCAGTTGAAGAAGCAAGTAGAAGCCGCCACATCGAAGTACAATAATGCCTATCGAGAGAAAGAGGGGATCATAGTCAAATTGAGGGGACGAGAAGTGAGTGTGTCTACATCGGCGAACTCACAGAATGCTACGCTCAGAGGTGGCGACAAGTGGCATGAGCCAAGGGTCATGGACTCTGCCGCGACATGCGATGAGAAGAGAAGCGATGCGATGGGATGGGCTGGGATAAACAGAATGAACGAACGCTGATGATGGTTTGGTATAGCATGACAACTCCAAGATGTCAGATAAGTTGAATCTCATGAGAAGGGAGAATCAAGCTTTGCAAAGTGTTATTGAAGAGCTCAAGGAAGACGTGCGTTGTCATTTTCTTCTCGATACAGCAGAACGTCCTCGTCCTCGTCCTCGTCCTCGTTCTCGGTCAAATTTCGCGAGGATCAATCAATACTGAACATGCACGTCATACGACTTAGTTACATACTTTGAAAGAGGAAATCAAGAAAGGCAGTCCGGACGAATACAAGCGAGTCAAAGAAGAGCTCCGTAGAGAGGTGAGTCTGGATTTCACCATTGGTCACTTCGACAAGCAGCAATCATTCCAGTGCGACGCGACAGGAATAGCACGAAGGGCCAGCTGATGATGATGGTGGCTCGTTGGGCGGGCAGAGATCGACCTCAGACAGACTCCGATCCGAGCGGAACGAGCTTCGCGAAGGATTTCAAGAATTGAGAAGATCTTATGAGAGGCATTTGTCCTTGGTCTCCACTTTGAGATTTAATTCTAGGCTACGAGAAAGAGAGCATGAAAGCGGAAATGAAGCCAAACAAAGTCGGATGGGGCTGCAAGTTCAAGAAGCTGAATACGATAAAAACAGGTATAAGACAGAGTTGCTCGAACCGAAACCGACTTCAGCAGATCAACATCGACCCAAATTCTCCTTGAACGCCAATGACTATTTGAAGACGGATCTCAATGACGATGGCAGTGGTGGTGGTGGTGGTGGTGTGGTAGAGGTGATCACTGATGAAGATGGGCTAGAGTATCAAGGTAGACACATGAAAATGGATGATGAGGAGCGACCCGTTGAAAAGGTGCGTCAGCTTTGTTTCCTATGAGATATACGAATTCATAGCTGACTTGGTGGCACGGGTTGCTTTCACAGAACACATCGCAGAGACTCAGCACCTCACTCCAGATCACGAATAACGGGAAGGCAAGGGAAGAAAAAGAAAAAGAAAAAGAAAGTGGAGCACTATTGGCCTTCACGATGGACTCTATCCCTCTTCAACCTGTAAAAATGGATACCCCATTATCCAAAGAAGAAATAAGTCTCTTCTCGCCTGCGCCACCAACTGCATCCGTACCAGAACTCAGGGAAGGGGTTAGGAGTAAGCAGGCGGAAGAAGACAGTCGGAAGAGGTGGTTAGAGGGGTATGCTCAGGCTAGTGGATTAAAGGTGAAGGATGAACGGGATCATGGTGATGTCAAAGTCAGTGTCGTTATCAGTATCGCCGTTAGCGTTGGCGTTAGCGTTGGTGTCAACTGTATAATCGATGTCGATCTCCGCACAGTCCAAGACCAGAGCTGATTCCGATATATCACTTGCAGACTCAGCTCGATAGTAGCAGTAGGCCGACACTGAAGATGCTTGGGAATGGTGAGCCCGCCCAAATCAACAAAGATCCATTCGTGAGTCAGCTATATCTATATCTACTCAGATGCTCGAGATAGCTGATACACTGTACTCACGTACTGACACCACCCCGACCTTTTAGGCAGAACTCGATCCGCTATTGTAAACCAACAGTGTCAAGCCAGATCTTTCGAGAACCACTCATCGAGCGAACGAAGTAAAGCAGAGGTTTCGACTGTTTTCCTTAAGTCTCAGTCTCAATCTCAGCCTGGATCTCAAGCTCTGCCAAAAGCAAAGACACTTCAACAGGGAATGATGGATCTTCTGACTTCCCCTCAGAGCATTATGTGAAGCATTCCTGGATTACAGTACTGTAGATTTTCCCTCCCATGTCACTTTGTATTATTTGTATCATTGGCCTACCCCACTCTCATTCTCTGTCAGTCCCCCCATATCTTCGATGGCGACAATCCTTTGTAGATCCTGTTAAATGCGATACCCTCTCAGAGTCATCAGTATGTACAGTAGAAATGTATTAGCTGGCCAGACCCCAGCTATGAAACAGTGTTAGCGAGTCAGCGATCCAGAATATACTACTGTATGGTACTGTAGTAATTGCAGGTCAGCTATACTGCTCGTGGCCGTGGCCAAGATTACAACCTTTCTGCATGGAGGCATCCCAACTACGTTTCGATCTATCGACATTCATGTACCTTGTACCCCTTGAAGCAAATATAGGCACTCTCATCCCTCCTAAGCAGGAGAATAGAACCATGATACTGTATCTCGTCGAATATCAGGAAAAGAGCGTGCCGCAGATCATACTAAGCATCGACTTGAGTATACGTTCCAGGGAAGACACCCGTAGCGCCATTCAGTTTCCCAGTCCACCATTCATCCGGATTCTCAGTCTTCTCAATGATCTCGATTCTATCTCCTGCTCTGAACGATAAATCGCCTTCGGCCTGTTCAGTTTTTATTCGGAATCAGCTATGATCCTTTCCGTTGACCTGTTGACACCGTCGCTCTCGCATTTTCACCTCAAAGCGACAAAGGACAAGAGCAAGCGAGGAGTGGAAAAGGGGAAGCACAGAAGCAACTTACCTGAGCTTCGAAATCGAAAATGGCAGTCGCGTAAACGGCCCTATTGAAGCTGGGCTTAGGTTTCAATGGCGGCGGAGGAGGAGGCGCTTTCTTAGTTCCGATAGAGGCGGAGCTGTTGGTCGATGTATACGGTGGTGGAGCAGCGACTGTTCTCGAAGGAGGCGAGAAGACTTCTTTCTTAGGTGCACTAGACGAGTACGAGTCTTTTCGATCAAGATATGAGCCCGAGGTGGTACGGGAAGCTATGGATCCTGCTCGTGTCGGTGTTCCAGATGCCGATCGATGAGCATGTAGCATTTTAGCTAAAGAGTACAGCGGGAGATGATATGATCGGTCAGCAGATTGCAACTCGCACTGTTCAAGCATAGAAACGAAAGGGCTGCATGAAATAGCATAGGGTAGAGATCCATACTCACCAGTGGAGGTAATTCGCTTGACAATGGCCATCTCCTCGATTTGCTCTGCTGTATCGCCTCGTTGTTCGAGGTAGATGCTCTCGATGTCTTTTCGTGACAGATCGTATTTACCATCTGCGAATGATTGCAGTTTTTCTTGGATAATGTAGAACACGTTGAGTCTGGTTCAGGATGACATTTAGCAGTTGTTCAAGGTACAGAGATGACGAGATACTGTGTGTGGAACCGGTGCGAGAGAAACTATGACTCACTGCATGTAGTAGAAAGAATGGAACATGGGATCGATGAACCTGGTGGCCATCCCAAGGAAGTGAGGTAACTCAGTTTTGAGCAGATTATTGTAATGCTCATATTCCCCCGAGGCAATCTCGTAGTCTTGTTCGACCTGAAACATAATCACCTAATCAGCATCTGCGAGATTCGAACAAAATAGGAGACAGGAGCTAGGTGGATGAACGACTCTGTTCTTGACCCACTTTGAACAGGTTCTTCTCATCGCTTAAACTTTTTTCTTTCTTCTCTCTCAACTTGTTCAGAGAATTGTTGTGTCTATCGTAATCGATCAACTTGTGTTCACGCTTAGTGATAGTCTTTCTAATTTTCTTGGTGATGTCGTTCAACTCTTTACAAGGTTGGACAATTCGAGAATCGATAAGTTCCAATTCAGGTAAGAGGGTCTCTAGCAGATCAATGGTGTGTTAGCAAAAGACTAAGCCTTTTCTGCATACTGCATGGAAGCGTGATACTGGATGATCTGAAAGTGCGAGCCGCAAGTATACCACAGGCACCCACTCACCTCTCATCTCCTCCATTATTCCTTGATACACCGAGATGTTCTTCACCGTCACTTCAGCTTGAGGATGTTTGCTGGCCAGATTGTATTCCGCTCCCATGGGCGAGAACAGGGTGGCTAAGGATGCCGAGAACGATGAACCGGAGGAGAGGAGGTCTGCATTATCGAACACGATCCATCAATACATGAGCATAGCTTGGGATTACTGCAGGTTCGAGAGTCAAAGAGGCAGTGTGGAGTATGGGGTGAGAGCAGACGGTAGATACGAGACTCACTCGACACTGAGTCTCTGAACACAGTCGAATCCTTCAGCATCTTCTCACATGCTTGTTCAATCGCAGCGAACTTCCTCTCACTACATAAGATTGAGCACAAGATAATCAGTATTTCGAATCCATCAATCGGAGGCAGGATGCGCAGTCTACTTACTAATCGTTGAATTCCGGATCGGTCGACTCTGCGAAGGGAAGGTTCAAACAAGTATAGTCAGCACGCAAGCTCGGATCCTCCACAAGTTCAATGTCCATCCTCGATCCTCCAAGTATCTCTTCATGCGTCTGAAAGCATCCGGAAATCCGAGTGATGCCGAGACGTTCAGCGGACGCTATCCCCTGTCCCCACCACCATCCACCCTCGGAGTCATCGCTCGTCATTTTGCCTAGCCTTCCTCCTCATGCATACTGACGAGGTATCCGTTGACTCGACTGAAGGCGATTGACTCACTCTTCGACATCCCAATCCTACTCGTCAGATTATGCGGTGTCCTATAGTACACAAAACCAAGTATCAGCAATGCCAAGAAAGCCAGTATCCCCTCTGCCGATGCAATGAGCTACGGCTGTCTGTATTGACGCTCACCGCTGTAATGCTTTTGTGAATCCCTTCATCTTGGTCTGTGTATTACTGCCTGAGTGTTTCGATGGCTGAAGTGATATTTCGAATGTGATTGAAGATGTTTCTAGTTATAGTTGGTGAATAGGTTGAGGCTGTGAGTGATGCCGTTGTCGGTGCTGTCTGCTGGTGACGACAGCATTTACTCGAGTACACTTGCCCTTTCAGGTCCTTTATTACACGCGGGCCGCTCAGTTCAGTTCAGACAGCGGACATCGCCGCACTTACGCTTACTTGCACTTGGCATAACTGGGAAATCCATCTCTCCGATGCCCATGCATTCCGATTTGTAGGACTACTCGAACAACTTACCATACCGTAATGCAGCATATGCAGCATCTTTGTCACTCAAGAAGTATCAGTTCATCTATGATCCATTGCTATCTGGACAAGAAGTCATCATCATAAATCATACATGCACTTCCCTTGTCATTCATATCTTATCAATCTACATTTTGCTTGTGCTTCTGCAAGGAACGGATTCAATTAACAGAAGACCATCAATGTCAAACTACGAGATACGTCCACCTTGCATCGATCGATGGTTGGTCGTGACAAGCACTCTTAGCGAAACATGTTACACATATCTACAACCATTCTGCATGCTTCGATCAATTCCTCCGACTCTACAGGACAAGGGAATTGGACAACGAAGGATTGATGACCTGTTCGCCTTTTGTGTTCTCCCTCGCGACGAGATCGGACGGATCAACCACAGGACTAGCTTGGAATTCCGGTGTGATCGCTTCTTCGCCCTCATCTTCGGTCGGAGCTTCCGTTTCACCGGGCAAGATCGAGGTATCCGATAAAGCAGGTGACGCTTCTTGATTCCCGATATTGCTATCTGGCAGGTTCAGAGTGGGCTTATGAACCTCGATTAACTCGTTCAAAGGGATAAGATCGAAGTCAAGTCGCGCATCTTGAAGAAGCATCATTTCAGCTTTGATCTGTCTTCCTTGTCGGATCCGATCTTGAGTGTCGTGATCGGAGGTTGACCAGAGTCTGGATGCGGGACAATGAGATTGGTCCAAGGCGACGAAGAAGATATCCTGGAGATATTCTTGGACTTCGGAGTCGATTTCGAGCTTTTTAGGCAGCTCGGATATCTCAGTCACGATATCTCGAGGAACTGATGTGAAGAGGATGATGCTGGGCAGGTCGATGTCGGCTTTCCTGGAAGAGGATGGGAAAGAGGTTCCGAATGCTCGAAGGAGATGAGTTATGATTGAAACCTTGCATGCTGGGGTGTATCGACCTGTATCAACAACGTCTCGTCAGCGCCCACACATACAGGGTAGAATAAGGCTGCGGGATGTTTCACTCACCATCAAGTCTCCATCTCAATTCCTTCACCGTCCAAGTACCGAAAGCATACTCGAAGCGCGGCTTGAGGGAGTACTCGGCCAATCTCTGTCGCTCAGCTCGAGCTTTCAGTCGTTCCTCGTCGATCGGTTTTGGCTTGGTGGTGCTCAAAGCTGGCAAGCCTGATGAAAGACCATGACCGAACTTGCTGGTCGACGGAGAAGCGGGGTGTGACATTGTCAAAGCGCCAAACGAGGTTTTTGCGGGTCCAGGAGAGGGGCAGGGTGTAGCGGCTGGCGTAAGGGAGAACGGTGTCGGGGCAGTGAGATTAGGTACGGGGAAACCACCTGATTGGAAGAACACATAATCAAAGTCAACAATCCAGACCCCCAAAAATAGAAAAAACAGGACGAGCTTTGGGCAGAGAGAACCCTGGGGATCAAAGGATGGAGCAGGAGTATGTGGACTGATGCGCACCTTGAACGACGAGTTTCCTCAGAGTACCGTTCCTAGACCACAGCTCACCCGCAGCGATGATGGCCGGATGGACGAGGTGAGTAGCGAAAGTTAATTGCTCAGACGGGTCTGTAGCAGCGTTGATCCTGACCAAACCAATTTTCCATCACGTCAGCTTTCTATCATCCCTCTTATCCAATAATCAAAAGAAGCCTACTCACCAATGTACTTCAACAGGATTGACAGCGGCCAAAACCTCAGCTAACGACTCCATACGACTCTCATCGTCCTGAACATACTCCCCACCTCTCATAGTCAGGACTACCACTCGAGGCAGGTTGATCCCCTTGTTGAGTGGAAGCTCAACTTCATCCTCTCCACCGTGTTTCTTGGGTTTCGGTAATTGGTATTCATGTTCGACGTATCTCAAGTCGATATCAAGATGTTCGATCGATTCACCGTCGGACGAAGGGGATCTGAAGATGCCTGTAGTAGGATGGAAGTAGGTGATCCATTGCGCGATGGAAGAGACCTTTGCGTAAGTCGCCTTGGGGGTCGATTCGGTTGTCATTTTGGGATTTGTCGTTTTGCTCTGGTTTGATGTCTGTGTCTGATGTTTAGATGAGATGGGTCACCGGTGCTGATGTTATATATCTTGCAGGGAGAGGTGGGGAAGATGCGTCGTTTGATTGATGAATTGATTGATAGATGGAAGTGGATTGATATAATTAAGCGAATAGAAGTAGAACCAGAAGAACCTAACGAAGGATAGGTGTTTAGGTTGTAAGTCGTACGTTGAGTGTCGTAGCTCGTTGTCGTGTACAAGTTGAATTATTTAGTTTTGAATGGGGTGAATTAGAGTCATAACTTCTTCAAGCTCCGTCCTGTTCTTTCTTTTCTTCTGTTTATATACTTTCTTCTCCTTTCTTCGAGGTTTAGCGATAGGCCAGGTCTCTTGATGACGCAGTTACTGATGATGCGCAATTACCTGTTCTAGATAATTCCTTTCTTCTCAACCATACTAGACCCCCGCAATTGAGCATTGACCCCCTGCTGGAGTAATTGGTCTATTCGTTTGAGAAGGTCCTTTGGAATGATGAAATGCGGCAATGCGCTGTTTTTTCCCCTGATATCTTGCACTCGTGATTTTGTGATTGCGGCTATGGCTGTGACGATGACGATTGATGGGGCACATCAATCAACACAGCAACCGGATTCCGTAGCTGCTTGTGTTTGAGACCTTCCTTTGAGACAGACTATCAATTGACCCCTTATCTTCCCCACTTATTTAGTCGAGTCAGTCAATTACAAATGATACCTTCGGTCGTCGACGATGTCGTCGTTGTAGTGTTCTTCCAGGCGTTCGACTACACGACAGCGTCGTGCTAGTTGACTTTCGGGAGTAGTTATACTAGGAATTAAAGGATCCCCGTTTGACCGAAAGCTATTCGGGAGTCGTCCGTTATTGTTTGTACGTTTGTATTGGTGTTGTTCTCGTTGCTGCGGAAGCGTAAGACTGTATTTATTCACTACCATAACTCGAGCTTGAGGTCGGTCATACTTGGCCATCTCATGAAGCATGCATAGCCCCCACAAGATGAATCAGTCTCGTGGGAAAGCATAGACCCAAAGTTTCAAACACAGGAAAACATATTCCATGCTCCTCGTGGATGTTTTACCCCGCAAGCGCGGGACATGGGAATAAGGGAGAGTTATTAGTGCCTATGCAGATAGATCTATGGGGCAGATGATCAATTGCGTTAAATTTGCTCAGGAATACCAAGAAAACAGGATTTCCCGGCGGTATTAGGTCATTTGACTAATTGTCTTGAAAGCGATGACGTATAGCTAATTACGCATTACGCTTGTTTCAAAGTAACTAGACAGACAAACGCACGAGCGGGGTTTGCCTTCCGCATTCTCAAAAACAACTGGACCAATGCGTCCTTCAAATGCAATTATGTGTCTGACTCACCTTTAGATGCTGCGATGCGGCGAGTATGATGACGAGTATCCGATTCAGCGGAACGATACACGCCAACATCTGCGCTCCGGGGGACCGTGCCAGATTGAGGGATTAGTGACGGAGCTAACATGTTGTACCATCGCACTAGTGATTATAGCAAAAATGTGTGTACTGTAATCGTATAATATACATGTGAGCGGGTGGGTCTTCATTTCAAGCTGCTGTGAAGCTGCTGTGATAGACTCCCGAAGAACGAAGAAAAGTACCTTAAAACAAGTCTTATCCAAGGGATAAAGCTCCGTGAGAAGCTTACTACGTAAATTGGGCCATGCGACGGTATATACCTGCCAAGTCGTCCTCTGAACGATCATCAAAAGATTGCTGCGCTCGAGGAGGTAATCTTGACCTCATCACTCCCCTCGGGGCCGTCTTCATAGACGGGTCCATACCACCGAGACGAAGCATAGCGAAGCGTACCGGGTCCGTCCCTTCAAGAGTCTGCGCCATAGTCTGTTGATGCCCGGTCCGACTTCTTGATCGTTCCAATACTTCGGATCCTCTACCGGCATCGATCTCAGCCATCTCCCTTCGGAAAACACCAAGTTCAGATTGGTGGTCACGAGCCGGCCCCTGACTGCTTCCTTCAGACCTCGCAGCCTGCAGAACCGGCTGGATAAGAGGGTCTCCCATGATGAAGTACTCGCTCGGACGATGGACAGTTTCGCGCGGGATAGCGAGAGCATGAGAGCCGCTACGAGCCCTGCTATATTCGGCGAACAACGAGTCCGACATGAGGCCATGGCTCTGATTGACGGACGGTTGACTGCCATGAGCGGCAGACCAGAGGCATTGGTCAGTCAAGAACGCTTCGAAGCGCGGATCAAGGTGTATAGTATCTAAAAAGTGTTTGTGTCCTGGCGTACATGGATGCTCGCACTCTTCGATTAGCTGATTGACACCGCGGGTGATAGTCGATCTATGCTCAGTGGGCACATTTACTACCTCTAGATGATCTTCTAAAGTTCCTAGTACGCGGAGAGACAGGTCGGCGTGCCGGTACCTATCAAGAGCAGCATTCCATTCGGAATACGCAGGGTCTGGTATGTACTCCGACAAAGGCGGAGGTTCTTTCAAAGAATGCGCGGTCAGAGAGAGAAGGAAACCGTTGTTGCCCTCTTGCGACTGAGCTTTATGAGCGGACACGAGATCCCCTCTAGCTTGTTGCCAGTCGTCCTTGAAGGGTGGATACTTCTTCATGGGTCCCGTACAGCATTTCAAAAGAGCTCGCAGATCTTCGATAGATATGTTCGGGATTTCAGTACCATCCAGAGACTGAAAGACGCTCAGCGTGAGATTCGTCTTGCTGTCACCGTTGGAGAATGCTGCACTGGCGGCTGGTCCGAACATTTCCAGCTCTCTTCTTGTGCCCGCGCTTCTGTCTTCACTCTGATTCTGGGGTATGCCGTCATAGTGAATAGTCAAGCTTGCGCCCGGTCCTAGACTATCAATGGGAATGGTCAGGTGTTGTACGTGGGATGCACGTAGCCGGCTACGATGGGCCCATAGACCAGTTCATCACCAAGCGAGTGTTCAGCATCAGATCCGACAGCTGGCGTAAATTACTGGGAAGTGTGCAAGACGAACAGGCGGATACAGTACTCACTGGTGACTATCTGCAATGTCGGATACGGTCTTCGACCCTAATAATCGGTCTCCATACTGAGCAAGAAAGGTCTTCTGCTGTTCAGTGCGTGGTTCCCCGGCGTCGCTACCCGCAAGGCTGAAGGTATCGATGAATTCACCAAGCGGCACAAACCTTGGACTTCGTTGTTGTGAAGCTGAAGACATCCTCGATCTTGTCAAAGAATCATGTATTGTAGATCGCCGGACCGGAATACAGTGGCGATATGGAACGTAGACCCTCTTTATAGCTTACAATCGACCAGTGAGGTCTGAGCCAGATTCCTACAGCTTCGCATTGATCACGTCACTCAAAGGAGGTACGAAGGCAGAGATGACGCGTTGTATTGTGCAGATGTCTTCTCACGAGTGGAGCGTGCATGCAAGGATCGGGGTTCTTCGTTATCCAGCTATAATAGTCTGGAGGGAACTGTAGTCACGAATGTGTCCTGTACACTACAAAGGATGTTGAGCCAACGGATGTCACTATGCACAGTCTATGACCTGCTTCTCGCACCTCTGACATAAAATGCTTTCCGAACGACTGTGGACGATGATTGCGTAGACGGCGCTGATGTATGCGATCTGCAGATGAACGTTGTCGACAGCAAGACCAGTTCACAGCGTTTGCCATTTGAAAACGAGAAAAAACACGCCACAAAGGAAAGATCGATCGTCGCGTATGACTTCATCGACATGAATAAGGCGTTCGTCGCTACTTTCTAACCTTTCTGCGGTTTTGGCATTTGACATTTAGTATCCGACATTTCAACCTCGAGCATCATGCGATAATACCCAACAGAATGATTCCCCCAACGTCCTTTTTTCCTACCTTGCTGACCTTTCACATCTTCCCGCTGCATGCGCCGATCACTTTATGGCACCTCGATGCTCCGTTTGGGCGATTCTCAAGCAAGACTTCCAATCTGAATGTTAACGGTGAGTGAGCTGCATATGCGAAGGGATCTTGCATGATAGACCATGAAGGGCCAATTACCACGCAGTGATCGATGCGGTATATGCTGAATTGGCAATGTTCGCAGGTAACATAGCGTGGGCAGCTGCCGAGCTGGTATCTGTGAGTTCCACTCATCCACTCATTCCCGGTTCACTTCGACTTGTTCTGACATATCGAATCTAGCCGATTACTTTCGCTACTACCCTCTTGGTCAACCCGCATCCTCCCCTCAACTACCCCTCGAGGATCTTAGCAGTGAGTCACCGACGCTATGTCATATAAGCACAAGCAAGTGCCTGGCTAGCCTAGTGCTTTAGCTGTAGCTGCAGCTGATCGTGCCTATCTGTCACACAGGGATTGTATTTCGCTCATTATGCTCATCGAGCGATCGTCTCCCCCCTCATCCTCTCGCCCAAGAGATCACCCTTACACGTCGTTGTTGCTCTAGCTATGGGTCTGTTTAACTTGTTGTGAGCGTCGTCTACCAGCGTCCACCCTTTACCCTATAATACTCTGAAAAAACGAGATAAAGCAGAGCAAACTCTCGCAAGAGCTGATCCGAAAGTGTGGTTTAGTAATGGGTACTTGGTAGCTGCTGGATTAGCGTTCTATCCACCCGAAGCAGAGATCAGCTGGAAGTTTTGGATAGGTGTAGCGGGTTGGGCTATAGGTTTCTTAGGTAATGGTACGCGTCATTCTTGTCAAATAACGCTTGTTCAGTCGTTCTGGTGTTGGTCAACATGTCCCGTCTATAAGCTCTGCAAATCTGCCGATGTCGATGAGCGATTGGACAGGACCTATGGTTGCATAATCCGCCAGATACGATAGCTGATGAAAATGTGTGCGACTTCTAGTGTATCATGATGAAGTCCTGAATGACCTGCGGAGACTGCCAGGAGACAGGCTGGTCACGTCTCGTCTATCAGAGGATGAGGATCCCAAAGCTGGTCGATACAAGATCCCTAGAGGGGGGTTATACAAATTCGTCTCCTTCCCCAACTATTTTAGCGAATGGTGAGTGAAATCACGAGTCCGACGATTATGAGTACGAGTACGAGTACGGTGACTCATTCATGATCTCACGTATGCGAAGGGGTAGTGCAGTCATTTCGATGCTGATGATCAGGTGAAATAGGATCGAATGGACTTTCTACGCTTTAGCAGCCACTTCACCTTCCGTCTCCAACTCACTGGTTCCTCTCCCTCCTCTAGCGCATCTGCGCTTACATGCAGGTCTGCGAGGTAGTCTGGTGAAACTCATAGCTAAGATATGGTGGCCTCCGTATCTCCTTCATCCCGCATGGATGTTCGTCTTAGCTGAAGTAGCATGTATGTTACCCCGAGCTCTGAGGGGTCACCAGTGGAACCAGGAGAAATTGAAGGGGTATCCGAAAGATAGGAAGGCTGTTATTCCTGGACTCCTCTAGCTACTAGCTAATTTCTGAGTTCGATCCCGGTGTATCTAATAGATCATAATATCTAGTTATATGCACTATGATCATGCCATGTCATTTCATTTCATTTTTTCGATGCGAGAAATGTGTTATATCTCCACAATTACAGGTGCGTATTCACCTTCTTCCTCCTCTTCTTCCGACTCGTCTTCCTCCTCTTCTTCACCGTCATATCCTCCTTGGCCAATGCGTGACTTAGTCTTAGTCAATTCCCCAATTTGCCAACCCCATTTCTCCCCTACTGCCCTCAATCTGCTCCATGACTCTTCTATTTCCTTCCTAGCTTTATCATTCCATCCTGAGATCCCCGTAGACAACCAAGTTGCCCCGCTCAGATTGCGGCGCAGTGCCTCTATTTGATCCAGGTAAAATACGTCCAACTCAGGTAATTCAGTATCAAACGTCCCATTCGGTATATTTTCGATCTGGCTTGACAGACTATCGATTAATGCTTTGTACGTTTCTCGGATTTGCTGGAATGTGTTCTTGCCAGAAGAGGAGGGTAAGTAAGACGTGGGATCTGATAAGAAGGTAGGTGATTGGCATAAGAGGGTCAAGAGGCGTTTGTAGACCAATAAAGCGGAGTACGAGGATAAGTGTAGAAGGAGGATGAAGGATAATTGCAATTGAGCGATCAATTTGATCGGTTCTGAGAGAGGAACGGTCAACGGACGTCAGCATTTTGAGCACGAAACACTTAAGACTGAATACTGAGTGCAATAAAGCTATCACCCAACTTCTTGTCTATTGTATATTGTATATGTTCGATATGTTCGGATCAATGTACTCACCACCGCCCAACTGGTTCTTGATAACATCACTAACAAGCCAGCTCTTATCTTTCGAGAACCTGGTAACTTCTTCGCCGACCGCGCCTTTTCTCCAGCTTTTCTTCAAGTTGAATCTTGCGAATCTCAATTTCTCTTTCTCTTTCTCCCTTCTGTCTTCTGCTTCTCCCCCTTCTTCTTCGTCGATGGCAATTTGAGGATCCGTAGACTTGCTCTTCTTGTACTCAATCGAATCTTCTTCTTCCCCTTGGATACCGGTCAAACCATCCACAACCCGCCCATCTCCACCACCAAAGACTTGAGAAACGTCCGCATCGTTTATGAGACTCGTTAGGCTCTTCCACTCGTCCAGCTTGTCGAAAGGGTACGAAGCCATCTCCCCATCCAGCCCTTTCAGCCTCTCATCACTAATCGCCTCATCCACTACCTGAGTGGTCTCCGCTTGAGGATCGTACATTAAAATAACTCGTTCTTTGGGCGAGAAATATCGGATATATCCTTGTCGAATCGAGTTCCCACTCCCATTCCCACTTGGACCTACTCCCACTTCAGCGTTGTCCGCAGACAAAGACGCAGAGGCAGAGGCAGAGGAGGAAGAGGAAGAAGAGGAGGAAGAGGAAGAAGAGGAGGAAGAGGAAGAAGAGGAGGAAGGGGACCAAGTGATCAGATGTAGACCGGGTGGAACGAATTTCACCCCGCTGAATTTCCGGATTACATTATAGCTGTATAGTAGCTAAGTATTAGCACTGTAATTGCGATGCAATTCAGCTCAACAGTCGAAGGAGGTCTGGCTGAATTGATGGATCAGATTCAGTGTGCAGTGGAATGAGGAGAATTGAGGCGGGATGGCTCAATTCTTTCCATTATTGCATCATTCCATGAACAGATAGATAGTTAGATGGACTCACTCACCTTCCATCAATCCCAAATTCACTACCCTGCCCCAACCCAGTGAAGACCAAGAAACCTCCGGCGGTCCATAAAGCTTGAGCTTCTTCTGGAGTCAGATTCGCCGTGCTTGAGCTCGTACTCGTGCTCATCTTGGAGTTTCTCAACTCTCAACAGCAGTAACAGCAGTAAGACTCGATTGTGCAGCTGAGCATTGTACAGAAAAACGGGCAGGTATCAACTACCAGAACAGAGTTATTCGGCTATATTTTGTAAAGTCTCTCGACATCGTTCGCTCAACCTCCACTTTGCATTCAAAGTAAAAACCCAAGGAACAATTTACACCATTGCATCCCGATTGAAGAAAAGATGCAGAGACAAGCTCACATGCAGAGCTTAATGTGATCTTATTGGACTTCAGCTACAAGCGATCTTCAGTGCGTATCAAGAAATGCATCCTCTTCGTACCTACATACATACCCAGATTCCTTCCCACTCACCAACACCAACATAAGCCCCAACATCTACATCAACAACGACAAGCGAACCATCGATCCTCCCCAGGACCTATGGCCATGCCTGTGAATATGTGACGATGTGGAAATGTGGTAATAAAGTGAAATGAGGATAATATAGAATAGTATGAAGGAGAACGATAACATGCACAAATACGTGAGTATGATAACTCAATATCAACTCAGACCAGATTAAAGTAATCTATGGGCGCGATAAAATGAGAAATAAGAAAGAAGTAAATGTAGGGTATGTAAGTTGAGGAGAAACATGGAACCAATTATGGGAAATACTGAGAAATAACGACAGGAAAAAGATCCAAGACCATATGCTTTGATAAGAGACGAATCGAGATGAAAATGGGACAGAGATGAAATCGTATAAAAGACCGGCAAGATGTCTTTGAAGGACAAAGAATTGAAGTGTCAAATCTCGAGGAGAGGTTTGAGGTCTTATGAATGAATCTATGACCATCCGAGTCCGGGTGGGGCGATAAGTTCTATGCTATGCGAAGGTGATGAAGCGTGCCTGTGTCTATGCGATGCAATGGGATGTAATACTGTTGAACGCAGAAACGCGCAAGGTCTAGGCAGATGCTTCTTCCTCAGCGACCTGCGATACAGCTTTCTCGAATTTCTGCTTTGGCGTTATCTTAGGTTCCCCAAACACGTCAATCTTGTCTGCCAATGCACCGACTTCTTCCTCAGATAGCGATAATGGTCGGATGAGGAATGCGATCGCCTTGTATGCCGATGGGAAATCCAACGAATCGTCGTCTAGAGATGGCATTCGACTTTCGAGACTGTACAAGCCATGCAAAAGATCCACACTCAGGTCAGCTCACATATTCAGATACCAGTGCAAATGCGAATGCAGATTTGAATGCTAATGCAAATGCAAGATTGGAATAAAAATGGATCAGTATGCAAACTCACGCAGTCCGCAAAACTTCGCTCTTGACATTTCCAGCTTCCAAAGCGACCTTCCAACCTCTCGCAACGACCTTGGCATCTTTCTCCTTGGCAATTCTGAAGACATCCTCAAGCAGGCGCTCAGCGAGCAAGTGTCTTCTTGACTCCGGTAAGCCCTTGAAATATTCCGATATGTCTTCTGGATCTCTTGAACCGCCTTGATCTTTCTCTCCCCAAAGTTCCTTGACGTCAGACGCTATCTTCAGCTTAGCTCCTTGTTCCGTCAATTCTTTAGGAGCCTCTTCGGCAGGGGTTTCTTCTTCCTCTTCCTCCTCCTCTTCTTCCTCTTCACCTTCACCTTCGCCTGCTTCGCCGTCACCAGGCAATGGTTTTGTTCGAGGCGCTAATTGCAATTTCCGTCGTTGAGGAGCAGCTTCAGCAGAAGCATCGGCACTTGCCCGTCGAGCGTCGGCTGGAGCTTCACCAGCATCGTTGAGAGCGGAGAACATGTTGGCGGAAGAAGGTTGTCGAGATAAGGGAGGAGTGACTGATCCGGCGGCACCAGCTTTGCCCTTCCGAGCGAAAACACTGGAAGGTCCGAAAGTAGGTGCAGATGGCATACCAGTAGAAGAGATGTTTCGGCCAATGTTGGAGAAATCGGCTGGTCGGCCAAGTCCTGCTCGAGGATTGGCAGATACCGATTGCCACTCTCCGGGTTGAGGCCCATCTCGAGATCTACCCGCTCGAGATCCACCTCGGGATATCGATCCTTGCGAAGCTTGAGCAGCGGCAGCAGCCTTCTCTTCGGCAGCTTGTTGATGGATTTCGGCAATCGTCATTACTCCAGCTTGCTTGTTTCTCGATCTCCATTTGGCCTTTCTCAGATCCATTATATCCTGGCGCACACATCATTTAGTCAGCAGTCATCCTCACGTTGATTCGACTACACGTTACTCACCATGATCATGAATTTTATTCGCGACGAGATAGACTCGCTGTTGACGACTTGCTGTAACCTCTCGAACACAGTGTGCATGTTATCAGGAGCAGCCTTGTCGTAAGCCTCACCGATGGTGGTGAGCAATTTGCAGGTCGATTCGATATCCTCTTCATCAGGGTCCGTGACATTACCCAATAATCTGATAAGACACTGCCTGATGACACCCTTGGAAACCATCTCGAGTTTATACAATTCACCGATGAGTTGTACTAAACCTAATCCTCTTCGCTTTGCCTTTTGGGCCGCATAGTATTCGTCGGACATTAGGACGGCCTCAGGCTCAGTTTCCGGTTCACCTTCCTTCTTCTCTTGCTCTTCCTCAGCCTTCTTTTGCTTGGCTAGACGCTCCTTATCCTCTTCAGACTTGGCAGCGGCAGCCACGGCGGTATCTTCTCGTGCCTTCCAACCAGCTTCGAAATCCATTTGACATCGACCTAGCAGGTATTTTCGGAATAAGGTACCACCGGAAGTTGGTTTACCTTCTAACACCTCGGTAACAGCAGGATCCAATTCCACCATCAATAGTCTACACAATTTGGCATACATGGCAGACCAATGGGCTTCGTCGGTGGCTTTCTCAAAGATAAGCTTGATGACCAATTTTAGAGTCATACCATTAGTCTCATTCTGAGATTTGTTGGCCCATTCGAGAATCTGCTTAGAAATACCATCGAACTTCTCTTGTGTAAGCTTGTTGAGCAGTGATTTGACTTTTCGTTCGATGAATGCAGGAGATCCTTCGTCATCGCCACCCAGTCGAGTCCTGGTCCAAGCGTTACCGGAAATTTGTAAGGGAGGCGCAGCAGGTTCTTGCGAAAGACTTGCTTGAGGGGCTCGTTTCGTACCACGTTGAGAACCTCGTTGAGCACCTGATCGAGATGTCGATGGACCCATGGATGGAAGTCCGGACATACCGGGAAGACCACCGGGACCACCTTGAGATGGTGATCGGCCCATTGATCCAGCTCGAAGAGTGGCTTGATATCGTTGTTCACTCGTCGTACCTCGGAGAGAGCCAGAACCAGAACCGAATTGACCCATACCGAAAGAACCCATGCCTTGACCGGGGAACGCTGGTCGGTTGATACCGCCAATACCGAGTCCTGTGGGTGGACCGCTGGCATTTCGACTCTGGGGACCCATCGAGCTTCGTCCACCTCGGGGTCCACGGTTACCGAAACCGCTGGAAGCATCTGCCTCGAGACCAATTTCTTCGAGAGGAGGTAAGCTTTCAGGCTTCTCTCGGCACACACCCATGAATTGCATCAGGAAGTCTCGATCGTATCTGAACTTTCCGGGTTCGGCACCAACGTTCAATTGGTGTTGAGGCGACTTCATTGCACCGGGGTAGATGATCGAACTGAGATCGTCGATAGGTTTGGCAGTGTTCAAGGCTGATTGAGATGCACTTGGTGATTCATCACCACCGATAGACGGGCTGGATGGTTTGAGATCAAGTGCGGACGGCGGCGGTCTTCGGGCGGCTGCTGGAGTAGCACCGTTGATGGCGGCAACCGGTTTGGCGGGGAGACCAGCACCGAGAGCGGGAGAAGCGAGAGGAGAAGATGGGACGGATGCAACAGGTGTGACAAGAGCTCGACGTTGTTCATCGGCCTTATCTCTAGCTTCCTGAGCAGCTGCGTGAGCAGCGGCCTTCTCTTGTTCAGCCTTTTCGGTGTGTTCTCGGAGCGCTTTGGCATTGGCCTCCTTCTCAGCAGCGGCCTTCTGTGCCGCAGCCTGCTCAGCCGCAAATGCTTCTTCGAGCTTCTTCTTCTCAGCTTCGGCTTCGGCTTTCTCCTTGTTCTCAGCTTCCAACTTCTCTTTCTCAGCCTGCAAGATCGTCTGGTCAATTATGCTCAGGATGTCGATCTATCAGTACTCACCTTCTCTGCGGCCTCTTTGATCCTTCGCTCTTCCTCCTCCTTCGCCTTCTTCTCCTTTCGTTCCTGCCTCTCCTTCTCTTCCTGCTCCTCCAAGAGTCTTCGCTTCTCCTTCTCAGCCTCTTCCGCTAGACGAGCCTTCTTCTGGTCCTCAGACTCGATTCTGACGATGACTGGCAAAGCAGGTTTCTTTTTGGGAGCTTCAGGTTGGGGAGCTTCAGCAGCGGCGGGGATCTCAGGTGTTCCGGCGCTCGATGGTACGGGGGATGTCTTGGCCTTGGAAGCTTCTTGTATCGCTTTGAAGTCGACGGCTGAGCCATCCGGTCGAGAAATCTTGATAGCGGCGGTCCGCCTAGGGGTGAAGGTAGGTGCGGAACCGGATAAGTGAGGAGGGAAACCTGAAACTGCGGGACTTTGAGCACCTGTTGGAGAGAAAGTGGGAGGCATAGGTCGTTGTGGAGTGACCGGTATGGAGGCGGCAGAAGCATTGGAAGGTGTAGGCTGGTGACCACTCATAAGAGATGGAGGTCTAGTGGGAGGTGTAGGTGCTGGGCTTGCACCACCGCTACTTGGAAGAGTAGCGGATGGGGGCATGGGAGACTGAGATGGCGGCAGCTGGCCTTGAGCAGCTCGAGGGGACATAGGACCAGCTTGTTGTTGTGCCGGGTTGTATCCGACACTGTTATATTGCTGGTTCTGAGGATGCTGCTGAGGAGCCCATTGCTGACTATATTGTTGCTGCTCGTATGGATTGTATCCTTGCTGTTGCTGTAGGAGATGTTCATCAGTCCATCGGACAATCTTAAAATCGCGGGACAAGGCGAAGTACTCACGTAGTAACCCTGCTGCGGGTATTGCATCATCGGGTAACCTGGACCTTGTGGACCAGGGTGCATACCGTATGCTCCCATACCGCCTGGACCCATCATCATCCCCGGTCGCGGAATACCTTGCGGTCCTACACCATTCGGTCTAACAGGAGGTTGTTGCTGGGGAGGCATGCCGCCTTGTTGAGGTGGTCTGAAACCTTGTTGAACGTGCGTAGGGGCAGAAGGGTTATATTGATTTGGAGGCATGGCTTGGTTGAGAACAGGAGATCGTTGTTGATGTTGGTTTGGCAGACCAGTTACAGGTGGACGAAGGTGGGGAGTACCGGTGTAAGGGGAATTGGGTAGACCATTCACATTCGATCCTGGTTGGAATCCTGATTGACCTTGCCCTTGTCCCTGGCCCATCGATTGCCTCCTATCGTGACTGGGTGGCAAAGCGTTATGAGGTTGAGGAGACATGGCAGATGGAACTGATTGTTGAGATGAATGGGCTTTTCCAGCGAAGAGTGAATGCAAGTCAAGGTTCTTTTTGGGTGGCGCAGCTCCCGCGACGGGACTGGTAGATGCGGATGGACCTAACGAGCTCATTCTCTTGGTCTTTACAGCATTCGGATCGTTGGAAGCTTCAGCATCGATCGAGCCGAAAGACTTGACAGCATCGGACAGATGTCCACCGGTCGTCGACGGTGCAGCGGGGGAAGATGAAAGCATAGGATTAGGGTGATCGACAGTGCCAAAAGCGATAGATCCTATAAAAACCACCGGATCCGATCAGAAATGACGACAACAATGATCACACGAGCATTGTATGTGTCGAACAAGAGTGAGACATCACATACCTCTCTTGATATCCATACCGCCTCCTACCAACATGCTGCTTTTCCTACTGTGTCCACCATTACCGGCGATTGGCACTGGGTTTGGTCCATTGCCGTTTCCATTCCCAATACCATTTCCGTTGTTTACTCCATTTGGCAAGGAAGGGACTGTTTGGGCCTGCGAAGGTGTGTTGCTTCCTGATGCTGGGTTCGATGGGACGGGACTAACAGTATTGGATGCTGTTGCTGCAGCTGTTGGGGGTCCACGAGACCAAGCTGAGGAGGTCGAAGTCGAAGCTGACGCTGACGCTGAGGCTTTGCCCGCTAAACTTGGATTTTGTGGGATAGGTTTGCTCATTGACGATGGATGATTTTGCGATCTATTCTCTATGCTCTTTGTTCTTTTCGGGTAAATCTTTGGAAGGACTAGCTTTCAAAGATTCCTAAAAAGGGTGAGTGAGTAGAAGATGAGATCGAGTGATTCGATAAGTTTTGATAAGTGTTGATTGGAACTGATGACAAGATCGTTTTCGTGTCGTTTCGTTTCTTTTGATGATGAAAAGCCGATTATAGGTGACTTTTCGAATCAGATACCAGTAGAAAGGAAGGAAGGAGGGGTGGGTGAATGGTTGATATCAAGGTTTACTCGATATGTATAGCTGAAGTGAGATCGGTGAGAAGTCAGTTGAGGCAAATGACAATAGGTTGCTGGGAGAGTGTAAGGTATAGGGAAAGAGATACTGACCACTCCTGAGGCTGATGCAGTGAAGCACTTTCAGCTGATCTGATCAAGTCAAGTCGATGAACAACAATCCAAAAGAAGGTTGTTGGTCTCGATGTTGCTGATCCTCGTTTTTTTTAGGTTGAGAAGTGATGGGATGACGAGAACGAGTACCGGTACTGAGTCTAGTACGACTGTTCTTCAAGTCTTCCTTCTTTTTTTGGGAGGTGTTGCTGTCGATTGACACTGACACTGACACTACCTTACAGGCCTCCAAGGGATGAAGGATGTAGGAATAGATAGTAGTATAGATAGAATAGACCTCTTTATGATAAAAGGTCCGTTTGGTGAGAATAGAGAGTACAAGAGGATAGATGGAATTGAAAAGCCATAAAGGGAGAGAGAGTGAAAATGTGTTCAGGGTCAAATACAGTCAAAGTGGAAGGATGACATACAACCCACCATACAGTTATACAGCAGTCGGGTGGCGGCAGTTTACAGCTTGACCTATGACACGCGGAGTTTGCGGAGAAATGCAGTCTCTATTGTCGGTCCAATTCAGCTCAACATTACCGGAACTCACCACCATCGAATGCAGATACATACACACAAAATTAGATCTCACTTGCGATGATGAGATATACAACTATATAAGATGTTATGCAGTATGATAGATCGATCATTCTCCACGCAGTCCAATTTCCAGATCTCACATTTTAGGTAGTTTCACTAGTCATTCTAACCAACAGTCCCAAAGCACGCTTAATACTTTCCATTTCAATCTCATCCTCTTTCCCATGTCCATCTTCATCTTCGTCCTCTTCACCGTCTCTATTTTCACTTCGGTTGTTAATCACACCTCTGTCCTCTGTTGATCCACCTAAGATTCGATAGATCGCCTCTCATGTACTTATTAGATACCAAAGTTCAGATGGCGTCGCTAATCATCCTATCCAACAACCCCAAAGCACGCTTGATACTTTCCATCTCCATCTCATCCTCTTTCCCATCTTCATCTTCATCTTCGTCCTCTTCACCGTCTCTATCTTCAATTCGATTTTTGATCACACCTCTATCCTCTGTCGATTTACCTAAAATCTGCTTCAAACTATGATGCACTTCATACAACAAACCCCTTAACGATGTTCTTAATCCCTCCAACTTGTTCTTCACTGTTTGACCAGGTAACGCCTCCACATCCTTTTTTATATCCTTTCGAGCGTTGTGCGGGAAAGACGAGGTAGACGCGGTAGACGAGATTAGATTGATAATGATCAAAGCCAAATATCCCGTAATAGCCTTCGCGAATATCTGTCATCCGGATCCCAGACAGTCAGTAACAAAGAGGAACAAGAACAACGAGCGGATTAGAGTCACTCACATCCTCATCATCTTCATGATATTTCTTGTAAATCTCTCCCAAGTGCTCGGTGAACGTATATTGATCTAGACAATTGCATTTACGCAGACAGCCGAATTTTCCCGTACATCCGGATCTCATTCCTGCCCACATCATCAGCTATTCTGCATTGCACATATCCAACATCTGGGATGAACAGCCAACACACTTACGCGTAGTAGCGAGAATCCTCGCGATCTCCTCGTTCCCGCGAACAGACTGAATTAGCAAGACCATAATCGTACAGAGAAAATCTCGTTCTAAGAGCTTGGTATCAGGTTGTTCCATTTCTACTTCTGACACTCCGGCGTCTACTTCCGTTCGTTGACTTTCTTCCGCCTCCGAGGACATCGACGTGAGCTGTGCTTGGCGAGGTATAAAGCGAGTCCGCTGAAGGATTATTCGAAGTAATGCTGTTGAAGCGCCTCGTATACTGAATGCGTCCTTGATCCACTGAGGCGATGAGCTGGACAGTACAATAAACAATTGCAGGATTTGACCGATTGATCGGGATACTGAATTACGACATTTCAGCAATGGTCTCGGCTTCTTGCATGTCCATATCGAAGACTTACCATTCAGCGAGATCTCATCTTCAGTATTCAAGACTAGAACACTCGCTGCGATGAGAATATCCACAAAAATCTTTGCTATTTCCGACCGTTGCTGTTCTAATTGTTCCTTACTTTCATCAGAATGGCTGATGAGCAGGAACGAGATGTGGAGTAGGTGATATATATGGTCAAAGTCCGGCGGATCATTGGACGGCATTAGATCCTGGTGTCGACTTGAATCAGTGCGAAGTACACAGGCAAGATCGCAGCCTACGCACCAAGCCTTTCTCATAAAGATCAAATCTGTCTCCTAGGGCTTTCATCTCGGTTCTCAGGCTATCGACCACCTTTCCAAGTATGGCGGGATTATCGAAAATGATGTATTCATCTGCATCGGATTCCGACTCGCAGATGCTGTCCAGCGTGGAGGACGCTAAGAGTCTAGTACTAGGCTGTACATGTAGAAGATCAGCTTACCCGCAGACACAGACACATCGTGAAACCTTCATTGACTGACAGTATTTTCAGTAGAGGTTGTCGTTTGGTGAAGAGCGTTAAAGACACCTCGGATTTTCTTATCCTGTCTCTCTCGTCAGCTTGGACTTTGAAAAAACACAATTACTGTGACTCACCAGGTTGCTGACTTTGCCCTTCTTTTCCGAGTCTAATGGACCGCTCGTCACCTTCAAATTCCTAAGCAGGATATCTATTATTTGATCTTGATCGTTTTGTAGAATGTTATCGAGACCAGAGTCAGATTGCTGTATTGTGTTCAGAAAGAGCATGCATATAGTTTCCATCGCCTATCATCAGATTCAGCTAACCAATTATGAAAAGAGGGCAATTGGAGGCTTGGCTCACTATGTCAGATTCTTCCCCTCTAGCTTGGAACAGACTATCCCACACTTTGTCTACTTGACCGCAGATCTTTAGCTTAGCTAGCCAGGTTTCATCTTGCATATTTCTGAGAATGTCCAGAGCGCTAAAACACTAAATCAGTACTGATGTCAGGCAATGTTTCCAGGCATTATATGATGTGACCCACCTGGTCCTCTTGAATGATATGCCCATATTGGGATCACCGATGCCCTCAATCAAGCAGCTCAATTCATCCATGAACCTCCTGTTCTCTCCTTTAGACCGCATGTCAGATACCGCTTGAGGTGCTCTAGCTAGTAACAGCTCCTATCGCCGGGATCAGTCATGCGAACTTCTCCAAGACTTGATGCATTATTCAGACTCACGGCCATCAAGTTGCCCGATCCATCTTGCGTCTCCTCATTATCCGTCTCATACTTCTTCCGCAGCTCAGCATAGCTGACTTCCGGGGCAGTCTCAGTCTCCTCATCCCCTATATCTGCTTTCGACAAATTCGCCAATTCCAAATTCACCTGCGACACTTCAGCCAACATCGACCTTTTCCCACCGTACGTTCGTTTCGCGCGTCCACCTGATCCACCAGCACCGTGAGCCGAAGGATCTGCACTGTTGCTGTTGTGATCAAGGTTGGTCGTGTATTCTTGCTTTGGCGATGATCTAGATGGTGATTCCGGCATTGATTTCGTTCTGAGGAGTGATCGTAGCTTCGTCGGTGTCGTAGGCGCGTTTGGCGATAGGGGTAATTGCGAAGGTGAGATGATAGCTTGCATCGATCCTCCAAATGCGTTTTTGGGACTATCATCCTCAACGGCCCCAGCATCCGTTTCTTTCGAAGGTGTATCCGGTAATGCACCCATACTTTGAGTCTTAGTTAACATCCTTCTCATTCCTCCTGGTCTAGTCAGCCTTCTCGACCCCTCGGCGTTACCATTGCCATTTCCAAGACCAGGTGAAACAGGCAGACCACCGACTTGTTTGCCTGGTAAACCGTCGAAATATTCCTTACTTGGCGATACGGTCGAAAACAAATTCTCGTAAGACGAAGGCGATGCGTGCGGGGTATTATCCCCAGAGCGAGAGAGGAATATAGTTTTCGTTTTGCGCGGGGGAGTGGACGGTGCTCTGGCATCTGGCGGTAAAGGTAAAGGCGAAGGCGGAGAAGAGGATGGAGGATGTATATCGACGATAGGTGTTATAGCTTGTTCCTGCTGCTGCTTATTCTTCTGCTTCTCGGCTTGTATCTGATTTCTTCTGGACCTCAGCATTGGTACTCCACTTGATAGGGCATTGGCGCGAGTTGAGCTAGTAGAGCTACTTGAGCGTTTCATTGGTGGAGGAGAAGGGGACGGTGATCTTGAAGCTGACGAGAACATTGTTGTTGCTGTTGCTTTGACTGATGCTGAAGCTGACGAGATATTTCGCGGGGAAGTCCTAATCCGCCTCGGTCCCAAATCCTGCTTGGTTCTCTTGGAGATTGGTGATCCATCTTCAACTGCTATTCTTCCCTTTTCCTTCCCCTTTGTACTGGCCCTCGTCTCACTGCTCAGATCGATATCTTCGTCCGTGTCGTCATCGCTATCCCCAGCTAAAGCTTCCGCCTTTCGTTTATCTCGAATCACCGCAGCTCGCCTAGAGTATACTTTCTGTGCCGATAGACTTGCTGAGCGCATCACCCCGCTGGGAGGGGATGGAAGGGGCGAAGAAGATCCGGCCATCATGTACAGTGGATGACAGACAATATCGTGTTCGCTGAACGATGGGATGAAGTCAAATTGAATGGATGGAGGATTGAGAAAGAGGAATGAGAGGATGAGCTGAAGTAGGTGATCAGCCCACCGAGCGTTACCAGAAGCACCAGAGCGATAATCGTAGATGAACAATACAACTCGTTCTCCTCCGGGACGATTGAGAACAAGATCCAAGGGAGAAAGGGAGGTTTGCTAGTTGTACAAAGATACAAGACCAACGGAAGGATGTGAGGATGAGTGCAGTGCTTTAGTTTAGTTGTCCAAAGCCAAAACATTAGTCCAAACAAGAGGCCCCACATGAGTCATATTCGGTAATCTCCGCCCATGGTCTGTGGTCCATGGTACTCGAGTACATATACATCCATGGTCATCCTCGATATCGAGGTCGTACATAAGGCTATACACACATTCACATCGTAATACATGGTCATGATACTCTTTCAGACACTGTCCTGGGTATATATACTTTTTCTTTCTACTCATCATCGTCATCGTCTAGATCCGACAGATCGACATAAGCAGCCTTTTTAGCCGCGCCTCGTCCTGCCCTCGGTGCGGTCTTTCGAGGCGCTACAGGGGAAGGCTCAAAGGCGTCGATGTCCATACTGCATTGCATCCATTCGTGCCGATCAGTAACGGGTAGACCTAGTCATATACTTCAAGATGGTCACTTACGAATCATCAAAATCAGATTCACTCTCCTCTTTAACCTTCTTGGACTTTGTAGGTGCTTTAGCCTTTGCCTTAGTGGCTGGTTTCGAGGGTAGTATATCCATATCAGATTCATCCGAGACAGGCGCAGCTTTCTTCTTGGGTGCAGCTTTCGCTTTCGGCTTAGGCTTGATGGGCGTATCGTCAGAATCGTCTTCGATGATACTGGCCACATCTGGTTTCGATTTCGTCACTCCGGTCGATAGTGTCGCTTTTGCTGCTGAGATGGTATACACTGAGTTCACGAAGTCAGTATTTTGCGCTTCTGTGGGGCACTGAGATGACTCACTATCATCGTCCGACTCGTCAAGATCCATCTTGGTCTCTATCTTGGCTTTGGGCTTCGAAGCAGCTAGTTTCTTGCTTGGAGGCTTGATATCTTCATCTGAGACATTCGTGCTGTGATGCGCAACATGAGCGGTATTCTTCGTGATGTTGGAATTGCATCAGACTCACCTGTCACGTTTCACGGGCGATTTCTTGACAGGAGAAGCCTTGGGCTTAGCTTTTGCTCTAGGCTTAGCGGCCACCTTGGGCTTAAAGTCGTCTTCTTCATCATCGGTATCCTCTCCAGCCGCGCGCTTCTTCTTCTTGGCAGCGGCCTTGATAGCTCCCTTCGTCTTGGGCTTGAGACCCTTGGCGGCGAGGATGTCGTTGTCCAAGCATAGCTGTCATACAGGTGGTCAATGGAAGTGCAAAATCGCATTGAGGACGATCCCTTACCTGCCATTCCACAAGGAATTTATCGAGATCAGTATTCCAGATGTCCTGCGGGGATAGCTTGAGAAGCTCAATGAGTTCCGCTTCCTTGGCATCGCGCTCAGCGAGAAGTTTGTTGACCTGTCGCGACACGCGTGTCAGATCGATCTTTTGAACTTCGAGGATTAGAGACGCACCTTCTCTACGGTCAAACTCCAGATAGCCATACCAAGCAAGTAATCATAATCACTGGCCATACCTTCTTCCTCTTCTTCGAGAGCGTTCTCAGTCTCGCCAGACTCCTTGGCTACAGCCTTTTTGGGGAAAGGTCTGAACTTCAATGCCCGTAATTCGTCAACGATGACCGATTTCTTCTTGTTGTTCACGATCAACTCCTTGGCTATGATCATGTTCACAAATCGAGCTTGATTGGAAAGCTTCTCGAATTGCTTATTTAGCTCATCGGCGAGCCATTGCTATAGATTCCGAGACATCAACGCAGAACAGATGGCATGATCGAGTCTACCAACCTTTCTGAGACCATAGAACTCTAATCGCTTGCCGAAGAAGTCCGCCAGGATATCTTCCGCGTTGGCGTACTTTCTGATCTTCCCATTGAGATCGAAACAGACCATATTAGCGGTACTGATGGTCGTGCTCATCTTGAAACGTTTTTCAAGGCCTTCTTCTTCCGCAGCTTTCATAGCCGCCTCGCTGAGGTGCAACTTGAAGTGTACAGTCGACTCTGTGTGATGCTCCTCATAATCCTATTTGGAGCAGATCAGCAAGACCTCCACTCTACAACGCTCGCACTCACCTTGATGGTCGAGGGCACTTTCTCCGTGCCAGTGGTCATCTCCTCAATCATCTCCTTGAAATCCTGAGTCCATTTTCGGATTGGCAGCTCGGTGATTTCGATAGTCTTCTCGTCAATCTTCTCAATAATACCGCTGACTTTATACTTGTCTTGCTCGATCCGCTCAATAGAGCCCTGAAGAAGCGGATCAGACCTCTTTCCCGATTGAAAGCGACAATGTGCTCACCTTGAAACCTCGGAACCAGGGGTTCATCTTCTCAGGTTCCTCGCCACGCATCATTCGACGGATGTTCTCGACAATCTGAACTGGGTTATAATTTGGGATAGACGTGCTCCAACCTATCAGACGCGTCAATTGGCCATCCTGTGCCATTCCGTCAGAGACAGCTCACCAGTTCCAATACCATCTGCACCATTTATCAAAACCAGGGGAACGGTAGGCATGTAGTAGTCTGGCTCGATGCCCATACCTTCTTCGATGAGGTAGCTGAGCAACCCTTCGTCGGCCGGATGGAAAATCGCTCGGGTCATACGCGGTATGGCAGTGTAGATATAACGAGGACTGGCAGCATCTTTACCACCCTAGAGCGCCATATTTGTCAGAGAAGTCCGATCAACTGCAGCCATACGGACTCACTGAAAGACGTGTACCGAATTGACCATTGGGAGCAAGCAAGTTGATGTTGTTACTTCCGACAAAGGTCTGAGCTAGGCCAACAATCGTTGATGCCAAAGAAGCTTCACCGTGGTGATATGCCGTTTTCTCCGATACGTAACCGACTAACTGAGCCACTTTGATTTCCTTGGTCAGATTTCGTTTGAAAGTCGCGAACATGACTTTCCGTTGACCGGGTTTGAGACCGTCTGCGACTGATGGGATGGATCGCAAATTATCGGCCATGGAGAAAAGGATGAGCTCCTTGTTTACGAAATCCGATATGGGAATAACGTCGGTATCGTGGTCAAGGAAAGTTCCAGGCTGTAGCACAAAACTCAGTACAATCGCTCAAGCAGTCTACCGTCAGAACGCACCTTGAATTGCCTCAACCACTCCTTACGATCGTCGGCCTTCTTCTTGCTGAACGCCATATCGATCAAACCCCTGTCTTCTGTCTTCAGCGTGTCGAAAGCAAGTCGATGTCGATCGAGATCGGCGAAATACTTCTGGGCATCCTCCGCCTTACTTGTTCCTAGACCCTACGACAGAGATTCAGTATAGCGTTCACGATGCTGTTACGGACACCGGACTGACTTTGTAATACTTGGATTCCCACCCTCGCCCATCGTTGTTCTCGGCTTTCCATTCCTCGTATTGAGGCATAGTATAGAATGTGTGCTCTTGCTTGCCCTTCCATACTTTGACGATAGGTGTGATAAATTCGAGAAGGAAATTAGGGATTCGCAATAGCGAAGGGTACGCGTGATCGAAGAAATTGATAAGAAGACCTTTGATATGAGAACCATCATGATCCTATATATTGCATCAGCCTGTGTCCTCAGTCAAGTATACGATGTGCACTCACCTGATCGGTCATAATCATCAGATGTCCATAACGTAGACTGTCGGTGGTAGTATAATCTTGTTTATGTTTGAGACCTAAAATCTGCCTCAAGTGGTTCAATTCCGCATTCTTGACGATCTGCTCGTGCCCAGCTTCTCGCACGTTGAGGAGTTTACCACGTAAGGGGAAGACACCATAGGTATCACGACCGATGACACTTAGTCCCGAAACCGCCAAAGCTTTGGCAGAAAGACCTTCGGTCAAAATCAAGGTGCAGGCTTTCGAGTTCCTTCCCCCAGCTTGATTCGCATCCTCGAGGTTGACGATACCGCCGACTCTGAAGAAGTTGTAGATCAATAACGTGAATTGAGTACCCCATAAGCAAAGCCAACCTACCGACTTCGCTTGGCACCATCGGACTTCTTCATGATCTGATCCTGCTTGAACTTAGCCCAGCTCAAAACATTATCAATGATACCGGTCTTGGTGACTACCATAGGATTTGCAAGAGTCAGTCTCATGGATCAACCACTTTGAGTTCCACTTACCCTTCTTGATAAAATCTTCCGAAAGATCACATTTACTTCCGAAAGCACTGGATTTCAATGTCAGGTTTTCCTTGGTTTGCGAATCAAAAGTAGGATTTTCGATAAGAGCGTTGACGAAGATCCACATATGGTTCTTGACCTGGAACGGCTTGACAGGAGCTGCCTTGTTCTTCTTCTTGATCTGCTCTAGTAGTTTGTTCGCTAGCTGTGTCGCCACCATGTCGACATGGGTACCACCTTTGGTTGTGGCGATGGAATTTGCAAAGGACACTTGCTTCATTTCTCCATCAGAAAGGGTGAATGCAATCTCCCATCGCTTGCCCGCTACCTCGTATACAAGAGGTGGTTTGGCCATGGTCATACCCTCGGCTGATGTAGCTGCACTTGCGGAGTTGACATACATTTCGACGTACTATACGCGACGTCAGCTTCCAGAACGCTTCAACGAACGACCCACTAACCTGTTTGAATCCCTTGATCTTGAGTCGTTCGTCGTTCAAGAACACCTTGATATCCTTGACTGTACCGGCCATATCGTATACTCGTTTCATCAAGAGCGCATTTGTGTCATCATCAATCCCTGTCATACCAAATCGCGGCAGATCAGGTGCGAACGTGATCCTGGTCCATTCCTCGCCTTTCTTGTTCTCGGTGATCTGCAAAAGGAGAATGAGCATGCATTCCATACGTTGGTCAAAACGCTCACCTTTGGTGCACCCTTCTTGTCCATGTTATTTGAGAAGACCTGCTTGTACTTCTTTCCGTTGACCTTATCGGCGGTTTCCACAACTACAGCTCATGTCAATCTACGTCGAGAGCTACGATACTGCTGCCAGCTCACTAAATTCGTTGGAATAGATGTTGGCTAATTTGGCACCATAACCGTTACGACCTCCAGTCAATTTCTTCTGGTCATCATCGAAATTACTTCCCGCTAGTCTGCAGTTCAAGCTCATCAGCAGTGAACCTCGAACAGCGAAAAATATACTGACAGATGACCGAAGATGAGTTCCGGAATCATCACTCCTTCCTTCTTGTGCATTTCTACCGGTATACCCTTTCCATTGTTGTATACGGATATGGTACTCTTCTCCCGATCAATCGTCACTTTGATCGAGTCCATCGAAGCGTCATTGATCTATAGAATCGTAGTTTGGATATGTCAGCCGATGCAGACAGACGAGGCATAATTTTCACCCCGCAATACTGACCTTATTATCCGCTGCATTCACTAAGATCTCATCGAAGATCTTCAGGAAACCAGGAACGAATGTTATGTCTCTGCCGCATCGCATTTCTCTCGTCAGCGAAAATGCCTCCTAATCCAGCGAAAAATACAAGATGATTTACCTGTAGATCATTCCCTTGGTTTCTTCGTCAAAGACCCACATCTTCTGAGAGATAGCTTCCACAGAACCAATATATGTATCAGGACGTTTAAGTACATGTTCCCGTTGCGACAGCTGTAATGCTCATCAGCTCGTGTCGTTGTCGTAGTCGTTCCCTTTCCCTTATTTCATTTGTTTGCACATACCAAAAAGATGAATTTGATTTGAGCAGACGTACTTTCTGGTATACCTCGCTCGCACTCTTATTCTTCGCCGGCGCAGCATTACTTGGTCCAGCTCCAAAATCATCCTCATCATCATCTGCGACTTTCGCTTTTTTAGGCTTGGCTGGCGAGTCTACGAAATCCGACTCGACCTCAGAGATTGAATCATTCGGTAGATTCTTGCTTGCTAGAGGTGTTTTCTTCGCTGTCGTGGCCTTCTTCGCAGCCGGTGCCTGCAGATCTCTCGTCAGCATGTTCGAGACAGGTGAATGATTAGCGGTGGACCTACTTTGGGTGCTTTGGGAGCAGCTGCCTTCTTCGCTGGTGCTTTCTTCTCCACAGCTGCTTTTTTGGCATTGGTTTTGGCAGGTTGAGCTACGTAGCCATCAGATTCACTGCCGCTATCAGCGACGACGAAGCCGTCGGATTCACTATCGGACATGGTCGCTGTTCTGTCGTGAGTGTGAGTGTGATTGTGATTGTGAGCGTGCCTTGCGATTGTCCGGAAAGAGGTGATCAAGGAGGTCGATGATTGTGAATATGAAAAGACGGGTGCCGGTGGTCGAGGGCCGAATACTCTGAAAGACTGTAAGTGTGGTGTAGACAGACGTGTGGAAGAAGAAGAGAAAGGCGATAGGAAAAGTCTAGCTGATGGCATCTACCATCTCATCAGCTTAATAGTCAAGGAAAAGTAGATGAGATGGAAATGTGATTTCAGTTATTGCTTTCTCTCTGGTCGATCAGACGCGTCAATGCGTAACTCAACTGACTTTGTTTACATGCTCGCCGTTCTGCAATATTTCACCCACCCATTTATCATTTGCTACCACTTGCACGCCAAGACGTTTCCCGACCTCAGAGATGAATGCATTGTGAATCTGTCTTTGCTGACCGGCACAAGTACACCATACATACCAATCCGCTGTTATCTGAAAGGCCAGGTCAAGATCAAAAAGAGATACATTGTATTGCTATTGCTATTGCTATTGCTATTGCTATTGCTATTGCTATTGCTATTGCTATTGCTATTGCTATTGCTATTGCTATTGCTATTGCTATTGCTATTGCTATTGCTATTGCTATTGCTATTGCTATTATTGATTTATTAGGGAAACGTAATTAGGATGTACTGATATATAGTTTATCGAGAGGAACAGGAAAATCAAGTGAATAATATCATGGCCTAGTATCCAATAAATCTCATTCTACATCTACTCTGAGACGAAAGAAGCCTCGTTGAACAAGTATCCCTTGACTGCAGTTGTCTCTCCGTCCACCTCTACGTTGAACGTCGCCGGGTTATGGTACTACACAGCCAATCACGTATGTTGTTAGCGATGCTCTTTCTCCCTTCCAGATGTTCTCGCGTCTTATTCCTCCTCAATCCTCAAAGACGACTCACTTGGTAAATGTACGGTTTGGTTCCCGTGACAGCCGCCAAACCCTTTCTAATCACGTACGGGATCTCCGCTAACACATCTACTTTCTCAATCAACCCGCCTTCTCCCACTATAGCTCCAGCGACGTCTTGCGTTACTTTAGCTGTGACAATCGACTTCTCCGAGCCGGACCCTTCTTTGGGAGCTGACCATTGGAACTCGATTGACGAAGGGACAGCATACCCGGTCTCTTTGTCCTTGATAGCTTGTTTGTGGGTCGCAGAGGATATCGAGCCTGTAAGACTTGCTGGATATGCATCCGGTGACGAAGCTGGCGAATGCGTTTGACCGGTCACGGTCAATACTGAGTTCTCAGATGCTTTGGTAGAATAGACAGCTCCGATGTTGACTTTGGTTCGACCTGATTTGGCGCCTTTGGGTCCGTAGTCGTCCTGATAGCCAGCGTAGAGAACTTTCAGTGAATGCACTGTTCCCGGATCTTCGACAAGAAGGGACTTACGGTAGTCTCGAACTCCATCTGGACTGCTCGTACAGAGCCTAGCTTAGGATCTTCGGCTCCTGGTGAAGTGGTGAAGAAGGCAAAGTTCCATCTTGATGCGACCTAGGACAAGTAGGGATTCAGAGCCTTTGGTGTCAGCATTTCTGGTTCGCCTGGAGCACGGAGTATATGCAGAAATGGGACAGCGCAAGCTTAAATGAGTGAATCCGCAAATGGACTCACCAAATTCGGTCGCATACCCTGAATGGCATGTACGAACATCCCCTCACCTCTTGCGTCTAGTGGTTTCTCATCGATCTTGATTGTACCGGAAGACTGAGCAAGAGGGTGGAATCGGCTATAATGTAAGATCAAAATGCCCATCAGCATACATGATCCCTGATGTATCGCTTCCTGGCCAATAATGTGTTTCGAGTTCAGTGAAGAGATCTAATGACTGACTGTACAACGAATCCATCTCTTTTGGACTCATCTCTATCCTTTCCGAAAGTCGAGATTCCACCTTGGGCACCTTGACCAAATTTGAATCCGGGCGCATTTGCGGGTCTCGTGAAAGTCAAGTCTAATGTGACGCCCTTATCAAGGTTCGCTGTGATATGGTATGATTCTTCCGTTTTGGGCGAACCGGTGTGTCTGATTTCCTGTCACACATCCAGTATAAGCTGATGTGAGCCGTTATGTTTGATAACCAATTACGTTGCACATGACCTACAAATTGATCAGTTTTCAAGTTTTGTTTATCGAATTTAGCTCCACTAGCATTGATCGACCTCCAAGTTGATTGCTTGGTGTTGGGGTTGTACACCTTGAACGTCATCTGGGTTGTAGCAGGTACCAGGAATATTCTGTAAACGCCATGGAACGAAAGTTAGCTTGTTTGGTCCCTTTGCCACCGGACTGATACTGCATTCTCAGGCTGATGAAAGTCAAATGAAGCGCTTTGGTGAGGATGATAGATCTCTGCTACCCACCCGACATAGGACCAGATAAGCTGGACCATCACCCAAGTCCCATCTTCTAAGACGGTGTACCAAATCTGAGTTTCAGTTTGGAATCCCTTGTTCGAGGTGTTCGCCCACTGCATCAAACAACGAAGTGGTCAGCGTAGATTCACAAGCTCGCGTCTTCTATTTAGGTGAGGAGGGAGCCAAGCAAAGGTGCGAAGACAATGCTTACTGCTGTATCTGCCGAAGAAAGTTCTCCGAATCCGCTCAAGTAAGAGGTGACAGGGTAGAAATTCGGTACATCCTTAGAAGAGTTCGATGATTGTCTAAAGCGACACTCATCGTTAGTTGAGCAACGTCGTAGCAAAGAGCGTGTACGGACTCACGAGAACCAGGACATGGTGTTTGTTCTCTCCTTCTATTGTAATGAGATGTTTGTAAGCTGAAAATGAAGTTGATGATGCGCTAGGAATCTGATTGATTGATCGATTGATTGACTTGTGCTAAAGATGAACGATGATCCGAGCGAACGCGCCCGAAACCCATCCATCAACCCATCAACAAAAGACACTCGTAGACTATTATTTATTTACTGCAAACGTCATTCCCGATCGGTGCCGTCTTACGTAACATCCCACAGCTCAATGAGTCTGTAACTTGTTCTTGGAAGGATATGTATATACAACTGTGATGCATATGTGCTATTCATGAGAGCAAACAGATGCAATATCGTGCGTTTGTATGTGACTACTTGGAAAAAGCTTCACCTGTCATCCTTCCGATATCGTTCTGGGTTGCGCGACCTCTCTCTTTTAGGCGATATTGACCTTGTTCTATCTCGCTCTCGCTTGACAGGCGGCGTGCGGGATCGATCTCTTGCTCTGTGGCGATCTTCCTCGCTCCTACGAGCGCTTTTCCTGTGCTCATCTCGATGATCGTCGTGCCGCCTATCTCGCTCACTTCCATGCCTATCTCCGTCCCTATCCCTATCCCTGCTTCTCGGCCTCTCATATTGATCTCCTTCTCTATCTCGCTCATCGCGATATCTCGAACTTCTATGCCTATCTCTATCCCGCTCCCGCTCATAATCATCGTCGTCACCCCTATGCCGCCTCTCACTGCTTGAGCGATGTGATCGTTTTTCCTCTTTCTTGATTTCCTTCTCGACCCGCTTCAACGCTCTTTGCTCTTTTCGCAGCCTACAAACAGGGTGCGAAAAGCGAACAACATCAGTATCCAGTTGAGCCACTATCAAGCAGATGAATCCCGTGAGGGAAAAGCACTAAGAAGGCAATGACACTTACGCCTTCTCTCTTTTCCTTTCCTCCTTTTCCAGCCTTTCAATCTCTTTATCCCGCTCATCCTGTCCGATCACAGGTATATCATTGGCTCCTGTCCCTTCGCTGTCCCGTATCTTCGGAGGTAGTCCCAAAGCAGCATTCAGTGCATCTTCCTCTTGTTCTTTCAGACGTCTGATCTCTGCTGCTTTTTCCCTTGCAGCTCGTTCTTCGTCGTCGTCCTTGATTTCTCGGTTGTACCAATGTATATCTTGATTTTTCTGCCATCGACCCACAGGAGCATTGACCGTATGTCCCAAGTAATTTTCTACGACACCAAACACGCAAGCACATAATAGTAAAATCAGCCTTCTTGATACCGGTAAGATGAAATGAGTTGACACACCTCGATGTTTGTCATTGGCTACTTGAGACCAACGGAAGTCGCCTTGACCACCTCGAGTACCTGTCCGAATCTGGTCAGCTTTGCCTTCATCCAATCCGGTATAAGAAATCCGGCTAACCTCCTCGTGTGGGTCCGTCGTACATCTTGCTGTTGAAGTAGTAGCTGGATGGATATCAAAATAAAGGTTTCAAGAAATATCAGCTATCATACTTTACGCGTAAAACAACAGGTGGCAATAACCGGTACATGTGCTGTATGAGTACGCCACAATGAGGTAATTCCGGTGATGACCGTGGTTTGATCCCGCACTGTGCTCCTGTTGCTGTTGCTGTTGTTGTCACATTCATCATACATCATACACGTCCAAGCTGAACATCTGTATGCTGGTTGTCATCGCTCACAAACCCATCAAGAAAGATATAGCAGCTCATCTCACCTCGTCATCCGATTGACTACCCCTCTCTCCTCTTTGCCTCTCCCTCCTGCTGCGTGGGCAAGGACGACTACGGTGAGGCGTAGAGCCAAAAAGAAGCCACTCCAATCGGAACTCGCAACGAACAACCCTCAGCTAAACCTCCTTTATTCTCGATCAACGACGTCACGCCTCAACTCTTACTAGCTTCTCAACCCACCATCACTCATTCAACATTCTGCAGAAGCATTCTCACCATTATACAACTTGAGCGCAGTCAAATATGGGTGGTGTAAGCAGTTGCTGTAAGTAGAATCACTGCCGCTTGTGCTTGAATAGCTGGGCCAGGTGCTGATGCGGCTATTTACGCGACGAATAGGCGGTCCAAGGCGAAAGAACAACTATGAGCCGTTGTTGCTTGAGAATGAGCGGGAGGCAGTAGCAGACTTACTTCAATACCTCGAAAGTAAGCCTAAAATCCCCTGTTCATTTGTCTCGAATGACATCGAGGTATACAATCCATGCGAGGATCGTTCATTGACGCGTCATACGGAACACAGACCGAACGACTACCAATTTCTTCTCCGGATCACCTTTAGCGGCTCTCACGACACTCTCCTTCTCTGACAATGTAGACCTGCAACGATCCGCGGCACTGGCGTTTGCGGAAATCACAGAAAAGGAGGTCAGGGAGGTCGGAAGGGATACATTGGATCCTGTTTTATATCTGTTGACTTCGCACGATCACGAAGTTCAACGAGCCGCCAGTGCTGCACTGGGTAATCTGGCCGTCAACGGTATGTCGCAAGCTAGCTACTTATTCGGCGAGCAAGCATGTCGACGTAAGCTGACATATGGCATGATTTAGCTGAAAACAAGCTGCTCATCGTTTCGCTTGGTGGATTGGAACCGTTGATCCGACAGATGTTATCGTCGAATGTGGAGGTGCAATGCAATGCTGTGGGCTGTATAACTAATTTGGCGACTCACGGTAAGTCAAGATGCGCTGTTCGAAAGAACGATACGAACTCGCAGCTGACAATCTGGAATATGTAGATGAGAACAAGACCCAAATTGCCAAGTCGGGCGCCTTGATCCCTTTGACTAGATTAGCCAAATCAAAGGATATGAGAGTACAGAGGAATGCTACTGGAGCTTTGCTGAACATGACACATTCAGGTAAGTCAGCTTTTGCACGACCTTCCAAGTCACGTCAGCTGAATGGACGCTTCGTGAATAGATGAGAACCGTCAACAACTCGTTTCGGCCGGTGCTATACCTGTTCTCGTCAGCTTACTCAACTCACCTGATACCGATGTGCAATATTACTGCACAACCGCCTTGAGCAACATTGCTGTTGATGGTGAGCAAGCTGGGATTGACAAAGAACCCGTCGAGATACTGTGATTTCAGCTCATTCACGCTCAATATCAGGCACGAATCGCAAACGATTAGCATCATCTGAACCGAAGTTGGTACAGAGTCTCGTCCAATTGATGGACAGTCAGAGTCTGAAGGTTCAATGTCAAGCTGCTTTGGCACTTCGAAATCTCGCTAGTGACGGTGAGTTGTCTGTCTTAAGCAGTTCGCTGTGCGCATGCTCACAACTCATACATTTCCTGGCTATAGAGAAATATCAACTGGAGATAGTCAAGTTCGACGGTCTCAAACCACTTCTGCGCCTACTTCACTCATCATATCTTCCACTGATCCTTTCTGCCGCCGCATGTGTACGAAATGTGTCGATTCACCCTGCCAACGAATCTCCCATCATCGACTCTGGATTCTTACAACCGTTGATCGATTTATTATCGTTTGACGAAAACGAGGAAGTCCAATGTCATGCTATTTCTACGTTACGCAATCTGGCAGCTTCCAGTGAAAGGAACAAGGGGGCTATCGTCGAGGCGGGTGCGGTCGAGCGTATCAAGGAGTTGGTCCTCACTGTGCCGCTAACTGTGCAGAGTGAGATGACTGCTTGTGTGGCCGTTCTGGCTCTCAGTGGTGAGTCTTCCCTGAATCGGATTGGCTCAGCAGACAAGAAGGCTGATGAGTACTTGATAGACGATCTCAAACCTCAATTACTCGAGATGGGTATCTGTGAAGTGCTCATTCCCCTCACCAACTCATCGAGCGTTGAGGTGCAGGGTAACTCTGCTGCAGCACTGGGTAACCTGTCATCTAAAGGTGAGCACAGCCAAATTGTAATCCAGTAGTCTAGCTGACAATTTGTCATACAGCTGCCGAGGACTATGCACCCTTCAATGCTGTATGGAACAAGCCCGACGGTGGATTGCACGCATACCTGGTCAGGTTCTTGAGCAGCGCCGACATAACGTTCCAACATATTGCTGTATGGGTGAGTACCCATCGGCTGTCTCTGGTCCGACATAGGATCCGTGGAGCTGACGCAGAACATTCTTGTGCGTATTACAGACGATCGTCCAGCTTCTCGAAGCCGAAGATGACCAATTAACAAATAACATCCGCTCATCGCCCATCCTCATGTCTTCTATCCGCCAACTCGCTACTTCCCCGCCGCCTTCAAGGGGCGGCAGAGACCTGACGCAAGGGTCAGAAGGAGACGATGATTACGAGGATGATGGACTGGACGGGGAAGGTGAAGGAGAGATAGCTACCCTCGCCCGAAGGATTTTGGATTTGACTGAAGATGTGGGCAACGGGAATGAGGGATCGCATTTCTCCCATCAGCCTGAAGCGTCAGGAGGTGGGGGTGGGGCAAGTGGGGGAAATGTGGGTAGTCTGGGGAGTGAACATGCTGCGTTGAGAGCTAGTGTTCATCGAGCGTTAAGCGGGGGTCATTAGTGGGAGATTCATCAAACGAAAAAGGTTTATAAGGAGTAGGGAAGATTGCAATTTCACATTGCGTTGGAAGGATGAAGAGGACAAAGCGAAGTCGCCCATCTATCGACTAGTTTCACAGCAGAGATAAAAAGACATATACTTGTCGACAATACCACTTTATACGATATGGCCCGAACTCGATTCTTTACCTCCATCTGAACGCGAACGTTTCTACGACTGAGACACAATTTATGCACGACGTCGACGCATGACATCAGGATTCGGCTTTTTCTAGTTTCTAGCTTAATACGTATCTAGTACTCTCGGTGTATTATGTATTGTATCGTACTCCTACCCCTAGTATGTCCCCCTGCGCCGCGCACTTATCACTCCCAGCCAGGTCTGTCAACAAGCAGTCAACAGTGGAGATGCAACGTTTCTTCTGGTGCAAAAATCGATGATACCCGATGACTCAGCTTAGCATGCACTACTTCTTTTTGTGTAATGGCAACGAGGCTGTATCGTGATGAGCTGAATAAGATACTGTACATGGCACACGAAAAGTCCAACTCGAACGCAGAAACCAAAAACCTCAAGGGGAAACATGGTTTCCGCAAATGTCATACTACCTGAATACTGGCACTGCAGGACACTGAACACATCGGCATCCATGATCGTCAACCAGCGAGCCAGTATCAACATCATGAACCCAGTGTCTCAGAACCATCGCTCCAAATATCAAGCTCAGGACCTGGGGTAGCGTCGCCTGAACTCTTGCAGTGAGCCATGAGGCATGAGATCTTCCAGGTCCTTTTATCTGTCATGGAGAGCATTCCTGATCAATTCCTCCTCCGTCGGATCTTCATTGTCAGCGTAACCCTCCGGCAAGTATCTCTCCTGGTCCCAATCTCGTACGATCCCAGAAAGAGCATGATCGACTCTGTCGATGTTACCGTAATATTGAGCCATGGTGGGTCCGGGATCTGTAGTCGTTCCGCCACGCGCCATCACCGCTCTGTTTCTCGAGGAACTGGCAATCCCACTCCAATAAAAGTCTCTGACCTTCAAATACCATCTCCTGCGGGCGGATTTGGCGTATGACCTCCGAGACGGCTTCTGGGATCGTGACCGCTCTTCCAAGTGAGGAGTCCTCATATCCGGTCGCAAGCGGATCATCGCGGTAGAATACCTCGGTAAGATGAGTCAATCTATCGGATTCTGTCCGTCTGACACCCCACGAATACTCTTTTGGAGTAGCATATCTGACTACCTCTGCATAAAAGTCTTCTGACATCAGGTCTTGTTGTTGCTTGCGGGTGAGTCGGCTCTGTTTGACAGCAGTGGCAAGTATCATATTGAATTTCCAATCTAAAAAGTCTGGATTGTGCGATAGTGACCTCAAGAACCGCTTGGTCCCTTCTCCATCCGGCGAAGGCTGACCCGATCGGAAATCAGGACACATATCGAGGTTGATGGAGAAATGTCCAGTGCTTTCTTGTTCGTTGAATGCTGTTCTCACCAGATCGGCTGCGTTTTGGTAGACATGCCATTCGGCAGGATACAAAAGGGTATCAACCCTTTCCTCTCTGTCACCAACAACAACAACAGCATCAGCATCAGCAGAAGACGCATCGTCGTCCAGCCGACCACCAAGTTGTTCTTCGTGAATTAAAGCTTGGAGCGAGCTGTGATACTCCGCTTTCATCCTGGGGAGGTTTGTCTTGTCGAGTGCCGCTAGAGACATGGTCAGGGCGACCAAGAAGCTGTCTTCGTGGAAACGGCAGTACGTCATAGTTGGACCGTGTGAAAATAGGTTCCCACCACGAGTCAGCTGTAGGGACGACTGATAGCTCTTGTTTGGGTCGATCGTGTACCTGCGACTGCCACGCATGCTGGCCTCGGGCGGCAGCTCAACTGGGGATTGCAGAGCAGCTTCTGTCGTGTCGTCGGGAGGTAGAAGGAAATTTGAGTCATCAGGATCCATTATATCGCTATACGCAAGCAGGGTGAGAGGCACGTTTGGGGATTAGCCTCGATCATAAATCGCAAAAACCACCAAATACTTGTGGGCAGTAAAAGGCGATCTGATGATTCAATAAACCGTTAATAATAGTACTCACTCGTGTTCTGAAAGAAGCTCCGTGTCAGTCTTTGAGCCAAAGAAGGAGGCACCATATTGGCTACTGAATTGGGCCATTTCCCGAAGATAAAGTTGGCGGGCTTCGGTAGCGTCTTTAATTTCCTCGGCTCGGTCGGACGGATCGGCGAAGGACATAGCTTCGCGCATCCCTTCGTCACCCAATCTGTTCATAGTCACCTCCAGGAACTCCCTCAAGGGTGGTCCCTGTCCATCAGAAGACCAGGTAGGCGCATCAACACCGATGCTGGAAGACATGCTCGCTGTATGACAGAGTGCTCGTTTGTAGTGCTTAGGAGACGCTGTAACAGATCTGACGTCTCAGACTGTGACTGAATGTGATGTGATTAGCGAGTGTCAGTGTTAGTGTGAAAAGCACCGGTCTTCATATACGCGAAGAGCGTCTGGTGATGTAGCTGTAGAAGTCCCCACAATGCTTGGCTCGTTTGTAATGTTGTCGTCGAGCAGGATGGACGAGATGACCATGAAAGGAGGCTTCTGGCGTCATGAGTCTGAACAGCCCATGGGTGCACATTATCGAAAGGAACTAATCGCTAGAGCAGGACTCTTGATCGTCATACCTTCACGAGAGATCGAGGACTGACGGGCTGTGCTGAAACGGCTGGTCAGCATCAGCAGCCAGAACAATTGATCAGAAGGCGCAAGAAATGTATCGCATGCATTCGTTACTGCTAGGGATTAGAAGAAGCTCAGAGATTCGTATCAGACTGGTCACAGTGCGAGGGATTCTGGTGATTGGCAAGCGCACGGAAAAAGTCTTGATACAGAGGACTGACTGGTCTCACCTTCTTGGACAAGCACAGGGCTAACTTACATATATACATATATATGTATATGATCAGCTTGGAGAATGGGGAGTCCAATTGTTCCCTTCCTGTACTCAGGGTAAATTTTGAATGCTGTACCTTTAGTGCGTATCGAGAGATCACGGATCACCATGAGCCATATTATGCTGTGTATATTCCAGTGAACGGGTACTTAAGGTCCGAAGCTATCTAGTGTTTGACCCTTTGACTTCCTCATAGCACTTACGCATGCATGGGGAGGGGAGGAAGGAGAGCTTCGCTGCTGATCTATCAAGTTACTAACCTTGCTTCATCTTGACGACAAGGCGAAGGTTTCAAGTATCGGTCAAACGGGCTTGTAACCCTCGTGAAGTGGACTAACAATCCGGTTAGTGCAGGAATGGATGCATTGACACCGGTGATCGAACAGCTATTATGGATTTGCGGTGACCGATGACCACTAAGCAGGATAAGATTATCAAGCATCTGCTGTCTAAGTCATGGTCAAGCAAGCAAGGTGGGGTCAGGTATTTCTCCTGTTTTTTTCACGACTTACTACATTATTACTCACATCCACAGGTAGAGCAAGCTGGATCTCAATCTGGTTCGACCGTTACACACAGAACAGGACGACAGACCACCATGTCGAGATCCGAACAACATAGGACCGACGATCAATACGAAGATCCATACCAAGCATATACGACCCTCGCACCGCTCATTGACTCCTCATGGTCCAACAACTCAACCTCGACATTTGGGGGAGGTATACCTTCGCACACCTCTCCTTTTCAGGAAACACCCCCTCGCTCAATTCATTCAGATTCAAGAAGAAGTACGAGCGATTCCGAAGAGACGCTTCCGCTTGACCAACAGGCTCGTCTCGGTGACCGAGATTCTCCTAAAGAAGGGAGAGAAAGAGGCGAAGCCGATCGTACTGCTTATGAACAAGAACAAGTACAAACAGGAAACAAACTAGCACAATTACCTGATCTGAAGAAGAACGCCTTGCTGTTCATCTTCAGCGTCGCTACGTTCGTGGACCTGTGTAATGTCTCTGGGGTGGCCGTGGCTGTGGCGCAGATTTCGCAGGATATAGATTTGGCGATATCGCAAGCTGTTTGGGTGAGTTAGAATTGCCATCGCCTCCTGAGCTCTTGGCTCAGTACGAAGCATGACTTGTGACCTGTGACTGATACATTCTTCCTCGACCCATCGAGCAGATCATCAGTTCCTACTCGCTCTGCTTTGCGGCTTTCCTTCTGTTTGCTGGCCGACTGAGTGACCTATACTCGGCTCAAATCGTCTTCCAAGCTGGATTCCTCAGTCTAGGGGTATTGTCCTTGATAACCTCTTTTGTGACTTCGAGCAAGTGAGTCGGCTTTGAGAACAAGTATACCTGATCTTAGCGCTGATATACATAATGGCTCACAGATATGGCTTCCTGATATTGAGAGGATTAGGCGGTATATGTGGAGCTATGAGTATGTCATCACCATGCCCGCTCACGTATAATTGCCATGATGGTGAACTGGAAGGAGTCGTGCAGAGACTGATGATGGTATTCCGTTCATTCCTCAGCCGTACCATCAGCTTAGTCAGTTTATCCAACGCCCCGTCGCTGGGAATTTAGGCTCATGACATTGCATTTCTCAGTCATCTGATCGTGCATCTGTTCCCGGTACCGGAAGTGCGAAAAGCAAAGTTGGCGATCATCAGTCTGGCTGGAGGCATGGGCAATGTCCTAGGTCTGTAAGTGATGTCCCAAAAATCGAAAGATTGCCAGTCAAGGCGCTCACCTACCGATGTCCTCTGTCAGGGTACTAGCGGGACTATGCATGATATCCTCGTATAAATGGTTCTTCCGACTTATGGCTATAGTATGTGAGTTTCTTCTCTGCAGGAACTGCACTCCTCAATAGGGCATGATCTACTGGGCAAGTCCGAGCTGATAATTATTTTGCAGGTATATCACTTTCGATCCTGTGTATCATCCTTTCTCCTTACACAGGTCGAACGCACTCGAGAGACAGAGACTCATTGTCGAGATGGCGAAGACTTGATGTCCCGGGAGTGGTACTCATGATGGGCTTCTTGATCTGCTTCATCTTGGCTTTGACGCAAGGACCGATCGATGGATGGGGGTCAGCGAGCTTCATCGTTCCTCTGATCATAGGGATTTTCAACGGTATTGGATTCCTATTTTGGGGTGAGTCAAGTCGAGCTTACTGTACTGTAAAGCGAATTACGCTCCCCTGTCAGACGTACTGTTCTTGTGTTGCTCATAATTCTCTTCATTCCGTTCGCAGAATCACGAATACCTCCAAAATCAGCTGTACTGCCTTCCTCGGTTTGGCAAATTACCAATATCATCCACCTTTCTCTGACCGGCCTGATCGCCTTCTCTTTCTGGTCTACTACGCAATTGCAATATGCAACTTGGTGGCAGGAATTATTCCATTGGAAAGCTCGTAAGCGAACCATCCAGACCTCAGGCAATTTGACCATTTCGACTTCCTTACTGACGAGAAGAGGTTTGCGTTGCAGTGCATGTAGCCGCAGCTATACTGCCTCAAGGTATTGTTTCTATCATAGCTGTCATCGTCGCTCGGCGGGTCCCGGCCATTCTCAACAAGCCAAGATACTCCATCGGCGGGGTATGATCCGTACGTCGCGGCAATTTTGGGTTATTGGGATAGTTGCGCTATTTGCAGCGAGTCATGTAGCTAATCGAGGTGAATTGTTATAGTGATCAACATCTCTCTGATTCTGATGATCTTCTCTGACGGCGGAGAAGGGAACAAATATTGGAGGTTCTGTTTCCCTGCATTCCTTTTGGGCAGTTTCGGCGCTATGATCGTCCATTATACTACCGCCATCAGCATCGTGACGTACTGTCCTCCAGAGATGGGCGGTGTCAGTGGAGCATTCATCAATACTGTTGTGAGTCCAGCTGCTGCCCAATTCATTCTCACTCTGGTCGAAGTAGACGAGTCTACAAAACAGAACTGTGAGCGTTGTAAGCTGATTTATCTGAGGATACTCTGAAGGCTCAAATAGGTGCATCGGTAGCTTTGTCTGTACAAGCTGGACTACAGGACACAAGTAATGAGATACCAGAATGGAGTGTCTCAGGATCAAGGACATGGTACTTCATGATTGCTTGGGTCAGTCTTTTGGCGCTGCAATTCATCATTTTCTTCAAGCAGCCTGCGTCGCCCGAGAAAGAGCATGAACTGGCGCGGAAGAGGATCTTGGAGAAAGAGGGAGATATTGGGGTATGAGCGCGTCGAAACAAGCGATAGACTTGTCGGACCACTCATGTATATACTGGGTCATACTTGGCCTGCTAGACTCATCTGTCGAAATGTTGCATGCACTTTTTGCAGCTAAGTCACCGCAGGAGACATGTATCTACAGCTACGTTGGCTTAAACCACAAGTAACAGGAAATGGGTGCCACATTAAGCCGAATGATGCGGCGTTCAACCATATTTTGCCACCCATTTAACGCATTCATCAAGTGAAGCTATCTAATCGTCATTCGTCTCATTTTCTGCATTCTTCACCATTCTTCCTTTGAGATACCTTACAATCGCATATTCACAAGAGTTCTTGCAGGCATCACTCAGCTCGGTTCTACATCCACTGCTAGCCATCATCATCAAAAAGAGCTTACGCCGGAGCGAAATGTCAGGAACTAGTCTCAATCCAGAGCAATCCGCTCAGCTTCAGGTAAATTCGTACCTTCCTCCCTTGTTTCCTCATCACCTGGCCATGACATAGCAGCTCACACACCTGATTTGCAGGCTGAAGTCCAGCGGGAGCTTGAAAGAAGAGAATGGGCTGAACCCGAAGGTGAGCTGCAAGAGATGATTTTTGTTCGGATACAGCTAACTCTGATGCCTTGTACAGACAATGTTATGGCAGAATATATCACTGTCTTACTTGGTGAGTCAGCTCAGCGGCTATAAATCTGGGGCATTGAAATTGACGGCATGTGTCACCATTCAGCTAACGGAAGCGCACGAGGTATGTCTACTGCTTGCCAGCACTCGCAGAGTATTTGACTATGCTGACAGATGGTCATTCTAGACCGAGTACAAACCGAGATGGAAGATCTAGTAGGATCAGATTTTGACCCTGCGTTCCTAGACTGGCTTTTCTCCATTGCCAAAAACACTACATCTGCTACCTCACCTTCACCTGCTCCTGTATCCGCCTCTCCGACAGCTTCATCAGCGCAACCGGCTAGAGGACCAGGTGGATCCCGATTACTCAATACTGCCTTAGCCCCTCTGTCAGGTCAGCCTGAAAAGCGAAAACTTTCGGATTCTCAGGATGGTCAGAACAAGAAAAGGTTGTCGGACGTAGCACTGAATGCTCCTTCTGGACCCAGAAATATGGGGTCCGAGGGGAAGAGCCTGGCAGATAGGCTGAGTGGGGGTAACACCAGGGGTCGGGGTGTGGGTATAAGAGGTATGGCTGGAGGTGGAAGGGGTGGACATATGGGCGGAGGTGAGACCTGGCTCTGAAGACTTGTGTAACGAATGCAGAAACGATGTAGCTGACCCATACTTCTACCAGGATTTCGACAGAATTTCCAACAACAACAAAATCAGCAACAACCTGGCTTCATCCAGCCTGGTTTTGGACAACCTTTTATGGCGCAGGGTCAACAAGAGATGGTTGCTCAGATGATGATGATGCAAGCCAGTATGGCTCAGATGAACAATATGGTGGCAAATATGATGCAGGTGAGATACATCTATTGGACCACAACGCCCTTTTGTCGTTTCGATAGCTAATAGCAGACATCGCTCAAAGGAACGTCAACAACAGCAACAACAGATGCAATTCCAGCAACAACAGCAACAAGCCTCAGCAACATCCGCGAAGCCGGCTCGCCCACCTCAGGTCAAAGTGCCTCACGGTACCAAACTCGGTGCTCATTCAGTCTCCGGCATACCGCCTAAGACAGCTTCGACGCCTGGTCCAATACCCGACAAACCCTCTTCGACAGCTCTATGTCGATTTTCCATCGGCTGTAGCAATTCGAGATGCCCATTCAGTCATCCCAGTCCAGTGGCGGACGAGCAGACCGGTATGGTGTTAAGTGAGGAGGCATGTGAGGCATCGAAGGAATGCAAAGATGCGGAATGTATTAAGAGTCATGTTAGTCCAGCGGCGATTCTAGGTAAGTCATGTCTCCCTCACTTTCTACCCAATATATTGCTAAAAGCGCACTACAGGTGACTCGGCCGGACCGAGTCGATTGCTATGCAAATATCAAAATTGCACCAACCCATCTTGTCCATTCAGGCATGAAGACGAGAATGGCAATTCCATTCCTCCACCTGCTCTTACCGCTTCGAAAGCACCTAAACCCAAGATACAACCCGTTCCCGCGGCAGCGCCCAGCTCAGATAACGAAGACGACGGTGGTGATGGGGATGTCGAGGTTGTTATGTCGCATAAAGGGTTGATGGATGGTGCATTAGACGATACGAAGAAGGAAGTTTCCTGTAGATACGGTGAAAGGTGTACCAGGCGTGAGTCAAAAGCCCCTTCTCCACAATGAATGCATCATGCTGTATGAGTGAGCCCAGCTGATCTTGCTTTGCTCGAGGGTTCAGTGGATTGCAAATTCACCCATCCACCTGGCCGACCAACGCCCAAATTCGGTAAAAAGCCGTTCGCGCAAGCTACTAAGTCCTTCAATAAGTCTACAACATCGACGAATGGTGGTTCGATCGGAAGTGGCATGCATATGAGCAAGAAGTTCGGCTCGTCGGCTTCGGAGAAGAAATGAGATCCCACGGCCGGGGAGTTCAAGCCTGCGGAGAACAAGGAATTGGAGGTCACATACTAGGAGAGCATGAGTCACAGATAGACCAGATGACAGTAGCGAATAGGGTAGTAACTCTGTATCAACGGGCCATAGCACGCCATGCATAGGTGTAGTATAGTCTGGTTTTCCATTCTCAGTGTTCTCAGTGTTAGTGTTTTCACTGTTTTCAGTGTTTTCAGTATTTTCAGTTGCAACCAGGAGAGATATAAGCTAGCACGGGCATATGACATGGAAGCATCATCGAATGTAACATGATGCAAGACGCGAGGTGGAGGCGAACCACTTGCGATCACAATTTCCAAAGTTTGCTTCTCATTTTCTGAAACTTCTTCTTCTCAGATAAGATTTGAACCTTGTCAGACCGCCGAACGCGAGGTCGTAAGGACGTGTTGAGCATGTCCGAGTTCACACCTTTAGAGTACGATGACGGGCCATTGGTTTGGGTGAGTCCAAGACAATCCGCATCAGAGCTTTACTTCATCCATCATCCATGTCACCCGTCTCAACGCAATTGAGTGGATGTCCTTTTTCCGCTGGTAAAGACATCGTTGTGCCTGGTATGCTAAGCTCAGCTGGTCATTGATGTCGTGTATTTCTCGCTCAGGTCGATTGTGAGATGACCGGACTGGATTTCCTCAATGATCGAATCATCGAGATTGCAGTGATCATCACCAACGGAAAGCTGGAACCTGTCGACGAAGGGGTTGAGTATATCATCAATACTCCCAAAGAAGTCTTGGATAGGTGAGTCGGCTTTCTTCAACGGCTGATGAGTCCAGATAAGTCATATCGTTGTGATACCGTACTCCCACACTGTCAAAACTGGCAACTTAATCCGCTTATGCTGGAATTTACGAGCTTATGCTATCAACGAGCTGACGAGATGTCCCCCTTGTGAATATGAAATCTAGTATGAACGAATGGTGCATCAACCAACACGGTAAATCAGGCTTGACACAAGCGTGCCTCGACTCTCCCTTATCGTACGATCAAGTGACTCAAAAGGTGTTGGAGTACATACAGAAGTGGATACCGGAAAAAGGGGCTGGGGTGTTAGCTGGAAGTACGGTCCATGCGGATATGAGGTGAGCTAGGATGGTTTTAGGCAGCCTAGCCTATACCACCTTTCCCACATAGCTGGACACGGTTTCACCTACGCACTAGCTCAATTGCGCGCAGACACTACTTCCTACTACGACCAACGAAACTCTTAGCTGACGAGATGAGTGCCTTGCACCGTCGACTAGATTTATGATGATTGGCATGCCGGAGGTAATGAAGCATCTTTCATACAGGATAGTTGGTGAGTCGAATCAACGGCACCGAGACACAATTCTGTCGGAACGAAGGGGCGACCGATGTGGAATACTGATTGGACAGTCACATGGACGCAGACGTAAGCTCGATCAAAGAGATTTGTAAGAGGTGGTATCCCTCGGCCAGACAAAAGGATAAAGCTAGACGAACAGCAGAATCATCTCATCGGTACGTGACATCTCCCCTTCGGTAGGGCATCGCAATGCTCCCAGAAAGATGGTTGATAAAATATGGGATGGACAGTGCATTGGACGATATCAAAGCCTCCATCGCAGAATTGAAGTTTTACCGAGAGACAATCTTCATCCCTGTCGAGAAAAGGGATGGAAGGGGCACGACGCCTGAGAATGAGAGGGAGGGGAAGACTGCTATTTAAGTAGTCGTGCTGTGCGGCTATCATGGTATTTTGTTCAAGTTCAAAGATAGTTGATGAGCGGGGGAATATATGCCTTCGCTACATACTGCGATCTATCTCTAGGCGATGCTGTTTCTATCTTTTCCAATGGCTCGCTCATCCGTTTCCGTGTATTCAAAAGACGACCGACGAAGATTGTAACAGGTCGTATCTTCGTCGCAATACATACAGGTTCAAACAAAGGTACACTTGCAATGCTGCGGATGGAGACAAGTATGCATGTCCTAAACAAACGACTTGAACACCACCACTGCGTCTACATACTCTTCGGTCCCATTTGGCCCAGTCTTGAGCCTACCAGCGTTCGGTACTTCCCCTACCCTCTGGAATCCAAGTTGATCCCAGATAGCCAGTGACGCGCCATTATCTATCAGATCGAGGTCAAGGAAATAATGTCAGCCTTCTCTGCTTCTCATTGTTTTCCCTACTGAACGGAATGCAAGCGAAGCAGAGCATCGGGAGAGAGACGTTGAATGGGAGAAGCCAGAAAGTAAAGAAAAGAGAGAACCCAGCTCAGACTTACTCTTGTATACCAAGTTGAATACACTACCTCTATATCCCAGCTCAGGGGCGTATTGGAGATACGACCTTCCTAAGTTCAAGCCAATTTTTCGACCTCGCTGAGTGGGCGGGACCAAGAATCCACCATTCTACGTGTGGTCATAAAAATCAATATTGCGGGTGCGGCGAAAGTCAAATAAAACATTGGAGGGGAGGCTTACACAGTTCTGTTGTATGGTATGATGAAGGAGCAATTGACCATATCAGCTCGACTCTCACTCTCAGTTCAGTCAAGGTTCAAGGATGAATGGCTCACATGACTACTTCGTCCAGGATAATTCGGTTTTCTAGAATATCACACCGACGATGTTGATCAGGATCAATTTTCCTCTTATTTTGTTATCCGACTGCGGGGTGGATCATCAGTGATTTGACCCGTACTCACATATAGTAACATCCACCCAAAGCATCTTCCAGTACTTTGCCCACTAACGCTTCGCCCAACGTCCGCTTGATCTCCTCCGAAGAAGACTGGACTACTCCGACGATCGTTGTGGATCCGAAGAAATACGTCGTGAACCCCTCGAAGGATATGGGACCTTCTTGGGGATATGTCTTTCCTCCTGTGCGGTAGCATTTTTTAATCAGTATCAGCCTCAACGCAATTGTGAGGGTAGTACGCCTGGCCGTATGAGATGGAGATCACCGGCTTCGCAAGACCATGTGGGATCTGTCTGATGTGATGGTGATGGATGTTGAGATAGCTAGCTCACCTTCCAATTCCTCCGCAAATACCTTATACAGATACTGAATCACCTCCTCAGGCGCATCGGCTCCTGTTATAGGGTACGTAACCAAGCTCAACCCGTCGACCGGAAGTGGGTATGATCGGATTCCCAGGGGTCCTTTGGATTCGGGAGCTGCGATTGCACCGTAGGCTGACATGTTGGTTTTATTGATGTGTTTTTTCGTGTTGTTGCCTTGCGCTGTGGTTTCTTTCCTTTGCTTTTGCTTTTGCCTATGGGTCAGTATGTGCGGATCTGCGATATTCTCTATAATCTTCACAATTCCTGTTGCTGTTGTAGTGGATGTATCGACGTATCAGCAAAACAAATAAAAAGAAATCATTTATATACTCGTACCATTCACCTTACTCGCCGGGAATCAACTGGAAGATACCCACTACGTAATTTAGTTGGCCGCGGCCATCCATTCGTACGTACGTACGTACACGGATGACCTCGTTTTCGGTTAAGCTCCTTGAACAGTAGTATTCGTAGTGTGCGCCGTTAGGTATTTGGCGATGGCTTGATGAGACACGAATTATCTGTATGGAGACGGTTTCGGTACGATACAATCTGAGAATGAGGACTCTAGAGCCGAAGCCGACATTGATGTTGGACATGAAAGTGCATGATGAGAAAGTGATTTTAAACTATGTATGACCCGAGAAAAGATAAAACTCTATGATTGCTTTGTGATTGACCTGTCCCTGTATCTGTATCTGTATCTGTATCTGTATCTGCATCTGCATCTGCAGGTGCAGCAGAAGTACCAGATACTTCGTATAACATATTCCGATGACCCGATGAAAGATCTCTTCCCATTCCCGCTCATACGGGAGCCCCTTCTTCCTCCAATCTTTCATCTTGTCTGATCTGATGAGTCCCAATTTTTATCCTCTTTGTACCTCTTCTTCAAGAGGGACTACGGCTCGACTTTACCCTTTTTCTCTTGGGCTATCTTCCGGATTAACCCAGAGATGAATTCGCCATCGGCCTGGAGAGTATATCAACACAAGATCAGCTGGATGCTTTCTACTCAAGGCGTTAATATATCACAGAATCATCTGGCCAACATGGAGGAACACGGCGTGGAACCCATTGATCAGAAAGAAAAATACGCACAGGAATATTCGTGCTGTGGAATCCCTGTATCGCACCTACACCCCATCCATCGTCTTTCAACCACTTATCTTTCGTGAACACGTGATCGCCGTGAATCGCATAGTAGTCGTGTCTCATCAGTTCCGCTATTGTCGCGTAGTCCTGATAGTTGATCGGACAAGCTGTCAGCAGACGAAACTTCCCAGCGAATGATCTATAAAACAGCAGGGTCTTGCGTCTTCGCGGTCAACGCGATTGAGGGAGGTTTGAGCATCTCAACTCACTCTTGCGAACCCATTCGGATACATGAACTAGCGAAAGGTCAGCCGCCATCCGTAATAGATCTCATACTGAGAGGATCGACCCAACTCACTTCTAGGACCGCACTTCCAGGTCTCATCCATAAAGCATGCGACAGTCCATTCCCGTGTACTCCCATGATGATCTACGGCGCATTGATCGTGATGTCAGCTTGCGATCTGCCTGCCACCTTGAACAGACATCTACTCGAAATCAAGTGAGATCCCGTCATGAGGAGACTTACATCAGCTTTAAGCGCCAAGCAGAACTAGTTCATAAGCAGTATCAGTCATCAGCATTTGCCTACTTTTTTAGTGTCTCGTGATGGATTGTGACATGATTGGGGAGAGTGGGGCAAAGACGTAAAGACCAAGAAACCCGTCTTGGCAACTTCGTAATTCCACTCACCTGATCGACCCTACTCAGAGTCTCCATCTGCGCATCCACCCATTCAATCACACCCTCCTCTTCTAGCGCAATCATCTCGTCCTCCAGATCCTCCGCATCTTCCAGTATCAGTCTTCTGCCCGTCAATTGCCTGTTGATGTACAGCACAACAGGTACATCCGATTTCTTCCGGTAGACTGAACACCCTTTAGTCTGGACGAGCTGCTTCATCGATCCTCTGAGGGGTTCCATCCAGTCCAAAGGTGAGTTGAGGTATAGCAGATCGGCGGTCATCTTGTTGAATCGCCATGGATCTATTCCTTTGGCGTGGGCTGCCCATCGCTACGAATGAAGCAATAGATAGAACAGATCAGCATTGTTCCGAGAATCAAGAGTCAAAGTCATGATTTCGATCGCTCTCGAATCAGACCAAGCCAAGTCAAGTTCAGAACGAGGAACTCCTCAATGAATCGAACATGAGATGCTCACATCGGTTATGGTGATCTTATCAAACAGGAAGGTCATCCCTGATTTCGCCCGGTCCTCCCATAATGAAGCGTCCTCAATCGCTGTGTTGGGCATGACGGACTGCTGGAACCATGATGTGAGGCCTAGCGTAGAAGTTGGCATAGTAAGTACGTGAAAAGCTTTACTCGCCGGAATCGTCATGCAAGCTGAATACAAATAACTCACCAGCTCGATCACGCTACAATTGACAATCAATGATATTCAGCGTTTACCCATCTACACGACATCTAGATGGAAGTTGAGGTATCACTGGGACTCACCCAATCATCAGGGGTAGTCCTATACATCAACCGCCTGGGCAAGTCGGTCTCTCCGGCAGTGGTCAATACCCTCCAAGCACCTAAGAATACCTCGCCGATGACTGATCAACCCGATTGGATTTGCATAGCATTTTCAGAGTCAGCTAAGACAAGGCGATACCAAATCTTAGGTACCCAAATACGTACAATGGAAATAGTGTTTCAGAAAAGATACCGATTTCAAGCCTTTTTGATCATTGAAGAACATCTGTGTGTGCAGGACAGGGTATCAGCTATGCTAAGACATTTCTTCGATTTCGCCTCGTCCTCCATTCTGCGAAAACAACCAGCATCGTTACCGTGGACACAGTCCTTACTTCGCTTCACCACCCTCCTGCCCATCTCGTTCGGATCCTCCGGCATCTTCAGTCCCCGAGATCACACATATTCCTCGTTCAATTCCAAGATCAAATCCAGGATCGGTCTTTGCTTCTTCAATGCAGCAGAAGGCACTCACAGAAATACCATCCTTCCTAATTGCCACCCCTCCAAACCCACTCAAATCATCTTGACCCAGAACCATCACTCGCCATCTATCCAACCCGGCAGGCGGGTACTTGTTGTCGTCCGTCGGATGCGCAGACATGATATGCGTCACGTCGGGCATTGAGGACGGATTCGAAGTGAGCGCTATGAAAGTGCCGTTGCATAGGTACAGATTCTTGAAGTAGTCTATGTACACACACACAGAGACGAGGAATTATGATCAGCGCCTCATTCGTCCTACTGCAGTTTGTGAGGATGGCCAGGACTGCGATTGAGACCAATAGGATGATACAAGTGACGAAGAGGAAGAGGAAGAAAAAGACGCAGACGGAAACTGGAATGGAGATGACTCACTAAATCCAGCTACCCCTTTAACAAACTCCGTCTCTGGTATATGCGCTTCGTCGAACCGTATGAATGCATTGGAATCTACGTTGCCTGAATTCCCTCCGTTCTGCAGTCAAATCGAGCACAGAGATTTCTGTCAGCATGATCTGCCTTCGCTTCACTTTGATTCCATGTCAGCGGTAACTAATCGGTGGTCTGCTTTCTATCTACCTATTCACCTCGAGCTCAAGATGACTGTGGAACCAAGAGCTATGTATTGATTTGTGGAGCAAGACGGTGAACGATCTAGACTCACATTCACATCTAAAATTGATCCAGAATTCGCTGTTGAAGGCCACAACCCAAACCCGCCTTTACTTCTCGAGCTTGTGCTTGTACTCGAGCCAAATCCAGCTCCAGCTCCGGATCCCGTTCCGGAGATATGCCAGAACGCAAACACTCCCAAAGTGATTACCGCTCCCAGGACATACCTGTTCCCTCGCTTCGTTGACATCCTAATGGAATTCTTGACCAGCGTGAAACTCCTTTTGAAGTCCCTTTCTGTCGGTGTACTTGTGCCGGATCCGGAATCGGGGTTACTCAGTGGTCGAGTGCGAGAGAGTTCGGTGTTGGCCGAGCTGGAGGATGAGGACGAGAGATCGAATGGAGTGGAGAAAGATGGAGTCCGTCTTGATCTGTTGGTATTACCGGTATTACTGCTTTCACGTGGATGCGTATTCGGTTTGAGAGTATTGTTATAATCGTCGATGATGGGTGAAGACTGACTCTTGGATGATACCTTACGACTGATTGTCGAGCTGTCGGTATGATTGGTATAATCTATGTTGGTATTGGTATTGATATGGTGATAAGTATTTGATGGGTAGGAAGACATGGACATCTAATTATTATAATCACACGGATTTGATATTCTTGTAAACAGCTGGGTTGGGTCGGAAAATAAAGTTAACGCGCCGGATCAATCTTAGTGGTAACGCGGGAGTATCCTTATCCTGCGAGTTGCGACTGTAAGGCTATGAAAGCCTGACCACCACCAAGTCGTCGTATGAGTCAATGACTAGCAGGCGATCTGGGGCAAGTATGATACTTGTGCTCAGCCGTCTACCAGCGGAGAATCAGATGCCAAGCGGATAAGTGATAGGGCAAGGGAGCCAAAGGAGATGCGGTTTGTCACCCTTAAAGGACGATCAAGTTGATGTTGACGTTGATATTGATATTGATGGTAACTTACTTGACAAAAGTCAATGCGCAAAATGCACAGACGATGGTGACACGGTCGTATACACCTGCAGGTAGGCTACTACTAGCCACACGATTGCATGATACACCTATACCCACATTCACACCCACACTTACTCTGAGAGCACGTCCCGAGTAAGTTAGTTGAATAACGTAAGAAATTGGACCAAGCTGGTTGCAAGTTACGTTGATGTTTTGCCTAACGCGTCCAGCGTGTCGCTTTGGTGGGTGGATCAACTTGAGCCGTACCCTGAGCCCTGTTGTTCCGTTAATACACCTGACGCATGTGGTAGACACGCGAATACAAGTTGACCTGAAAACCAGAAGATGCCACATCCGAATATCGCCGTTCAATCTGTCTATCATCTCGCGTGCTTCGTTCAGCTCGTTATATGGAGTGCTCCGGCCTGGCTCGGATGATAGCTGCAGACGAGGAGTGTGAGAATCCATTGATGATGGTATTTCAATCTTGATATCTTTGTTGGGACACTCTACTCTAGCAAAAGCACAAAACGACAAAATGGCGGCTCAAGGTGAAGGTTCTGTCAGGCCTGGTCGAGGTATATCAGGGGACAAGGTGAGTTGATATCTTTACTCTGCCCTTTGCTTTCCACCTTCTCCCTTCTGCCTTTCATTTGCTACGTCCAATATCTGTCCGACATCCGTGTGAGGAGGATACGAGAAACGCATAAGCATAAATATTTAGAACATCAGCTGAGCATTGTTCTTTTCAATCTATGCAGCTCCCAATATACCCAACCTCAGAGTCGAACCCGTTAATCACCCTCGTGGAAAAACCTAATCCGCTCGTACCGTACATCGCCCAAACTCGAGAGGCCGTCACCGGTGTATTGGGCGATGCTAGAGGGTATTTACAATCTGGAGTGGGAAGTTGGATCGGGTTTGAAAGGAGAGTAGAGAGTGAGTGTATTGTAGTTTGACTGTCCTGTGTCTTGTGTATAATGCTTAATCTTCCGCTGACATTCTCACTCATCCACCTCACTTCACCTCACTTCACTTCACTTCACTTCACTTGGCCTCACTCTAACTGACTTCACTTAATCTCAATTACGTCGATGTATTCTACTGTATGGTACCATCATATCTTACGCCACTGCAGAAGAAGTAAAATCCATACTACCTCCCGACGAACCCCTCAACCCCGGTTTAATCTACATCCTGGTCTCTGGACTTTCCGGCTCCGTCTTGACCCGTACTCGGTCCTTACCTATCCGATTCCTCGCTCCTCCCTTATTCACTCTCGCCGCATTCCCCTATTTCCTACCTAAGACATCTTCTAACATCCGAAAATACCTGAGCGATATCGAGGACAAGAACTTCCCCGAATTTGCCGCGCGACACGACCGGTTCGTCTCTACCGGACTAGCCCATACTCAGATGACGATTGATCGTATAAAAGATTACGGGAGCGATGTCAAGTCGTACACTGCCAAAGGTCTGGATAGTCTCGAAAAGAATACCGGATTACAATTTAATCAAAACTTGAACACGCATTCTCAAACCCATACACCAAGAGCGACACAGACAAGCCGAGTCCAAGAGGAGTTATCGAAAGCTGCCCCGGCACAGTATGAGAGAGTGGGATATGTGGTAGAGCAGAAACCGGTAGCGGAGGTCGTCGTCCCTGTGACGCCGAAAGAGGAGAAGAAGTTGGTGTAGGGGAATAGAGGGTAGATTGGTAGACGCAGGTTCAAGCAAGGGATAATTCCGCCATAAAACCATGCTAGAATTACAGCGCGCACTGCTTAGTGCAGTTGCCCACTCTTCACAATGAAAGGAATGGCATAGAATGCACACATGCAAAATTATGATACATATTTCGTGATATGACAATGCACATAAATGGATTTGAGTCTTCCTTGAAGTATTGGGTCACGCGAATATGAATAAAGTGCGTTTTTCCTCTGATCTCAATCTCAATGACAATTTCCATCCTACACAGGAAGAATATGGCATCCCAATGAACCCCTCCCACCCCACCCAGTTCTAGGTATCAGACTCAACGTTATCCTCTCTTCGCCTCCGCCTCGAAGCACCAACAAGCGCAGCGATTCCTATGCAATCACCATCAGCTCAAGCTGCTTGCCTCCTCTTCCTTAGTCGATTGATGGCACACGTGAGATTGCACTCACGCCTTCGGATCTGGATACCACAGTACCTATAGCCTGTATTCCACCTTGAGAAGTATGTGTGACGCCCGCGAAATCATATATCATATCGTTTGTTTGGAGTCCCTATCAAACAAGATGTGTCAGCTTGGACCCATCCCGAGTTGATCAAGATTTCGGAACTTCGGAGCTGGGAGACTGGTAACGATACATATTTGGAACTAAAAGGAAGACGATCCACGGCACGAGCCGCATTTTGACTTACAGCTTGCGAAGCTGGACTGGAGGCAGCTACTGTATTAACCCTCGCTATTGGTTTTTCGGGCCACTCGGGTGTAGTCGAAACACCATTTATCTGGTTCGGATCTGTCGATGATGCCGTCGACGAGGAATTTCCATTCGGTAAGATATTGGACGAGTCTGAGTCTGAGGATGAGTTTGATGGTATGCTGAATGCGTTTTGTAGTGCAGTAGCCAACAAGTCCGACACGGTCTGTCGGTCGTTCTGTAAGCGGACTAAAGAAGATCGAGCATGTCGAATTGCGTACTGTGATCGCGGGATCGAGGTGCATGTGCGTCAGCTGTCTGCGGCATTTGCTATGGTGGAACCCGTTCTTATGATGCATTTGTTGTGTCCGGTAGATTTGGCAAGCTTACGATATCTATATCGCCTCTGGGGTATCCTTCATTATCCACAAGCTGGGTCTGCAGCGTAGCTCCATGCTACAGTGTTGGTCATCAGCTCAGTGTCAGTTGACTGAATGCTAAGGCGAAGGAGAAAGTGTATCTGGAGTCTTATAGTTGGGCACGAATGGAAGGAGGAAGATGGACGTCGGGAGACATACGGAATTCAATACATCTTTCAAATCTTCCTATCGCACCACCCATCAAATCAGCTACATGTCTGATGAGCGTTGACTTGCAACTGATGAGTTAGGGGTGAGAGGCACTGACAATCTCTTTCTCTATATCGTCTTTCCTCTGCATCAACGCCCGAGCGTATTCGCGAGGTTCACCTTCGTACGCCTCTGGATGGGGTAAAGGGAGACCTGCGGTGGAGGTATCTCGGTTTTGGGACGATGAAGCCCCAGCGGGAGGAGGCCAAACGAGCTCTTGCATCTTTGTTTGCCTTCAAAATGACTTCGAGGTGGAGTGTATGTGTCTGAAGTTCCGAGATTGCCTTCGTGCTACTCTGTGTTGCTTTGTTGTTGAGAGATTGCTTGAGACTTGGTGGATATGGCTTGATCAGCGTATAGGCTAGACCATATCTCTGGCTTGGAGATCTCAGGCACGGTGAGTGCACGTGGCGTCAATATGGAATAAAAGTGATGACGTTCTCAGATCGAGGTTGAATTCCAGATAAATAAAGATGGCCTTTTCAAAGTCGAAATGTCAGAATAGGTGTTCTCCAGTGACCTGCAGCTACAATATATCCTTTCATCGAAATACATGCTCACGAGGTTGTTACGAGTAGCAAGATCACCAACATCCATCCCACTCTTTGCATCGAGCCCAGCCCGACCGTCAACCTATAGAATACATCGCGCAATGTCGACCTGTCTCCCATTCACGAAATACCGAAAAGAAGCGGAGGTAGCTATCTTGTCGGTGCTCCGAGCATGCTACTTGTGCGTACGGTCCGGCCTAGGGCGCTTTTGTTCCAACTATTTAGATGTACTGTATGATGGAGCTAACGATTGCGATTGATTTTCATGTCCACGTAGGACAAAGAATGTACAAGATACTTTGGTCAACCAAGATACGCTGATCAAGAAGGACAAATCCCCCGTGACAGGTGAGCCCGAATCCAAGGAACTCTGCTTGGCCAGTACTGCAAGGTTTTACTGATACAATGTATTGTGTTGTGCCATTGTGCCATAGTTGCCGACCTCTCAGCTCAATCTTTAATCTCGTTGCATCTGCTCGACCATTTCCCCCAAGATCCAATTATAGGCGAAGAGGACACTTCCGAATTGCAAGCTAATGCCTCGCTTCGAGAACGAGTTATCAAGCTTGTCAATGAGGGCTTCGAGCGTGAAGAAGGCTGGGGTAAAGGAAAGACCTTCACCGAGGACGAGTGGGTCTCGTTTCCCCTTTTCCTACTGGCTCAGTCTGAGTCAATGGCAGTACTGATGCAAGCGGATTAGGGTGTTGAAGGCTATCGATGCTGGATCTGCGGAGGGCGGTGACAAAGGTCGATTCTGGACTATAGTGAGCGATCCACTTTCGTGTACGATTCTCTCGAACAGGTCCAATCTTACTGATTGTTGGTACGGTGCGCATCAGGATCCAGGCAAGTATCTCAAAGCACCGAAAAACCAGGAAGATACTGGTATTTTGCGAAGCTAACCCCCATCTTTCCGTGATGACCTATAGTTGACGGAACATCAGGATTCATCCGACATCAACAATACGCAGTCTGTCTCGCACTGATCATAGACGGTCAAGTCGAGCTGGGTGTGATCGGTTGTCCGAATCTGGGTCCGGAACCAGCCAAGATCGGGGAAGAGATCATACCAAACGGGAAAGGTGTATTGATGATTGCCGTTAAAGGCGAGGGCAGTTATTCTGTAAGTCAAATCAAGTCAAGTCGAGTCAAGCTTCCAGATATTCTACACTCGTGATCGACATACCACCCATCAGTCTGAATTCTGTTTCGTTTCCAACGATGCTCAATTCCCACGTATCACGATTGAATCGTCAAAATTTGAGAGATGTCTTGCTAACCTGCCTTTTCCATTTTGACGGATTTAGCGCCCATTGACATCAGAATCATATACCAAACTCACCTTACCGTCCACCCCACCACCCGAGAACCCTCTAACATTCCTCGAGTCGGTCGAGTCGGGCCATTCGGCTCACTCTATCCAAGCTCGGATCGGAGAACTGCTCGATGTTAAGAGACCTAGTCTGAGAATGGACAGTCAGGCCAAGTACGCTTGTTTGGGTCGAGGTGAAGGTGGTGTATAGTAAGTCTTTCTAGCTTTCTAAATTGCAGTCAGCCCCACTTGCGCCCAGGTCCGGGTTTGTTTTTGCTGCATCATCGAATCGCGGAGAGATCTCATTTCTCAGTATCATTTTCATCCTACCTGTGAAGAGAAGACCATACTTGACCATAAAGAAAGAACAATCCTCATGCTAAATGTCCAATGCTCTGATAGCCTTCGAATCCCCACAAAATACGTCGGCGGTAAAGAATACAACGAGAAGATATGGGATCACGCCTCTGGCTCGTTGCTGATTGCTGAATCGGGAGGTATTTGCACGGACATGTTTGGCAAGCCGCTGGACTTTGGTGTTGGGCGCACGTTGAATGGGAACGAAGGGATAGTAGCTGCCGGTAAAGATATCCACGCGAAGGCTGTCGAGGCCGTCAAGAAGGCGGTTGAGGAAGTGGGCTCCAAGTAAAGGTCAAGGAAAATTTGGAGCAGAGCAAGTGTCATACAATAATAAACACACTGCGAGCAATGTAAATCGTATACGACACATGGCATTCATGATGCGTGAGATGCGTGAGATTCTTACAAGGGGGAATGCAATCCTGAGCTAGCGTATTTACATCATATTTTACGAGTACCGGTTGGAAAATCCGGATGCTAAAAACTTAAGTGAGGTGAAGTTGAAAAGTGAAGTAATCTCATTATGAGACTTCCTGCTTCTTGCGTGTGCCCTCCTCATCCATCCACGCCTCACGCAAAACTCACGCCTCGCCCGAAATATCAAACAATATACCCCTCTCTACCCCAAATCTGAACCTACCTCCTACCCTCGTACTCACCGCTCCCGTCGAGGTATCTATCATCCTGACTGCGCATTCGTATATGCCGGTCTCGCTCCTGCCTTCCTTCTGTAATTGCCTTTTGGCGTTGAGCTGCTGTTGCAAGACATCAGAAAGAATCGTCTCTGCTGGGTATTGTAGACCGCGTTGGACTCTTCCGTTGAATGTGATTTGCATTGTCAGTCCCCAATGTGGGGTCGAACTTGACGGGGAGACGGAGTTGGGCAGGGTCGGGTTCGAATATGGGGATGGATAGGGATGCGGGAGATGCGAATGGAAGAATGAGGAGGATTCTTTGGAAGGCTTCGTCGGTGAGAACAGAGTCGAGGTTGGCCGAATGAATTATCAGCTCAGATTCCGGCAGATCATTGTAACAAATCACAGACTGACATGGTGAAGTATCGTAATTTACGTACTGCACGAAGGGTGAGAGGAGAGATAAGGAAACGAAAAGAAAAGGAGTAAACAGAAAAACACGGAGACAAGACATGGCAAGACAGACTAGCTCCTGAACAAGTCAAGTGGTGTTCACTCACTCTCAACCCCTGATTGGTCATGACCACCACACTGCCCACCTCCCTTCTTATCCAATCTATACAGTCCATCACATGCCTCAAACCCACTTCGTCCGCGCCGACGATCTTCCTTCCGCCGTATGACGACAACGCGGATTTATTGACGTTGTAACCTCTTTGTTCTTCGATCCATCGCGTAGGATAATACGCATCTCCAATACCTTCAATGATCAGCAGATCCATTGCTCCCCCTCTGTCTCCCTTTAGTACCCTCTCTCCACCTTGATCTTTCCCTGAGCCTGTCCTCGTAGCTGCTGCTTGATCGTTATCTGGTGCTGCTGCTTGTTCCGAGGACGTTGAGGCGTTTCCTCTCGGTAAATTCGAAATACCATCCAATATTCTCTTCAGTACCAGAGCCAGATCTTTCCACCTCGACTTGACCCTATATACCGTCAATCTTGCCAGCGACTCTTGAGTGATTCGATCGAGCATCTTCTGGGCTATCGCAGGTGATATACCCAGTACATGATTCCTTATTGACATTCTCAGATTCCGTATGATCCTTGACAAATTATGTGAACGAGGAATAATCATTGTTGCTTGTAGTTCCTTCCCACCCAAGGGGGTTGATAGGAAGTCTGGGATGTGGGATGAGAGGATGGTGGTGAATACCAAATGGGTGATGAAGGTTGTTTTTCCTATTTGGCGAGGATACAAAGATGCGGTATCGCTCATATTAGCATGAGAACCTCAATTGATATTGATTGAATTCCTGAGAGCTTTTCTGCTCCTGACGATAAGTAGGAATGGACTTACCACTCCCACTCCCACCCACACACTCGATCAAGTCACCTCGCATCATTGTTGACTGTCCCGGATGGGGACGGCCGGCAAGTATGAGTTCGTCGAGCGGTCGAAGGTATGTGGGACCAGGTGGGAAGGCTGCGAGATTTCAACGGACATCAATGAAGTTCGACTCATCCCCTTTGGTCGATGAGCTCTATCGACCGGAGTGATGTAAGCGGGAAGAGGCAAATAAGGATAGGAGAGATGATGGGCGGACATACTATTATATCGAACCAACATCGCCAGCTGTTTCAAACGATCAAGGAATCAGCGTTGATGAGCATTACTGACACAACGAATTGCTCCCTTCCGTACGCAGCGCATGCACATTGTATTACCTTGTATCAACTCAACACTCACATCTGCTGCCGTACCGCATTCGATCTCGCCCAAAAGGCGCTCGGTATCGTTGCTCATTCTGTCCAGATACAAACTCGAAGATTACTGCCGGCGGATCGAATCTTGAGTTCCAATACTCGCGTTGCTACTTGCTGCGTCGGGCGCTGCTCTTTCTATGCACTATGATTGAGGGTATGCAGAGAGCCCAAGAGTCGCAGTGGAAGCAGCATGTCAAAGCGATAGAATAATGTTGTATCATGATAGAAGTCGACTATGAAGAGAAGAAGAAGAAGGAAGAGGGGAGATGGTGGATTGGTTATCCGAGTGGACATCTCAAGTGGAGGCGAAGTGATTCATTGCGTTTGGTCAATCCACAAAGTCACACCACAAAGCATTGCTCATTCACATATACCATGCAATGCATCGAACAAAAGAATTCCACGCATATATATGCTGGATGGTCAATCAGGATAAGCAACATCCGGGATGAAAAGGCAGATATCACAGAAGTTCACTTGATATGACATGATCTACACAAGCCCTACCCCTTTCACTACCTCATCCGCCTTCCTACCCTTCCCTCTCGCTCTGATCAAGCCCAACATCCGCGCCTCTTCCACAAACCTGATGAAGATGGCATGCAGTCGAGCCTCATTCTCTTCGTCCAGACCTGACCTTTGCTCGTCTGCCTCCGCCTCCGCAATACCCTCACTTTTCCGTGCATCATCCGCTACTGAGGTCGAAACTCCGTCGTCCTTGGTCGCTTCCAGCCGATCCGTCTCGTTCTTAGAATCATCCATCATCCCGCTAAAGCCATCCAGCCAGTCCCACAGATTGACTGACTTCCCAGCATTCTTCCAAAGCTCGAATAATGTTTTCAACTCCGTCAATTCCTCGCCTCTGGAGGAACCACTGTACTTCTCCACATTCTCTTCGCCTGGTCCTGCAGGGTCGTCTGCGGTCCCAGTACGCTTCCTCTTACTTGCCCGAGGTGTGTCTTTAGGCTGGGTGCGTTTATCAGCGGACGTGTCTGGTGTCGGAGACGACGAGCGCCCGTTCGGCTTCTGAGCTTCTGTGCCAGCCCCGATTGATATGTAATCTTCCGGATTTGAAAGGGCATGCAGTATTGACGTCCTCGGTGCGGGATGCAATACCTATAGCAATATGTAAGCTGATGAGTCTGTGAAGGCACGCAGATCCAAGTCAGCTTACCGATGACAAGTCTTTGTTCGTGTCTATTTGGAACAGCTCCTGTCCCGGTAAATCCAGCTTACTGTCATGTTCCAGCCTGGCATTTATCAAAGCTTGCACCTTCTTTAGCTGGGATGGGTCTGGACTCGCAGCAATCCGAGACAAAGCAGAGTTTGTTGAATGGTGGAGTAAAAGCCACTGCCAGAGTACCAATACCAATATATCGGTTAGTCTATCAAATATCTCAGTTGAGAGGAAGCACAGAGCGCACCTTTATAGCTTTTAATACCAACGCCGGCCCCCCACCTGATCTAGCCTCTTCCGAGCGGAGCTCATCTATCAGATCCTCCGATAGTCGCAAAGGAGCATCATTGCTTGCCTGAAGATGGAAGGGAGCATGATTTCTCCATCAGCCTTGCTGAGCTGCCTGTGTTGGCAACACCGGTTGCACTAGACTGCTAGCTGACTTACCCGTAATATCGCTTCCACACCGGTATTCTTCTTCGACGTATTTGTGGGAAGTATCGAGAGTGCTATCGAGCTTAATTCTATTGGTGTCCACGACGACAAGAAGTGGGTGATGGACGGCACTGAAAGTAATAATCGGATCGGTAAGGCGGGATGGAGTCTAAGCAGCAGTCGCATTATTCATATTAGTCTGAGATGCATCTGAGGGGGTAAAGTGGGGCTTGCGACTTACGAAAGGATATACATCAGTTCTCCCATTGCCGCGGCAGGCAACATCTGCGCATCCTGTATATATACCAACAACGCCGATTCTGCGGTCCATCAGCTTTCTCGGATATTGAAAAGAGACTTATCGAGGGGGAAGCTCACTGTTCTTCTTTGACGTATACCATATTTCCAGCTCTTCTATACCCGTCCTCCCACTTTTATTATTCCAAGCAACAGCTGACTCTTCTACGAAGCCCATCGAGATAGATCTCATAGCTGAGCTGATATCGTTTATATCTCTCCCCTGTATCGTACATACTGTTCCCAGAGTATGCAGTTCTGGTACGATAGATGCCGAGATGGAGGTATCTGTGTATAACGAATCCGAGATCAGCGCATACTCCTCGACGTCCTTATATATGATGCACGTTGCGCCTAGAAAGATGATGATGAACGACAGCTCACTTTGTAGGAGACCAACTTCTAATCGATATATAGGATTTTTGAACTTCAACAGAGACTTAGACATAGCCGACAATGTTGACGAGCTATTTGAGCATCTATCGAGCCAATCTTGGATATCGTCCATCTGCTCTGATGCCTTCTGAATAGCGTAGTCCTAACAGCGAATGTGTTTTAGTACCCCTCCCCCACCCATGATCTTTCTCAAGGAGTTGTAGCTGAAGCGAAAGCTGAGCACGAGGTTACGCACGATATAAGCACCCTCGTAATGTTGATATGCAGCATCGTAGAACCTTTCCAGCGGTCTTCGGGGAGGTCTAGATGGACCTGCTTCGCTCTCGCTTTCCGTATCTACATTGCATTCGTGAGCTCAAGCTTGTTGGTATAGATGTATATGCATATAGTGAGAGCTGGACATTGCACACTGACCAGGTTGAAAAGGTATCACGAAGACGCCCTGGAAAGAGAGTAGTTCAGCTATATGAGGTCTCGCATTCCTGAGCGTGGGATCGATAGTCTGGACTTACCTTGCTTAGGGATTGATATTTGTCCTCTTCCATCCCGTCACCTTCGGACGCTGATTCTGTCTTGTCTCGTACGGACTTGTTGGAAGGCGATGTAAGTCTTCAATGACGACCGTTGAAATCATAAAATCAAAGCAATTTACCAGTACTCGAGTAACGCGTTCGAGAGATTAATCCTTCGCGGCGGGATTCCCACTTTACGTCATCACGAACGAGCTGGACCATAGCCCAAACTGTCCAGTGTTGCCAAGTAAGAGCATAAGACGATGTGGAAACTTGCATCTATAGCTCGATCTCTTGTTCATGTACAACCTGACCTCTGCTCACAGAAATACAGAGATACAGCTGGTATCTTGTCTTCCTTACAACTCCAATAATCTACTCCAATCTTCTTCAGTGTATTTATCATTATCCATCTTCTCCCCTAATTCCTCTACTCCCTTCCTCAATTTCTTCCCGAGCTGTCCATCTAAGGCCCCAAACACATCCTCAAACTCTTTCTGCATAGCTTCTCTGGTGCCCTCCACTTTGACACCCGTATACGTGGTCCTACCTATACTTGGCCCATTCCTAATCTGGTAAAACTCGTATCCTGCCGAAAGGATCCGGGAGAATTGGTTGGCGATCCATACCTGATCTACATCTGCAGGCCAGAATACTGTCAAATTCCCATTCTATATCGTCAGCTCAGTCCAATTCAGATTCCGATGTCGCTGCATCTGCTCGCACAGCAGCAGGTTCTAGTACTGACCCTTGTGCCGGAACGAGGAGGGATGACAATTGGGTAGAGGATCATAATACTCACACATGGGAGTCCGTGTGCGCATAGCTTCCATCGTCGAATTACTCCCTCCATGAGTCAAGAACCACCCTGTGGCTTCGTGCTGAAGTACCGCGAACTGCGGAGCCCAGTCCACATGGATTCCTCTGCCACCTGATTGGTCGACCTTTTGGGCTATCAAATCTTGGATCTCGGGGGACGCAATACCCCTTGCCAGCACGAAGCGCTTGTCCTGGGCAATCAAGACGTCTATCATGATGGAGATCTGCTCGATGTTCGCAGGGAAGAGCAAAGTGCCGAAACTGTGATATGAGGAGACCATTAGTATCAGCACAATGTCTTTACTGACGATACGGCCACTGCGATTCGATACCTTTCTAAAATACTTGCCGTCAAGATCATTGAAGGAGTTGAGACTCGCCTGATATAGATGACGCTATTCTTCCCCTTCTCCTCCAATGCCTTATCGAGGAAATCCTTCAAAAGACCGTCTTCAAGTGCAGAGTCTCTATCTGTGGGTCTGGGCAATTGCGGTCCAATCTGAAGTACGTTTATGCCCTGAAATCCGACAAATTCGTCAGTTTTGGCATTGGTCGCAAGGAGACAGCGCTAACAGTCGGTCCGAGGGTTTTAAACTCACCACATCGGCTGCAGTCTTTTTGTATTCTTGGCCTATGAAGGCGGGCCAGGCGTGCACGAGGGTGACCCGCGGGATGATTGGCAGGCATGGGCCAATGATGTTCAAGAAATTATCAGCTGTGTGGTCGTCCCGCAAGCAGGATCAGCTTTGATCGGCAGATCGACTTGATGAGTAGTCACGGAGATCATGTGGATCTATACTGACGTTGATTTGGCTGAGCCTCGAACACACCTATGTATAGCAAGCGAAAGCAAACAAGTTAGCGCCTTAGCATCTTTATCTGGCATTGGGCGATATTTCGTGTCGAAGACATGGCCTGATACTCAGATCAGATGATACTCACGAATGGGTGCACTATTTGGCGCATGAACAATCTCTTCGTTCTCGCCTATCACCTGATTATCGTCGCAAGGTTTTTATCAGCATAGAGTATTCGTATAGCGGTATCCGGCCAAGGCCTCACCTCGTTGTAGATTCGCTGTTTCTCGTCTTCGCTTGTCGCGGCAAAAATCTTCGATATCCTATCTTGGTACTTCTGTCCTTGATATAAATTGCACAAAGCCCTATCGGCACAGGCCAAATGGCAATATCAGCGAACCATTGCAGAGACAATGATGCCGTTCAACCACAAGGGTGCATCATCGTAAGAAAGACGATTCACCATGCCGCATGATTTCCGCCGGTAGGACACCAAACGGCCAACCTGGTATTCTTCTTATACTCCTCGTTGTATTTCTCGCAAATAGGTATTGTCCACTGAGTGGTGGAAACTTCGATGATGGCTACATCAGGGGCAGTGGAGTGAGGCTGGACCTCCTTATTCAAATATGTGTCGAAAATCGGTTGTGACTGCATTTGCAATAGAGTCAGTTCAGAGATCAGCCACCCACCCTTCAATAACCGCATCATTGATGCTCGGCTTCACGTCTGGTAAGGAAAAGGCATGTATGCAATCGACAAGGTAGAAAGCATGAGCTAGACTCACATTCAGAAGCTTGGGATAGTTCTCGGTGATGGTACTGATGATATCCTCGATAAGAGTCATCATCTCGACCAACCCGGTCTTAGCTACTTGTTTAATCTCTTTCTTCTCCTTGGACCCGTAATGAATCACCTTGATGTTCTCTTGTTCTTCGTCTAAGCCGTATCTTCTCAACTCCTGCGCAGCCGGAATAGAGTGTACGATGGGTATCATGAGCGTCACCAAGGCGTCCGGTGAGTGTCGCAGGAGATTAGGTATGAATGAGATTGCCGGCCTTAGATGACCCCATCTATGAGAAAGGACATGTATTGTCAATACATCATATAGTTCCATCGAACATGGGTCATGAAGGCTGACCTACATTCCGTGGGGAACGATGAGATAGTGCTTAGGCATCTTAAAATTCGCCTTTCTTAGACTTTGATCCGAAGTGGTCTTCTTCCAATGAGGGTTTTCTTGACTGTCGGGAAATGTTGTACCTGGTAGACTTCACGAACGCATGATCCGAGACGGATGCTGTATATATAGAAGGCTGACCCCGGAAAGGCTACCGAGCTCCGGCAAGCAGGCCATCGGTGAGTATCTGATGGTGTGTCGGCGGTTCAATCGACCTTTACCCTTAGTCCTGAAAGCGATCGAAGGTAGGCTATAGTCGGTATATGCCTCACCGCAAATACACTCCACCTGATCCTCCTTTCGTCGTGCATAAGCACCGTATCGAGATATAAAACACATGCACAATCTCGCCATACACTCATAAGCCCGATGCGATTCTCATCTCCGGCCATCCAAGATCTGCTTGCTGCGGCACAGGGTGTATACATTTCGAGGGTAAGTTTGTGGAGCATTACGAGTGATCAGGTCATTTCAATGTGGATCCAGGAACACTCATTAATTGATTGATCTGTGCTCGGATCATTCGTTATCTTAAGTTCAATTTCGGCCCGCACAGTATTGCCGATCATAGTGTTTAGAATTCGGGAAACGAAGATCTATTTTTAAGATGAGGTCATGGGGTAATCGAACTTGAAATGTCCATTCATTCGTAGCCATATGCACATGCACATGAATATGAACGTCATTGGTCCTGGAATGAGAGCGATAGCGACGAGGCAAGCGGGATGCATCATCCACACCTTCAGAAGCTAGACGAACCGCGTGCAAAGTTGGTCACTGATGAAACGAAGATTCGTCGTCAAGGCCGCAGCATTCTCTATGACAAAGGGTTCATCGACCGGATCACCAGCCAGGCGCCGGGCATTCAGACCCGTCTCAGCCTACTGACTGTAGAGACGTTGGGACATCAACGTGATGTTGGAAACCGTCGAAGCGAAGACGGTATGGCGGGAGCTGCCCAAATATCACCGTGAGAGAATGTCTAGCTCGGTATCTTCCTCCGTCAGCGTAACGAAAGCCCGACCGAGATTGACGACTGCAAGATAGGAGTTGATATCTTACTTATCTATCTACCTGACTGGTGAGAGAACGACGTCCCACGCCTCTCACGCTCTCTTGCCATCAACAAGACCGCTGGCAGAATCCTGAGTTAATTGGAGATGCTCGACAATCTACGGAGAAACATTACTTGGTTGGCCCCTTACCGTTGTACATCTCTCACTCTCACACCCTTTATCTCAGCCTCTAAGTATTCAACCTCTCCCGTATCACTGCAACATCAACAGAGATCTAACGTTTGCTTCTACAGGTGGAGACATCTCAGACCATGTTTATCACTCGTACCCCAAACCCTTTTCCGTTCCCCAAATAGCATTTTCACCCTCCTCCTTCCCATCGCCCATGCCGCACAAGCTGCAAGGTAATTGTCGCAATATGATGCTGATCTGGACGCCGACCAACGGATACATCTCTGCAAACATCCGCAAAAATGCGATTCGGATATTCATCGGTCAGGCTAGAAGCCGGAGAATTTTTGCTAGACTGATGGGGAAAGACAAACAAAAAAAGTAGAAGGTCCGACGGGATTTGAACCCGCGACCGCTAGATAAACTCCAGTCAAGTTCCGACCTCGAAGTCTAGAATGCTACCACTGCAACACAAACCCTTCATGATGTTTGGGTTATTTTGCACACAATATCTATCACGGTAATGGCGGGTTCTGCGGAAATTGTCTTTGTTTTATGCAGCGAAATGACCCAGGTGTATTGCAAACCATCATAATTCAGAAACAGACAAAAAGCAAGCAGCGGGATGAGGAACTTCTAACTAACTTGAATCAAGTTCGAATGCATACTGCTCTTCTGATCTGCACTCTTGTATAGTATTTGCTCATTCAGTCTTGAATGGATTCACTTTTTCCGCGCTTGGCGTCTCTATCCCCTCCACCAAATCGTCCACCCATCCTCCATCGGGCGAATTGAATCCATTACCCATCGCTTCTCCCCCATCCGCATATGGCGGATTATCCAAGGCATGTCTTACCCATCTGAGATCCTTCGGATCTCGTTCATCCTCGGGCGCGGGCGGTGGTTGTGCATGCGATGCACTAATGGTTGGGGAAGGCGGAGAAATCTTGAAACTCGGTGGAGGTGATCTTCTTTTCTCTTTCTCTCTTCCTTGGTCTTCATCTTTCGTTGAGCCAACAGGCAATTTCCCTCGTTTCTCCAAGCCTTTCCTCAGGGATCTTCTTCCGCCGAAATGGAAGAAAGCCATAGTGACAATAACCAAGATATGGGTGTACCACCACATCCGATTCCATGCTGTTATACAATCTCTGAAACCCAGTAAGATGAATGCGCATGCAGTGTAGTTCAGGGTGAGCTGGACGACGATCCGTCCTATCAAGTCGTATGCCCGCTTCGATAATGTGGGTGGGGTATCAGCAGAGGAGTTGACGGGAAGGAAGTATGGTCTGATGAATCTTCGGAATTGTCGACCAAGCGATGTGAGAACTCCACCAAGTACGAAAGCCACTATACTTCTATCTTAGCTTGCGGGCATTAGGATTGGGCACTTTAGCCATAAGGAAGCTACTCACGATAGTATCCAGGATCAATTCCGTGCTACAATGGGGAGAATCAGTTTCGACCGTACACGATTCCAGTAGAAGCTGACTGACCCAAAAAGCCGAGGTTACGAAAGTAGCCATACTCTGCTTCGTGCCGGGCTTCTTCCCTTTCTTAGTCAACCTCTTGTACACCACATCTCGCAGCCAGACCTATCGGGGTCACACAGTCAGCTCAGACAGAGTCTTCAGCAACTTCCTCCGAGATGATGACTCACGTTAGTCCTGCAATTCCAGCTATCGAACAAAACCTTGAATGAAGGAGCAGTCTCTATGGAAATGATGTTGATATTCCTAACCCTGTTCCAGAGTGTTCTACCAGTTTTCGGGTCATATCCATTAAATCCAATTCCGGTCAAGATGCATGCTCCCTAAAAGCCATGTATCAGCTTGTCGCAACTACGCACATGAAAGTTGTGAACGCGCGGAGATGATTCACCTCGGAAAGACTCCAAACAGCATAATATTTCGTCCTAGCCAAGAATCCAGCCAATTGGACGAACACCAATCTGTACAGCGGTGTCCATTCGTACCATACAGGAGTCAGGATCCGCTCATAAGCAAATTTGGTACTGTATGTAGCGTATATGCCGAGGAAGATCAGCCCGATGAACAAGTGTAGGTATGCGACGCGTTTTCGGCCATAAGGCAATCGCTTCTTGGCTGCTTTGGCTTGTTCAGCGGATGATCCTGGAGGTGGGACACGATATATCGTATGGTGCACAAGGGCGTCGTATGTCGCGTAGTCAAACGATGGACCCGGTAAGATCGAAGGGAAGAACAAGCTGTGCGGATCTTTCGGTGAGCTCGAAATCCTCCCTAGGAGGGAAAGGGGCAGCTCACCAGTACCCTAGGAATGCCAATGGACTGGGTAATTCGACAAGCCTCGTCTCGAGTTGACTTGCATCAAGATCCTGGCCGAGACCATATATTAGCCCAAAGAAAATCGTAGCAGATGTGTCCTTAGCCTATGTGTGAGCTTGGGGCAAACTCACTTCCGCTTTCTGTCGCCCATCGTGCACGTTCCAAGCGAAAGTGGTCAATTTCATAGCCAATACCATCTGACTACCTGTAATTTCGATTGCAGAAGCCGAGGTTCCGATGAGGTTTCGATGTATATGACTGTGATTGTCATCGTGAGCTATGCCTTCGGGGTCAGTGAAGTGGGAGTACCTACTTGTAGAGTAGATGACCCATTACAAAACTGAATTGACATGATCAGATCAGCTGGGCAATCATATCGAACATGTCAGCAGACTCACGTGAACGCTATCCATGGCATATTCTTGCCTTTCAATGTCGCACTGATAATATAAGTCCCGCTTATGCTGAACAGGAGATGTAGCATCCCTGTCCGCATTTCTAGGAGGAAAACCACTACGAACGTCGAGACCAAGATGGAGAATAGGTGTGCCAAATATGGCTTGGAAGGCGGAAGGCGGACATAGAGTGAGCCGAGGGGATATGAGATTAGCAAAGAGAAGATGAGCTGTAACAGGGTCGTGTGCATCAGCATAGTCGTCACACAAGCAGCTGGGATAAGAAACCCACTTTGAGCTGGTCAGGTGGAGACCCGAGGAGATCTGACGCTTTATCGAAGAGCGGGTCCCAGAACATGATTTCTGTCGAGGCTTTTGCTCCAGAATGTAGTGCAGAGACCAGTGGAGATTGTTGTTACAAGATGTGAAGGAAGAGAAGGACTGTGATGGGTTATGGTACTTCTACTGAGTTGCAGGAGAAGGTGAGTATTTGAGCAACTCATCGTCATTGAAACGTGGATCATCTAATTTCACTTTGATGCGCATGGGCCTCCACTCTGGAATGTCAATATCTAACATTTTACGTACGAGAACCGGTGTCCTCAGTTGCAAAAGATAACGCCTGAGTGTATATTTGCATTGAGACACTTGTATGAATGAAGGACTCGACAAGCAAGATGACTCAGGCTCAAGCATCAAGCAGCAAGAAGAAGATTTCTCCCTTGACACGACCGAGTGAGGCCGCTTCCTTCGAGTCTTCTGTTTGCCGGAGCGCCTTTCGCTGATGATTCGCTGTCTGCTTAGCTCGTCGCTTGTTGTGTCTTGGTATCGAAGGATCAGCCAATAAACTCGGTGTAGGAGTGATCTCCCACTCCCCATCGCCCAAAGGATCAATCACAAAGGTCACTGTTCTCTCAAATGTCCGTCATACGTATATCACCCCTCCTGGGGAAGGTTTCTTACCTAGCGATACTGCTCGACATCATCGTGATTGGATAGTAAGAGTAATCGAAGAGGCCGTAAGGAAAGCTGGTGTGAGATGGAGTGATTTAGATTGTATCGCTTTTACCAAAGGTCAGCTTCCCCTGGCTCATTAATCCTTCCGGGGCCAATCATTCAAGGTAAAAAGCTCATGCTTATCTTCGTTTTGCTCAACAGGCCCGGGTATGGGTACGCCTCTGCAAGTTGGAGCATTAGTAGCTAGGACATTATCATTATTGCACAACATACCGCTCGTCGGGGTAAATCACTGTGTAGGACGTGAGTCAACTTACTCTGTCTCTCTGCCTTCCCTGGCCGTACCCAAGAAGCCTTCTACGCAGATCGGGGGCTGCAAACGGCTCGAGGTATTGATTGTGCGATTGTTATTCACAGATATCGAGATGGGCCGTCAGATCACCTCATCACACAACCCAATAGTCTTATACGTATCCGGCGGGAATACCCAGGTGATAGCGTACTCTCAACAGCGATACCGAATATTCGGCGAGACTCTGGATATAGCAATTGGGAATTGTCTAGATCGATTTGCTAGAGTTATTGGACTGCGCAATGATCCTTCTCCAGGCTACAACATCGAAGTGGAAGCTAAGAAGTAAGTTGTAGGAGACTTCCCTATCTCTTCAGTGGTCATTTGCACCTGCGATTCGAACGACTTATATCAGACGACCTAGAAGCTGATTACTTAATCGTTGGAATAGAGGCAAAAGACTAGTCCCTCTGGCGTACGGTACAAAGGGCATGGACGTATCCCTAGCAGGCATCTTACATTCCGTCGAGACATATACCAAGGACAAGCGGTATAAGAACTGGGACGACTTGTCAAAGTTATCAGCGGAAGGACGGGAGAAGGTTGATCAAGATCAAGATCAAGATCACAATCAAGATATAATAACTCCTCATGATCTGTGTTTCTCATTACAAGAAACTGCTTTTGCGATGTTAGTGGAGATCACAGAACGGGCGATGGCGCATGTTGGAGCGAGGGACGTGTTGATTGTTGGTGGTGTCGGATGTGAGTATTGTCGTCAATTTTGCTGCTTCCTCCATGAATGCAAGTCATGTCAAATCTTGACCCAATAACGACCCAATAACTCAATGTTACCAAAGATCATGGATGCTAAGGATGCTAATTCTTGGTCGGGCACGTTCAGGTAATCTGAGATTACAAGAAATGATGGGTATAATGGCTTCCGAGCGCAATGGGAGAGTATTTGCCACGGATCAAAGGTGAGCGACCATCCAGCCGGGCTCAGCCCAACCCCAATGGGGCGTTTAAAGGACGAGATAAGATCGGGTTCTGATAATACTTGATCTGTTGCGATTGCAGTTTCTGTATAGATAACGGAATCATGATTGCCCAAGCTGGCTTACTGGCTCATAGAATGGGTCAAACTACCCCGTTGGAGAAGACAGGAGTCACACAGAGGTAAGCTTAATATCCACATATCCACATGTACCACTTTCCTGCCCATCCCATCCCATTAGGCGAGTACAGGGAAAGACACCCGCTGATCGCTCATTTTTGATTCAAAGGTATCGAACGGATGCTGTACACGTCTCATGGAGGGCTTAGGTATCGAGGCGTAGACCACATGTCAAGCAACGGTTGGTAAAAGGCTTTACAATTATGAAGCCAACTTCATGAAGTACCTAATGTATCCGTTTGAAATCCTGTCAAATTTAGATTCATCTTGCGTCCGTCATTGTCGGCAAATCGTCAATTCCACCAGTCACGTTACGATACCGCTTTGAAGTGCGTACAACTCCGTGTCCGAACTGCTGCTATCGTGTATATTCGTTTGTACTTCCTACAATTGCATGTCATGGACTCATCATTGGGTCTATGTAAATTGGCTCAAATGAAAATATGATTGTGATTATACAAATGCTCTAACTAACTAGATATGAATCAATGCTTCGAAAAAAAGGGTTTCCGATAAAAGAAAAACTGACAAAGCGAAAAATGGCTGAAAAACAACAAATACGCGAAATGCAAGAGGTCTTGCCAAGGCATGGATGGCAAGGTTAATGATCAACCAATAAAGAGCGAATTACCGGATATGTTTCAGTTGTCGGATTTGCGATGAGCGAAGTTTGAGTGCGATTGGGATCACTTTATGTGGTGTGGTCATCATCATCAAAATCCAATCTTCTTGAAGATGATATCCAAACTAGCCAACGAAACAGGTTTGACCAAATACCCATCTACCCCACTCCCGAAGGCTTCTCGCTTATCGTCCTGAGTAGCTAATCCCGTCAAAGCGAAAATCTTCGCTCGCGCTTGCACGACTTTGGTAGGTGGGATAGAGACTGGTCTGCCGGGAGGAGGTACGAAAGGTATATCCTGCGGAGCGTCTCGTCGAGTAGCTTCGATCTTCCGTATAGCCCGAGTGGCGTCGTGTCCGTTCATAATTGGCATTGAGATGTCCATGAGGATGACGCTGGAGAGCGAAGGTCAGATTAGCAAGCTGCTCTGAATGCAAGCAAAGGTTCAATCGAGTCTTCGCAAGATGCAAGACGCAGAACGCAAATAATCTAATCCAAAATCGTCGAAAAGGGCAGGAATCTGAAGGGCAGGTAGAGCAGAAGAAGTGGACTCGAAACTCAGAACACAAACCAAAATCCAAAACTCACTCCCAGTAATTCTGCGGGGTGGATTCGAACAAATCCACACCCGCCCGACCATCGACAGCCTCAGAAAACTCAAATCCTCTCTTCTTCAGGAAAGCCCCCAATACTCGTCGATTGATGATATTATCTTCCACAACCATGACCCTCGCCATTCGTCCCTTCCTCGGCGTCTCAGTGGGGACTGTAGCAGCTTTCAACATGACCCCGCCATCCGCCAGGGATATCGTAGAGATGGTCGATGTCGGACTAGCAGATCCTTGTTGAGGTGAAGATTGAGCCGTATCATCTCCTGCTCCCATACCTGAAGCTGAGCCCGATGATCCTGAGATCACTCTTTTGGGCGCATGGTACGTCATTCCTCTTGGACCTAACGACGGGCGAGTCTGAGTCTGATGGACATGTTCGTTCTCCTCCGATCGGCGCCGTTGGAGGGGTAATCTATGTTCTTTCATTGGCTGAGTGAAGCGTACCGAGGATAATTCGCTGATGGTTGAATTCGATTCTTGCGATGCGCCAGAGGAACCTCTTGAGATACTTGGTCGATCTTCATATCCCAGGCGATTGAACGCTGACGAAGGTAATCCATCGTAAGAAGTCGGAAAATTGTGATTATTGTTGTGATTCTTGTCATTCGCATTGTGGACAGAGGCAGAAAGGTGTTCCACGTCTCCGTCCAACCATTCTAAAGCCTTCAGGAGGGCGCCGTACAAGGCAGTTGGTCCGATAGGTTTGTAGACTATATGACAGAATCCGCCGCTCTTGTTGATGATCTCCGCACGCTGCATTGCTTCAGGACCTCTGATGGACAGAGCAAATAAGATCGGTTTACCCATGTTAGCGTACTCTCTGAGCAGAGCTTCGTCCTCGTTGATCACGATGATATCGCTTACAGCGACATTGGCGTTCTCGTTGTTGGCGAATTGCCAGGCGTCGGCATACATCGAAAGTACTTCGAGTGATAATTGGTGTCCGCGATGATCTGGCTGGAAGCCGATAAATGTCAAAGTATATCCTTGTCCAATCGAGGAAGGAGTGTTGGAAGACACGTGCGAAGAGTTTGAAGAGGTATCGTCGTCGACATCATCGTCAATCTCGACATCGAACGAGACTCGGATCTCTGTTCCCATGCCTTCGGCTGACCAAACATCGACTTTACCGTTGACATTTTCTGATCTGACGATGGAATTTACGATGGCCAACCCCAGTCCCGTACCAGTCTGCAAGGGGTTTTCTTGCGAGAAAGGATGGAACAGTTGATCTTTCAAGAACTCCTTGCCTATGCCTTTTCCTGTATCAATGACAGCCATCTCTACTGGGATCGTACGGGAGTCGGGAGGATGGGGCATTTCTCGCAAAGTGATTTGTACGTATCCCTCCTGCTCGTCTCGTCCCGTCAGCTGCAGTTATCAAGGTCGAATGGAGAATGGAGAGTGGACTGACCGTTGTAAATTTGAACGAGTTTCCTACCAAATTCATCAGAACTCTGCGTAGACCACCTTTCTCACATCGCACAACCCAGCCCTAATGCATACAAAAAAAACATCAGTATGTGAACTTATTCTATGTATCGGAGCTTGTCTCACCTTTTCTCGCTGATCAATATCAATAACAGTCTCCACATGAGCCAGCTTCTCACCAACACTCGCCCTTTGCGATTTCGGAACCAATCCAGACGTAGTTGGTGGTGCGTAGAAACTTCCAATATCCGCATCGCCCATGAAAAATCTAGCTCTTTGCCCGATCCAGCAGCCTTCTACGGTCTGCTCAACAAGTGCAGCTAAATTGACTTTGCCCAGCTTATTTGCTGATTTCCCGCTCGTGCCAGAACCGCTTAATTTTGTGAAGTCCAGCACGTGATTGACTGTCTCGATAAGGGAATTTCCACACGTTTGAACGGTCTTCAGGAAAGCAGTTTGGTTGGTATCCAGGTTCGTATCGCTGAGTAGTTCCGCAGCAGCTAAGATTCCGTGTAAAGGCGTTCGGAGTTCGTGTGAGACGGACGAGATTAGGATAGATTTAGTCTTATCCGCCAAGACCATGCGTCGCCGAAGCACAGCTGAAAGAATGATGACGCCGATAGCGCGGAGGAATTGCAATTCGTATCCCTCGAGGAATTGCTTCGCTTTATTTGCAGTGTATGCGCAGATGAGGGCGAAAGGCTGTTGATCCACCCCGTAGATGGGTACGACCATACCATACCTGAATTTCTGGGGGAACATGTACCGTATCCAGACAGGAGCGATTCCCTCGAAGATCCGCCCATCCCTATGATCACGCAGGAATTCGCTGAACTTCTCGTGTTCGTACGAGTTGAGAGGTCGAGTCGACGTCGGTCCGATCGTGGTGGCAAGTACTGGGAAAGCGTTGACCGGTCCGAAGGTCTCGCTTCTTTCCAAGACTGGCGATTGCTGTTCCGTAGATCCATATGGGTCCGCACGGTACATCATCTTCTTGCCAGACGGCGTGTCAATCTGCATCATCTCGATCTGACTAATGTCCAATACGAATGATCCGTCCAGGTCAAGCGTAGAGCAGACAAGCTGTGCGGCGCGAGAATAGACTTGATCCATCTTGGCGGCCGCTTCGGCGTTGGAAGCAGTTGAATTAGCGTCCATTTCTAAACATTCTCGAGTGAATTTTTCCATCGAGTTCTGTATCTTATCTCGAACGCGCAATTGGAGCTAACCACCCATGATGTTAGCCAGAATACGTGATTGATGGAAGCGCACGACGATAGGTTTACGTACCTTGTCTCGCCAGAGTTCCATCTCCCGCATAGCTACAGCGGCAAACTCCTTCAAGATCAACCTTGATCTGGGCGGAAATTCTGGCCGAGGTTTATCATCGATGATGCACAGACTTCCGATATTGTGCCCATCTGATGTACGCAGAGGCGCACCAGCGTAGAAACGGATGTGAGGGGGACCGATGACTTGGGGGTTTTTCTCGAATCTCCAATCCTGCGTCGCATCAAGTACAACGAAGGGTTCATCGGATCTATGCAGAGTGGGCGAAGAATTAAGTGGCGCTATTCGTGATGATACTGATTGGGTCGGCTCGACTTACCTCGCTAGCACGGAATGACTGCAGAAACTGGATATCCTCGAAGCCTCCTCCGCATCCAGCCCACTTTGCGTCTTATGCCATTGGGTGTCGCTATCTATTAAAGCTATCAAGACTATTTTCGGGTTGAACACCAATTTGGCCATATGTGCTATTCGATCGAAATTGAGGTCGGGGGCTGTGTGCAGTATGCTGAAGCGGTAAAGAGCTCTCCGTCGGGCTGTCTCATCTGGAGGCAGCGGAGCGGGTAACCAGCCTAGTTTGTCGAAGAGTGGTCCCATATCTTGAGGGAAAGCCAATGATGGAATCTGATCCACGTTCGACTGAGGAGGAGTATTTTTGCTTGTGACTTCGGGGGATCTGGATCCAGAATTGACTTTCGGAGTGGGATTGTCGATATGAGAGGAGGAAGAGGAAGAATTAGCTGCTTGAGGGGAAGCTGTGCCGAAGTAATCCGAGACACCCTCTGGATCTCTTCCTCCTCCTCTTTTCTCCAACGGCGCCGATGCAGGTGGTATGCGGCCGTTGACTATACCCAAGCGAGCTCTTTGAGGGGAATGTTCCGGCTCATCAACCTTGCTTTTACCTTTGCCGTGATGATGATGTCCTTGAGGATGCTCATTGGGTGTGCTCACAGGACTTGCTTGGATAGTCGGTAGTCGTAGGTTCCCGAAAGTGTTAGAAGTGACCGCGCTAGACATACTTCGGTGCAAGGGGAACCTCGATGATCCTGGGTCTGAGCTAGCACTGTCTTTTACAGTACCACTCGAGTCCGCTGAGTAGACAGAAGCCATTGGGTCCATCAATTCCTTGTCCGGGGAGGGGATTGCTAATGGAGCGAAATCTGATTCCTTCATTCCGGAAGTCGCCAACCGCACGGTCGCTGCTGCGAAGGAGTATGAAGGCAGAGACAGTTTGTCAGGCCGTAACATATCGTCACGCGGTCGATTAGGCAGATTCTCGAGTTCATAGGCCTTTTTTCTAGCTGCCATGGCGATTGCCATCGATCCTGGTCTATTCGATGCCGATGTCGACGGAGCTGAACTAGCTGAAGTCATAGTTGATCCGCCTGAACTCTTGGAGCTGTACCCCTCTGATTCACTTGTACTATCTGCTAGATGAGGAGGCAGCGTCGAGGCATACCGTTTACCAGGGGATGAGTGAGCCGAATGCACATCCATGGGCGAACCGCCGGAATTAGGAGGATTGGGAATTTTGTTCGGATCAAAAAGACCATGGGCGTATGCGTGGGCAAAAGTGGTCCAATCCATAGACATCGGTAGAGTTCCACGACCAGGATCAACCTTTTCCTTCTCTTGTTTGCCGGGACCTAATGTTCCTGCCCTTCCAACTAACAATGTCTTTCCCTCCTTCTCATCGCCCTGCGACACTGACAACATGTCCATGGCATTCGCCATGCCAGCTTCTTCACGTGCAAAGTCGGTTAGACACGAAGGATCAGAGTTGGCAAGCTGCATGATCTCGTCACTGGTCATTCCTTGTCGATCCATTGGCGATATGGGAGTCAATTCGACAGGAGCAGGCGAAGAAGGATTGCTCTCTTTGGTCCCCGGGGCGGTTTTAGGTCTGCTTCGTCTTGAGCCAGACGGATTTCGAGTCAAGCTGGATGGTCCAGCAGTGGATTGTGAAGACGGGGGAAACGGCAGTGTTGTTGCTTTCGTAGGTGATCGCAGGGAGACGCTAGTCGCTTTGTGCTGGCCGGTGACGGTCGGTTCTAATGGAACGGATATCGATCTAGGAGAGGAATTTGGTCCAGTGCCGCTGTGGCTTGCTGATAAGGTCACATGATGGGAGGAAGGACCGGTATGCAAGTGATGTAGGAATGCGGCTGACGAAGATGAAGATGGGAGACGTTGTTGGTGAGAAGAAGGCGATTTATCATCCGACTCGTGTCCCATGATCTATTTCGAATTCCAGGGAGTCGACGCCAAAATTCACAGATCAGTCAGTATGTAACGATTTACGGGAAACATAGATGGATAAGTGATATGGGAAGAAGATGTTGATAGATAGAAAATTACGCACGACTTGGTAGATCTAAGACAATCCAAAATCTACCTTTCCTCTTCAGAAAGCTTACCACGCCTAGAAGAAGGAACGGATGCTTCTGCAATCGCTGACTCTCTATTGCCCGCGCTGAGCGTTTGGTCCCGATTCAGATCTCAGACCTTTTATATCGCATCAACTCTAACGGATAAGCCTGTGTGTTGTGATCGTAGTAGTTGTTCTATAGCTGATTGCCGAGGTGTTGAATTTGAGCAGAAGGAAAAGGTAAGTCCTTTGTGAAAATTGTGGTTGTCGCTCCGTATCTGGTTGTGCACTTTTGGTGAAGCGGGATGAAGTGGAGTCGCTGTGTGTTCCGCGCGAAAGGTCCGAGATTGTCGATATGGTCCGAACCACGCCAAATGTGTGTCAAATCTCCAAGTGTTGGTGGTACCAAGTAGTAATGATATATGGATATGGATGAAGCTACTAGTATCCGAGGTGAAAGTGATTTCTGAAAAGTCAAGCTCAAGGTATCTCTGGAATTGGGCTCGGCTGCAGGCAACTGTTCTTTCTACTCCAGTATGACCATGATGATGCATTAAAAACCTGCAAAAGCCGGCGTATGACGTTTCAACCGCATACAAAATTCCTAATCCACTCCTCACTGCCGACTACAAATTATCCTAATCACTCGAAGGGCGGATCCTAATGTGCGGTTATAGGTGTCTGTTTTGTGGAGACTTCAGGAAAAACTGCCGAACTCTTTGACCCTGATTCATGAATGTGCACTTCTTGCTGGCCCTGAGTCCCTGATTCGTCCTGATCTGCAGACTCACTAATTTCTCTCGCCCCTTCAGACACAATTTATTGTACATGACTTCGCCAGGTCCAAATTAGGCAGATCCAGTACTTACAAAGTACAAAGAGGACCTTTCCTTGCGATGCGAAGATAGATTAGACCACGGCAAACACCGCCTTCGCAACTTGGCAGTTACCTTGCTCGGGTAGTCACTATGACTTTTGCGACTGGAAACCAGCAAAGCAAGTGTGAATAGTGGTGCGACGGCGGCGGATTGATGCTTATTCTTTATGTGGCATTTTTCCCTGTCGAGTCTCAGAGTCGAATTACATAATGCGGAGATCTGCTCGATGAACTCCGAGCGGGAAAAGATCGACTTACGTTATTGCCTCAAACGCTTTGTACGAAGTTCAAAGTCTGTGCGTTCAATTTATCAAAAAGCAGAATAAGGTGAGCGTCCCAGCTGGTGACAAATATCACCTCATTGGTCACAGACGCACTCTTTTCCAACATGCGGAATTGTATCGAATGCGGGAAGCAAAGACATCTGCAGATAGCTTGTAAGACTGCTCGAGTACTCTTCGACAAGCTGAAAATCAGCGTGTCGCGTCAGCCCGTTCTCGATGGCGATCCTACATGAGTCGGCGTCTTGCTTGATGTCGCTACCAGCCTTCTCGTGGAGATCTCATGACACTGGGATAGGACGCCCTTTGATATCCGGCTTGTCCTTTGTGCGTTGATCCTTGCTACGCCAAGGGGACTCTGCAGGTTCTGATGCAACGTGACGAAGGAGGGTCGAATGATTGGTCACTCAAAGGTTGAACTCGACTGTTCAGCGTTGCCAAAAGGTGAAACTCCTGCGCTCCAACATGCTTTGTTCTTCATCCCCACGGGTATCGGCATTGCCTATTGAGAGATCATATATGACACGGCCAAATGAACGGCGCCTGCATATAAAAGAGCGAGATTTCCCGCTACTCAGTCTCCAATTCACCCTCTAGCCACACCATTTTCTCATACAAGCTCTGAAGAATCTACACTTATCTTCGCAGATGCCTTCGTCTCAATCAGATAACTCGACCTCCTCACAAGGGTCTGCGGTTGATCAGCCGACAACCACTACATCTGTGAGTTTCCACTGCAACGGGGCTATTCGGCTATCTGGGTGGCTGATGATGGCTGTTGAGAGCAAACGCTTCTAGTGAGGCCGAAAGAGCTGCCTGGGAGCATACTGCCAGGACGGCCATCCCACCTGGTTCAGCGAGCCAACACACTTCCGATGCAGGGGGAAGCGCAATCGCCGCGGACCTGGAGAAGTATTTCAAAGCGAATCCAGACATGATCGATGACAGCGGCAAGCCCAAGCTTTAGTCTTCTTCTACCTGACTCGCGCGTTCATACGTTCATACATGTTCCAAGCAATCATATTATCAGTAACTTGGTTGAGGAACGCCACTTGTGTCCATGATGAAACATGATCGTCGTCTCAGGTGGAGATTGGTGCGGGGCTCCATGCAATTGTGTTGATTTCGTTTCTTGTTTGGCTCTGTGCGCGTCCGTTGCGTTTGACATTCTCATCATGATGATACTGTAACCTGATCGCATTCGCCAACATCTGCCTATGGCTCAAGTAATCTCACGTTGAATTTCGTAAGACGAGATCGAGAGAGCTGTCAGCTTGTATCGTCGCAAAATCTGTGTGCATGACTGAAATCATCTCACCATCTCACGATGTCCCTTGGCGTCTCCCCTTCATCCTCTTCGCCCTTGACGACCCATTCACGACCCCTTCCACCAAGTCGAAAACGCAATTCCTACACGCCTTCGCCGAAAGCTACACCTCGACTTACGCCTGAGCCATCTTTCGCTCAGCAAGACGATGAATCGGCGCACGCCTCGCCCAGCATAAGGCAGCAGGACGGGACAATGGGTGGATTGAGGGAAAGAAGCGAGGAGGAATTGGTCAGGGCAAACAGGGATGAGCTGGAAGATGCCCTCAGGAATGAGTGGGAAGAAAGAGAAGGTGTGAGTCTGAAGTGAATGGCCCTCAAATGACTTCGCCTGTACGAATGTCTGATCGAGGTTTTTTAGCTGCTCCAACGATTGGAACAAGCTGAACTAGAAAGAAAAGAGCTCCTGACCCAGCAAGCAGAGTTATCCAAGGGAATGAGTGCCCTGCAAACAAGAAGTGAAGAAGCTTTCAATGAGCAGGTCAGCTAAATTTTATCGCTGTCTGCAATGCACAGCTGACAGCCAAAATCTTTGCAGAGCCGCATGGAGGCTGATCTGGAAGAACGAGATGAATTGCTTGATCGACTCAGAAAACGATTGGCCGATGCTGAAAGGCAGGCAAGAGATAGTCAGAAACGATATGTCGAGCAGGTGAGTTATAGCTGACTCTCAAGTGACGAAAGCTATATACGAGATCATGAAACGTGAATATACATTCAGTGAGCTCAGACTGGACGATGAGATAGGAACAGACCTTCGAGATTGAACGACAAGCTCTGCAAGCGCAAGAAAGCCATCTTCAACAGAAGCTCAAAACTCTTTCTTCCGCATCTTCTTCACGTCGATCAGTCACTCCGACACCGCCTGAGACGGAAAACGTGGCTTCACTGAGAGACGAATTAGCTTCTTTGAATCTCTCGCATTCCACTTTGCTGGCAAAACTGAATACTATCACCAAGGAATTACACGAGATGAAAATTGTCAACCAGGAACTAGTAGAGGAGAATGAAGGATGGGAATTTCTGATGAGGGAACGAACACTGAATGGGAAACTCCGCCAGCAAGGTGGCCTGCTCTCGGATCAACCTGAAGATGAAATTAGTATCAGTGAACCTCCACAAAGTGCTGGATCGGACCGGGATCTGGAGGAAGAGATGAGCGAACTAGCGTCTGATCTGGAGAATCAGTCGCCCATCTTCGATGATGATCATCAATTCTTCACCGATCTGGATGGCCATGAAGAGAATACCAAACGAAAAGACGATTTCCTGGCTCCCCCGAGAGCACGAAGGGGCAAGAAAAATAGGCCGGCCAGTCCCGGTGGAGAAGCGTCTGCAAGTGGGCTAGACTTGGCTAGCGAGTTGGACATGGCAGATGATAAGTCAGTTACGGGTAGAAGTATTGTTTCGGGTCGCGGCAAGAACGATGAGACTTCCGGTAAGCAGAAGTTCCAATACTATGCGTCCTTTCTCATTCTTCATGAAACGCGATTGGCCGCTGATGCTTGCTGTTCTGTACAGCTTTGAAAGCAGAATTGAAACAGCTCAAAGAATCGAACAAAGCTTTGACGTTGTACTGCTCCAAGGTGAGTCCTATCAAATCAAATTGTTTCCCCATAAACGCTGAACCCGTGGTTTTCAGATCATCGATCGAATCATCGCCCAAGAAGGATTTGAGCACGTCCTCTCGGTAGATTACAAGACTCGACGAGGAACTGCTCGCGCAACGTCAACCTCAGCCTCAACGTCTAGTCGTCCGGCGCTGAAAGATATCCTCGATGGGCCGAGAAGTATGACTACCTCGCCGATATCGGAAGAACCGCCAACAGTAATTGAGCCTGAGGCAGAACCTGTCAAGCCGAAGAAAGCTAGACCGCTCAGTCTCATGGTCCGAGCTATGACCGGCCCAGCGGAGAAATCTGTTCCTCCGCCGGCAGCTCCTGCTCCAGCCTCAACTGCGGCAGAAGACAGTAAAGCAGAGAGAAGGGTTAGTCAGCTCCTTCCCTAACACTTGAAGATCTTTGTCCCGTTGTAAACTGATGGTGAATGCTTGATACAGGCTAAAAGAGGGTTCTCATTGGATTTCCGTTCTTTGGGATTCGGTAATTCCTCATCCACACCAGCAGACTCGTCGAAGTCTTCCTTGAGACCTTTGACTTTGTCGTCGAAATCCACCTCGACTTCCGGTAGATCCACCTCAAACTCAAATTCGAATTCCAACTCGGCTCGAAAATTGGATATTCACGACGAGGACGAAGAAGATCGTAGAGAGCGACACAGGATGGAAGCTACGTTGAAACTCATGGGTATCAATCGCACCCCATCGCCCAGTATACAAGAGGAACCCGATGAAAATGGCAGCAACAGGAACAACCTTTTATCGAAAGGGAACTGGATATCATCAGGTAGAACGTCCACTTCCTCAAGACGAAGCTCAGAAACTCCCCTTGAAAGATTATCTTCTACTATAGGAACGAAAGAAGACCTGACTATACCTTTTGAAGATGTACATGATCCGCAACAGGCCATCCAAGCTCTGAGAGCGTTCGACGAGCGTGAAGCCCAGAAGAGAAAAGAAATTCAAAAGGGTAAAAGGAATAGTGCGTATACCAGTCCGCCAAAGATAGGGCATGGCAGGCGAATCAGTGTAGAGAGCAAGGAAGATCAAGATATGAGGAATAGAACAATAAGTAAATCGGAAAGTATCAATACCCTCTGGAGCATGGGCGGAGGGGATAGTAGACCGACCAGCGAGGATTTTTCGGTGCAGAGAAAGTAGAAAGTAGAAAGTAGAACGTAGAAAGACTGCAGTGTCTACACACTTTTTTCGCGAAGTGCTATCGAAGACTATGCTGCCATGCTTTGATTTATACTACGAATAACGAACATCCACGATTGATAATCATCATCTCTTGTGTACATTTTATTAGCATATCACATCATTCATACTGTATATAATGCATTTTATCATATATCCCTACATTTACGGGTACTTGTTCGTTATTGGTTCGTGATTTGGTTCATATGGGAGGAAAGTCGGGAGCAAGAAAGGGAGGGCTTCTTAGCAGATCAAGGTAAATGAGGTCAACTAGCTCGGAACCGTTGATAATAGCTTTTACATTTAGCTTCCATCGTCTCTTGATACGTTTCCGGCAGAGTATCAACGAGCTTGCCTGTAAAAGCGCAGAAATCAGTTGCCAATGCTTAGCCAGGGTGGTAGGTGCCTGTGTAATGGCATAATGGTAGCGCATAAGCTAAGACTAACCTGGATTACCGCCCCAGACTGACATCGAAGGAACGACTGTCCCCTCTGGAAGCACAGTATTGGGTAAGATCACTGCTAGATCTTTTGTGATGACGAATTTGCCCTAGGTCATGGTGAACCATCAACATCAAAAACTACGGAACATCGGGACATTGTGATAGCGAGACGAATCTAGGCGTCGATAATACAGCGGTATTGTTCTTGGCCGACTCACGATTATACAATTCTCACCAATCTCAACGCCCGATCCAATCTGTCCAGCCTCGATAATGCAATTCGGCTGAATATGGACGAAATCCGATATTCTGACTGGATAAAAAGTGAATGCTCTGTTCCACCATCCACCATGCATCATCCATCATGAGAGTTTCCCGTTAGCCAGCTTTTTCGACTTGTGAGATCGGTCAGCGGGTCACCAGTGAGACAGCTCACCCTTTATACAATTTCCCAGGTGGGCGAATGATGGACCCTTCTCCAATCAGGCAATACCTCCCCATGGAAATCACGACATGTTGACCTGCCGTCGATCTTCTCAGATCTCCTCGTAGTATAGACCCAGTTTGTATGATCGATTTACCGCCTAGGATGATGTTTGTTGCGCCTGTGATTGTAGCCTTCCTAGATACTTTGTCTAAAGCAGAGCAATGAGTCACACATTAGCTGATGTCTGGCGAATGGTTTGTATTACATGGAAGTGGGAATTCATCACTCACTCCCCGTGTCCGTCTCTATGTATGTACCCTTCTCATACGTTATAAGCGGGTCGAAAGCACCCATATTATTCTCGATGCCGATGCATAATCAGTAACTTACGCCTTGAGATGTATCGTGCAGACCAAGTATTATGATCCGTCGACGCGACTTGTGCTTCGGTCATCGCCTGTCATGACGAAATCACTCGTTTGATTATCATTTACTCTACGTGTCATCCTCCATCCGTATCACCGTATTGCTATAAGAACACAAGTGCCGAGGACACAGCCACGATGGCATCAGCTTCAGCATCGACGTCGAGAGCGGCGACTCCATTAGTGCGAACGAGCGGGCCTATACTTGTGGTCGGACAAGAGGACAGGACGACCGAAAACGTCATGGCTAGACTATCCAAGGATTTCCCAGATGGTGCGTCCCAACTCCCAACACCTTGTGTTGCAGCGGTTGTTACGGCTCACGATAATGATCTAGCGCTGATATATGTTATATAGCTGAGTCTTTGAGCCGGCACCAGCAAATACATGCGAGATTGCAGTTGGAGATTATGGACGTCAGAGAGGAAGTAGCTAGATTGAAGGGAGAATTAAAGACGGATCAAGATCCAGGCAAAATGTCGAAAATCCAAACTCAGATCAGCGTACGTCCCAGCTCATTCTCATCCCAATCACATCTCATCCCCACTTCAGAGGCATTGATACCAATAGGCTGACCAAGAGAACCTCAATTTGTAGCAATTGATGCTTCAGATCAATGTCATCCGAGAGAAAGCAGCAGAAGCAGAAGCGATCGTCAAGACCATTACCACTGATATACAGCGCCTGGACACTGCTAAAACCAACTTGACGAGCGCTATTCAGATGTTAGAGAGATGGGGTATGCTACGTATGTCGAACATCCAGTCTATCAGTATTGGATATATGGAAACCGCTGACGACGGGGCGGCTTAGGGAACGCTCATGCTCAATTGAAGGACTTATTACCTACGAAAAGGTATAAAGACATGTCACAAGCTCTATCAGTACGTGCTCGAATAACTCATTCAGTCACCTCATGCTGGCTGACCAAGGGTCACAAGTATCCTTATACTAATCATAACACATGCTTCTACCTATCTAGGCAGTCACGCATCTCCTGACTCCACTCAAACCGCTATCTGGTATTCCAGCCGTAGCCGAGATATTCAAGGCTGCCGAAGCCGATCGTAAATCTATACAAGAGAAAGTCGCAGTAGACATGGATGCCTTGTAAGCTCACCTCCACACCTATCCAATCCAATCCAGTGCAGTAAAGTTGATTGTATACCGTTATAGTTTCAAGCAGGACCCGAATAAACCTGTAGATCGAAGGACGATAGCGGAAGTGTGTCATGTGATCGATGTGCTCGGCGGTGATTTCAGGTATGTTCTTTGACGCAGACCGCCTTCGCATATTAGTTGATTGACTTGTTGAGCAGGAACCATATCATCGAACGGTATCTCCAGTTACAATTAGCCGAATATCGACGTATATTCAAGTCTACAGACGAAGTGAGTGTCCCCTTTCTCTTAGTTTAGTGTTAGAAACTAGCTAAAGTTTGACTGACATGACACAGGCAGGCCAACTGGATAATGTCCCTCGTCGATATGCCTGGTTCCGCAGAATACTGAAACATCACGATGAAGAAGATGCGAGCCTCTTTCCGCCATCTTGGGAGATGACCAGACTCCTCGTCTCGAATTTCTCAGAATACACACGGTCAGACCTCGCAAATGTCTTGGCTAAATCCACGCCTGCCGTGAATGTTCTGCTGGATGCTCTGCAAGCCACTTTGGACTTCGAGGCTGGTTTATCTAGAAGATTTGAGATGCCCGTGGGTCTGCCTTTTCAAGCTTCAAAACAAAGGGCATCCCATTTCTTCAGTGTGAAAGGCGAGCTAACGGGCAGTATCACCTTTGCAGTTTGAAGAAGTCACTGCTGGTGGCCTGACTTCCCGAAGCGGAAATGGCAGTGTCAAGTGGACCATCTCCAGTATATTCGATAATTACTTCAACGTCTACGTTGATGCTCAGGATCGGTAAGTCGCCCTTTGTGAAGGGAATCGACGCGTCAGATTGCTAAAAATGTCTATTTGCTTTCAGGGCAATTTCCGATATGTTATCGAAATATAGAGGACCTAGATCACGATCATCGATGGAAGGTGCTATGCAGACTGAATCAGATAACCCTGTACCGATCATCTTGCCGTCTTCCACCGAGTTGTTCTATTTCTACGGCCAAACATTGGAACAATGTGAAAAGTATACGAAAGGCGAGCCCATGAGGAAATTGAGTAAGGTATTTGCGAAATGGCTTAAAGTGTATTCGGGTGAGTCGTACCGCTACTCCACCAGTCAAGAAAGGCGGAGCTCATGCCGACGAGGGTCGCAGATGACGTCTTGATGGCTGGTATGAGAAAGTAAGACGACTTGAAATTCAGAAGCAGGGGGACTTGGGCTGACAGGTCAACTTAGGGAGACGGGCCGGCGGTCATTCGAAGGCAGAGAAAATTTACAAGAAGTCAGAAACGCTTGTATGATACTCAACACTGCGGAATACTGTCAGAATACTTCCTTGCAGGTACGTCCCCTAATTTAACATTAAGCTGGATTTCTGACGCTGATTTGTCTACTCTCTGTAGCTTGAGGAAAGGTTGAAAGACAAGATAGCAGAAGAGTTCAAGGAAGATATTTCATTCCAGAATGAACGAGAGACCTTCTCCACGTGAGCCAACTGCCGTTCATTCGTTGACATAGAAGCTTATAAGATTTTATACAGTGTTATCTCTTCGTGTATAAACATGATTCTACGGGAGTTGGAATCGTCATGCGAACCTGCCTTTGCAGCTATACTGAAAACACCTTGGATGCATCTTGAAAACGTGTCGGGCAGATCAGCATATATAGTCGACCTTGTGGGATCGATCAAGCAAATTGCAGAGGTGGTGAGGACTAGGGTGGAGGGCAAGAAATACATAAGGAATTTCGCCGATAAAGCTGTTGGGTGAGTGATACTTCCACTTACGACGTATCAAGCTGGGTCTTCTCGAGCTCATACATCCGATGATAGAGTGGTCATAACGAGGTTCACCCAAAGTGTGATCAAGAGTCGACCACTAAAAAAAATCGGTGCGGAGCAGGTAAGTCGCCTTTTTGAGCGTGGATGTTTCATTTAGCGGAAAGGGGCTGATCGAAGTGGAAATGCAGATTCTACTGGATGTGCAAGCTGTGAAAGCTTGTTTATTGGATTTACCTGAACCCCATCCAGAGAACTCCACCAACGTGTAAGTCTGTCGAATGCGAAGGAATGTCCAGACACGGCATTCGTCTTGAGTGCCTTTGATGCTGACGAGCTTGGTTCAATGGTTGCCAGGTACACTAAATACGTGACCAAGAACACAGGCCAATTGGAGACTATGCTGAAAGTCATCTTAGCACCTGATGATCCTCCTGAAGGTGAGTCAGATTTGCGATTCTCACTCAGATCGGTGTTTCGAGGGAAGAGGCTGACGGCTGTCTGGATCTTGATAGGCTTCGTCCAGAATTATTGCTTGTTGATAGGGGATCGATCATTTAGCAATTTCCAAAAGGTGAGTCTCAATCACTCCTCAGACATCTCACAATAGATAGAATATTCACTTCACAAACACAAATGTCTTGCCGTTGCACATCAAGACTAGATTATACTGATTTTTTATACGTTCATTCAGATACTCGATCTGAAAGGAACACCCCGTACAGACCAACAGAAACTCCTCGACATCTTCTTATCCGTAACATCCACCAACTCGGAATTATCAGACACATCTTTCCTGACGCACATCGATATGGACCCTTCTCCCTCTTCGCAGGTATCTGGCACAATGACTAATAACCCGTCTTCGTCTGGGCCTGGATCAGAGATCAACCGAATCACCTCGCCAATAAGCAGTAATGGCTTGTTTTCGCAGCATGGGAGTTCCACAGGATTACCTTCTTTGCTTCGAAGTGCCTCTGCATCGGCGGAAGGTCACGAGAGAAGTGAGACTCCGAAAGCCTTTGGGGATTTTAGGAGGTTGGTGAATTTTGCGAGGAGGGAGACTTTGGGACCGTTAGGTGGAATATAGATTTAGATGGCCTAAGCACGAAGCACGATTTGGTGTATTCGTGTTCATATTCAGATCTATCTTGTTATGCATAATGCGATGATGCTTTCGCATTAATGGTGCTAATTGACTAGTTTACAGGCTTACTACACGTTACATACACTGAAAATACAATTGCGAGACTTCAGAAGCTCTGCGTTCTGGTCTGTCTATATTTCATTCAAAGTATCAATTATGTTGTCTAGTTCTCTGATTGACTGGCTTTCAGGCTTAGGCTTTCATGTCCGGTATCGTCTCATGGTTGAGTATAGCTCGCAGATAAGGGCGCAGGGGAATTACCAGCAATCGATACTGCACGAGCACTGAATGCAGCAGGTGACAACCCCCCTCCTATCCCTCCTAATCCTGATATTCTGGGAGACGGCACGCCCACGCCTAATCCACCTAAGTTGGGAGTTTGGCCTAAACCAGCTGAAGAAGGGGACATCCCCGATGCGAGTCCAGCTAGATTGATACTCATAGGTGTCATTCCTCTCACACTTCTCGTCGTGATCGAGCCTGAGCCTGAGCCCGCTCTGCCCTGAGGTTGACTTTGATTTTGATGTTGATTGTTGGTATTGGAGGGGTTGCTGAATACACCGATTTGACTCGATATTTGGGCTTCGATATTCTTGAGCTCTTCCATCGGGTTGACCTGGCTCGTCTTGGTTTTTGAAAGTCTGTCGAGCGAGTCGAGGGATGATCGAGTGGTTTGTAGGGAATGATATAGGTTCCAATCGAACGTCTGTTTCTGGTGGGGTTTCTCGATATCTTCTGGTACTACTTCGGCGCCGTTTGCCACCTCTGCTTCTCCATTTGTATTTGTATCTGCCTCTGCCTCAGCTTCGGCTTCGGCTTCGGGAGGGAGGGAGCGCCAGACAGTGGTCGTACGTGGATTCGAAGATGGGTGGGATTCCGATAAGGTATTTAGGGTTTTCGATATTAGATAAGAAGCATTCCGCTGACAGTGACGGTGATAGCAACGACATAAAGGAGTGCGCATAATCAGCCACTTGGGCATCTCTTAGATCTTGCTGTTTCGAAAATATGCATATGGCATGGCAGAAGAGTTGAGTCCATCACACTCACCAAACGAGCTGACACGACATCGTATATCGTTGGAGACTGATATATCTTCTCGTGAAGGACGAACCAGCACCCAGTGACTCTATCTCTTCTCCCGGAAGGTTCGACCTCCCTTTTCTGAATGACGAATAAATCCGGAGGTTGAGCGTGGGATATTATGTATTCGAATCCCGACTTGAATGCATTTAGCTCTCTAAGGGATGATGCGTTATAAATCAGCTTCGAACTTCGGCTGCATTTTGCTTGAATCAGAGATAAGTTGAGCACAACGCACATCTTCTCTTCGGCATGACCATATGTAGGATTCTCGACCCTTCTTTGAGTCCGCAAAACGCTGTTATTGGACTTGGTGTCCCAGAAAGGCGAATAGGCGAAATAATCCATCCTGCGGGAAAAGTGATGTGTCAACTGCTATGCATGGGAATTTCGCCAAAAGGAGCTCACGCTAGGTCAGCATTGGCCAGAGACCTTGCTGGATTGGCCTGATGATAGCAGAGTCAGTCGGCTGCTTGCAATGCAACACCCATGTGAGCGAGTGAGCCCTCACTGCTATTGCTTCGGGCCATGACCTAAGACAGATAGATGATATCAGCTTACTGACTTGCTCGGACGACAAACCAAGAGCTTACCAGTGGATATGAGATAGGTCCTGATCTATCTCGTCACCCGGCACAGCCATATTGCTACACTTTGCGGAAAGGCAGCCGCAGTTGATCAATATACCATCAGTATGAAGTTTTCTGGAGTTGCAAACAATCGTCCTTAAAGCTCTTAACTGACACTCCGGCTATTCGAGTATTGACGGAATCGCCACGTGACGGTCAAGATACGAGGGCGGAATCCGCCGCAATGAATGGGCTCCAAATGCCACATGCTTGAAATGCCGACGGGGAAACTTTGGTTGAACGGAGAATCCCTTAGGTTTTCAACATTTTTTCATTTTCGACGTTGACCTTCACCGTACCATCCACTCACACTCACTTACCTGAATAACTTCAATTTATCAACCTCCAACCGTCCTCCTCTCTTTTCTCCATATCTAAAAGGCTAAAACCTAACAGGTGAGCTATCATCTTCCATACACATAACTCCTCATCAGAGTCCGAGCTCACCAAGTAAAGTTTCTCTATAGCCAAATCAAAAAAACAAAAATAGTCAATATGTCCGCTGAAGACGTTTTCGAGGGTGCCATCGGTATCGGTAAGTCAGCTGAGAGTGACATACCTTCAGGACAGGAAAGGCTTTCACGGAATCACGCTGATCGAACTGCTTGTACTGTAGATCTTGGTACCACCTACTCGTGTGTTGGTGTCTGGGCCAACGACCGAGTTGAGATCATTGCCAACGGTTAGTTCTAGACTTGAGGAAAATTTTGCATCAGGCAAATGTCCGGGGATACTTCAATAGACGAGTGCTGACTCTGCTTCTTGATGTCAATAGATCAAGGTAACAGAACCACCCCATCATACGTTGCTTTCACCGAAGGTGAACGATTGATCGGTGATGGTGAGTTAACGATATCGTTTGCGTCCCTTTGTATGATTGATAATTGACGGACACCATTGCTCTCTTTCTTCAGCCGCCAAGAACCAATCTGCCATGAACCCCCAAAACACCGTCTTCGACGCCAAGCGATTGATTGGTCGACGTTTCGATGACTCTGACGTCAAGAAGGACATGAAGGTGAATACAACTAATAAGTCTGGAAGCAAGGCATTAATTATGGGAACTGACAGTCTTTTTCCACCATTGTAGCACTGGCCTTTCGCCGTCATTGACAAGGACGGATCTCCTTTCGTTGAAGTTGACTACCTCAACGAGAGAAAGACCTTCTCCCCTCAAGAAATCTCCGCTATGGTTCTCACCAAGATGAAGGAGATCGCTGAAGCCAAGCTCGGTAAGACCGTCAAGAAGGCCGTTGTTACGTGAGTTCAATTGCATTCCCTCTCTTTGTTAGATCACCCGTCTGACGATATTCACAGCGTTCCTGCCTACTTCAACGATTCTCAACGTCTCGCCACCAAAGATGCCGGAACCATCGCCGGTCTCGAAGTCCTCCGAATCATCAACGAACCCACCGCTGCCGCCATCGCCTACGGTCTTGACGAGAAGACCAAGGAAGAGCGAAACGTCCTCATCTTCGATTTGGGAGGTGGTACTTTCGATGTCTCCCTTCTCTCCATCACCGGTAAGGTCTTCTCCGTAAAGGCCACCGCTGGTGACACCCACTTGGGTGGTGAAGATTTCGACAACACCCTGCTTGAGCACTTCAAGGCCGAGTTCAAGAGAAAGACCAAGCTCGATATCTCCGATGATGCCCGAGCTCTCCGAAGATTGAGATCCGCCTGTGAAAGAGCCAAGCGAACCCTTTCTTCCGTCACCCAAACCACCGTTGAAGTTGACTCTCTCTTCCAAGGTGAAGACTTCTCCGCCAACATCACCCGAGCTAGATTCGAGGAAATCAACGCTGCTGCCTTCAAGTCTACCATCGAGCCTGTTGAGAAGGTCCTCAAGGACTCTAAGATCCCTGCCGCCAAGGTTGACGACATTGTCCTCGTCGGTGGATCTACTCGAATCCCCAAAATCCAATCTCTCGTCTCTGACCTCTTCGATGGCCGACAACTCAACAAGTCCATCAACCCCGATGAGGCTGTTGCCTACGGTGCTGCCGTCCAAGCCGCCGTCCTTACCGGTCAAACCTCCGACAAGACCGCCGACCTTTTGTTGCTCGATGTTGCTCCTCTCTCTTTGGGTGTTGCTATGCAAGGTGACATCTTCGGTGTCGTTCTTCCCCGAAACACCCCTATCCCCTCCAACAAATCCCGAGTCTTCACCACCGTCGAGGATAACCAAACCACCGTCATGTTCCCTGTCTACGAAGGTGAAAGAACCCAATGTAAGGACAACAGACTTCTCGGTGAATTCGAGCTCTCCGGTATTCCCCCCATGCCAAGAGGTCAAGCCGAGTTGGTCTGTACCTTCGAGGTCGATGCCAACGGTCTGTTGAAGGTCTCTGCCCAAGACAGAGCTTCCGGCCGAAAAGCTCAAATCACCATCCAGAACTCTGTCGGTCGACTCTCTTCCGAGGAGATCCAAGCTATGATCAAGGATGCTGAGCAGTGAGTGCAACGTGCTATCGTCTTCAAAAGATCGTAAGACTGACTTGTCATTCTTTTTGCAGATTCAAGAACGCCGACAAAGACTTCTCCGCTCGACACGAAGCCAAATCTGACCTCGAAGCTTACCTCCACACCTGTGAACAATCCATCTCCGCTCCTGAACTCGCCGCTAAGATCAAGAGAGGAGCACGAGGTGCCGTCGAGTCTGAGATCGCCAAGGCTCTCGAAGTCCTCGAACAAGAAGATGCCACCGCTGATCAACTCAAGAAGGCTCAATTGGGTGTCAAGAGAGCTATGCAAAAAGCCATGGCTTCCGCTCGATAAGCGATTTACAACTACACTACACCGGATCTTTGTTTGTGTTTGTAGTTTTACAGTTCTTTCCCATATATCGCACACATATATATCTCTTCCAATCTGCATGGGTTCATTGCATTTCGAAAGACATCTTCATCTCCCTCCACCTGGCTTTAATTCATTTTGTACAGCTCGCGGGACAAAACAGAATAAAATACAAATGCGCCGAGATGAAATACATTTCCAGCTTCTACATCACAGTGCTTCGAGATATCGGTGTGTGGTGCATGATACTTCGCACAGGGATTGATCAGGCAACACAAGTGCAATACTGATTAATTGGCACAGGAAGTTTCAGGTAAACCGTTGCCACTCTTATCGGGTTGATACAGTATTATGAGGGCGGTCGTCAAGGTGACCATATATGAGACGGAAATGAACCGTGACCCGGATATATCAAAAAAATACATAGCGCAAGTATGTATCTCTGGGAGACCGTCGCTCGCCGTCTGGCTATGTCTATTCGCTGCTGCTTGAGCCAGGATACATGCGCATATATAACATATATAACATATATCACACGAATGCGCAGCTGATGGTCCTCGTCATGTTGCCTTCGAGTTTGAGTACTGGGTACTCGAGCTGATCCACACACTTCGCATCGCTCTTTGTTAAGACTGTTTTCGACGGGACGCTGGCGTCTTACTACTATACTTCGCCGACCTCAACTACTATCTCGCTTAATCGTCAGCATACAGTGATACTGGTTATCGCAGAAAGATCTTAGTAGCGCAATGAAAAGTGAAGGATTGATCGAGAAATTAAAGGAAGAACTAGTGCGTTATAAGCCGAACCAAAACCTTCCATCTTCTCGTTTGGTATACGGTCTGGGCCGAAGCAGAACGGAACGAAGGAAAGCTGATCAAACTCTTGCTCACTCGGATTTTGTATGCAGAGCGGAAGAAGGTTGATTTGGAATGTGATCTGGTACGGCACTCATTTTTTCATATGTGAGTGATTTCGCACAGTACACGTAGATGGGTTTCTTTAGCCAGATACTCCCTTTGATGGGGTCAGACCTGTGTCAGTCAGAAGTAACCGGTGCTGACAATCCTGCACATGTCGTGAAACAGTCGGATACGGTTGGTATTCCCAACAGACAAATGCGAAACTTGCCGCGTTAAATGGCCTGAAGTTCTCAGTATGGATCTCGAGAGGTGCCGGATTGGTCTTGGCTTTTGACGGTGGTCTGATCTTGGTGCCTAGTGAGTGAGAGATTATCACACACTGTTCCCAGGATCCAGATGGAAATACCTCGCCAATGCACGCCCAAAGGAAGAGCAGAGTCGAGCGGAATGCGGACTGATGAATTGGGGTGGCGTCATAGTGCTCAGAAATCTATTGAAGAGGATCAGACCGAGATTGATGTGGCTATTCCCAGCCGACGAGAATATCTGGGTAAGCCAATTTCGCTTTCTCAGTCAGACTCGCAAAAAGACGGGAAGAACTGGACGGTTGCTGACGACACCGCCCAGTTCCATCGTCAAGTGGCATATCAGATGGTATTTTGGACGATGGTGCATACTACAGCCCATTATGTCAATTTCATCAATGTGAGCAACTGTTCTACCGATATGACCCGAGCATCATTCGCTCGACCTTCGCCTCGTCCAGCACAGACGGGCAGGGTGCTATCTCAGATTGCATCGGCTGACGATGTTTCATTGGCAATATTGACGCAGGTCGAGAGAACTCAGGTTCGTAAACAGACTGCATGGGAGATCCATTATACCCAACCTGGCGGTTTCACCGGGCATGTGTGAGTGCCACAACTCCACTGTTTCGCGTCCATCCTGGATGATACATTTGGGACTGGCCCAGACGAGCGGCAATGATCGTGAACATTCAGCTAATGCACTTGACATACTGTTATTAGCATGCTGCTCATCATGTTTTTGATGTACACTACGGCGCACTCGTTGATCAGGAAACAATGCTTCGAAGTATTTTGGTACACACATCATCTGGTGAGTCATCTTCCCACTCCCCCAGCTCGTACCTATGTCAGCATCGGACAAGGCTGATGTGCCACCGTGCACAACACAGGCATTCTTCTTCATGATCGGCTTATACACCCACGCTACAGGGTGTTTCGTCCGTGACTCCGTCGATCCAGATTACATACCCACATTTCCCTTTTACTCGACCGAACACTGTCTGGGATATATGAGTTGGAGATATACCATCTGGGCAGGTATATTGGTGAGTCATACATGCTACATATAGCAACAGTAGCACATCATCGAATACAATTCCCCTCGGCCAGCGTAATTTCATAGCTATAATACTGTACTGCCACTTTTCGACGAAAGAAGGAATCTGACTCACATCCGCCCACACTGATTTGTGCTTGGTCGCAGTACTTTGGCGAACGAGTATATCGGGAGATCAGAGCAAGACGCAAGACAGATATCCAGAAAGTCCTTCTACACCCTTCGAACGTCATGGAGATCCGATTCTTGAAACCGTCTTTCAAGTATAAAGCGGGTCAATGGCTGTTCTTGAATATCCCTGAAGTCTCCAATTTCCAATGGCATCCTGTGAGTCGGCCCAACCATCCCTGCTTTCCCTCCAAGGGTCCTCTTGACAATCTCCATACTTCCCGCTCTCATGTCTACAACCCCCAGGACTTGATGCAGCAGGACGAAATGTTGATTTTGAAATTGAAAATCTCAGTTCACAATCTCCTCTGCGCCTGAAGATCCGTATATCTCCGTGCACGTCCGACAAGTGGGCGACTTCACTCAAGCCGTTGGCGATCGTCTGGGAGCTACGCAAGGTGTTATTGGCGAGAAATTCGACGTCGATCCGGATGCTAAGGGAAGTGGCGATCGGGGAAGAAGGAGAGATTATATAGAGATCAATCCGAATAGTATCGGTAAAGGTATGCCAGTATTGAGGATTGATGGGTGGGCTCTCATTTATACTCTCGCTTTGAGTTCCTCCAGAACAGATATCTGCTAGGTGACTTCGTGACATATGCTAACAGCATGAGGTGGGGTCAGACCATTCGGTGCTCCTGCCGAGGATGTGTTCAACTCTGAAGTGGCTGTTCTGATCGGTGCTGGTATCGGAGTGACTGTAAGCCTATCTTCCGTCTAACTTCGATCGATCAACATGGTCAACGCAAGTTGTGGGGACACGGTAGGGAGAAGTAGGAGGACTCTGAGTCTGATGAACGGGTCTCGACTTTTTAGCCATTTGCCTCGATACTCAAACATATATGGTACGCTCAAAGATCCGGTCAATTGGGCGCATTGAGAAGGGTCGAATTCATCTGGAGCTGCCGAGATACGGGTAAGTCAAGTCAAGCCAAGAAGTTACTGAAATAGTAGTCTATCCGCCAGTTCCTACCAGATAAACAGTAATGACAGGAAAGCGCTGATCTGCAAGGATGATAGGTACTTTCGGATGGTTCCAAACGCTGTTAGAAGAACTCGAAGCATCTCAAAGCGATCGTAAGTAAACATATCCCCCTTGATTCACGGCACAGTATCGCAAAATCGCGCATTGTGAGTGTGGCGCTGTGCTAACATCGTTTCACGTTGCTCTTCTCAGCCGACTTTTTGCGGATCTCCGTGAGTCCTCCGCATCCCTTGTTTCGATGCTCTTCCTATCTGCAAAGCAATGCATACGGTGAGCAATAGCTAAACGAAAGATTTGACAGGTATATCTCACTCAGAAGCTGGACTCCGACGCTGTACAGAATATCACTATCAACGAGTGAGTGGACTCTTTCCAACTCACCCTCTTCAAGATCATGAGGGAGCTAAGTGAATAATGGGTCTTGGTCGGTCAGTGTGGGAGCAGAATATGAGTTAGTGGCGTTTGCTTCTTTACGTCAAAGATTGCAAATTTGCTGATTGTGTCATTCACCAGTCCATTGACATTACTGCAATCTCGAACGTTATTCGGGAGGCCGAATTACCGTCAGATCTTCACTAGCTTGATCTCGAGTATCGAAAGTGGCTCGTATTTACCTGGAAGGGAAGCGACGTTGAAAACTCGTATGGGTGTGTACTTCTGCGGGGTGAGTCTGATTCCATATTTTCTTCCCTCAAAACGTATCATATTCTCACTCTACAACGGTTCATCGGACAAATGCTGACTGGCCTCTGAAATCTAAACACATAGCCAAGCTCTTTGGCTAGAACGATCCGCAAAGAAGCTTTTGCGGTACCCACCAAATCGGTCAATGTCAAATTCTTCAAGGAGCATTTCTAGGGGCGCTGTAGCACTATGAGTACTGTAGTCCGACACCCTGTGTGGCCAGACAAGTGTAATTAAGTTTTACGAGATCTGTATGAACAAAATGCAAAGTGTATGCCTCGTTTATATTTCTATTTATCGCGAATCTTAGTGCATACTACATCATCAGACCAAGATTCCTTCTCAGATCTAATCCAGCTGCGAAACATCCAACAACTCCTTTCCATCCGACTTATCCCCGACTCTAACAGGTAACGCACTAACAATGACAGTATACCATCGCGCTCCTTGGCCTTGATCCGTTTCCCAGGCATGTAACGTCCCACGTTGAATGACTATATCTCCAGCTTTTACTGTCGTCCTCTTCTCTTTCCCTCCTTCTCCGTCGGGGGTGATGAGTGTCGCGGAACCACTGATGAAGATATTATAATCCACCGAACTTGATCGATGCATCGGGGTCCTATACCCAGGCCCAATATCCGTCACTTGACAATTCGTACCCCCGGGCAAAGTCACATCGGTCACTTTCCCCGCGGCGTCCTCGATCTCCGCAGTAGTGATTGAGTGCGCGTTGGTAGTTGGTATACCCATGTGCGAGAACAAGGGTCTGACGTGCGCGTTGCCGTCCAGGATGGTATAGGGGACGATGGCGTCGTCGTGGATGTATACGTCCGTGCCGTCGACGTCAGAGGACGAGTGGGCGGTGAGGACTCGACGGAATGGCGCGGGAGAAGGCATTGTGTGAGATGATGTAAGAGATAATTCTATTTTGTTTTGCTTTGTTTTGCCTATGCCTATGGAGGATTTTGGAATCTTTTCAATCTTCGTCTTGACAGAAGGTATTAGTATATCTACAATCAGAGCTTCGAGCTGGTGATAGTTCCCACTTTGTATACTGTACGAGAACGGACCCGTTCATGCCATTCTCCAAATCCATTCGGTCATTCGGAAGAAGCCACGGATATAACGGAATTAGTCTTCTACTCGTACTGCACATCAATTCCAATTTCGTCATCATGCATGGGTCGGACTGTACATCCGTTGCATCGGATCAGTCATTATTCCCAACAACGATTCAGTCGATATGTAACCAGAAGCGCCTTGATTTTGCTGTAAAACAAAGTTCTCGCCTTTTTGAGAAATTACCAAGTTCATTGTTCATGCATCATGTATATGAACGAACTATCAGATGTCAAGTATCAAGCATCGAGTATCGAGTATCGAGTATAACTATACTTGTTCTTATTTCCCTTCTACCCTTTTTCTTCTTCTCGTATATATGAAGAAAACCCTCGGTCACAAGTCAAACTGAACTAAACTAAAGGGAACTCAACCAAAAAGCCCAAAATTTTCAAATCGTGTATGTTAAAAATCTTGTAGCAACAGGAAACAGAAATCAATGACGCGGGATCTGATAGAAGTATAAATACAATTTGGGTATCAATAAAAGGGAGAAAAAATAATGAAAGTCCGTGTATGTCGATCAGTCGTTAATGCGTGTATGTGTGTGCCGGTCGCAAATTTGAACAAAGCCATGTTTTTGCCTTGTCTTTTAAGCCAGACCAGACCGAGCCAATCCAGATGCCTGTTCGTTAAAGTCGTAAATTTCGTTAATATCTCTAATCCCCTTTCCCTCTCCATCTGGAAGGGACCACGGGACCGTTCACTCTCCTTCTTCATCTATTTTGCCCACGCTAGTTTGCCCAAGAACGACAATTCCACCACTGTCCCTCTTCTTCCTTCCTCTCACCTCAGCGTGTCCGGCCGAAGCTGGCGCACTCTGTCTTCGCTTTTTCTTTTTGGGTGCGTTGTCGGTACTAGAATGACTGGTTATCCTGCCTCTTGAATGCGTTGAAGAAGGTAATGGTGCATTCGGATGCGAGTAGCCTGTTTTACCCATAAATGCTATTCCCAATCTGAGTAAGGGGTCTGTGGAGTGGAATTTCGAAGGAAGGAAAACGATAGGTAATCTCGTTTCGCATGGTAAGTGGAATCCCTAAAGTCATACCAAAAGAAGAATAATCAGCATTTGACCGGAATTAGGCGTTGTCAAACAGAGCTTGATTGACACGCACAACTCCCTCAGCATGTAAACCCTGTACCATGTTGACGTATGGAGCTAATCTCTCGGGAGTCTCGTTGCACAGGACCATGCCCATTGTGATCGGGACAAGTCCCTCTCGAGCAAGATGTGAAACAGGTATCATCGTTGAGGTACAGCTTTCAACGGGATGCTGGTTCAAGGGATAGGTGAGAGTCTTCGGCCAAAGATGCGATTGCCTGTAGAGCGGATGTGTGAAGATGTCAACAATCAGTATGATAAGGAAACCGATCAAAGTGCAATACGTATGTGTACCAACTCACCATAAGTGCTCAGTATCCTTCTCTCCGATCACTAATATCGGGAATTTACCGCCTCCTCTGCCTCTTACTTCTAAGTCGCCCCGCCAGATACCCGTTTTCCCGTCCGTCAAATTTTCGAAAGAGGGATTAAAGAACATGCACATAGGTGGCGGAGGTATGAACTCGACCGGCGGCATAGGAAGCTGTGAAGGACGGGTTTTCAGGGAAGCAGGCTTCGCAGTAATGTGGTGGGTTTGTTGTTGTGTATGTGGTATCGGTTGGATCGGTGTAGGAGAGGTTCCGGAAGTTATACCTGCCAAGCTAGATGTATTGGAATTGGCAGTCACGAAGGGAGAAGTCATTGATACGGGCGAAAGAGCGTTTTGATTGTTGTTGCTGTTGACTTTACTAGTCCTCCTGACGCTTCCCGGCGGCGAGTGCGAAGAGTCAGTCTCGGGAGTAGGGAATTGGTACATGGAGTTTTGCCTAGTTGCAGGTATTTTGGTCTGGTCTAATTCTGCTTGTAATTGATCGATATTCGCTAAATTGGCAGCAACGATAGCTCTCTCATGCTCCTCGTTGCCCTCCTCCATTGACGCGAGAATCTCGTCTATGCTCTTCATGTGGTTGTTGGACTCCTCCCCGTTCTCGGTTTTAGCCAACGAAGTTCGCCTTGCCGAAAGCGCTTCATTGCCAAGATCAGCATTCAGAGGGAAAGGGAATGCGCCATTCGAGACGTTCCTAGATCCTGGCTTGCTATTACTGTCGTTGTCGTTACCGAAAAGAGCGTTTGTGTTCCACCCACTTGGAGTCAGATTCATCCATTGTGACACATCAGGTTCTCTCAGCGGTGTCGAAGGCCCGTAATGCTCAGTGAACGCACTGGCAGGCGGTTGCTCAGCAGAAGCAGGATCGGGGGACGGCGAGGCGTAGGAACCGAGTAAACCTGTGAATATTGCTGGTTCCCAATGCCTGATACTAAGATTGTAGAGCTGTTGCAGAGCCATGGCTGACTGGGCGGAAGGATTGGGCACACGAACGCCTGGTCCAGGTTCATTGGGTAGAGACAGAGCGATCACGATGCTGGGCCAGAGACATTGGCTTGTGACCTATCAGCGGACAAGAAAGATCAGCTAAGCGAGCCTTCTGTCAAGTATGGTGCTGGTGATGACCCACAAGCACTCCTCCGCCTCGTCTCCATACTTCTTGCAGGACCTTTGCGACGGTCACTTGACCCACGCCATCCACTTCCACCACACTAGCTAAAGCCGTTCTCCAAGCTAAATCGGTACCTAGCTGTATGACTCGCGAAGGGATCATGTTGGCTGGCGGTAGCGCAAGTGGATGCGATCCGTGTTGCTGAGGAGTGAAAGGGGCGTATTCTGGTTGAGCGGAATTGTTATCCGAAAGAGGGTCGGATTTGGCTCTCGGAGCTGGTAAAATAGCCGACTTCTTATTAGGTGATGAGGCTATCGGTTCGACGGTCACCAAATTCGCTGAAGCAATCTTGCTCGGAGAAGGCTTGACGTCTGTTTGTCCGAAATTCAACAAGGTATCCCAAGCCAAAGAGCCAGGTGTCAGACCCGAACCGATACCTAATGGCGCCCCGTCTCCAGCGATCTCCAAGTTGAACCCAGGAAAAGAATCTAATGCTGAACCCCAATCGAATCCATTCGCTCCGGGCGTACCTCCCATTACCCAGGGGAAGAGGTTGCCAGCACTCCCACTGCCAGGCGTAGTGGCTGGAGGGTAGGAGGATCTCCGACGAGCCAATCCACCGCGCAAAAAATTGACTTGAGGAGGCGCGAGCGACAGGAAGGGTAATGGCGCAGGAGAGGAAGTGTCTGATGCAGACACCTGAGCGGTTATGGGTGGTTGGGCCAATGGGTGCTGCGATGTTGCACTTGCAGGAGTCGCGGAGGACGAGGCGGAAGTCGCTCCTGGAGTAGAGGATGACAGATAGAAGGGGTTGGACGATGAAGTAGAAGGGGATTTCGGTACGGTAGAATTGCTCGTAGCTGCCCGACGAGGTTGAGTATGTTTCGAAGGCGATGCCGATTGCACCTGTTCGTGCCAAACGAAGGGATTGTTTCCGAGTTCCATGATGATAAAGGTGGTCGTTTTTTTCGTTGGGATGGAAGCCAAGCAGGAGTCGGAGGGGAGATTAAGGTGATGAAAGGATTGTGAGGAAGCAAAATAGTCAGCTCTTATTCCATTTCTGCTTTTCAACCTGCGCAGATTCAGGCTAAGATACGATTGAAGGGAGCGAATAAGGTGGCAAGAAACGAGCAGATATGATGTCAATGACGAAGGGAAAGCAAGTTGATGTAGAGTAATGTTAGGGAAGGTAGATCAAAGGCGTGTTTTGGTGTTATTGTTAGACTAAAGAGACACAACAACGATAATTAAAGAGAATCAATGGTTCTCAAGCCAGGAGGGTGTGTGTGTGTATTGATATGATTGGAATGAGGCGAGGAACCCGTTTGGTAATGGGCACCGTGACCGGCGGATCATCCGTCATACACAACACAATAAGGAAGATCGGCACGTTACAGCCCAAGGTGTCAGGTGTCAGAGAGGTACGTGAGACGTTTGGAGGTGCTTTGGTCGTGTTGCAAAGGTACCTGGGTGATGATATGAGGTCCGAGCGATGCGCACAATACACATATTACTGCTTTCACCCTCCTTTACCCCTGTCTTGGAATCACCATCTCCGAACAACACAACAGAGCGAGAACAACAAGGCGAGTCCAGACTCGACCGGGCCAAGGGATGCAGAGAAGGACAAGCATAAGAACAAGCACTCACACTCCTTATCCTTGATTCCTTACGATTATGATCATGATCAATATGCTTTCCGTTCTTACTGATGTTTATATTCATAACGCCATTGTTTGAGGCCAAGTCAACATCTTGGATTTGCGTAGATTCGATGGTCCTCTTCTGGGGAGTTATCGAAGTTGACATGATTTGGTTTTACCGATCAAACAAAAGTCCTCTTTATCTTTCGGAAACCGACTTCGACTTTCGATTCCGTCCTGTCTCTACACTAATGTCTCAGAGCATAGGTCCTTCAACAATGGATCGTCAGGTGTTATGTATGATAGTATTGACGAGGTAGAGGTCGATTGATTATGTTCTCTGTGAGGTACTTGCTTTTCGGCTCCGACCGGCAAAGTGACTGAGTGACTGACTGCTGCGACCTGTGTTTGAGTGACAACGACAATGATTCCCACGTTCCTTTCCGCAAAGGCAATATTATAGAAGGCTGATTGACTGATTGATCGACGGACAATAATTATTCTGGTCAAGATGCTCTGCACAAAACTCAATGGCAAGTATAGTCCACCATGCTATGCACTTTCTGTACACCCGTACAACAGAAGTCTGACCGTATAATATCGCCACCACTATCAATCTTTCGTATGGCAGACCACATGAGCAGCTGCTAGTCCACTAGCAGTGTTTACTTTCTCAGGGAAATGAGGAATTCTGCGGTATGTCATGTGTTTTCCCAATTCCATTTCCAGTCTCACAGGCTTAGGCTACAGGCGTTTGAAAATAACCTTTTTTAAGGTGATCACCTTTTCGAGCTTTTCTGTTTCTATTTCTATTTCTACCCAGGTGAATACGCACTACCGTCTCTGTCAGTCGCTAAACAAGCGAGCAAATCTTTACTGTAACTAAAAAGGCAATCATCAGCCTACTAGTATCCGTACTTGTAACGGGACGGCCAAGCTATACAGGTAGTGCAAATATAGTCCGAAAAGTCCGGTCTGGAACGTTCGTCCCTCGTCTCGTGTTTTGTCATTCCGTATGTGATCGTCGCTATGCAGAGAGATATCGGCATCTCTACTAGTCTAGGGAGTTGTTTATTTGAATATCTCCCCGCTTGTTTCCATCTTTTTACCCTTAGTGTTCATGCTTGCATTGGGCACAAGACGAGATGCAAAAGTTTACTGCGAAACCCATTCATAAGGAAGAAATCTCGGCATTGCGATTTGGATAAGACCGGCTCAAAATCGACCGGAACTTACAAAATGTTGGTTATCTGGTCATCTGGGTCATCCACCTGACAGCATGATGACATGAGATGGACATAACGTTAATTGAGGCCTTTCAAACAGGCACGAAGCAGGGTTCGGTGCTTTGAAGGTCTGGAGGGAGTCTGTGGTAAAGGGTAAAAGGACAAGGCAATTGCTGGAATCTAACGTAAAGAAAGCGTGAATTACTGCGGAAAAGCGGTGGAGGCTGTAGCGCTACAGCTCACCATTGAGAAAACCGTACAGGCGGTCCAGAAGTACAGGAACACAGGCGGAAGGTAAGACTTTACGAACACGGCATCTACGTAGAGAATTTGACAAGTAGATCAGCTTGTAGAACGGCATATGTGTCATGGCATAGCTTGTGCAGCGCATGGAGTGGATAATTTGTGAAGTCTGCATATGAAGCGCGTGCTGCATATCCTTCGGCCATATAGACGTAACCACTCACAAACTTTAGCTCGGGTATCATGTATTCATGTAGATCCAACCCAAGTCCCCAGTCGGTCTTTACGTATTCTGACCGCGGTTTAGCATTTAGATCAACACATGCAAATAGTGAGAACGTGCTTGATATGGAATGGGGTGTTAGGTATACTTGTGAGAATCCTCCATGATCTATTTATAACTACATCAAGAGACATTGATTATCCACTCACAAATGGTTCAGAGGTGGTGGCAGTCTGATGTACGATACCAGACTTCTGAGTGTTTCAGTTTCAACAAATGTGACACCGCCGACCAAACCTTTGAAATTCGCATTCCGACTGACTGGGTCAAGGCGCTCAAGCCACCTGTCTACATAAAGATTCCCATCCACAGTGTTCAAGACTCATCTCGAGGGATCAAGCACGGTCAATGGGATTCACTGAGGTTGCGTTTGCGTTCGGTGTCGGTGCTTAGTACACAACATGACATGCAATGTACTGATGCGAACGCCTACTGGTCAATTGACGATTTTCCACGATTGATCATTTCAGACAAACAACTAAGACACAGCCAGTCGATCGAAAATACGGTACTCGAGTAGAAAGAAACTTGAGATTGAAATGCTCATCAAGTCATCCTCGTCACTGGTCAGCGTTGGCGTTGGCATTGGCATCGCGATTCACTTATTTCCCCTCGCCCTAGCTCGAAGTGCATTATACGGAGCATGCGACGTGGCGAACAACCACTTGGATGTGAATACGAAAGCTTTTGTGACTGATTGCGACTCTTTTGGCTGTAAGTTCAAGTCCGGATTATACTGTTCATCCTGTTCATCCTGTTCATCCTATTCATCCTGTTCATCCTGTTCATCCTGTTCATCCTGTTCATCCTGTTCATCCTGTTCATTTATTCATCCTGTTCATTCCTGTGCGATGCTATGTGACTTCAGGTACCGTAGACCCATTGCATTTCCGCCTTGCGTTTGTGCTGCTGCTGTTGCTGCTGCTGATGATGATGATGATGATGCTGACGGTGCTGACCATCACTCACTTGCTTTTTCATTCGTGGGGCCTGCGATCTGCGATTCATTCAACGATGAAGATTGCTCGATCAATGGTACTTGTTTACCCAGACAATGCCGGTGAGTGTAGTCCATCCACTCCATTTTCCAATCTTCCATCTACGTGATTTGCAGGATGACCCTGGTTCTCTCCTTGTCCTAACTCGATCGTTCCAGAACCAAATGCAAAATGCAGAAGAGATCAAAGGCTGACTTACTAGTACTTCATCGACTTCCCAACCCTCCGTCTGATGCAAAATTCGCATCATACAACGCAGACGAGACGAATACCTCCTCTCCCCCTTACTCATATCCAACAGCAATACAAATGAACCCCCGGCGATCCCACCCTTATGTCCCGCAGGTCAATTTTGCCCGGACGACTCGAGTGGCTGTTTGCCCTTAGTGGACGTCGGCGGAGAATGTCAACTGAATCGAGATGGTGGGTTATCTTCGTCCCTTTCTTCTGCTTTATGACTTTCCTGTGATTATGAAACACAACAGTTTTTCCGATACAACTCCAACTCCAACTCCAATTCCAACCCGAATCCCACTTCGAATTCCGATTCAACGCTGACTGGATACAATTCATACGTTTCTATAGACGAATGCGCACCCCCGCCAGAAGGTATGGTCTTGGTGGTTCCGAATCCAAATGATGCTCCAGAAGGGGACGTCGCTGGTGATGAGGGTGGAACTGGGAATGGCTCGATCTGTTTACTTGGGAGATGCATGTGAGTCGCAGCTTGGAGGATTAGGACTTGATCATAAGTCGGATGGATTGAGACGATGAATGATATGAAGATGGAGATAGAGTCGACATTGACATTGACATTGCGGGATTCTTGTAGGTGGTCAAATATCACTTTGGGTCAGAATTGCCTTATCGAAAATACTGTAAGCCAAAGTCATCACTACAGTATCATGTTCTTTATCACCTCAAAGCCTCTGCGCGTGCTCTTCAAAGCTGCATTGTCCTAGCTGAGAGATTCTTGCCTGATGGTCATCAATGATTCCGCAGACCTATATGGGCTACGACCACTCCGGTATGAGTTTCACCAATACGGTCATCCGCGATAATTGTATTCAAGGACAAGGGTATTGCGTGAGTAGACTTCACGCCTTTCTCCTCCTCTTGCAGGTCATTCTTGACCTTTGTCTTGCTTCAAGCCTGACATTACGATCGTGGACTGTCGAGTAACTGACACAGAGATTGCTTGACTTGACAGGATACGAGTTCAAATACCTGTTTACCCCTTCTGAAAATAGGACAAGGCTGTTCGACAGATAGAGAATGTCAATCTGTAAGTCAAATAATTGTATACCCTTCTCAAGCCCACTGCCACAGATACGGCTAGCTGAATCAGGTGGGTAGTACAACTGCGAGAGAGGTTTATGCGTTATCCCGCCTGAAAGCGCCGTCAAGATAGGTAAATGGGTATACGCTTTGACGGGGGTCTCAATCTTTATAGGTCGGTCATTCAGTCAATCAGTACAATCAATACAATCCTATCCAATTGGATCCGGATACAGTCACAGAGACGTGAAGTTTGACGAGAAGATGTGATGGCTGACTCGCTTTCTCGGCAATGCGCTGTATGCTTGCTTTCTCAATTGTCAGGCATGATAAGCGTTCTGTCGCTTTTACTTCTCATGCATCGAAGAGCACAACGAAGGAGGCGGATCATGTTAGAGGAATATTATAAAGAACAAACAGGGTAAGTCACACAAATCTAATCTCCCTCAACCATAGTTCCTCTTACCCATCCCAAAATGGGACATGTCAACCAGTAAAGGCTCGTTGCAGATCTGAACACCCATCACTGACTTACGCTCTCACGGATGATTGAATCAGGTATCGGAACTCGATCATCTCGTTCCATTCGGCTTTATCCCATCATCGCGAAAATGGGAACAAGCATTCTCAAGAGAAAGACCAGCGAAAGCGATCTAGCATGTCCACGTCCTTCCCAAGCGGCGAATATAAGAGATCGTTCAATGGCAGTAACAATTCAAGCGAAATCACTTTAGTCGATCCTCGTAGATAGATCACCATCTTACCCTTGACGCGCATGTCACCTTATTCATTCTTCATGGATGAATTCGTATATTTCGTAGATTCGTTAAAATGAGCGCGATATATATGTATTCTTCCACGATACTCCTTCATGAGATCCCTTACTTTCATCCGACCTTGGTGCTCTGTGTCAAACAGGAACGATGGCTTGCCCTTCTCTTTGTCTCTCATTGTTCTCACCTTCTTCGTTACCGCTCCATCCCTTCTCGTCCATTTCATCCAGGACCATCCATCCTACATCTCCTACCCATGTCCAGTCTCCAACTCGTCTTCCTGTGTCTTTGGTGGGTGAGGACATATTGCAAGGTAAATCCAGGATACCTTGGAAGAACTCTATAGTCGGTTTCACGTGCCATCGTTTATGTTTGTCTTTACCGAATGGGGGCCCTTCGAACCATCCTAAGTGCCCGCCTTGAGAGACTGTAGCGAGGACACAATGCGTGCTTCGGCGAATGGCTTTGTACGGCAGACAAGCTATGCAAATCCCATTGTCAGTCCGACCATGATTGATGTCCTTTCCGCTAGATCTGATCGAGTAAGAGAGCGGTCACATATACCGGAATACTGCACTTACCACTCGATACGATCGGATCATCCAATGCGGAGATTGCCAGAGTAGGCCTATGGACGGCAGTGTCAGTGTGATCATACCATCTACGAGAGTGTAACCAGAGGTCCCTTACCTCTTAATAGCTCCAATCCAATTACCGGGACAGCTCCAGCTCAAGAACCCATCAAGGGTATCAAAAGGGAACAAATCGCTCCCACCCCCAACGGTACAAGCTACCAGTTCCAACATCTTGCTAGCTTTCAGAGTGGCTCTCCGCCATACGGACTTGGTCAGGGACATGATCTCCGGTAGGTGGATATGTAAGTGAGATGTGGGGTGCGAAAGTGGCGAAGAGGGTATCAGATGTGGTGAGATTGAACGAAGAATCTTGTCTGCCATGGACAGGGAGTATATTCGAGTCAAAGGATGTGGGGAATCAAGGCTACCGTCATTTCATCAGCTCGCGTCGTTCTCTTTCTCTTGCTTGAGACGCTACCCTTTTTTCCCCGATGATGACGATTAGAGTATAGTCCGAGGAATGAGCAGGACTTACCCGTACGTGACTACTCGCATATCCAGCGGGCAACAAAGAACCACACCAGCTCTCAATCTGCATCGATCACCCTGTTCACCCAGATATCTGGTCATCACGGCTGCACCCAAACTGAAGCCGACCCCGAACATCGGTGCGAACGGGAAAAGCGTCGAGAGATACAGCACGGAAGTATGCAGGTCGATTGTCGAGCCTGTCGAGTATAGGTGAGGAGAAGTAAGCGGAGTCGATGCGCAGCCTCGAAACTATCTCAGGGCTCCACGTCAGCTCCTCTGCTTCCATCCGTCGAGAAATTTGAGGAAAGACTGACATTGACGACAGCCGCTCTTCCTCCCAAGCCGCCTTCTGACACCGGCTTAGTCAGCCAGACGACCATATTGCGTACATAGCTCTCGTGGCTACCGCCCGTGAGACCGTGATTAATAAGGATCACGGGAGCATTGCTTGGTAGATTGACGGAAAGCGGAGGGTATATGTCGAGACCACTGCTCAATACATAACACCAGCATGGGAGCAGCATAAGCCAAACGCTCTTGACGCTCTTGAGATGGTATCGGATTGAGAGGGTCAATCTACTCACATTGTGCCACCATCTGGAACCCTCAGGAGCTGTCTAAGTACCAAAGACTTGAGCTGATCAGCTATACTACACCAGCTCAATCATCTCGAAAAGCAGCCCACCGTTGGTAAGTAATCTGATCATCTTTCGAGAAATCCGCCATGGCAGAATAAATGGTCTGTGCGTGACCGCTACACGGAATGGTTTATGAGCTCTTTTACTCTCACTGCATACAAAGGACCTGAAGAGTAACTCACTTCGGCAACCACCAACTAGACTTGAACCCCTCCTTCAAACTCTGACAACATCGATCCACCAAAGACATTACATCTTCTCCATTTCGAAGTCGAGCGGGTCTGTCCGGACAAGTTACTTTGATTTTGGTCCATCGTTGAGTGATGATGAGTAATAAGTGATATGTCAGAAAGCAACATAGCGCTATCAACAAGCTCTTTGTTATGTTAATTTGATGGAAAGACACAAAGGTGAGGTCCATTGAACTATGGACGAAAAGCTAGGTGGTGAATATTTTCTGGTTGATGATGGATAGGTGACGCGTATTTGTTCTGGTGTTTTAAGGTGGTTGAGATGTATGAGAAAGACAAGAGAGATAAGGATGTTGTGGTTTATATACCTTTCACCCTCAATCACCTCTTGGCCTGTCTTTGATGGTGGAAGGTACTATTCGAAGCTTTGAGTGGAATTAAGAGTGCCTTTCTTTGTTGTAGGTAAAGAGTCATTTGTTGATGCAGATCATTGTGAGTATATCCCACTACGTGAGCACGGGGCTTCCAAGGTATTCCTTTAGCTCCATCAACACCCTCCTATTCCTTATCTCCCTTTCCACTGTATTCATTCGCTTATCGTCTACATAAGTAAGATTATTGATTGATTGATGATGTAATTTCAAATTCCCAATAACCTAATTCGCAAGATAACGGGAGGATCAGCGCTTCTTCCTTTGTTCTTCTCCTGTCACACGACTAAAACACAAAGGAAGGATGGCTCAAGTGTCCGATACGGAGCCGAGATCGGAGGGCTCAAGCCATGTGGCCTGCCGGTCACAAGGTGACCCAAGCGCGACTCAGGCACACAGATCACCCGGACGTCAGCTATATTTCTGTAATTTCGACTTCGCTTGTTCAATGCTGAGCCAGCTCCGATGTTCATGCTTCCACGACGCTGTTGAAGCTCATCAGCAATCTCTCTGTCAATTGACATCACCGACCCAACAAGCTGCATTCAAGGCGTCCTTCCTTCCTCGCTCTGAATGCTGAACGAAGTCGAGCGATTGTTCTTGACCTGTTTGCCAGCAAAATCGATTCAACATGTCTATCAAGATGGAAGCTGAATCTTCTTCGTCTGCTTCAGCCTCAGCTTCGTCGGCATCACGTACTCTCCTGAGATCGCACTCTCCATCCCAGTCGATAAGCTTACAGTCTTCCATCCCCTCTTTATCCTCCTTGACAGATCTCAGTGGGATCGAATCGAATGCCAGTACGCCTAGAAGGACTTCCAGAATAGTACGTCCGACGATATTACATTTTTTGGGGCTCTCGTCAGCTTAACGAGACCAAGGGCTGGTCACTGACTTCTCATTCTGCTTGCAGAAGCGGAAACGAGACCCAGATTATCGATCCGAATCATCCATCTTCGTGGTCTCTCACATATTGGCCAGATCGTTCGAACAATCCGTGTCACCCAACGGAAGTCTAGAGTATCAGTACTTGGTGAGATGGGAAGGATATGGACCGCAGGACGACACATGGGAATATACGAGTAATTTCATCGGTAGTGCAGGGATGTTGATCAGAGATTTCGATTCGAAACGTGAGTCCCCCTACTAGTCGCCAGATGTCCAGAAATGTATATCAGGACGGCGTGAGCTAGTCTTATTATCAGAAGTGGACAGCTGTTGACAAGATCTTGCTGCTCCCGAATAGCCCACCCTGTAACGATTGTCGAATCTAGCTTTACATTTCCGACCAAATACCTTGTCCGCTACTGCTATTCGACCTCAAGCATTGCCCCCTCACCGATATGTATCACCGAATGGCAGACCGCGTTACAGATGAGGCGGATAGGTGGCTTGGAGAAGGAGTACGTGGATCAGGTCATTGCGAATCATGCCAATTACGAACAGGTAGACTCGTCGCTGCAGCGCTCGGCGAGATCTCGCCTTGGACAGGTCAGGAAAGGTGAGTTGTTTGAGTCCCGGAATGCCCCAATGGACCAAGTTATAGATCCCGGGCTGACTCGCAGTTTATTGATAACGACTCGTCAGACAAGAGCATACTATCCGTTGTGGAAAGAGCGGACCTTAAGCGAAAAACTAATTCGCAAAACAGGCAGCCCAAATATCGAGTGAGGTGGAAGGATCGGAAAACCATAAAAGAAGTATGGATGTGGTATGAACAAATCGTTAAGAACTTCGGAGAGAATGGTAAAATATTTCTCAAGCAGTGGAACGAGGAAATGGGTTACACCAACACTAAAAAGGCGAAACCGGTCGAAGCTGGTGAGTCCTGTCCGCCTTGTCATGCTCGAGAAGTGAGAATGTCTGATGGCTCATGCGACCGTAGGTCCCTTAAGCGAGTACGAACAAGAACGCAAGAACAACATGGCGTCCAACCTGGATCTGATGAAGCAGCTTGGTCTATCCACCTAGTCAGCTCGGATATATCACTTCGCTTTGCTGGCCGATGCCTTCTTCCAGCTTCGGTCTATCTACTGTATTATAGTAATCCGTTATCTGGCATAAAATCCCTAATGTAATCGAATCTTGCTCAGATTTAACGACAATTATCTTCATCAAATTCACTTCATGACGGCGTCGGCTTCCTCGGATCTTATTGATCATATATACAGGTTCTTCGGTATACGTCCAGCTACCATGGCCCATCACCCCGTCCTATTCCCTTCATCTCGTTGCTAGCGTCCGCTATGCTGATCTTATATCTTGTTTACGACACCTTTACGCGGATCCACAAGCAGGTGACTGATCCATTCCCAGTCTTCCTTGTCGAAGATCATCCTCTCTAAACAGCCATACTCTTGGGCTTTAATTTTCATCCTCAGAAGCATCAGCTCCAGAAGCTCAATCTGAGTACCCTCTCCTAAATCCGTATAAGCGTTATGGAGGCGTCGGAATTTTTTGAAGCACGTGTCCCCGAATCCATCTGCACATCGACGACTGCAATATCCCGTCTCGCACAATGTGGGTACCTCGAATTTCCTTGCTCCATAAGCGCTCAGAGCAACCTCGATCAATTCAACGTCCTGTCGATCTACTCCGAGCTTGAGGACTTCTTCTGGACAAATCTCGGCGCTTTCCACCAGATATTGTCGAATATTGAGTATGAGATCGTGACATAGTGTGAACTCTGCCATAGTCAATAGAGACGCTGTCATCGTGATGTCTGCGGACTGTTCTTTGATGATTATCTGATGGCAATATGGGGGCGAAACGGCAGCGATCAAGAACAAGGATATCACCTCCGAAGTGTATTCGAGGTGGATCGGTTCTCGTTCTTGTTCTGGAGGAAGTGGTATTGACGTGAGATCCTGAAAGAACTGGCTATATATAGAGTACCAACGACGTGGTCAGCTCCGTCCTATTTCTAACGATTGTTCTGGTCTCCGTTTGGCGAGACTCAAGTGATTGGTCGTATGGTCAAGATCGCCTTCTAGCGAAGACATCCGTCTTACCTGACTTTGGCCAACAAAAAGCTACTCGCTCGAAGCTCCACGTCATCTTCCGAGATGATCACCAAACTTGCATTGGGATTGTTGTGGATCGGGTGTGATTTCCGTGGTCGGGTCTCGACCTGAGCGGCATCCGCTGATTTCTGTGTGTTGTCAACCTCCATGTTCGCGTGAGCTACTCGTAGCAGACTCTACGCGTAATTCCTTGTTAATGCGATTTTGCAAGCGACGCGCAAGCGAGGAGATGATAAGGAAGAGGAGCGATACGCAAGGGTGTCACAAGCCATCGATGGGCACGGAACCGCTTGACTCAGGAAATCTCGTTGCCATGACCCCCAAATAATCACGCACGGGCTCCTGATGATATCATCTAGCTTTGCAACACGGCGGGACGGCTTGAGAAGATCCAAGCTCCATCGAGGGCCTCGAGCCAGACGTGACTCTCATCTCGAAAGATCACGTAGGATTTCGCGCTAGTAGTTTTCGACTTTCCAAATTAAGGTGAGCCGAGTTGTCTTCCACCGCGAGCGCAGTTTTTATGCTAGCTTGATTCTCCAATGGACAACCTGAAATTGTCTCGATGCTGATGATATCAAAGAGTGCAGTCAATTCTTCGCAGACGCCTTTAGCCTCCCGACTCCAGGTAATGCAGCTCCCGAACATGTTCACCTCGATTTCGACGAAGAGACAGTATCGGTCTTTATCGATTATGCTACCAGTCCACAATACATGCGAAAAGCAACGTTAGAAAGGGTCGACGATCCTCGCTTATATGCCTCTCTGCTCCGACTATGTAGCAGAATTTGCGTTGTGCCAACTCACGTTTTCCAACCAGTTCGCTGTTACCTCCGCCTAACCGCACGATGCCTTCCCTTCGACGCCGTGCAAGTCACTCACTCGTCGGCTCGCCTGCTCACCTCGATTTCGCTATGTAATGACTAAGGGCTGGCAATCCAACATGGTCTCTGAGATTGGAAATACATCCGCCTAGGTGTTCAAGTCAGGCGTGCAAGCCTGAGGCGAGGCTAACAGTGATTTGGTCGATTTTGCCGTTACCTACTACACTTCCTACGCTTATGCTGAGAGGAAGGAGAGGAAGAAGAAGAAGAAGAAGAAGGGAAGGTGACGAAAGAGACAATGTATCGGAGCAGGATGGCTCGGAAGTTGGTCTGCGTCTATCTGTTTGTACTGCTGGGAGGAATGTTCGCCGACATGAGGGTTCTGATTCGTCGTTGGCCGCACAGCTGAGCTCGGCGGCCTGACCGTCGTCGAAGATCCTCCTTACCATCGGACGATCAAGTTGAGAATTCTGCGCTGCTTCGATTGATCACATTCATCGATCGGGTGACTGACTGTCCCATACAGTGTACAAGTATGCAAGGCAGATGCCTTCAGAATTTAACGGTATCGCATATGATTCGGGCTGATCAATAATGGTTATATCTAATCGGATTCCTCGCACTCATACTGGGGATATTGTGACTGTTGCCTTCCCTTACGGGGCGTTACTCCTTCAACGAGGACCCTAACCTTCAAGGGCTTCTCAGGCTCTACTTTACCGGCGATCCAACTCCAGTCATTCTCATTGAGCTCCAAGCAGTGATGGCCATGTCTGTTCTTACTCGTCATTCGCACGATGATCAGCTTGAGGATGTCGATCTGATAATTTGGGGTCATCTGTGTGATCCATTCTTCGAAGGTTGCGATTCCCTTTTGACAGGTTTGATTTCCACAGCGATTGGAGCACTTATCTGTGTAACATAATCCTGGCAAACGCATCGGCTTGCCGAGGCTAAGGGTCTCTCGAAAGAGTCGCAAATCCTGACGAGAGGTCGCAAAGTGGAGTAATTGTGGCCCATGCACGTCGGCGAACTTGATGATAGCTTGTCGTACGTGTTCGACCACCGAGTCCTGACAGATTGTGAATTCGACCATTTCGAACAGGCCTCTGATATCATGGAACGAATTGGATGATTGAGTCAAGATCACTGGGTGGCAATAACCGGGAGAGTTGACAAGCTCGAGGTAGATGGCGATAACTTTGCAAGGAAAGTCGAGATCGAATGGTGCTTTGGGTCCGTTGGCGGGAGCAGGTATAGTGAGCAAGTCGGCGAAGAATTTGCTGGAATGGCCAAAACAAAAAAAAACCTTGAGTCGGATACTAGCGGTAACTACGAGCTGACGAGATCAACATACCTCATTTTCGTCAATTTGTGGCTGCTGACTCTCAGTTCGACCTTGTCATTCGAGAGCAGAATGACATCGGCTGTAGGATCGTTGTGCTCGAGATGGATTTTGACCATTGTGGCGATGGATTCTTTCTGACCGTGAGCTGTATCTCTAGTGATTGTTCGATGAAGAAAGGATGAAAGAATGAACATTCATGGTGATCCTGTTAATATTCTTCCTATACCCTCCAACTTGAGTCGTTCGACAGGGCGCAAGTGAAAAGAGGTCATTCGCCATCAAACACGTCAGGTTGAATCAACCGTGATCGTACTGAAAGATCCGTGCGTCAATGCGTTGATACGTATTCTTAGCTTACGACTCCCTCAATAATCAGATGTTATACAAAAAGATGGTCCTTTTGGATCTCGTCTTCCTGTTTCTCCTCTTTTCCTTGTCCTCCACAGCATTTGTCAAGTAACCGAAAATGGATGGAGAGATAGCAAAACCGACAGCTCCCCCAGAGCCTAGCAAGCCAAAATTACACCCAGTCCACTGCGATCCCACTCTCGATGTCACCTTGATTTCGAAAGACAATGTCGAGTTCCGCGCGAGTAGTTTCCAATTATCGCAATTCAGGTGCGTCATTCCTTCTATCGTCAGCTCGTCAAATCTGTCTCCTGGTTGATGTTGTGTTTTGGACGATAGTGAATTCTTCCAAGGTCTATTTAGCCTTCCACCTCCCAACAATGGTGCTAGAGAAGCGATTCATCTAGATTTCGAAGGTTCGACCGTTGCTAAATTCCTCGACCTTATGCTGTTGCCCGAGCGATATCATTCAATAGCGATCAATGAACTACGACACCCAGACCTGATCGCCCCTTTGATCGGCTTAGCAGATTTCGCGGCGTGTAAAAACACCTTGCTCATGAAACTTAGGGAAGCCCTTCGACATCACTGTCGTTTCTATCCCTTGGAAATCCTCAAATTCGCTTCTGACAATGACGAACGCGAGATTGGCTTCGCTACTGCAGCTATCCGACACTTTGACAAAGCCGTCGGTTTCCCCGGGTCGCTTTGCGTTACCAGCGGTGAAAAAGGCCATTGCTTGGGAAGATGGAAGAAAATTCGCTCCGAGTTCGCCAAACTCAGCCCTGCTTTTCAAGTTGAGCTGTTCACCATTACTTTGATTCGATGCTATGCGAGGTCAGACGCCAATTCGCACACTTTCAACCGTGATGACTGGGAGAAAATTAGCAAGGCCTTCGACCCGTCTTTGTCGATGTATGACAAGCTCGCTAAGATGAACGGTTGGACTTATGGGGGACCACGAAGTGAAGATGACAGTCTTGAAAGGCCTTAGTGTATTGAGAATCGTCCTTGCTTGATTTAGTACTATTTCGGGGTTTTCTTGGCGAAGAAGGACGAAGATGATTATGCATTATCAGTGATTATCCATCCATGTCATATTGCGATGAGCTGCGAAATCTCAGAACGTCGTCTCTCCTTCCACAATGTGTCATGTAGTCTCGTCTGCGTTTGTGCCGGTCAGTATCAGGGCTCACCAGACAAGCAGACATCGACCGCCGGACCAGACCAGACCAGACAGCCTAGATACATCGATCAAGCAAAGGAATGCATTCTTTCAAATGATACATCTCCTAAGCTCTTCCCCGTGACTCCCGAATCGGACCCGGAACCATGTTTTAAGATAATATACAAGGGACCAGCGAACGCTCTAGTTCTTGATCTTCTTCTTGGGTCGGATTTGGGAGGAGTGACCACACTTTCTCTTTCGGCAGTTGGTAGCTCTGGGAGGGAGACGAGCGTAACATTTTCGGCAGATTTGTTTGTCACACTGAGCAGTTCACTATCAGCGCCTGTTCCTGGTCCTGTCTCTGTTCCGGATAGACCGAGGTAGGAGACTGATATAGTAAGTGAAGGAGAGATCAACTCACGTTGTACTTGTTGGCAAGTACCTTGAGCGAAGGCTCAATGATACCTCCTCGAAGTCTGAGTACCAAGTGGAGGGTGGACTCCTTTTGGATGTCTAGAGGAAGCGTCAACGATGTCAGCGTGATGTTCCTCCATCGGCGAGTGATCAAATGCCTCTAATCCGCTTCGATCTCTGTCAATCTCGTTGTCGACGATCACTACTCATCCAAGAGACAGGGTATCGGGATAAGGTGTGAAATCGTCGATGACATCCCTCTGAATCCATCACCTGCACATCCACGATCATTCCTCCTCTGCAGCCGACATCCTTTCCTGCTCATTCGCAATGTTTCGCTATGCCTGATTATTCCTCTCGATTTCTCCGATGTGCATCTCCCCACTCCGCGTCCGATCCTCCCTCGATCCCTAATTCCTTGTCGCTCGCAGACCACCTCTGAACATGACGAAGCAGAATGAGTTGATACCCACTGTAGTCGGAGAGAGTTCGTCCGTCCTCTAATTGTTTACCAGCGAAGATCAATCGTTGTTGATCGGGAGGGATACCTTCTTTGTCTTGGATCTTGGACTTGACATTGTCGATGGTGTCGGAAGACTCGACCTCGAGGGTGATGGTCTTACCGGTGAGGCTATAATCAACATCCAGAATCAAATCAGTTCCAATTCCTACGTTCTCCTTGTGTGATCCTTTTCTGTTCTTGTCTTGTCTTGTCTTTTCTTTTCTCTCGCATTCGATCTTCCTCTCGTGTGATGATGGCGAAGATAACTTACGTCTTGACGAAAATTTGCATCTGGGAAAAGAGCGACAAACAATCAGCATGAAGCGTCTAGCGCTGGTGAATGAGGACGAAGAGGTTGAATAGTGCTCACTTTGAAAGAGACCTGCAAATCGTCAGTAAGGTATCGATGAAGAAGGAATAGGTATTCAACGAATAACGTTGAATTGTATTTTGACGGAAACGACAGAGACGAAACTCTCAACTCTCACCGTAGAGCAGGATCGGATCGTATGGTGGAGTTAATGGAATACCGTACGGTGATGGTGGGATCAAATTGGTAGGTGGGTCAAGATCGAAATAATCGAGAAACTCCGTCAAACTCCGAGAACGGCTTTTTCAGTGTGGCATTCGATGTGAGGTCGTTCAAGGGATTGAGTTACGTAAGAAGATTGAAACCTTTCGCTGATCGGCTCGGAACGTGATTTAACCGGCAAGTCCAGTGGATCACGAGGTGTTTTGTGCTTCATGCATCAGCTATGTCAACATCTGATTCACGTAGTAAAGCGAATAGCATACCTAAAGATGATATGAGATCAGTGTTGACCCTCGAGCGCCAAAATGATCGCCTCGACCACCATCAGTACAGCTAGACGCATCTTGACCCAAGCCCGGCGGAACAAGTCATGCTCATGTGCCGTGCGAACACTGATAACATCCCAATCGAGCGAACCTCACGCATATCTCCGACCATTTTTACAGAGCAACCAGGATGCGGACAAAGAAAATGAAGGTCTCGAAGGTGTGATGTGTCTTGTGCTGGATAGGCCGGAGACTAAGAATGCTCTGAGTGTCAGGATGGTCGGTGTAAGTCACGCTCATTCCGAGCTTGGGAAGTTTCCAGTTTGCTGATCTGTTGAGGGCGTTGTAGGAGATGAGGGAGAGTATAGCCAAGCTCAATTCCATGTCATCGACGTGAGTTCTTGATCCGTACATAATATCAACTCGACATCCACATCACTCATTCAGCTGTCATATTGCCGGCCTACCGAGTCCTCTCAGGGAGAATACTTCAGCTGTGATCAGACTGACATGACCGCTGCTTCAGCGCCGCAAGGGTCCTTCTGGTCAATTCGGCCCAGCCTAATATGTTCTGCGCTGGAGCAGATCTCAAAGAACGCCGAACGATGTCTCTTGAGCAAGTTTCTGCATTCCTAGACTCCCTCAGAAGCTTGTTAAGGGAATTAGAGGAGATCAAAATACCCTCCATTGGGGTGATTGATGGATATGCTCTCGGTGGAGGGGCTGAATTATCTTTGGCTTGCGATATGAGGGTAGGAGGTGAGCTTCTTCATGCTTCCTGGGCGTTTTATCGGCTCGCTCCATAAGTTTGGGAGAAGGAGAGAGTGTAACATGACCTTGCACCGCTCTAATCCTGATACTGATTCTGGTATCGATGCTGATGTTGACGCTAATGCTGATCATAGGCGAAAACACGAAGATCGCTCTACCGGAGAGTAAACTGGGTATCATACCCGGAGCAGGCGGTACACAACGATTGACCCATTTGATCGGCGCTTCGAAGGCCAAAGAATTGATTTTTACAGGTAGACATATAGACGGTATAGAAGCGGAACGTATAGGTGGGTTCAGGCACAAGCTAGTGATGCACACTTCGATCAGGTATCCTGCTAAACGAAGATCATGTCATACGAGTGGGCTCGAGCTGACAATATAAGATCCGAAATGGCGCAACGTGGATAGGCTTGATCAACAAATACGTTCCGAACCCTCATTCACCCCTCCAAGCCGCTTTACTCCTCTCCAAGCAAATATCAACCTCCGCACCATTATCTATACAAGCGTCGAAAAAGGCTATCAATGCTGCTGTCACTTTACCTCTGGAGGAGGGTCTGGACATGGAGAGAAAGCTGTATGATAGTCTGTTACACACGAAAGACAGGAAAGAGGGTCTAGAGGCGTTCAAGGAGAAGCGGAAAGCGGTTTTCACGGGGCAGTGATGTGTGTCCGCCTGATAGTCCGAGAGTGTGGCGATGACAATCAACACTCGGAATGCAGCTGTCACGATGAGTGGACACTGAGTTTACACTGGCGGGCTGTCTGACAGGAACAGACGGCTCTAAGGTACATAATCGCGTTTGTAATTACCTGTTGTATTGTTGTATTGACAAACAACTTATATGTGTAGATGTGATATGAACAACATAAAATAAACGTTAAAATCAAGGTCTCTCGGCCCTGAATCGTCCTCATTATTACTTTTTCAAGGTCGTACATACCGATGCGTACTATGAATGTTTCGCATGATGCGAAATGAGACTATTGAGCGCTAAACAACTGTACCGACTCTCTGCCTTCTCCGTGATTGCCTTTCCCACTCTTCAGCTTCTCTAACTTGCCGTATCCTATCATGCACTTCTTGCGTGGTATCGGACCGTTCGAAAGCGTATTCCAAACTGGCGATTCCCCTAGCGGAACTTCCAGAGAGGATAGATTGGACGTGATCATTCGTCGAAGTGGAAGAAGAGGATATGATGGGGTGGTATGATACCCTGTCGAAGGTTGATGAGGTCGGCTGAGTCCAAAGGGGAATATGAGGCGTCTGAGTGTGAGGCTAAGACAAATCATATCACAATTGCTTTTAGTAAAAGTATCATAGTAGTGTCGTTGACATGGACATGAACATAGTGACGTGTGTACAGACGATAACTCACTTCGTATGCAGCCTTGACGATGCCTTTTGACCAAGTTCCTAATCCCCAATTGTGTTTCGAATCCACCTCATCGTGCGCTTGAAGCACTATCTCAGGTCCGTCTTTTCTCGCTTCTACACCGCCAGCATCTACATCCTCATTCTCGTTCGCAATCGTATCCATCTCCACGTCCCCGTCCCCCTTCTCATGGGGTTCCTCATCTTCAAGCTGCTGAGCGAATTCGCGCGTAACATCCTGCGACAGCCCACTTCGCTTCCTGTCCATAGACGGAGCATTCAACAAATCGCCCCTTTCCTCCGAACCGATTTTATCAACAATCTCTTCCATACTGGCATCGGGTTGTTCTGTTTTGCTTTCCAGATGATATACCCAGTGTTTCGTATCATCCCCTTCCAAAGCCTTTATCCTCTCGTCGCGATATATCTTCAGCTGATTATTGACTTTACTAGCTTCTTTCGCCGTGATATGCATCCAGTTCTCCTCAGTCACTCCGCCGCTCTTCAACTTTTGTCGTTTATTGCCTAAGCCAGCTTCTGTAAATGGATCGACCCCGGTCCCGCCGAACGAAGTAGTCAATCCTCCAATCGTATAGAATGGCGCCAAGCTATATGTGTATCGTCCGCCTGCGTTGGTCGTCGAGTCGTTGAGACCAAGATCCCGAAGGGAGTTTGATTGAGTTTGTTGTTGTGGTATTTCGTCGTCTTCTGCCAGAGTTCCAGGCTCCCATCCCTTTTCTTTACATTTTTCCAGGGATTCGGCCTCGTAATAATCGTCATTGACCCATTTACCCTCTGCAGTATCACCATAGTCGGTCACTTGAACACACAAGAGAAGAACATTCCATGATCCGCTGGTGGGAGGTGATCAAGGGTAGATCGGACTTACCCTTCACGATTCTAGCACCCATCAATTTGAAGACATTCCTGACAGAGACCATGGTGACCTGACGATGCTTTAGATTTCCAGCTATTCGCCCTATATCGATCAACAGCTGCCTTTCTTCTGCCGTACAAGACAACTTGAGGATCTGCGGGCAGCGTCGTAGGAATGCTAAGGAGTCCGTATATCCGCATGCTCTAGCGGCGTCGATAGTCATCGCGTATAGCTTTTCAGGATTGCGCCGTGTTGCCGATGTGAAAGTGACTAGCTTGTATTCTCGGCCTGCCATCCAAGCCTGCAGGTCAGTATACACATCCAAATTCATGCGTGGTGTCAGCGTTGGACACTCACCTCCCAATAGTCTGCCTTCCGCATCGACTTTCGTATTCCCTTTCTCGTCCTCCTCAAGGACGACTTCATCATCTCCGACCGTATACTCCACACCTTTGATAGTCATTGTTGAACCCACTGCGACAGCAATATCAGCCAATGAGCAGTCATTCCTAGACCCTGTCGCATGAATAACTCACTCTCGACATGATCTGCATCTGGTACAAGAGGCTCCCTCCTTCTCTTGGGTCTCCTCGCAGACGAGCTTCTCGGTTCATCCGGATCTTCTCCACGTTCAATCTTTTCTCTTCGTACTTTATCCCATCTAGCTCTGGCTGCAGCAGCTGCGGCGCCTTTGACGCTGAATCCTCCTCGACCGGATCCTCCTGGTATCTTATCGAATTTGTAAGCCGTGTCCGTGCGGTCTTCATCATCATCGTCATCGTCATCCTCATCTTCTGCTGGTGCTGGAGTTGTTGGTGGGAGCGGCGTGGGGATTTTGGCGGATGACGGCCGAGATCGTTTTCGGGGTGTCGAATTGGAAGTCTGAGATGAAAGTCTGACCGGGGGTTGCCTTCTCCGAGGTTTCGTTTCTACTGATCAAAATGACGTTGACGTTAAACCCGTACCATTAGCCTTGACCACAGACCCGGAGTTCTAGACTGAACCCGCTGTTGAATTGATATGACTTACCCTCTTCCTCCTCGGGTTCACCTTCGGCATCTTCCTCTACCTCTTCAGCATCGTCTTGCTCTTCGATTGGAACTTCTTTGTAGCTGACACTTTTCCTTAGCCTCCTCGAAGACTTGACAGGTTCTATCTGTTCCTCTTCCTCTCCTTCTGCGTCCTCGTCCTCATCCTCATGTTCAAGCGGTTCTTGCACCTTCGCTTTACCTCTTCCTCGACTTTGGGCCGCCGACAACCTTGCACCACCTCGATTCCTACCTCTGCCCCGTGCTCTCGATCTTGCGAGTGTGGATATAGGATGCTCTTCTTCTGCATCTTCCAGCTCTGATGTCAGAGGATCTTCTTCTGCTTCCCCCAGTACTAAACCCCCTACAATCCCTGCCTCGACATTCTCCTCAAGCTCCGGCTCAGCCTCAGGTTCTACTTTCGCTCGTTTGGCACCTCGTCCTCTGGCTCTTGAAGACGATTCAGCGATTGGTTCGGCAGGCGCAGCTGCGGCTCGTCGTCCTCGAGTTCGAGAGGACATTTCGTTAGCACTCGTCGACCGTCCCGATATTTCTGGTTATGCCGTGTGCGTTTCTGTGTCAAGTCGATGTTTTGTCTGTTGACTCTGCTGCTGCTATATTTTGACAGTAAGCATAACGTACAATTATCTTTTGCTCATGTTTGTCCATCCCAGAGACGCGTAACAAAGGATGAATGATTGATCTCGTTTTTAGGCGTCATGAGATGTACAGGGGCCTGAGCTGCACGCCTATCCTACGAATGTTTCACTTGATTCCGCAGGTGAAAACGCTTAGGACCGAAAGGATGCCTTTCAGGGTTTTGAGATAAGGAACCCGGTAGTTACGGAACAAGCGTGATTTCTTTTGCTATGAGACGAGACGCGAACGGTTTTCCTGATTTCCATGTGAATCAACAGAAGACAAAAGGTGTCTTGGTGTTGAGACCGAGCGGACGTGCTGGGAAAGGCTCTTGGCACCTCTCTCTCGAGATGAGTGATGCATAGCGTGGAGTAAACCCCAACGAGAAAATCCCTGCTCAAGCTGTCCATCTCGTGAGACCAATTCTACGTGCAAAGCCCGATTGACACCATCATCGAGCTCAGGCCGGATCGAAATCATTGACAGCGCGATTCATCGTATCCACGGCGGGTTCAAGTTCAAGAAAGGTAAGTGGAACTATCCAGGCTTTATTTGTGTCGATCGGCTTTGTTGACCATTTTGTTACTCCCCCCTTGCATCGCACACTGTCCTCTGCCGCTTCGACGACAAAACAGTTTAATTGAGTCAAACGTTCGACCAAATAAAGCACTTGGCAACTCTCCCTCAGCTAAATTCCGTCGGTCGCTGTGCTGAACAACCAAGCTTGGCTGAGACGGATCACCAGATACTTGGATTTCCTAAAACATCCCCTTCATTCAATCAATCGATCATCGCACGTCCTTTCATCTTTGATTTCCTGCTCCCAGACTGCGGCAGAGTCATCGTTACCGCTCAACACAGACCATCTGAATCGTCAAGTATCGACACCTGTCCGCACCTATCTTATCGAACCCTCGACCGGGATACCATTCTTTCACCCCCACGCACTGCCAAGCCCCCCTGCTGGACGGCTGCACCATCGCGGATCGTATCTAAGCCAAGGTAGTGGCACGTCTCAGCTTTTTGTGATCCAGCTTTTCTTTCACCTTGAAGATACAAGATCATAGATGTTTTAGTGGATCTGTCTGTCACCGGTTTCTCCTTGCTCATATCGACAACACGCTCTTTACGACGTCAACACACTCATTAGAAATAAAGGAATAGATATATAGATAATAGAAATCGAGAAGATATCTGGCATACCAGTTTGTGACATAGAACAATCTTGTGTATAACGGAGAAGCTGCTTTGACACGCGTCCAGGATTCAGTTAACACTGGTCAAGATGATGAACATACCCATAGCCTCGTTGCTGCTGACCCTTTTTTACGTCTCACCAACGTACGCGTTGAAATCATGGTATACGGAACCAGGAGGGACGCCTGCTGGGTCAGTCGCAGGAGACAAGGTACGAGGTGTGAACCTGGGAGGTTGGTTTATTTTGGAGAATTGGATGATGCCTAGTTTTCTGGAGGAAGCACCTTTGAACGAGATGTACATCAATGATGAGGTGAGTTTCAGCATCATACCTCTCCCTGGTGTCCACTCGTCCAGACCTGCTTACGCTTGCTGTGCTTCCAGTGGACATACACTTCTACGCTAGGTAAAGAAGAAGCGCTCAAACGGTTAGAAAATCATTGGGACACCTATATCACTGAGGATGACTTCAAGCGATTCGCCAATTACAGTCTGAATACCGTCAGGATACCTATGGGATATTGGTCTTGGACTAATCCAGAGGAATATGAACCGTACGTTCCATGCCGCCAGACCATTAACAAGTGCGCTCCGCGATATTGAGTGAACGTGCCTTAATAGGTATATCCAAGGACAACTGCCTTACCTTGAAAGGGCGCTGAATTGGTCAAGCTGGTACGGCCTAGACGTCCTGATGGATCTTCATGGTCTGCCAGGCTCGCAGAATGGACAAGATCATTCGGGCTATAAAGGAGATATAGGCTTCCAAGCGAATCACACGAATATGGATAGAGCGATGGACGCTCTGGCAAACATGACTAAATTCGTCACTCAAGATAAATTCGACGGAGTAGTAAAAGCTATCGAACTTACGAATGAGCCTCATATTCTGGAATATAATCCGAATGGAATGGATTTCTACGTCTTAGCTGAATTTTACGTGAAAGGATATCAAGTTGTCAGGAATAACGAACATATCCTGAATGGAGCCAATGAGGTGATGGTCATTATCCATGATGCTTTCCAACCGGTATTGAATTGGAGATATTTCTGGAATGAACCTAGTCTCGGACAGAATTGGACGAATTATGCTCTCGACACTCGTAAGTTCCTGTCGATCGAAGGCTGGACTTGATGAAGCGCCAACTGATGAACGATACTGTATGCCTTGCGTATCAGATATCTACGACGCGTTCAATGGAGCGGATCAGAAGACATACCAAGAACACCTCGATACGATCTGCGCACAATCAGCCGCTATAGCAGAAGCCCAACTCTCCTTCCCTGTCATTGTCGGAGAATTCTCGTTGGGTACCAACACTTTCTGTGTAGACTATCAATCGTGTTGGGGGATGACTCTCGACCAGATGATCTCCAACATCACCTCCTCATACGAGGCTAACCTGTTCATGAGGCAATTCTGGGAAGTTCAAAGCAATGTCTATGAACTTGGAGCAGGATGGATTTTCTGGTCGGTTCATCATGAGCTCGCCGGACCTTGGAGCTGGACTCAAGCGGCCGCTCAGAACTGGTTACCCGAAGATCCCTCGGAGAAAATGTGAGTCCGACACGCGACACAGCGTTCGTATACACGAAAGAGACTAATGCTGATCTCGTTCACATGACCTTGACATCCAGCTGGCCATTCTACGCCAACGCTTCTTCATACTGCTTAGACACGTACAACCCTATCGCGGGCGACCAAAACATGCCAGCTTTTCCCGATTACGCGAATCCATACACCAATATCGATATTTCGCAGGTCACCAGAAAATACTTCGTCAATCAGACTGAGAACATCGCCAATGCCTCCGATGTGACATCGACTGGGGATGCTACTTCGAACACGACTTCTGGCACGACAAATACCACGCAACCCTCGAACTCTACATCTGCCGAGTCCAACACCAGTGCGGCAGAAGGTACGCTCACATTTTCATTTGGATTGTTCGGTTTGATTTCGCTCTCTCTACTTGCTTTACTTTAGGAAATGTGCAGTACTTTTGCAGGAACAAAGGACATTCTGCCATTTGGATTTCCCTTTACATCTTGGTTCCAGATAGAAATTAGATTATAGATTACGAATTTTCTGCTATTTTATGTAGCGCTGGACACTATCAAAAATAGCAATGAATTGTCGAAGCTTCAGGACACGCATTTTACACGACAGAGCACGACAATACTGCTTCATCAATAATACATCGAACAGCATGCCGTTCTAGCGCGGTAGCCGCAATGTCAAAGGAACGATTGTATGCCTTCTTTGGCTTGCACCCAGCAAACATGCGTCAAGTGCGGTGTTATGCAGACGATACATTACACGCCCTCGATGCACTTTCCGCATAGCTAAAACTCAACTCATATATGCGAAGAACGGCACATCTCGAGCATGATATCTTCGAAGGAGTCTTATATTCATACTCACGATTGTCTTACATCTGTCTCAAGGTCAAGCTCGAGTCCTAATCAACATGATGAGTGACGAACCAGCTTCTCACGTTGGCACGAAACAGGTTCCGCCTCGGCCTTCAACCCCAACCAGACGTCCCAGCCATTCGCCTACTTCCCCGACTTGTCCAACACACTCTGAAATCAGTCTGCCGCTTCTCATTGAACCGAAAGATCTGGTTGATCCAAAGATCGATACTATAATCACCCTTTGGAGAGCTTGGCCTCTTGATTGGTCGATGGTCCGCTTAGGAATGACGATTCAGCGACTGACTTCAGCTCTTGATGAGTGAGTCCACCTTTTTCATGATAATGCAAGGATGAATTACATTCTCTGCTTCGCGCAGGTACATCGCGGAGTCACTATTAAGTGGTTTCACTGTTGTTGACTTGCTGTGTGGTAGTCACGCACTCAAACCGGTGACGGACGATAACATCAAGCTTTATAGAGCTGATCAAGGTCAAGCTTCTCGCTTGATGAGGCTCATGATGCTGGAATCGATTTGGAAAATGTTGATCATGCTGGACAAGAGCAATGTCGCAAAAGCCCTGCCTTTTCCGTTGGTTCACGTCAGGGAAAAGAAGGATGAATGCAAAGTGACCAAGATCCAAGATGATGTGGGCGTGGCGATCAGGTTGAATGGACAGGCTACGCAGTATGTCGAGCTCTGCTTTGACTCACCGTCGAGAGGTCGAATACTGACCTGAGTCGACACTGATGACTTGCCGCGACTTGGACAGGCGATTCGAACAAGGTCAATACTTGAAAGCATTGACGATCTACTTCCAAGCGTTGGCTGTGCTTTGTCCTTGGTCATGCGATGGTTCAATCATGACCTTTGATCAAGCGAAAGCGTCAGGCTTGGCAGACATGTGAGCTAGTGGGCAGATACACGTCTGTCAAGATCAGTGGACGATATAGCTGACAAGTTGATCTCCTTATAAATTTGTCAGTGAACAACAAGTATTGCTCAGCATCATCAAGGCCGCCCTCGCTTGGACCTTGTTGCTACCCATCAATCCGCAGATCAAGGCGATGTGTCCGATCGTGGTAGATTCCGCCCTGCAAGCTTTCGAGTTCTTCCCTTATACTACTTATCAAGGCTTGATAGAACTCTCAGAGCGTAAGTTACAACACCTTTCGCGCACCCAAACACTCAGGTGCTTGAGCTTGAGTTGATGAGAAGACGCGCAGTGCAACAAGAATGTATGATTCGATGGCCGGGGCATTTCGCTCCCGAGAGGAAGAGGCTATTCGAGTTCAGGAGGGAGTGTAGAGATTTTTGGAAGAAGCAACAACCCGATGATTGGGCTCATAAGCATTGTAACTTCAAACATGTCTGCTATCGATCCTGATTGTTTTTACCTGTTGAAGGTCGTATTGCGTATGCCAGTATCACACATGTTTATAAGTCTCCATCATGACCGCCAGCAACAAAAACTACAACACCCGGGATTCCCAAGTGGTCCCCCACCTTGGTACTAACCGAGCGATAGCCAGCTTAACTTCGCGGAGCAGACGGGACGCGGTGCTTTCTGGCTTCTATGATCGTAGATGATATCAAACGTTTTAGTGGTTTTATCTATCTTAGACTGTGAGAGTCACGAAGGGGCGAAAGACAAAAAGATTGAACAGACGCGAGGGAAGGGATTTACTACCAAGGACGTTCGGTCATACCCAGACAGCTATAAAATGGGAAATAGCCTTGGGCCAGATGCTCGGTACACCAATTCACATTTGGCCCTTCTCCGACATCGATTGCATGGACCGAAAAAGCAGAGATACGAGCGGAATACTCAGCAAAATGCAAGTGGAGAGTGTCCGCGCCACCGTTGTTTTCACCACGTGGGCGCGCGTGTTTCACTCGACATGACCGAATTGACGGAAAACAACAACAAGTGAACCTTGCACTTAAACTTGATGCGATTAGAATCTGATTTTAGAGACGCCGTGTGACAAGCCGCATAAGTGATACACAATAGGCCCTGCGACAGATTTGGCGGACATCTCAGCATGCCGAAACGCAAGCCCCCATCACGGAACAAGGCTCTTTCAGTCGCGGCCTCCACCCCGGTAGCATCCAGCAGAGCGACGTCCGCCGACACTCGAGCCTCAAGCTCATTATCGCCTGCCAAGTCGACTGCTGCCCTGTCAAACGAAGAGACTCGAGGAGATGTAACTCAAGAAAACGCCGCCGGCAAAACGGCTGATGTTCCAGTGGACACTGATGAAGACGAAGACGGTGGAGATGAGGAAGATGATGACGATGATGGTGAGGATGAGGGGGAAGGTACCGCAGAAGTAGACGCCGAAGACGCAGATAGTGGGGACGGGGAAGGTGATGAAGATGAGGATGAGGATGAGGATGGAGAGGATGATGATGACGATGATGAGGAAGATGATGAGGAAGATGATGACACAGACGATAACGAGGGCGATGAGAATGACGAAGACCAAGACGATGAAGATGAAAATGAAGATGAAGAGGGTGACGAGGAGGACGAGGAGGACGAGGATGAAGTTGAAGACGACAAACAAGCGAAAGTCAAGCAAGACACGATACTGCAGCTAGATACTCCTCAGGCGGATGGGGAACCTATTCTGGAAGAAGTAGACTTGTCCTGTCCACCAACCCTCAGATTCAAGTATCCCAAAGCTGTACCTGACATTCTCAAGGTTTCTGCGGGAGAAAGAGCGTTCAAAACAGCAAGATTTGTCAAATGTCAAGTGCCCGAATGTACATGTGAGGGCCTTGAACCGCCCGCAGGCCATCCGATCAAGCTGGTGGGCCACAATCATGATGAAGACGAAGAGGACGACGATGAGGATGAGGATGGCGACGGAGATATCACCATGTCTGAGGAGATGGAGGAACGCAAAAAGCGGTGGAGGACGAGTAAGGGTTGGTGGAAATTGTGTGGTGCATGCGGTCATGGATGGGAAGGAGAGGGTCATGTGTTCCCAAAAGATGTCAATCCGGACGAGAGGAGACGCAGGACGAAGACCGTCGGACGGATAGAGGAGCTGCTACAAGTACGTCGGGGTTTACATTGCCCGGTCCCAATGCATCATACATAATGTATAGCTGATCAAGCGACTCCTAATGACATTGCATAGGATGATGGCTTGCTCACTGCATTCCCCACACCCAAGCGAGAAAATACAACATCATTGTTCAAACAGTTAAATCATTTCATCCGACCTGCCGGTAAAAGCACGACTGTACCTTCATTGCCTGAAGCACTCGATCTGACTTCACCGCACGGATCTGCTTCGGGAAAATCGCCTCGTGTGAGAGACGGGACCGAAGGTGATATGGATGTGGACGGTGAAGATGGTGAAAGACCGCGCAAAAGACGTAAAAGCGGAACAGCTCAATCCAACGAGGATGTCCAAGAAATCGATAATGATGCTGAATTGGAATCGGCTAAACCTCATAAACACGGCAAAAAGAAACCTGGCAAGACTGCTGGTAAAGGAAGGGAGCCTCGTACGGTAGTACGAGGAACACACGGTATAGTGTCCATGGAGACCGATGCAGACGGGAATCAACACGTTGCTGGAGTCGACCAGAGCAAGAAGGCCGGTGATGATGATGAGGAAGACGACGATGAGGATGTGCCGCTAGCGAAAAGGCCTGAGTTGGATGAGCAAGAACGGAAGAGGCGAACGGAAATCAAGGAGAAAGAGAAGGAAAAGGAAGAAGAACTCATGAGGAGGTTGACGAAAGGTGCCAATGTGGACAGTGGTTTAGATGGAGTAAGCGATGGTCAGGCTGGGATTGATATAGAAGTATGGGAAGGCGTGGAACTTGTAAGCCCCATAAGTCTTCTACGGTCACTGAGGTATGACTAATCGGACGGCTTCTGACTATACAGCCCAAATTACCGTTACGTCCAGCGGCAATCGAGCAGCAAAATAAGGAGATTATGTTGCCAGTCGTCTCGTCTCGAGAGCCTACACCCGTAGCCACCATCCTACTGATAGGATTGAAGAACTTGTTCCAACGTCAACTACCCAAAATGCCCAGAGAATATATCACGAGGTTGGTATTAGACAAAAATCATATCAGTATGGCTATCGTCAAGCGAGGTTGGAAAGTCGTGGGAGGAATCTGTTACAGGCCCTTCGAAAGTCGAGGTTTCGCGGAAATCGTCTTCTGTGCTGTCGACAGCTCTGAGCAGGTCAAGGTATGTAAAAGCATCCACTATGCGCTGAGGGCGATCCCCTGATCTTTGCATTTCGTAAAGGGTTACGGATCGCATTTGATGAACTCGCTAAAAGACCACGTCCGAGCGGCACATCCAACCATAAATTACTTCTTGACTTACGCCGATAATTACGCTGTCGGATACTTCAAGAAACAGGGATTCACCAAGGAAATCTCGTTCCCACGGGAAAGATGGGTGGGATATATCAAGGACTATGAAGGTGGTACGATCATGCAATGTAAGATGCTGCCGAAAGTCAAGTATATGGAGGTGCATCAGATGCTGGCCGATCAAAAAGCGGTAAGATACGGCTTTTTTCACACCCGTACAAGCAAACAAATCGATTCGGGCTGAAACGGCGTTGGATCACAGGCTGTACTGGCGAAAATCAGGACGATCTCAAGGTCGCACGTTGTCCATCCCGGATTAGCGATTTTCAAGAATGTCAAACCTGGGGAAGCGATCAAGTTGACTAAAGAGCAAGTGCCTGGTCTAGGTATGTATCGTCTTTGCTGCATCATCCCGTACATCACTTAGCTGATCAACGCTGTGTCTCAGCTGAGAGTGGCTGGGATCCTGATTTGGATGATATGTATGTCTTTCCCTCATCCGATGCGTTGAGTGGAATTGAGCTGATCAGATGTTCAGTATCCGACAACCCAAACGCAACCCCCATCATGTCCTGCTGCAGCTCGTGCTAAATGATCTGCAAAACGAGCCATCAGCTTGGCCATTCACAAAACCCGTTGATGGGAATGTCGTTGCAGATTACTATGAGGTGATCAAGGATCCCATGGGTAGGTGTCACATCACCGAGCATTGAAACACTTTGATGATCTCATGCTGATCATTCGACGTCTCATGTCTAGATCTGTCCACGATGGAGTACAAGCTGGAGAACAATCATTACGAATCGGTAGAGGATTTCGTGGCGGATGCTCGATTGATCTTTGAAAATTGTAGACAGTACAATGGAGATAAGTCAACGTACACTAAACAAGCTAATCAGCTTGAAAAAGCCTTGGACAAGATATTGAAGAAGAGACAATCTGTGTTGTAATTTCAATTTAATTCGTGTAACCATCGCATCCTGTCGCATCATGCATTGTATCAACTTAGTCTCCTACCTACCTGTCAGTCATTTAGGAGTCTCTACGCTGAATCTAGAATGAATCATCACTCAGCTGCGTTTACCGGGTTCTCGTGAGAAGATATCTCGACAGTGATGGTGATGATGTACGACTCGGGGCTAATGGTGTGTACGATACACTGTTGGTGTGTGTGCCTTGGTCGGACAGTCCGATTCTTCACGATCAGATTTCAGGCATTCTAGCCGCTTTGACACCTCATGTACTGTATACAGAGCTGCTCCGTGGCACACACACATCTAGCGCGAGACGTCTGAAAGTTCTGCGCAGCGAAAAAAGCTGGATTTGCCACTCAACACGAGGCTTCATCAATCACAGTCTGCATACCCGCCTCGTGATGTATCTGAAAGTGGGGTAAATGCTTAGATCCATCACGATGCTTGATATACAATTACTCATTAACGAAGCTTCTTCTTGCAATTAGTGAAACCATCACCATCAGCAATGGCATCATTACCAACCAATTAAGCGTGTTCGACATCTTTACATTCTCGGTTACAAATTGGATATCAAGGGTGTGGTTAGCCGTCATCATTGTTACGGCTCGAACGGCGATCTCTTTCACTGCAGTAGCTCATCTCGTCACGTCATAGTCTTTGTTTCCGAAGCGCGACAGCAATCGCATATCTTAGTTGAGGATCATCGGGTCCGACTTGATCCCCACCTTGAGCTGTACCGTCAGAAGCAAAGGAGGGATCTAAATCAGAGCAAGGGCGAGGGTTAAATGCGGCGATCTAACCCCAAAAGAACACTTCTGACACTTTTGCCGAAGAGAAATTAGCAGGCACAATAAGAACAACAGCAGTAACAACGGAAAACATCGCCCCTTTCGCTCCATTTTTTTACTTCTTTTGCATCGGTCTTCTTTCCGCGTTGATTATCACTTGTCCTCATGATCAAAACGTTCTCCTTCTCCTTCTTCTTCTTCTTCGCACTATCAGACCAACGTCAGAGAGGGTAGCCGGTAAACCGATGAGATGATTCGCCCCAAGTGAGTAGTAGCCTGCATCGCTTATTCTTCTCCTTGCTTCTTCGGGCGTTTATTGCATTGACACACTGTGCACTTTATTGATCGGGTATATTATCTTCTTATAATGAATGTGTGTTTCTTCCCTCACCTCGACATTATTTTCCATTTGACCTTTCGCCTCTCTTCTCACACCTTTGAAAACCTTTCAGCTGTCGCCTTTCACATATATCCTTTGCCACAACTCACTTACCCTTTTCGATCGACCAAAACCGCATCAGTAACTCACCACCATGCCCTCATATGATGAGAGAAACGAGGATATCGTCAGTAATTGTTATGAGGCGGAAGGTCGATTGAGGAGAGCTTGGGCTTATGGTCATGCCCAGGCTTATGAGAGGTTGTAAGTACCTCACCGACTCATCGCCATCTACCATGTCTATCTGGCATCTATCTCTATGTCGAAACGCAAAATTATGTGCTGAGAGCTGATCGATGCTTGCTCTGTCGCTTTGCTGGTGACAGAAGAAGGTTCGCAGAGTGGTTCGAAGATATATGGTTGGAGATTGATGATCTTACCGTAAGTCAATTCAGCTCAGCTCAATTTCGAACAAGGTGCCTGGAGTGAATGAGCTGATCCGCCACTTTGAGCATTAGGACGACTCTCAATTGAGCGACAGAGCTGAACGCGCTGCATTACTTGGTGAGTTCACATTCTTGTGGAGCTACAAGAGCCTTGGAAAGGGAGGGACGTTGACCTTGACAGTCAGCGTGCGAAGAGCTTCTTTGTTATGATCATATACCCTGCGAAGACTATTTGAAGTACATCGTTCGTATACGATGTTGTCTGAGACCAGACGAAGAATGGGACGATGTGAGTGATGATCATAAATTGATCGACTTGACGGGTGCTGATGATCGCCTGTGCTGATTAGTACCCTTACGATGTGACTGGGCTCGAGGTCAGCCAATCTCTATCAGTAGCCTAGGTGGCGAGGTTCTAGCTGATCAGAGATGATTGATAGGAGTCAAGCGAAGAGTCATCCGACGATGGGATGATGTTCCACATGGAGATCTAGGTCTGGTAGAAGAGCCAGATGGACAGTGATATGCTTCGAGCTCTGGAAGCCGAGTATGAGAATATCAGAATCTACGCCGAGAAGGATCCGTTGGTGATACTGTAGAATCGAATTAGCTTTATTGACGCACCGCTCAATTTTGAGTCGTGAACGTGTTGAACCGCGCACATCGCACTATGTACTCAGCTGTACAGTATCCACTATGTATTGAGTTGTATAATATCAAGTCCTCGCCTCCATCGACAAAAATCAAACATAAAGGATTTCAAAGGCTTTGCATCGAATCTTGTGCTCGCAGAACACGTTTGAATGGCATCACCTTGATTTCCCATTTTCGACGACCCATTCGTGTGAGCCAGATACACGACCAAAGAAGGGATTTACCCGAAGAACCGGCTTCCAGATGCGCCCTCTAGATCAGGCGACGAAGGTGGCACAGAGAGAGAGTACGCAATTGCTTTAGAACGTGTGATCGGCGAGAAACGTACGAAACGCACTACGCGCAGGGTGAAATCTGGGGTCCTCGTTGATCAGAACGATGAGAACTGGGGGTGGAACTATTTAAGGTTAAATGTAAGAACTGATAAACGTTCAAGGCACGGAAGATATACGTATCTTTCGATGTTCCTGTTTCCCACCCACCATTCAATTCAAACCTGCGTGCTTCTGCTTTTATGCGCGGCAAAGCAAAGCAAGGCAAAGCAAATGGCATTTTGCATTTTGCATCTTGCAATACGCCCTAAGAGCCAACGATGATCATCTGCCTTTCCCACGAGAGGGAAACGAAGTCATAGGAACAAGTCCAGATCTTGAGCAACTTGTACCACTTGATAGAGTTGAGAGAAGCAAGGAGTACTGAACTCGAGTATGCACTTAATTAGTAAATGGCCTTATTTTTCCTCAGAAAGTGCCCCGTGATTCCCCCAGCGACTTGCAAATGCAAACGCAAACGCATAATGGAATCTAGCTTCTATAGGTATAAGTTATTCCTCATTTTTCCCGGATCTCTTCTCTTGGCTCTTGGCTCTTTGCTCTTTCGTGCATTTCGGCGGGTCGGCTCATCGGTGCAGCCCGGATCTAAAAGAAGCTTTCGCCCTTTAGCTGTCTACAAGCAGCTTATTCCAGTAATTCTAAACGACGTATGTAAGTTGTATTGCGTACATGCATTCCCAGCATTTTCATTGAGATCCATTCAGTCTACGTTGCCTTTGGAGATTGTACAACGTATAAGTGAGAGTATCTTTCGGAACTTGTTCATCATCCGACGCATCTTCAATTGCGGCATCCATATCTACATAAAGGCGAAAGGGAGGAATTGCCGCTTTGTACCAAGCCCATCTTCAAGATTATCTTATGAACAGTAATCGATCTGGTCAGTCACACTGAGACAGAAAACTCTGCATCCAGCACAACAACGAGACGCCTTTACGAATCAACCCTCCGACAGAACCAGCAAGATGTTGCATGATATCGATAATACCTCTCTAGAACTTGAGTTCGGGGTGTTGGCGCTGAATCTGAGGAATATGTGGTATCAACATGGCTATACTGGATTGTGAGCCCTTCTACTGTGACCCTCCAGCTCCTCTTCGACACACATCATTCGCTCCAAGGCGGCAGGATGTGCGGACATCGCAGTGAACGACAGACAGAAGGTCGTGCTGATCAGTGACGAATGCCGTATCAGTAGACGGTACTTCAAACAGCACATAGCCGATATCTACAAACGGTTCGAATTCCTGATTGTTAGTCCACCCATTTTCAGTCTGATCACGAGGACGTTCAAGGCTGACTACGAAACGGGATGCGCAGGACGAAGATAAAGTGGATCCCGAGACCGTCAGAGCAGCCGAAAATGGTATGTGCAACGCCAGCTCCGTTCATGCTTATGCTTATGCTTTTGTTCCTGGTTCTGGTTCTGCCTTTCTCACATCCAAGTTGAGACAATTAATGATATGTGTGAATGAATAATAGCATGTAACGATCTCCTCGCTCTTCACGCAGTCCCAAACGAAACTTGGTTACCCTACGTTACAGGGATCAAGAGGAGATTATCCCAGTCCGGCGGCAGTAGTAGTGCGCAGGTGAGCGAGACTAAATCCTTGACTTGAGACGTCCATCCATCCCAGCTTTGACAATCATGCAGGGCAGTCTCTCGAAGGGGTGGAGGGGGCGAAGGGGCTAGGCGGGGCGAAGCCGCCTGGTGGATTGGGCTGCTCCATTTATTCGATACTGACTCTCTGATAATCGCATCGAATAGTCTTCTCCCAAGGATTCAACGACCGAGGAGAAATCTAATTCTTCGATTGGCGGAGTGGGCGTGGGCGACATGTTGTCTGTTCAAGAATATGAGAAGTTCTCAGCGAGTAGACTTTCGCATAGAAGAGCTACGGCGTGAAACGTGGGAGGTAGTCATGATCCCTCGTCGGTCTCACTCGCTTTTGTGCTTTCTACTTGGGTGCATGGGTTCTCAAGATCTGATTTCTGAAGATCGACGGCGGCGTCTGTGTGTGAGGAGGAAGGGATTCGAAGAGATTATATGACTTAACGATTGATGAGAATCGAGACGAGTTGTTTGGGAATTTACTGTATTGTATCGCATCTCGATTTGGATTGTATCAAGCAGTAAGTATTAAGTAATGCAGCATGACTCCTTGTGGCATATGCATATGCATGTATGTATGTAAGTATATGATATCCTAACCCACCACCGAATAAATTACAAGCAATTCCGACAAAGTAACGTGTATGCCAAGTATTGAAAAAATGAAGTAAAAATCACCCGTCCGAACGAAAAGATATCTACAATCAAGTACGAGTACGAGTACAACAGGAGCACAGCCTTTCCTTTCTTTCCATCTATGTGATTCAGCTGTCGGTATCACCTTTTATAGTAATTCGACTTTTCGTCCTTCGTTGCCGTGCCCGACTTAGTGCTCAGCTCAGACATACCAACTACGATCTCCCCTTCACCGTCCCTTCCGTTCTTCTCGACTTCAACCTCACCAGCTTTGATACCATTCTCACCCTGACCTTCCGCTTGAAGTTTCACAGTCTCCCCGTCGGCCAATTTAGCTTTAACGAACCCCTTCGCTGTGGATTTCAAGATCGCTCTTCGTCCGACTCCAGCTACGTCAATGTACACCACAGCTACGTTCTTCACTGATCCGCCCACCAAGGCGGTAGCTTCGCCAGCGTCGGCGCCGTACTTGTGCCTGACAGCCATGGAGTCACAATTAGCTTCAACTCTACTTGCGCGAGGTATATACATTCCAGAGTCCAGACGATGATATGATGACTTACCCGGCCGCTGACGAGGCTGCGATCGTACCGTTATTGATCAAATCATGAGCTGTCGCTTCTAGACTTGTCAGAACCACTTCTCCAGCTAAGAGTATCCTTCCTAATAAAGCTCGCTTCTTAGGCTGCGTCGTTGGTGTATTTGAACCTGACCCGGAAGCTGCAGGTGACATACCGAGCGGCTCGGAAGTGATCTTCTCAGAGTAAGAAGGAGGAGCGGCAGTACTGAAGCGATCTTGCTCGGCCAACAAAGTATCTGATCGACTGGGTATGGAGACCGTTTTAGCTCCTCCATTTTTCAGTGGGCTGGACGTACGCGGTAAAGGAGAAGTAGGCGAGTGCGAGTGTAGATGAGCTGGTTTGACGGGGACAGGAGGAGCATTTGTTGGATTTCGGACGGCATAGGGGACTGGGATATTCCCGGTGCCGTATTGACCGGTAGCTGTTGTTGATGATCTAGGGGGTAAAGGTGGTCCGCCATAAGGGGAAGCCGAGTCGATAGAGGCTTTTCGATAAGCTTCGACGGCTGGTTTGTAGCCGTGCGTATATGTCTTACCGGCCGCGGTGGAGATCACCTGATGACGTGAGTAGACTCAGCTTAGACATCGACTTCGTTCGGCTTGAGGGAGTGGGGGTAGGGCGATATACGTACACCTGTGATCTTACCGATCGTCGATTTGGTGACTGTGGCAGCTTTGACACTGCCGTTATGTACTTTGACGAAGTTCTGCTTGGTCTGAGGAGAAAATTTGACCGGCTCTGCCCTGGGCGTTGAGTGTTTTATGTATGTGTCCGCACCCGATATCATCTGTTTCCCCGACCAAGAGCTGAACGAAAGTAGCCCCTGACTACGGTCGGAAATCAGGCGAGGGGAAATTAGCTTTAGCTTTGAACCTTGTTCGTGAGGCATGTCATTTGTCTCACACGACTTCTATGACACATCTAGACTGAATGAAGATTGAAGGGGTACATACCTGACTTTATGTGCTCCACGCAATAACCAGTCATCCAGATCTTCTTCAGGTACAGACTTAACTTTAACTCTCAAGGCTTCTTGACCTTCTCGCAAATGACCAAAATCCAGCATGACCGGTTTATTCTTATCTTCATTCATCAATTTACGATCTTCCTCCACATCGAAAGTCTGATCCAATTCTCCGACGACTTCCCCATTATCCTCATTGATCAACACGATCCTTCCCCTCAATCCCTCCGGCGCCAGGGCCTCCTCCTGCCCACCTGCTCGCGACGTCGAAGCGTACTCATATGACGAGGGGTGCTGTTGAGGTGCAACGGTCACTCCTTCTAATGCAGACAAATCTTTGCCTAAACAGCCGTATTGCTTCAGAAGAACTTCTAGCGAATCGAGATCTTCCAGATCGGCTTGGGAAGACGGTAGGGGCAGTGTGAAGAGTACTGAGGCGTTGGGAATGGTGGTTGAAGATACTTGATAGACGATGCCGTCTTTCTCCTGGTGGGGAATCATCTGGGAGCTGGGTATGATAGGCATCTCGAATGTGGGTCCTACTTTTATCACGAGCCAGAAATCGTGTGTCGGTACAGGGGGATCAGCGGGAGAAGGTGAAAAGGGATTCGCTGTTTGACGACCGATCTCCGGCGGTATAGGCAGTGACACGCATTCGAGGCTACGAGGAGAGATTTAGTATCGTGGTTGATCAGTCACTGCTGCGCACACGCTTTTCGAAAACGTGAGCAGATGGGACTCACCGAAACTCGCCCCGAGCGAGAGTCATGGTTTCCTCATCATATATCTGAGAACTTTAGCATCAGCGTTCAATCAAAAGTCGAGTTGTTCCTTGTGGATCGGCGATGGCTTACCTGCTTGACTATAGCGTGCTCGATGGTCAACAAGAGATATCCGCTCGCTTCATTCAGATTCGGCGTCGATACGCCGCTGCGGCTCGGTGGACTAGGCGAGTATGACATGGAGATGAGAATGGAGACTGATTTGGCTTCTGGCTTGTCTGAGACCGCTGAGACGTTCTGAGCGAAGGGAAATTATGCACAGCTGGTACTGAGTTCTGCCAAGAGACTGATACACGGTGCAATCGGTCCTTTTTGAAACATGAAATATCATTAGGACCGTTGTAACCATGCGACCATGCATGACATTTATGAGGCGGACTGACAATCGTGACGTCACAAAAAAGCATTCACGTAATTAACGACGGTCATCTCCTTTGTTTCATTCACTAACACCGTCCAACTATCCAACTCGCAGTCCGTTGTCGTTATCTCGATGTCAGAAGCTACAGAGCTCTGATGAGGGAGTGCTAATGATGCATGCCCCGATCGGCTAGGTGCTGAGTCCGCCAGAAGATGGGAAGAGAGCGCAATTTAGATGCCCGAAATGATCTTCTTGACTTTTGATTGCTACTGTTGCAAAAAAAGCCCAAAATCAGCTATCACACCGTTGGTGAAACGGTATCATGCACCGTTGCCATTTGGACTCAACTTCTCTTCAAAACGGATTCGGTGCGGCAAGGGTTCGACTCCCTTACGGTGTAGCTTTTTTGACCTGTTTTTGAGCCGGCAACAGGGAAAATGATATAACCCGTGTGACATGCGACGCGCCTCTCCTTTTCGGGTGATTTGATTGATTCACCACAGCGTGAATGATGAACAGGGTCAAAATCCAGATGGGATTCAATCAACATTACAAGTTACTCATTTACATCACACCTAGCATCCTTCAAACATCCATTGATATACTGCTCATTCATTTTGCATCTTTCTATCCCAAGTACCGGCACTTGCGCACCAGTAAAGCACTTGAAGAGCAGTCAACCTTGTAGCAACGATAGCACACTCTCCTTTCACCTTTCTTTGAATCGGAAACAGAACAAGGATTATTGAAGACAACAATTGAAGCTTCCAAAGCCTTGTTCCTTCGCTTTCCTTCGCCCTTTCGCCCTTTCCTCCCTCCCCCTGCACCTTTTGTATATTGGGCTCTTGAGCCTCTTGTATGCCCAAGATGCCGATCACACATCTTCCTCTCGATCATCTCTTGTCATCGACCTCTCCTGAAGACTTCCCTGCCAGAAGGCAATTGTCGAACATTTCGACCGCTATCGCCAAAGCGAGAAAGATCGTCGTGGTGAGCGGAGCAGGTATAAGTTGCAGTAGTGGTATACCCGTGAGTTCGCAGCACCCCATTCGCATCTTCTTCCTTCGCGTACACCGCGAAATAGATCGCGTTTTCTGTTAGGCAGATATCCATCAGCCATCGCTTCTCGTTCTACTGATGCTAATCACGTATATATCTGCAGGACTTCCGATCTGCAGATGGCCTGTATTCTTTAGTGAAAGCACGATACCCCGACTCCTTCTTCTCAGGCAAAGAACTATTCTCATCCGGATTATTCAATAACCCAAATACCACGAGCATATTCTACACGTTCATAGCGGAGTTATCACTTGAATGCGCCAAAGCCCAGCCTACGCGCACTCATCATTTCATCAAGAAGCTCGAACAGAAGAACAAGCTCCTCCGATCTTACACCCAGAACATCGATGGTCTTGAACGACGCCTGGGTCTGGAATCTGGAGGAAGAGGGAATGGATTTAAGAAGAAGGAGACGCGTAATGTTGAGCTGCACGGTGATTTGGGAAGAGTCAGATGCGTCTTGTGTTTCAAGGATTTCGCTAGTACGCCTGAATACGTTAATTTGTTCAGAGAGGGGGAAGCGCCGGAATGTCCGGCTTGTGAGGAACGATGTGAGTGATCGATTGATTCCCTTGTCATGAGGTCAGGAGGGACAATGTTAATCGAGCTTTCGGGACATAGGTTTGTCGCGTATATCGCGATCAGCAAGAGCAACTTCAGTTGGAACCCTTCGACCGTCAATAGTATTGTACGACGAGCCCCATCCGCTAGGCGACGATATTGGCTCATTGACTACATACGATTTGTCGCGGCAACCTGATATTCTCCTGATCATGGGTACGAGTCTGAAAGTGCACGGCTTAAAGCGACTGGTGAAGGAATTCGCGAAGTCTGTGCATGCGCAGAACGCAGAATCATCCAGTACTGGGAGGAATAAGAAGAAGGGTATTGTGGTATTTGTGAATGCGACCCCGCCACCAGTCAAAGAATGGGAAGGGATAATAGATTATCACGTTCAGGGCGAGACGGATAAATGGGTAGAAAGGGTAGAAGAGGAATGGAGGAAGGTCAAGCCTCAAGATTGGGAGAAGCAGACTTTACTGGATGGAGAATTACCCGTTACAGCCAAACCTCGACCAATCAAGGGGAAATCCAAATCCAAAGCAAAACGTGAGTCGCCTTTGATGCTCATGAGGTCGTGGGAAAAGATCGCCGCGAAGAAAGATACTGACTTCGAAATCTTACGCAGCCAATCCAAGTACTAAACCCAAAGAACCTATACAACTACCTACTCCCCGTCCGACAGCTTCCCCACGATCGCCGGCAAAATTCCAAAGTGCTTCTCAGGCCGAGGGATACTCTTCCCCCATTCCTGTATCGAAGACCCATTCCGCCGATATGGGTGAGGGCGTGGGTGCGAACTATGGCTCTGATTCTGAGCTCAGCGATGCTCCGCCGACACCACCTTCGCCATGGTCGCCCTCGAAGAGAAGGTCGAACGCTTTCGATAGTCCGAGCAAGAAGACCAAATCGTTCGACAAAGATATACCTATCACTGGAATCAACGCTACTCCAGGCAAGGGTAATCTGTTCTCTTTCGCAGCCAAAAGTATACCCACGCCGACTGGAAAGGAAAATCGGAATGAGGATGAAAATGAAAATGAGAATGATTGGGTCGATGAGTGGGCTGTGTTTGACTCCACACTCGTTAAGCCATTGTCACATTCCAAGGATGACGGGATTAACGGTACTGCTGCGACAAGAGCAAGAAGCAAGGCTCTAGGAGAACGGATAGAGAATATATCGATACCCGAGAAGAAGGCGACGAAAAGCAGGAGTACTACCGTCAATAGCAAACCTATCATGGTCCGTAGTCCGAGGGCGCAAAGGCATAGGAGACCGACTGCTAAAGTCTTAGCTGCACTAGAGGGTCAGACATGATCCGACGATGGATGTGTCGGGCTTGTATTTGTTTTTGTACGATTCCGTTCGATCATTTTTGACATTGTTTAGTATATACTCTTGTTCCGACTCGTTGTGTCTTTATACCCTGGTCTCGTCAAGAGACGGCCGATCTGTAACTTTGTTTTCGAAAATACCCGTTGGCTCAGATATAATGATATTGATAACGATAGATGGTAAGCATGTAACATTGTATCCTGTCCTGTGCTTGCTTCATGTTCCGCTTGCTCAAGCAGTAATGACGGTGATATACTCCATGAGTGGATGATTCCAGTAAAACATGACAGTACTGTACTACTGCCACTGAGTGCGAGATGAGGATTGCTGTACGTGCGTAGTCGTAATCGTATTTTGTCGCGTGTTAGTCAAGTGCCTGGCTAGGCGTCGGTTCATACTAGTAATCACTTTGACTCACCTCATCATCATCATCTTTATATCATCTACTACTATAACCTAAATCATATCAACCACACGATACATATCTACCTAACATACACTAGTCTCCTTGTCGCCCATACCAAGAGGCGGCATATCCTCTCCCAGGGGACTCAAAGAGAGGCTGAAGATTGAAGGACACATCGGGTAATTCAATTACCTAGTCAACGCCGGTATATCCGTACTCGCTTTACCAGTGCATCCTTCCGTCGATTTGGGGAGACGCTAGCTTCCTTAGAGAACCTTGATTCCTATCATCAATCATCACTTCTTCGAAGACGGCGACGCCTTTCGTCATCCATCCTTATTCTTGTTCATCAAGATACATATCGAAATCGAATCGTGAACAGGTGAAGGCCGACGAGCATGTCGGCGCTTCAAACGAGCAGTGAGTGATGATTTGTATCACCTCGATCCCGGATTCAATGTTCGAGTGGACGTCATACCTTACTTCCTTTGTTTCGCTTGAGCTCGAGTGATATCATCTTCTTTCCACATATCATCGCTTGCTTCTTAACGCTGTCTCGCATCATGTTCATCGATCCATCGACCTTCCTTGGCCTTGGCAATTGTGATTCAGCTTACCAATCCTCCGAGGGTCAACGCTGACCTTCGCCTGTATGTCTATCTGTCTGCATTCGTAGTCATGCAACCTCCGAATGTATCATCGCCCACTCTCGCGACTCCTCGACCCAGCTCATTAAACCTCAGACCTTCCGCTTCCCCCGCGAAACATGCTGAAATACCTTTCTACCCGAATGGACAAAGCGAGACAGAGATAAATGCAGATAGGCAGGATGAGGAGCGCCTAGAGAACGGTATCGACGGGTGAGTCTCTCCCTAAGCCTCTCCCTTGACGCTATCTATATCTCCGTGATGGTCATGCTATCGACATGACAGACTGACCTTATCCTGTCAATTCAGCCGCATAACGCCCACTGCGGATAGTCATAGCAACCCGAGTCGAGCCTCATCATCGTCATCATCGAATCTGCCTTCCCCTAATCCTACCACAATATCTCTATCTAGCCAAATCACAAGCTCGACAAACCCTCCTCCTCCTTCATATACACCTACGAATGGCCTCAACGGCTCGAATCCAGCGGAAGTGGGCTTTGGCTCTGCCCAAGCTGAAGAACAGCTCAAAGGTGCTCTACAATCGAAAGATCGGTTGTTCCTTCTTGTGCTCTCCAAGGAGTTCGAAGCTTTCATCGAGAAGCTCGTCCTCAACAACGGTCAATTGCCCTCGGATATGGACAATGGCACAATACAAACCCCGACCACTTCCACGTCCCTCATGGCTTCCTTGACCTCGAGCACAAATATCAACGTTACCCCGACAAGCAAGTTCCAGAGAATGCTAGTCTATAAGACTGCCGAGTGGTACGGACTGAAGGCCGTACCGGGCCAAGAAGGAGCCATGATTGTCGGTGTTCAGAGCAATCTCAACGATAGAAGGTATTTATCACCTCGATATCTTCGTCAGGTTCATGAGAGGCTGTGAGAGCTGACCTATGCTGTTAATATAGTTCATCGTTGAGGTTGTCGGATCTGGTGCCGGTCGCACCAAATATGGAAGGACAAACGCAGAAATTCCAGATAATGAGAAGGGCGCCTACTCAAGGTGACGCGTCTGGAAGTTCGTCGCCTGCGGAAGGCTCGACATCATCCGGTGGACCCAAGTGGAAGACAATGGAAGAAAGAGAGGCAGCATATGCTGCTGCTAGAGAGAAGATCTATGGCAAATCTGTCGACTCGGACGAAGCTGTTGAAAAGGCTGGTGTTGACGGTCGTCAGACTGTTGAACCACCCGCTGCGGTGGACGATGATATCGATCCTGTGCCTCGACAATTATACCAACGATTCGAAGTGATCTATCCATCTTTGTATCATCCACCCAAAGTCGAACTCAATGCTCCGCCGCCGATACCTGCCCCGAATCCAGCTATGGCGGAAACATATCCCTCTCCACCTTCCAGCGTGTATAGCTATCAATCGAGCTATCCTTCTTACCCCCAGCAGATGGATCCAAATGGATATTCAATGATGCCTCAAGGCTACAATCATGTTCCAGCTATGCAAGCACAACAGCCTCAGCAAAGCTACGGGATGACACCACAGGGGTATATGGACGGAAATCAAAATGGATATATGATACCGCCCCAACCTCAACAGAACGGATATTCAGCTCCTATAGGCTGGCAACAGCCTCAAAATCACAACGGATACCCATCGCAGATGTCACCCACGTATCCACCATACGGCATGCAACCGCAGAATAGTATAAATGGGCCATCACAAGCATGGGTGTACTCTCCACAACCCCAACAACAACCCATGCCCATGATACCGCAAGGTGTTCCTTACGGTTTTCCACCGCCGCCTCCGCCTAAACAGCATCAACGTCCATCGCAGTTTCGGCAAGGAAGCTATCCTCCGCTGGTACAGCCTACTCCTGTCAGACCAGCAATACAACCCCACAGCTCAGCTTCCAGTAGCATATCTTCTCGATCGTATCAAGATGGTTCGAGGCCTCACTCGAGGGGTTCAACAACAAGTACGAGGTCTGCAGCCAGTAGTGTGAGACTTGGTGCGATGTACCCCGCTAATCAGGGACCTGGGTATCGGCAGAGAGCCATGAAAGGTCAGGGAATCAACGGCATGACTACTCTCGGCTTGGGTGGTGGAACATTGGGCTCAGAGGGCAGAAGGAATACTCGGGGTCATAGCCCCGTAAGCTCCATCTAATTCATCTAGACAACCTGACCTCAACCAAGACTTTGTACTGACTAAACATTGATACATCTTTCCGACAGTCGTCGGCTACAACAACTTCATCTCGCTCGTCGAGAAGAACATCATCAATACAGCTTTCAGCCCCAACATCTGCGCAACATCAACTACCTCAGCGGCCCGACTGGGCAGCCAACAATGTCCCATATCATCCGTCCCCGCTTCCTGTCCCCGGATCAGCAGGTCTCAATGGCTTCGTCAACGTTCCACCAAGTAATGTCGAATTTCCTCCTTTGCTAAGACAGGGTCAAGGTACGAATGCAGAGCCGATGCAAGTCGAACGTGTCAAATTGAAACCACCAGCTGGATCAGTTTGGAACGGTAATACCGTGAACACGAAGCAGCCCACGTCTCATACACATACAAATATCAATACCGGTAATGGTTCGACGGGGAACGAGCAGAAAATAAGTATATTACCTGGACCTTCCTCGAGAACCCCAGCACCTATACCTCAGCAACAACAGCAGCAGCAAGAAACAGTTGACCCGGATTTCCCGAGGAGATTACCCACTAAACACCAGCCTGTTCTATATGATCCCTCGGCGCAGACCAATTCTTCTTCTTCGCATCCACACTCAAGACCGTCCTCTGTCAATACGAATAAATCTACCATCGCGAACTCGACTTCTAACTCAGTCTCGACGTCGAATGCAAGTGCGGCACTGTCGGCAGAAGAGATAATAGAAGCGAAATTGGCCCAGATCAGTATCAATAATGGAATTCCGATTGGAAGTGCGCCCAGCACGAGGGATGGGGGACCTGGGAAAAGCTATGCCAAAGTGCTTAGGAGGGATTAGGACGTGAGAAGGTGGACCCATCTCGTTCATTTCAAATTAGATCAGATCAGATCAGATCAGAAAACGAAACGAGGATATCAAGTACTGAGGTGTGGAGGGGCGTAGATGGGAAAGAAGCCGGGTGGAACATGTTATTTTGGCGAATGGACTTGGTTTCATGAATGATTTCAGAATATGTTGACATGGGTTCAGGTTGTATGACGGATCTGAAAAGAATGAGGAGTGGGGGAGAACGGGGAGAGGATTGTCGATGGATGATTTCGGTGATTTTTTTAGGTCCATTCCAGCTGGTTGAAGGGAACTCGTAAGGGTAAGGGAGGTGGTGGGAGTGAAGAGAAGGATATAAAGACGTACATACACACAAATACGCTTGGAGAAACGGGGGTGGGGATCATATGGTCGTATTACGCATTACACGTAGCGCAATGAATACTATTTTGGGATCATGCCGAATTGATCTTTGATCTGAACAGAATAGGGTTGTCTGGGCGCACAATCTGAAAGGGAGAATGAATGAATGACTGACGATGAGCTCCCGAGAGTACAATGATTCATGAACACACCTTCGGACGTAAATTGTAGCCTTGAGATCCGCGCAGAGATCCGAGACAGCTCGGTGCGTGCGTTCGAAGAGAAGAGAGACAGATGTTGTATGTTATGTCAACGCATCGCAGGACGGTAGGATACATAGGTAGTAATGCTACAACTCGTACAACAGGCAGACTATAGGACCAACAAATCCATCCATTTATCCGTCATCCGTCGTCCCCCACAACATCCGAAAGCTCCGCGCCATCCGTCGCGTTTCCAGCTCTTCCCCTTCCTCTCCCCCTTGTAGTTGTTATTGTTCTTGTCACCGAACCTCTCTTTCCTCTACCTCTCCCTCTCCCTCTTCCCGCTCCGGCGCCGACCGAAGTGGGCGTACCACTCTGCGTGGAAGTTTCCGATTCGGCTAAACTCGTATTCGTACTTGACCGCTTCCGACCTGTACCTCTCCCTCTGGAAGAAGATACACTCGCACTGCTCAATCTCCTTCTTTTCGCTTGATCATTAGCAATTTTATCGCCGTTGGTACTTTCCCCATCAACTCCCGGAGTGGAAGACTGTTTTCTCCGTTTGCCCGTACCCTTGCCTTTTGGGTCTTCTTCATCTAGATCAGCCATCATCTCTCCCCAGTATATGTCGTCGCTTTTCTCGCCTTTCAATTTCGCTTCTGCCTCTCGGAAAGATTTGATCACTCCCATCAATCTCTTTGAGACGTTCGCTGTTGTTCGCCTTCTTGGAGCGTAGTTCCCGGTCACTACTTGTACGTCGAAGAAGGGTAATAAGGTAGCTTGCTTATTCAGTGCTCCGAGCTAAGAAAGATTTGACGTATCAGCTTACGGTCTTTTCAATGGGAAAAGGACACAGGACGGAGCTCACCTTCCCTCGACGCGCTATACGCTGGACAATCGGCGTCAACTCGTCATCGACCTTCGATATGGACCACGATAGCTCTTCATGTAAGAACCTATTCTCGAAGCGGGCCATATTAGCGAACTGTATACTATCTCAAGCCGGGATAGATCACTCACGTTCTCAACGCAGCTAATTTAGGAAATCCCCAATGGAACGGTTCTTCCGATTCGTCCGTCGTAGGATACTTGTACGCTTCTCTCTGCAAGTCTTTCATCAGTACGATCGGATCACAGCAGATGTGATACAGGCGCACACTCACAACAAGTGGATTCGGCCAATCTCCAGTCAGATAAATACTGTCCTTGTACCTTTTCTTGAAACTGACTTTCCACTTCGTGTCGCTCTCCTGCGCCTGATCTACACCTCTTTGCACTTTCATCCACCAATCCTTGAAATTGCCTATACCTTCTTGACCAGGGAAATTCGCCAACAGCTCGAGCGCAACGACGGGTCCCACCCCAGGTAATCCGATCGTGTAATCGCTGCCCAGGAGGTAAGCCAAGGAGATCAACCGATCGCGAGTCAAGGATAATTCTCGTTCAATATCGGTCGAGAGGAAGCATTCCGCGTATTTCGCATCGTTGAAGATATTTTTGAAACATTGTATACCGCCGAAAAGGAAAACATCCGAATCGTCCGTTATTATCCCGTCTACCAAACCTAATTCTGCGAGTTTAGCACATTGCGCTTCGGCTTCCATCGGCGCTGTTATGTATGGAATACCGAAGTGACGAAGCAAAGTCTGTGCCACAGCGAAAAAAGTCAGCTTTCACATTCTGACTCGAACATTTCGCCCGTGAACCTGAGTAAACGGCTGAACCCATAATCGCTTGACGTGAATCGACTTACCTGGATTTGCATGATCATACTTTGAGTAATCTCATCAGAATCCCTCATGGCATTCCTATTCTCACTGTTGAGCACCCTTATTTCGTCGTCGATCTCCGTTCTGACTTCATTTAAATCCCGACCTTTGATCTGAGCGAGAAATCGCGCATAATCATCTTCTTCAGCTGCCATATCTCCCGTCGTGATATCACCATCTTGATCTTCCACCTCGGATGGTAGCGTTGTGGCGGAATCGGTCGGCTGGAGTGCGGGTCTCGGGACTGGCGGCGGCGACGGTGACCATTCGATCGAGCGAGAATCATCCATGTGGTCATCATCTTCTGACGAGGTCGATTCTGCTCGAGCAAAGGATGGTGCGGATCGTGCAGGCAAAATCCTGCTTTCGGACATTGGTGAGGGAGATGCCACTACAGGTACGGCTGGTGTCTTGCTTGGCAGAGGAGGCAGACGCGGCGGCTCGTCAATAATATGATTCACTATGTAAGGGGCGGGTAAAGGGGGAGAAGAAGGTACTTCAGACTCGGTATTGTTTGATATAGGTGATGATGCGGGCTGTGTGACGCGTCGAAGCGGTGACGGTTTGACTGTGGCTGAGGGTGTTCTTTGTACGGATTTGATTGTGAAAGGGGGCTTGGCAGTAGAGGCGGAAGAGTTTACTGGACGAGATCTGGTTTGATGATCGGTCCTGGTCTGGACGGGCGCGGTAGTCGTCGAGACTGTATCAGGTTGCATGGGGGTGGGCGCAGGAGCCTGCAAGGTCTGCGGCTGCAGCTCAGGCAATATCTCGAATTCGGGAGACGTCACTGTTCGACCGGGTATCCGAGAGGAAGGCTCGGATGTTGCCGATATCGGAGGTGTCGCTGCTGGCATTGGCTGCTGTCGACCATTGCGCGGGACATCTACTTCATCGACATCACCATCAATCTCGATGACTTCCGCGGATAGTGGTCTGTGTGGAGCTACTCCGGCAGGTTTGGTGCTAGCTGCCACCTGTCTTGCGGATGTTAAGGGCACTAATTCTTCCTCTTCTTCCTCCTTTTCTCGGTCCGCGGAAGTCGCTTCTCTGATGTCCGTGAGAGACTGGGTCCTGCTTGGTGCATAATCGGTAGCTACTTCCTCAAATTCATCTTCTTCATCTTCCGCCTCATTGACAGGTGTAGATTCGGTCTGGACCGGAGTAACGGCTCCACTGGGGACTAGCTCAACTTCCTCAAAGTCGCCTTCATTGTCCGAAGAATTCTTGACTTCCCAATCGGCTTCTTGCGTCACACTCCTCTCTCTGCGTTGCTTCTCTACTCGGCTCAGCGCCAATGCTCGCGCCAGATCTTCATCCACCTCTTCTTCGTCCGAACCCAGCTCCTCCTGCTGTAGAGCAAGTGCTAAAGCCTCATCGTTCGCGGTCGGGACGACGTCTTCTTCTTCTTCGTCCTCAGTAGCGTCAAAGAGGGGTTTGGATCCTGCTTGTCGACTAGCGCCGAATGGTCTGACAGCTATGTCCAACGATTTCCGGGCTGGTCTTGCTGGAGCATAACGCCTTGCTATAGCCTCGAGGACCTCTCTCCGGCGATGTTCACGCAGATCCTTATCAGTCATCACTGGTTTCTGGTGCGGGCTTCCGAAAAGGAAATCACCAGTCAGCTTTTATATCCAATGGAAGACTGGGCAGAGCTTACCTCTCTATTTCCTCTATATCTGAATCATCGGTACTCAATCCACTACTTTCACTCTCGCTTTCCACCGGCGGCTTTTCTTCCTCGATTTGAATGGGATTCTGCTTCGACCCCTCCCTTATACCCAACGCCCATCCACCACCTTGGTCCTCCCCTCGTTTCACCAGAACATACTCCCGGTTCCGTTCCGCAGCGATCCTGACCGGGATAGTCAAGTGCGCTTTTCCTACCATATCTGTCACCGTCAAGAGCTGTTGAGTGAGAGCGTTCCTCTGAGATAGGTGCTTGATCTGGGCTTTCGAGAAGTCGAGCGCCGATGGAGCGGCACGCAACATGTCGGTCAATCGCTTATGGGATTGTTGCCGAGATCGAACACGTAAATCACCTATGATCTCGTACTGAACTTCGGTGGGCAATGCGCGAAATTCCGGTGATTCAATATCGATATCGTCGGGTGAAACCTCATCTATAAATTGTTTCAATTCTTCTTCAGTGGCCAATCTAGCATCAGGTCGTTCGGTGGTCGAGACGGAGGGCATAGTAGCTTCCGGTAATTTATAAGGATCTAACTTTTTGAAGTATTTCCGACGTTTCTCAGGATCGGTCGGTACCTCCCCTACTCCCGGTGTCGGGGTTGCTGGTCTAATAGAGGTAGATGAGGAAGAATTCCGCTCGATAGGTGTTGGACGTGGCCTCGTCGGGCTAGCTCTACCTTCTAGTTCATCTAGATATACAGCATTCTCCGAAATCTGTTCTCCAGCCTCGTCGGGGTATTGATTGGCGGCGACTGCACTCCTAGCCGCTCGCTGTTCCTCCAGACTTGATAGCTTTACCAGTCAGCTCAGAATACAGATGACCCTTTGTTACTTGACACTCACGCTTGGGCAGCTTTGACAGCTTCTCTCCTCATTTGCGCTGCGAATAACTTTTCAGCGACTTTGGCATGATTGGCAGCTGCTCCAGCTTTCTTTTTCTTTCTCTCCGCCTAGCAACGACAACGGTGTGAGCTACAGGTGAGGTCCATTCATGGAAGTCCAGCTTACAATGGTAGCCCTTTTCAGAGCAGGCGCGCCCCCGTCAAACACGAAAACGGGCTTGATACCGTGAAATAGCAATTTGTTGATACGCCGCAGGAAACCTATACGCAATCTCAGCTGTGTTCACATTTCATACGGCACAGAGATCAGCTGACCTAGCACATGCGCATTGACCAGTACTCGGCCATCCTTGTCTCTCATGGTAGCTTGGAACTGCTCGCTGTCAGCTTGGTCATGATTTATAGCAATTGGATGCTCACCTGATATAGCCAGATGGAACTATCAATAGCTAAGCGTTTCCCCTCCATGCTCTCGATCCTATTTTGATCGGATTCAGCTACTATTTCCCGATAGAAGCAGTGTGTTTCGGCTCATGTCTTACTGGACAGGTCTCGAGACCGGGTTCAAAAGTGACCAAAGACCTTTGACACCCATCTTGAAAGGTCTATCCGGGCCGTACTAATTGCTATATCATCGGTCGGATTTTCGCGATTGTTGCTGTGACTCAGCCGGTACAATCACCGAGAGCAGTCGGAGACTGATTCTCTGTCGATTCTGCTCCAAGCTTGAGATGGTATAGATATAGATGCAGCAAGAGGTATGTCCACTAGGTGAATAAGTGATCGGGTGCATTTTTGAGCTTACTCTCTGAGTTGGACTGACGTAGTTGACTGGATCCGGTACAGTCAGATGTCAAATCACGTGATTTGAAGTCTCCCAAGAACGCGTCTTCAGACATCAGTGCAATATAACGCGATTGTAAACATTGCCTTGACTTGGCCAATTTGCGGTAGAGCAGACATACAACCTCCTAAACGTTACAGACTCAAGCTCATCAAACGATTAAGGAGCGCAACACGGCAGCATGTCGACTGGAAGACCATCTCAACCGAATTTACCGCCCTCTCTGCAGATCTTATATCAGAAACAACAAGAATATGCGGGATTGCAAGCTCTTCGAGAGGCCTCCTCTGAGTTAGTGGGACGAGTGGAGAAGTTGGCTGAGATGAGCAACATCATGGCTGATGGTGGTGAAGGTGAGCCGGGATCTGTTGCTGTAGCTGATTCTTAATTCTCGATATCTCGCTGACTGGCAAGCGATGCATGTTTAGCCGTCGGAGGAGTTTTGAGGAATTGGCCTCATGTTTTCTCGATATTGAATTTGTTCGGTATGTCTCAGAAACCTTTAACCTTGTCGAATCTGCTGCTCAGTGAGCCAGCTGACCCGACGAGACGATATAGCCCAACAACAAGCCGATACGTCCCAGGCGAATATACCGGAAGAAGAACAGGAAGAACAAGAACCCCTACCTGTTTTGGTCCGATTACCTTACGGCGGGGAGACCAGTACGACTGCAAATAAAGATGGGGACTCGAAAGTCAAGCAATAAGCAGATTATGAGTCAGTCAGGAGGAGCAGATGCCTCACAAGACACAAGACTAGAAGGGAGATCAATTGTGTAGAATCGTGTCGTATGTTACCGATAGTTGTATGTATGTATCTCCACTCATGCGAGCTACCGTCCTTTCTACTAACGAAACGCGTATGAGACGGTTACTTACTTTGTGTTTGGAGGCCAAGTGTCCTTTCCTTTCACTTTGACATTGTAGCAGAACTCAATATGACCTGCTGCAATGCGATACAAGGTGGACTGACTTTAGCGGCTTGATGTACTGAAGTAAAGTGAACATCTAATTTATCTCCCAGCGCCAAAAGACCAAAACAAGTGTTCAAAACAGTCATACATTTCGCAATCAACCAAAAAATCAACTTCAAAATAACCAGTAATAAGAAAATGCTCATCCCATCGACTAACTTGCTGACGTCCCTCTTTCTCCCCTGTCTGCCTCTCACCATCGCTCTACCCCTATCGCAGTCTTTCCACCTTAGGGCGGAGGACAACGAAGAAGATGATGGAGAAGGATGGATTGATTCGATGAAGACCACTTCGGATGACTGGTGCGCTGATAATCCGGAATTATGTTCCACTTCGGTCGGTGAGTACAGTACGACCATATGGAAGACACAGGACCTGTGATCGTTAATGCAGATTGCTGATTTTTTCCCTGACTGACTCTACTCGACTTGACTTGTCTCGACCTGACTCGATTGGAACTTGACTTGACTTGACTGACTTGACTTGAAATGGTGTGATTTCCGATCCGACAGTCGTACCGGTATTATTGATCATGTGCTGCATTTTCTTTTATTTCTGTTATTACAAACCACGCAAAAGCCGGAAATTCCTACAAGAACTAGAAAGACAAAAGCAGAATAATAACGCTGAGGAAGCTGAGCGGAAACGTAAGGAGCAGGACGAGGCTGTTGCAAATAAGACTAAAGTTTCTCTCATGAAAAAGATATTTGGCGGCGATAAGTAATGTAGGATGCTTAGTTGATGATACGTTGAACCGTGATGCGACTACATGCTCAGAAGTGAGGCAAAGGAGTGAAGTGAATCAAGCAGAGCCAGAGACAGAGACAGCGGGGGGGTTTTTCACAAGTTATGGTTTGAGTGCAGTCAGCGGTTCAAATACCGGTTCGGTAAACCAACCTCTGCGCGGAACATGAAATGAAGTCTCGCTATGGACCGTAATCCAAAGGTAATCTGAAAAAGCAGGTATACTATCTCATATCCTGTCCTGTCATGCCATGTATTGCTGACGGAAATTCAGTGACTCCACCTTCGGGGGTGTAGAAACAGTCTGGTCTGGTCTCATCGAAACGTCCACTACGATACATGAGGAAACTATCTTTGGACTGTGCGATCCTACACCATATCGTCCGATTTTCATTCCTCATCCACTTCTTCAGGTCTAGCAGCCACTTCCTTTCCGCCCAACTCTTTCTCTAAACCGTTGAAAGGATATGTTCGTTGAGCTACTGGTCGTTCGAGTCGACTGGAGATGAGTGCGTACGAGGCGACCCCTATAAGGGAGAAAGCTACCGATAACTACGACACCACCTGATTAGCCTTTGACCCCGACTGCGAGCACCCGGTGGAAATATGGGTGCATAGTGCACCTCCTCCAGCAGAGCAGCAGAAGAGAAGAACTCACTTGGAACAAGGCGCTCCAGGGCGATGTCTTGTGGACGTCAGGTCCCCACATACCAATGACATCTTCCGATTCGTGCATCTGTTATTGACACCGACAATCAGTACACGGTCTACTCGTTACGACAGAACGTCCTCCAGCATTTGAAAGACATATCATCATGTCATGTCATGTCACGGCACGTCGACTTGGTCTCGGACGTCCTAAATCATAGACGACGGACACACTAGGTCTGATTCTGCTCGTTCCTCTTGACCACTCCGTCTCGAGAAACTGGCCATCCTTCTAAAATTTCGTCGTCCTGCCCACTTCACTCCTTGCCCACGGCTTTCGTCTGATGGGTCTCAAGAGAGACACTCACAACCTCGCCAAAGTTCTTCCTCTCTTGTCTATCCCACCATCCGAAAGGTTCTCGTTGTTGGTTGGAGATATTTGGTAATTGGGGATAACCATTCACTATGATTCATTGCACCGTCAGCATGAACGCTTCTTTCTCTGCGCCCTGTAAGAAAAAGTAGTCACAGCATTACGAAACCTGGCCTAACTCACATTGAGGATCGATCTCTTCTCCCGGTGATAGCCTCTGAGGGATATAAGAAGTCTCCGCTACATCAGGTGTACCCGAAGTCGTGACTGGGGAAGCAGGGGCTATCGTCGAGGCGAATCGAGTTGCGATTGCTCGTCTCGGTAAAGCTGCTCGTAGCATGGCGGGTCGAATCATCTTGCTTGAGACTATACGGGTCTATTCCTCTTCTGTCCGTTGACAGTGATGATGATGATGGTGATTAGCTCTTATTGATACTTGGAGGTGCAAAGCGTGAAAGCGGATTCGATGCTTTAACACTGGTACTTTTAGGCGTGAGAGAAAGGACAGCCCAATTGACCCGAAATAGGCTCGCGAGCTGGACTGCAACGGTGGAGATGTCCGTTTTTGCCACCTAAGTAACCTTGTTTTTGTGCTTGATTCGCATTTCGCATCAACAAATCATCCACTCATACTGCTACCTTTTACATCTTCATCGTTGGACTGGCTGCATTCCCCAAGTGATCACTGGTCTTGCTGCGACGCTGGCCCGCACGAGGGTGTGTGTACTGAGTCAGCACCCACCTCGAGGGATCTGACCCCTTATCGAGGATAGACCACCGATGAAAATCGTCAGCTAGTCAGGACGAAACAAGAGCGACAAGATGTCTTTACGACTTCGTGAGTCCAGCCCATCCTCACACTAGACCAAGAGTGAAGGATTAGCTGATGTCTTTCGTCTAGCGAGTCAAAATAAGTTCCGGCCGACCTTCAAACCGGGTCAGAAGAAGGCACCTCCAGTACGACCTCCCACCAAAACCCCCACATCCAGCCAAAATGTCATTGCGACTTCCTCTCAGCCACAAGCAGACTCCTCAGCTCAAAATGTCGCTACTTCTTCATCTTTGCCGGAAGCTTTGCGTCTTTGCCAAAGCGCAGCCGCAAGATCGAGCCAAGAACCAAACCCTTCCGTATCTACCGCCATTCAATCCACCCTTTCACCCGCATCACCTAATACCGATACATCACCGTCAGTACAGACCGTATCTCAGGTATCACCCTCAAAGGGTTCTAGCATCGCGCCTACTCCTATACCGTCTTCACAAATAAGAGCAATACGGTCGGCGATATCTCCTACCAAGGCACTCACAGATGCTCCCACAAGCCGCAGTAACGATTCGACACACGTTGAGCATCTGGCTGAATTGGATTCGACCCTGCAGAATACTAGTCCCGCCCCAACGGGAGACGGGCCGGGTGACTCACGTCCGGACCATGAGATATCTCAGAAACTACACTCCAATCCGCCTTCGCGAGTAGAGACAAGCCCGAAAAAGACATTCGCCGTCCCGCCCGTGCCCAGCAACCCCGCAAAGCTATCTCTGCTCGATGCGGCCCGAAACCATTCATCTGACATGCCTTCACCCGGTCAAATTCGTCGAAGAACGCCTTCCATTGCATCGCGTTCCGAAAGAGCTCCATCAGCAACGCCTCAACCACAACGGGCACCTTCTATCGGTCCTTCTCATCGAGCATCTTCCATTACCCCTCAATCCCGTCGAGAACCCTCTGCAACTCCTCAGCCCCCTCCTTCTTCCTCAATGCCTTCATCTATGCCTCCGCCTTCATCCAGCCGGAATGGTCCTACCCCTTCACCTCGCGCTCAGCAATCCAATCTTCCACCTTCGTTAGGCACATCTGCCCCATCAAACGGTTTTCCGCCTTCTCTCGGAACCTCCTCCTCTTCCGTGCCATCGTCGTCTACAGCGGGACCATCATTCACTCGAGAAGAGGCCGCGGCGTTGGCAGCTGCGGCTGTCGAAAGTATCGAAGGGCCTTCAGGACGCGGACCGAAAATACGGAAAGGCAGAGCGCGAGTCACTAAAGGGGCTGTCCCCCTTGCGAAATCCAAGTCGAACATTCCCGCCACCAATTCACAAGTCAAAAGCAACAAAGCACGTAAACCTCGAGCGATCAGAGCCAGCACGGAAGATCGCCGCACGAGCGAAGAAGACGATGATGATGAGTCGGATGATTCGATTGATACAGCCACAGGTGAGAAACGACAGTACAACGGGGAAGATGAAGATGGACGACCGGTGAAAAGACGGAAACGAGTCAGAGCGCCAGGAGTTGCAACCATATCGTTGCACGATATACAGCCGGAAGAGATGATAGGTGATAACGTGGATGAGGTGGTCATCACCATGGGCGATTTAGCGACCACTCTAGCAGCCCAAGGGCGGGTGTCGAAGAGGGCTATCAAGATCGACGAGCACAAGCGAGCGCAAGAACTGCAGAAGCGTGAAGATGCGAGAGTACGAGCTGAGAAAGCTTGGATGCGGAATCAGATCAAACGTCAAAAGGTCAGGCATACCAAGAATAGGGATAGAGCTAGAAGACGAGAAGAGCTGGGTAAATTAGGAATGGATGAATCGGTCGTTAGTGCGGACGAGGATGATTCGGAGGAAGAATATGAACCTGAACCGGAGAGGCTGACACCTGAGTCCACGCCTGAATCTGACACACGAAGAGACGGCTCCACTCGGCCTGACGGTCTCAATGGGGAGAATCGCGATGAAGAGAATGAAGATGATGATGAGGAGTACAACGATGTACCCGTCAACAACGATCCTCTTCCGGCAGAGAATGACAACCAGACCGGTGAGGATGCGGAGGTCGAGGAGAACCAAGATGACGATGTTCTCATGACGGCCGAAGCTATAGCTGAGCAAGAAGAACGAGATGCGGATATAGCTGCCCTCCGAGCTATGGGAATAGAAATCAACGACGATGTGCCGGTAGCAGAAGGGGATGGGCCGGACGATGATGAGGGGGCTGAGGAGTATGATTGGGAGAATACGATTGAAGATTCGGAATACCCCGATATCGAGGGCTATAGGCGGGAGCAAGAGAGAGAAAGGAGACGAATGAGGGAGATGCAAGAGAGGGATGATGGAGAGATTGTCGAAATTGACGATGAGACCAGATTCATCAATGCGAATAGTTTTGCCAAATATACTAAACCCCAACGATGGGATCTGATGGAGACGGAGCTTTTCTATCAGGTAAGTGAAGGTTTGGTTCAGTCTTGTACCTTCTGATCTTTATTTATTCCCAAACCAGTCCAGCTCATTTTGTAGGTCTAGTGATAGATGGCTGATATATCTCTGTTTGCGTTGGATTGATTAGGTCCTCGAGGAGACTGGGGAGAATTACACCCTGATGAAAGCTTATTTCCCCGGAAGGACGATCCGACAATTGAAGATGAAGGGGAACAGAGAGAACAGGGCGAATCCAGATAAGATGACTGCTGCGATTTTGGCTAGGAGACCTATAGGTGCGTCAAGCTATCCTCGTTATCATCATTCATTCTCAACATGATCATCTGGATTAATGCTTGAAAGCTGACCATATACAACTTATCACTTCACGATCAACTTTCAATGTTTAGATAAGGAATATCTGACCAAATCAGCGGGATATGATCCGACTAAACCATGGGACAAAGAAGAGGCTTTATTCGAGGAAGCTAAATCCGATGCGGACAAATTACGGCGAATGGATAGTATGAGGCCTGAAGAAGGAGAGGGAGATGGTACGGCGATCGATATTGCTATGAATACCGAAGGAGTGCATGAGGACGGGGACGGGGATGATCCTTTCGTAGGAGATGTCATGGAGGAAGAGAAAGACGAGGACGAGCACGAAGATGGGATGTATGCCGAGGACAAGGAGGAAGAAAACGGAGATTCCTTCGACCTGAATGCGATGCAAGAACCTCAGGAAGAAGCGGGCGAAGGGGAGGGGGAATAAGTTGATTGGGATAGTATTAAGTCACCTTCGTTTTTGATATTCGTCGATTGTCGTTGTATTGCTTTCACGTTCTTATACGTATCCTGTAATTGCCTCTTCAGTTCATTCATTCATTTTGCTAAGTGGCTACCTCCATGTGAACGTGAACGTGAAGAAGTAACGTAAAATGCATTAGATTCATGGCGTATTGAATAGTGTTGTGTATAGTGGTACTGAAAACATAGTCTAGCAAAGGCGATATATGTGTTCTATGTAAGAGTAGGGTACATCTAACAATAGAAGCGGAAAACAATGAACTGTGTATGTGTATTGTATCATGATGCGACGTTGAAGAATTTCCCCATAGTTTGTCAAGCTCCGGAAAGCTCAACTAAGGCGATGTTTTCTCGTTGGCTGCTTTCTCTGCGGTGACTGTTGGATCACCATTGGTGGGCTTCTCTTCGGGTTTTGGACTAGCTGATTTACCTCCAAACCATCCTCCGCCGCTCGCCTTCTTCTCTTTATCCTTGGACTTCTCTTTCTTCTTACCGGCATTCATCACTAGCCTGCTCGTGCACCGCATATCAGCTAAAGCGCTTTTCCATTTCCTGGTCCTCAGCTATCGAGATGGTCATCGATTCGACGTACCTCTCTAGTTCACGTCGCTCATCATCGCTCTCATCAGCCTTGACATCCCGGAAGATCCCTCCGATAGTCAAGATCGCCTTGGCTCGTCTCAAGGCTACTTCCTTCGATATCGAGGGTTCGTACAGCACTTTATCGACAACAGCGTTCAATACCTACCAGCGACGGCTCAGCTGGTAACACCAGCATGGGTGCATGATAATTTCGCTTACATTGATAACCTCCCATCGAGTCGCTCGCCATGTAGTCAATAACATTTTGGACGAGACTTCCTGAGCCAAAGCTTCCATCTCTTCAGGAGTCGCACCTCCTTTAGCTTCCAATCTCTCCAACTCTTCCATGGCACTTTGCACACCGATACTACAACATATCCCATCAGTCCTGAAAATATCGAGCGAATTTATGTCGCGACTTACGCTGATCCAAGCAATCCCCATCCTTCCTTGACTAATCCACCCTTCTCTTTCAGCCTACCGAAGAACCCTCCTCCGAAAAATTTCTTTGACTTCAAGAAATTGCCAGCTTTGGTTATATACACTTGCGAGATCGTATGTAACATCTATTGAATCTCATCCATCAGCTTCCCATACAAACGATACTTCTTCCAAGCGATAGAACAGGGGAGGGTCGATAGATCTAACATACCTCTACACCGAATGACTCCAATTTCAGATCCTCAGCTTCTATTCTCACCCGAGCCTCGAAGGCCTTGGTCTCCGTATCGTCCTTATCACCAGGGTTCTTGGCATCTACAAATGGTCTGATCCGTTGAGTCAATTTCGATACCAATGCGTCGACCCTGCGCATTGATTTTGGTTAGCTGAACATCGCCGTGCTTCCTGGCTGATGGCACAGCTCACCTGGCTTTACGTTCTTCCTCTTGCTTCTTCTCCAGCTCATCCAACTTGGCTTTCTGCTCAGGCGTCAACTTGGGTTTGCCCTTTTTGTCCTTACCCCCTGATCCAGCAGACAGTGAGCCAGAGGCAGATCCAGAAGCAGACACGGACCCGGAGGCGGAAGCGGAGCCCGAGAAGGATGAATGGTGGGCTAATGAGGTATTGGATTCTTCAGCTGCAGCTGCTGGGACTGGGTTTGTAGTAGTTCCCTCGGCTGCGGCGGTGGTAGTAGCTCCGGCTGATGCGGCGGCTGCTAATTCTGCATCGCCTGGAACAGTAGGGTCGGTCTCTCCAGCTTCTTTAGCGGCTTCCATCTCAGCTCGTTCTTCCGGGGTCATCACTACGTCCATGGTCTTTGTGAAGTCTACATGACTATATGTGAGCTCTGGCACCGAAGGACGATGGCATTGCCGGTAGATAAGCTTACCCTTGACGAGAGCGATTTCACCAATCTACGACGGGTGTTTCAGCGTGGATGTCTATCTGTACTAACATCCATAATTGTGGGCTACTCACATAGTCGAAGAAAGCCTCTGGCGCGATACATCAACAGTCAGCGTTTCCGTGACAAAGTACTCTGGAGGTGTGATGACACTCACCTCCTCCGAATATCTTCCCGAAGATCTCTTGAGGATCCATTTCCTCCCCTTCCACCCTGTTCATTCCATCTTTTCCTACTTTATCGTAGAACGCTCGCTTATCCGCATCGGACAGGATCTGGTACGCTTCCCTATTGCATATACGCTAATATCAGCACTCCCCTTTCATCTTCTGCATTGCCCAGATGATGCGAGATGAATGATGAGCTGAGCACTGACCCGATCTCTTTGAACTTCAGTTCAGCCTCTTCCAGATTATTGGCATTCTTATCAGGATGCCACTGTTCGCGATGGTCAGCTGTCTTGTAGCCCTGATGTCATTCTGATTTCGCTACTCTGTACTCACCTTGATCGCAAGCTTTCTGTACGCTTTCTTCAACCTGTTATGGAGTTCAGCTTACCTCTGCGGTGCGTGCGCAGTAGAAAAGGTCGTGACTCACTCGATGTCGGTAGCTTCAGGCTGAACTCCCAGGATATCGTATAGCTGGGTATCTTTCACTTTCTTAGTCGCCATGTTGTTCTTGAGTCTATGTTACTCCAGTAGTCTGATTGGTGATTGTACAAGGCAGGAAGTCGTTGGAGGAGGAATGCGATGAATGTTTTTGTTATCGGTGCATTATTGATGACGTTGTTACCTGCCGGTCCACAGCGACCAGAGCTTTAAAGTCTCCTTTTTGATTCCAACATTTTCAGGTGGCAATATCTTTGACTTTACGTAAGTCGCGATAGAACTACCCCGGCAAAGGCTCATTACATATTTGTTCCGACGTTTCATGCTTTTCGGGGTGTCATGTTGATCAAGTAAGGTTCTGAGCCTTTATCTTCCTGGTTTTGACATATCCCCTTGTAGATCTCCTCTGGCCTCGTTCTCATATACTTTCATCTTGTCTCTTCACTCGTCTTTTCTCTTTTCTCTTTTCCATTTATTCATTCCTCGCTTTCATCAACTATATTTCGCACTCTCCACTTGTCTACTCACGTCTTTGCTCCTCATTTGTCCTGTCTGTACTGCATCTTCGGACTGGTACACTCGCCACCGACTCACAATTGCCTTCGTCTATTGCTCTTCGTCAACACCACATCGTCATTCGCAGTCTTACCTAGGAACCGTGAGTCAAATCGCATTCCGGTGAATCATCACCAGCCCGCTGATAAACGCTACCCTGGGCATAGGGTCTCTGTATCATTGTTGCACGGCACACAAGGTCGCCACCAGCGGTACGCTTGAGGCCGGACTCTGCAAGGTTCAACGATAAAGAGGCAATCCGTTCACCTCCACTCAATCGCTCATCACTTCACCAACGACGTCTAGACCATGACTCGCAAGCCTGGAGTTTTCGTCCTCATTGATTCGAGCGTGAGCTCATCGCTCAATTCAGATGGTGCTCGACGATCGGAATACATATGTGCAGTAAGGGTGAGTATGACCATGCCGTCTTTCCTCTTCATTTCCTCGTCCATCACAGCGCAATCTTTTCGCGTCCCAGTCTCCTCGTCATCAAAAACAAATTGCCTCAGCCTGGATTCGAACCAGGGATCCTCTCATCAGAACCATCTGAAACTCGAGATTACGTAATACGAGTGAGATGCTCTACCACTAAGCCACGAAGGCAACGTCATTCTGATTTTTCGCGGGACCAGATACGGTCGGGTGTCTACAAGTGACTTCGTGGCTTAGGTGGTAGAGCATCTCACTCGTCCCAGTGTTGTTCTCCCTCAAAATTGCGCAGGACGCTGCAAGGATGTCTGTTTGACTCCTTTCTCGCTGAGAGGCGACGACAAGTAACAAAACAGCTGAGATCCCGCGCCTCTCTGGGAAGGCGTCAGCTTGCACGATGGTCGCCGGCAACATTGATGATAACGGATGCGACTTGCGTTCGAGCCAGACGATCCTGAGAAGATGAGGGGATGCAGGCTCAAAGATATGTAAGGGTCACATATTCGCGAAGAGGAGGCTTGCTTATCTGCTATACCTGCCCTCCTGTTGCTTTGACAATTGGCTGCAAATGACCCGATTGAACTCATGCATCTTGGGTATCCTCGGCCCCCACAATAAACGCGAATCTACGGGTAGTGAGACTGCACCTCAGACGAGACTTGTAAACCGAAGCGAGTCTACCTGGGACTTGGATGTGGATGATGAACAGTATGATGGTATGGTAAGTTCTTGCTTGAGATGCAGTCTCGCTTGAGATGCAGTCCCGCTTGCGGTGCAGTCTCGCTTGTCGCAGAGTCACGTTACTTGGCTCTCACAGGGTACAGTCATAGACTTTGGAATATCACTCGTATCAAAATATTTTCGTGTTGATGACGGAGTAGTTTGCTAGTTGAGATCAGAGACCGCGTTTAGTCATCAGTCATCCTCTGGAAGGGAGGAGTTCCAGAGGGGGACGAGCGCCACAGACGTTTTTGGCAATCCAGGATCACCTCGTGCACATTGGAGAAGGACTTGCTCTCGTCGATCTCAGTCCTCCTTGTCTCTTCTGACACGAGTTGATTTGGTGCTCATGAGTCCGTAGTATCGCCTACAGACTTGGGAATGTAGCGAAACGAATCTCTTCTCTTGTGCATGCAATTTGCGTCTCAAGCTGTTGGACGCACACAAACAATCCTTGACACACACACACACCACTGTCCTGTGTGCGGAAACCATCGCTTCCCCGTACTCACGTGTGTGTCTTCTTCTCTCGATGATGCCTATACAAGAGTGGGGAGAGCCTCGCATGTGATCAGATGAACCCATCAAATCTGTCTTCCATTCAGCTTCTTCATCCCAGTAGATCTTCTATCGCATTACACCCCAGTCTTCTTCTTTATCGTTCAAACACTTATATACACTACTTTCATCCATCGTTGGACAGGTAGACGTTATGACAAGAACTTCAATCCATCAAGCTGCCTACCTTATCTTGTACAAAGTACCCGTCAGCCGCAAAGGCTTCATCCAGTTCGTTCGAGACTTCATCGACGAGATCCGACAAACCACTACAGTCATTATCGATGGAAAGGAAGAAACCCTTTTAGAGCTGGATGTCATCATGGCCAGACCTAATTCACGACAGCCCATCGTCAGAGTATTCATACCGGACGAAGTACATGCACTTAACAAGAACTCTTGGCTGCATATTGTATTCCTGAAGGAGCAACTAGATCTTCGACAAATCGAGAATATCTGGGCGCCGTGTGCGCAGAACGACAGAGCATGCTCCGTGGCATTCTCCATCGATTCCGAACATCCTCAACCATTACTGCACTTCCATAAAACCCGCTTAGAGGTTCTGAATAAAGCAGCGCGAACCGCTTGTATACAGCCGACAACGCACGAATGGCATGTCGACGTAAACGATTCGAAAGTCTCGGACCGACTCACGACCAGAGCCGAAGGGAAAGTCCAATTTGCCAGTCCGTTCGATGTCGAGAAATTACGATCGCAACCTGCTTACTCCGTCACGCTCGCCGACAATTCCGCTGTTAAATTAGGATTCAATAGGGTTGAGCGCCATATGCAGCCTTCGTCATGCAAGACTATCGCTCTGTTCAACTCTTCCTATTACCCCCGTGGATCGGAAGCTGATTATGAGTCCCCT